>NC_083346.1:60445923-61113229 GCF_019175385.1 Lycium barbarum
GGTGCATATCAGTCATCACTTAAGTGTAAGACATGCCAAAAGAAGGAAGGGACAGCTTTACATACCTTTAGTGCTTATCCGTGATACCACACGTATACGCTGCTCGAAGTGTCTCAACCTATATTAAGACGTCAAGAATTATTGTTAGGCTACGGGAAGGTTCAAAACTTGTCCCAACGTTAGTAGCTCACTTCTAGAAAATTAGACGGTGTTTCCTTTATATTCAACCAACTACACAATAACCAAGTCAATACCGACAATCACACGTTCAAGTACTTTATTAAGACTAACTATGACAGGATCCAAGAAGGTCCCGAGACAGCCCGCACAACATTTTCAAGTTAGCTCACATATTACAACATTCGATAGTAATCCACATACGACTATGACATATTTAAGCCATTTTTAATGAGCCATAGTCATAATATTTTCATTGAAACGACCTTATAACAGCCCAATCAATACAATAACATCATGTATAACTTAACTATAATTAATTTTCCAACTCAACAAGAACAACCAAAATGCTACTTAAAATTAATTCACTAATTTCCACTAAAACAACCCCTACACGGTTTCAATCATCAACATACATAATTCCTTATACCCAATTCATATCTACCAAATTATACAAGTCTAAACCACCTCCAAAACATGTATAAGAGAATTAAATCTTACCTTAACAAGATTGATTCCTCCAAATAAATTCCCAAATTGCGGCCAACGTTTTGGGTCTTCAAAGAATCCATAAATTGATCAATATTGCTGGCAACATTTCTCTTCTTCTCCTATGTAATTTCCCTTAAATTGAAATTGTTTACATGAATGAAATGAGATTGAAAAGGAAGAAGAGGGTGCTGGTACGTTTTGCCCCTTCAACTTAGTCATCTTAACCTTTGTAATGGAGCAATTAATAATATACTCCTACTTGGCAGCACCTCAAGGTAGGAGTGCTATCCTTGTGCCACCTAAGTCTACTTACAACACCTACACATTTTATGGTTAGGCATATATATTTATAAAAAGTTAATGTTACTAAATTGCACAAAGTTGATGATTCTAATAAAATGTATACTTCAGCAAGTTTATCTCCTACTATGGACACGTGTGGACACTTGTCCGAATAACCACCTCCCTCTTAATTATTCCTTACTCCCCACTTAATAATCTAATCACAATTAATTAATTCCTAATCTCCAATAATAATATTTTTATACTAAGTAAAATTTATAAACAATTTATGTTCTAATTAAAACTGAAAATTAAAGATTTCTATTTCGTGTCCGGAAATGACTCCGCCTTTATCTTGAGTCGACTTGCTTGCAAATAATTCGACGTATAATTATACGGGGTATAACATTCAGCCCTTGGAAGAGATCCAAGATGAGACGTCAAGATCATAAGGTATGTATTGTTTTCTTTTATGCTTTTAGGTCGTGTGTGGCCAAATTCTATTGCTATTATGTTGTTGCCCTGTGAGGCATTGTTATTGTGGGCTGTTGTGACAGGATGGTAGTGCCATATTATAGAGGAAACTCTGGCGAAATTTTTATAGAATCCCCGAAGACTTTAACATTTGAGGACGAATGTTCTTAGGGGGGGGGGGGGAGAATGTTACACCTCGGAAAATCTTCCGCTGGTACGCAAGTGAATGAAATAGTGAGGAGTATGAATATACGATGTTTTCATGGGCGAACGATGACATTCAATGATTCTAGGTGAGAGTTCAAAGATGTTAGAGATGGGGGAAGAGGATTGCCAAGAGAAGGCAAAGTATTTTGATAAGCATCAGAAAGAAATTACGAGTAACGAGTTAGTAAGGGCTTAATGATGTCTTGGAGAAGAGTATAACGTCTCTTGGATTGGTATTGAAGTGTTGAACAAGTGTTAAGAAGGTCCCATACGGATTGGAGATCAAACGAGACGACGAAACGAACTTCGGGATCACTGGGGATTATACGGCCAAACATACTGGCCGTATAATTTATACGGTCCGTATGTTTGGGACCGTATAATCAACCCAGATTGGCCAAACTCTCTGGACCAATTGTACGACCAAACAAACGGCCCGCACAATTTATACGGACCGTATGTTGGTCCGTATGTTTGGTCGGGACAGATTTTGTACAATAAATGTATGGGACCAAGGCTATTCCATTTCATTTCTTCTTGACACCCCTTCTCTCTAAAACATCTCTATACATATATTCCACAAGTTTTCAAGGGATTTTAGTGATCAACAACACAAAATAAGTGAATCAAGTGTAAGCAAACCCATTAAAGATCATTCAAGTCAAGAAATCCAAATGTAGAAAAACTAAGGTTTTTGCTCAAGTGGAGTATTTCGACTAAGGCTTGTTCCTACAACATCTAAGGTAAGATTTATGGTATTTATATGTTGTTTAAGGTATTTGGAAGTTGAAATTCTTGGATTTTAGAAGAGTATAGCAAAATGGGTCATGAAAGATGAATAGTGACGTTTTGAGAAATAGTTTGAATTGAATCATGATTGTTGTTGTGTTGTGACATGAATGGGTTATAAATGACGTTAAGATCATGAAATAGGCATTGTATGTGAATGAACGAAATCGTGTGTTATGGTCTTGAATATGGAAAATTGGAAGTGAATTGATAATATGGAGAATGTAGATGACTAAAGGCTATTGTTATGATATTGTAAATGTGTTGTTGACGTTTGGGAGTTGAATTACGATATGGAGGAATGTTGTATAAATAAAGGAGAGGCTGTCCGATTTTCCCTAGCTTTAGCCATTTATGCTAGTTGTCAATTCTAACGATAGTATGACCTTGATGAAGGTAAAAACGCAAGCATGGAAGGGAACATGCAAGAGTTATATATTCGAACGAAAAGGTATGTAAGGCTAACCCTTCTTTCATAAGGCATGGTTCTTTGGACAAACGTCTAAATCTCCTATAAGACTATGACTCCCTTCAAACGATTTTATTCTCCGAGCTAGTAAGCTCCCGATGCTCGATGTGCTACGATTGTACTAAGTTCCTCGTATGACGAGTAAGCCTATAGGGTAGATGTAACGATAATGACAATGATAGTAATGATGATGAGAATAAAATGATGCTAAAGATGCTTACGAGCAATGAGATGTATGTGTGCCTATGAAAGGCTATAATAAGACCCCGAGCTTATGACGCCGGGTAAGAATATATGTATATGAATAGGTATAGAGTATGTATATGATTATGAAACGCGCGCGCACTTCTGCAGAAGGTACGGATAACCCTGATGCCTTGGTAGGGCCAGGTATGTACGACCTTCAGCCTTGGTTGGCCAAGGATGTATGAAACACCAAACCTTTATGGTCGGGCACGCTATAGCTATATATATATATGTGTGTGTGAGTATATATGACATCAATATGAGTACGAATATGTTATAAAAATGAATGTGAAGGTAAATAAATACGGATATGGATGTATGTACACGGATACGCAATAGAAATGGAATGTCCTTGTGGAAAGCAAGTAAGTGCTATGACGACGATATTATTATCTCCCATGTTATACTATCTCATATGTTGACTCTTAAGCTTTCATATTGATATTGATCATGCTTTACATACTTAGTACATTCTTCGTACTGACATACTTTTGTTTGTGGACGCTGCGTCATGCCCGCAGGTGCACAGGGAGACAGGCTTGATCCATAGCTATATTTTCAGGTACTACATAGCGGAGCTCCATTTCATTCGGAGCTATAACCTTTGGGTACTTATTCTTTTGTGTACATAATTATGGGAATAGCGGGGTCCTATCCCGCTCATGTGATATGTTATAATCTTCTTAGAGGCTCGTAGACATGTGTATGTGGTTAGATGTGTTTGGCCTTGTCGGCCTATATTTTTATATGTCATTTTGTTGGCCTTGTCGGCCCATGTACATTGATGTGGCATAGAGGCCTATGACGATATAAGAAATGTTGTCGTCCAATTTGGACTAGTATGATTGATGGCTAGAATGCATGATTTGATTTATGGCTCACCTAGACGTTACGCGAAAGTATGTTAAAGGGGTGCCCGGGTGGGGTAGCGCCGGGTGCTCGTCGCGGCCCTATTCGGGTCGTGACAGGAACCTTCATGACACTTGTTAAACACCTCAATACTAATATAAGGGATGTTATCACTCTTTTCTAAGACATCATTACGCCATCGTTAACTCATCGCTCATAATTCTTACCCGACACGCAACATATCCTTTTGCTCTCCTTATTAACCTTCTTCCTTTTCGTTAAATGTCTTGAATCTCAATTAGGATCATCAAAGGCTATTTCTCACTTATCGAAACATCTTATACGTCCTGCTCTTCGCCAACCTATTCACTGCACGTTAACGGGGAATTTTTCCAAGGTGTAACCATTATGTTTCCAAATGAAAAATGATTTTTCCTATGATTACGGGCATATGAATATTAAAGAAGTGTATTATGAGTATGATGAGAAATAGAATGAGTGGTGCTCGGTGGTTAGCCCCGGGTACCCGTCACGGCCACTAGTCGGGTCGTGACAAAAGTGGTATTAGAGCAGTTTAGTCCTAGGAAGTGTCTACGAGCCGTGTCTAGTAGAGTCTTGTTTATGGTGTGTCGCGCCACACTAATAAACAGGAGGCTACAGGGCATTTAGGAAAAATGACCATCTTTCATCTTAAAAGATCGTGCGATAGAGTTGTATTATAAGATTATCCCATCCATAATTGTACGTCATAATTTCAGTAAAGCTGATGAAAGAAAAAGCTACAGCAGCCCAGAAGGGCAAGATATTGGTTGAAGAAGGGCTGAACGGGAGCCGTCTATAGATACGGAGGAGGGCGAACCCCAGAATTGGGCCCTACCTCGGTTTTCCCATACTTTGCCCACTTTCGAGGATCAGAGGGGAGCCTCAACTTTAGCTCCAGCACCCCCTGTTCCTCCACTAGACGCCTCGGGCCAAGAAATGAGATAGGCCATTCTTCTACTGACTTAATTGGTAGCCGCTCAAACTCAGTGGTAGGATGTGGGTCACGATAACAGGGGTTGGAGAAAGAGAGTTAATTCTTCAGGGTTTGATCATGAGTTTAGGGGTGCTCCGAGGCAACAATTCTCTAGGTACTCAGTTCGTTCAACAAGTGGTGCTCCTCCACAGTTTCTTAGACCTAGATTTGATGGATCTACTTATTCTAGGACACCCCAAAGTCTCGAAATTTTCAGTTCTCGGATTCGGAGTGGTTCTAGTTAGACGAGATCCTCGGTACCACGGTGTACTCAGTGTTCTAGGTTACATTAGGGACCGTGCCGCTTGGGCTCGGATCTTTGTTAGGCCTGTGCTCGGCCAGGCCATTTAAAGTGTGATTGCCCATCGCTACGTGGTAAAAGTAAGGTTCGGACTACAGGAGTGGTAGCTGGCTCTTCATCATCGGTACGCCCTCCAAGGCCAAGGCCACAAATGTTAGTAGGTGGTGATAGAGACCAAAGAGGAATGCCTAGTCCAAGTGGATCCCAGCATCATATCCATGCGTTAGCCGAGCGATAGGATCTTGAGCCTTCCCTGATATTATTGTAGGTATATTGTTAGTATCCTCTTATGATATGTGTGCATCGATTGATTCGGATCCTATGCTGTCATGTATCACCCCCGTTGTGATTATTGTGTTGAGGTGAAAAATCTGAGCCAATCTGACGATTTGAGATGACTATATTTGTTAGTAACCTAGTGATAGCCAAAATCATGATTTACGAGTAAGTTGATTGACAGTGAGTGAATATAAATAATATGTGTATGTATATAGATATTAGAATTCTAGACCAAGTGTGCAGGCACAACTTATGAGACAAGCCCTATTATTTATATCCTTTAATGGTAAGTGATCTTGTGTTGTTCAGTTACGTATTATGTGTATTCCGATATATGTCCTATTGAGACATCGGACGTGTTTTCTAGGCAATGTGCAGGTTTGGGATTGTTATGCTTACAAGAGAAACTCTGTCGAAATTTTCCTAGAATCTAAAGGAGATAAGATATAAGCTTGTAATATGTCCTAACGAGAAAAGATTTTGTGCAACAAGGTAATGGCAGGACGAGATTAAGTTAGGATTATAGTTAACAACTACACGAGATGAGTTAAATACTATTGAATTGATAGTAACAGTAGTTATAAGAGCGGCATTGATACGGTAAAGAGAAATTCATGGTAGTACTAAAACATGACATGGAAGAGAAAGGGTAACTCCAATAGAGTGTGACACTGGAGTATTGATTGGACGGATAAGTGCGAGTAAGATACGATAAGTTTACTAGCAAATAAAGTGACAGTACCTGGAAACAGAGGTACGAATACGAAGGGTTATAATGAATGTGAATACGTTGGTAAAACAATTTATATGGTAAGTGTAATAGAATTGATTAGAGAGCATAACAGGTTGAGTATGCTTACTTTGCAAGATTTATGCTACTTTACGAGCAGGCTTGCGAATAAGGTAAAGAAGTGGCGCTCTATAGCATTGATTATGATCAAGGTATACTGAGAACATATCAAGAACTATAATACAAAGTATAGCGAGGAAACGACTGCAAGAGTGCAACCAGCAAGCGAGCAATGGGGCAGTAGATGAGAAAGCTTAAAAGACCTTGTTAGGGGAAAGTCCAGCACAGGGATTCCTCAATGACAAAAATGACAGCCAACAAAAAGGGGGAAGTCAACTTGAAAAAGAAATCGGAGAAAAGTGGTATGGCAAAGTAGTGGTAGTTTGTGATTGGTATAGTAAAGAGTATGAGTGATATCTTTAGCTGGATGTAAAAGACCAAGACTACAGAAAGATGAATAACGAAACAGGACGATTATTAGGAAAATGATCAACGCAATAAGGATGAGAGGGGATGATCAGAATGAACGGAATAAGTTTTGGAAGCAAATAATGGATTGTACAAAGGTCGTATATTCTAAAGGGAAAGCGGTATTAAATTGAGAATAGAGCTCCTCGTACGAAGGATAAAGGATTGATTATAAAACGGGAGGATATAAGATAAATTGAGGAGGAAGGAATGTAAAGGAATAAGAATGGGAATGGGAATGGGAAGAGGAGGAAATGCACCGCAAAGTACGCGCACTTAAGAAGTATTCGTGTTATAATTTAATGAAGATGCATCTCCTACAAATATCCTATACCATGTTAGAATGAGTAAAGTATATGAAATAATAAATTGAAAAGAAAGAGATGATTATGAGTTATGAGTTTACCGTACGACGATAAAGAGGTAGAGTAAAGCTATCATCAATGACAAATATAATACGATTATGATTGATTTTGAAATCAGTGTTGAGTGCAAAACAAGAGTAAAAGAATATGAGGCATTAGCGATATTAGTGGCGTATGAGACTCAGGACCTGGAAAACAAAGATGACGTTACAAGTGAACTTTGAGCACCGAAGGAGAGAGCAAGTGACATTACATGGATGGTGTGGATAACTAGGCATGCTACTGTTGTAAGCATCCCTATGGGACAGAAGTTGTTAATTGGAGCGGATTTAGACATTGACTCATAACTACTAGATGAGCTAAGTAAAGATACATCCTTGTTCGGATTGCTATATCAGTTGTATTATTTGGGTACAAGACTGCAAGGTGAGTATGTTAAGACTTCACACATGAATTATTGTAGCTATAGATTATGGGAAACAGTATGAATAAAATATAGTATAGTGAGGGGTATATGAATTCAAGATTTGAAGGTGAGGCAATGGATTTGAGAATGGTGCAAGTAAAACCCTTAAAGGGGGGAAGAGCGTAAAGGGAATTCAAGTGTAGAGATTTGGAACAATGGATCATAAGATGTGACAGATATAGATTCTAAAATAAAGAGTAAGAGTTAGGTAGAAATGAGTCTAATGACTAGTAAATAAATCAACACGAATTGAACAGGCATTTGAAACTGTAGTGGAGACCATTCCCAAAGACCTTGAACAAACGTGACTTTGAGAGCAGACAACTCAAGGGATATTGTAAAAGATAGCGATGCTATACTAGAATGGAGACAACGGCACTAATGGTAGGGTCGTTGTTAATGATATTGCTATTTATGAGTGGCAATTAAGAAAGGAACCTAAGGTTTTCTATAGTAGAACATAAGATATGATAATCAAAAAAAAAATTATAGGAAGGAAGAGAGCACGACGAGATAAGTTGCTATAGATAGACAAAAGACTTTTGGTATGAATGATCACCGAGCCTAGTTATGATCGGGTACGCGAAACATTGAATCTTCGTTGTCGGGCATGCTATGTAAATGATATGCATATGAATATGACTATGGATACGACGGGTAAATGAGTACGATTATGAATACGGATATGGATGTGGATACTTGTATATGTATAGATATGTATGTACACGAATCACGCAAGAACGATTATGTAACTTGCAAGTATTATGCGTCGCCAATGAAACCAAGTGGTTACTTAAAGAGAGGAGTAAGAGGTAAGCAAGAATAGTATGATCATGATACTCCAGGTCAATTGAAGGAAAATATATGGCGAAATTTCGTGGAATCCCGGATAGTTTAACATTCGAGGACGAATCTTCCCAAGGGGGGAAGAATGTTACACCTCGAAATTTTTTTCGTTCATGCACATTGAATAGATTGATGAAGATTACGACTTATGCGATGGTTTGATAAGTAAGAAATAGCATTTGATGGTCCTAATCAAAATTTTAAAGACCTTGGAGGTGAGGGAAGAAAGTTGTCAAGGAAGGCAAGGCATACGTTGTGTATTGGAACGAATTATAACTAACGAGTCAATGATGATTTAATGATGCTTTGGAGAAGAGTAATAACGTCCCTTAGATTGGTATTGAAGTGTTAAACAAGTGTTAAGAAGGTTCCATAAGGATTGGAGATCAACCGAGTCGACGAGAACGAAATCGGATCAGCTGGGCATTATACGGCCCAACATACTGGCCGTATAAATTATACTGGCCGTATGTTAGGCCGTATATTTAGCCAAGAGGGGCAAAGTTCACTGGACCAAATATACGGCCATACATACGGCCCGTATAAAAGATACGGACCGTATGTTGGTCCGTATATCCTTGTCGGGACAGATTTCATGATTTATATGAGAGGACCCAAGTTCATTTTATTTCATTTCATTTTCACCTCTCACTTCAAGAACACTCTAGAAAACCCTCTCTACTCTTCATCCACAAGAAACCAAGGGAAATCCATGATCAACTTCATCAAATCCACAAAATCAAGTGTATGAAACCTACCAAAGTTCATCTAAGTCAAGGAATCCCAAAGGAAGTGAGCTAGGGTTTTTGTGGAAGAAGAGAATTCCCACTCAAGGCTTACTCATCCATTATCTAAGGTGAGTTTTATGATCATTCTTGGTTGTTTAAGGTGTTGAAAGTTAAAAACACTTGGATTGTAGAATGATATAGGAAATGGGTCATGAGTGTGTGAATAGTGACATTGTTGGGTAAAGGTTTGGATTAAGACATTATAATCGATATGTTGTGATTGTAAATATGTTATGAATGACGTTTAGAATGTGGGATAAGTATTATATGTGAGAAAATGCAATAATGAATTATGACCATGATTATGGAGAAATTGGAGTGAAATGGTGAAATGTGGGTAATGTAGATGAATGATGACTGTTGTTTGCGATATTGTGAATGTTGTTATGAATGTTTGGGAGTTGATATAGTATATGGGGAAAGTCGTATAAACAAAGGAAATGCTGCCCAATTTTTCCCTAGAAATAGTAACGCGTTCTTATAGTCAATTAACTAATGATGGATGTGAATCCTCTTGAAGGTAGAAACGCGAGCATCGGAGGGGAACGATCAAGCGATAAAACTGTTAAACGAAAGAGGTATGTAAGGCTAGTCCTTTCTTTCTAAGGAATAAATCTTATGGTATGAATCCTCCTATCTCCCCATGATTTTCCTACATATTGGGAAGTATGAATCTACGAGTATAAAGAACATCATACGAGGTAAAGAAAAGGTATACTTTACGAACATGACAACACCGATGATGAATCTAAGTCTAGAAGTCATAAAGTTCATGATATGATATTCCTACGAAGCTAATTATCCCTATATGAATCTTATAATATTATCCTCCTACCTCTCCATGCCTTTCCTACCTTCCGGAAAACTAAGAGCCTATATTCATGAATAGCCATATGGGATAATATCTAAGAGATATGTTACGAATGCGATAATGATGAGGATGAGTCTAAGTCTAAAGATTCTATGGCCTATAATATCATGGTTTTACATGGCTAATAATCCTTATTATGATCCATTGATGTTGTTTATAGTATACACTCACCTTATACACTATTTCCTTCAAGGTGAGGCAAAATACTTATAAATGCTCCATAATGGAATCGGGGGTTCACGACCTTATGTCACCTTGACATAGCCATAGTTGCCTTCAAGTTCTAATGTATGTTTTTAATGATAAATATATAGTGATGCTAAGTCATGGTATGTCTATGAGATATACAATAATGTAAGTTTACGATACACTTACGCGAGGTATGAAAATGTTAAGTTATGAATGATTATGTGACGATACGATTCCACCGTGCCTAAATGGCCGGGCATGTCACTGTGAAGGCGGGCTGCATACGATTCCACCGTGCCTAAATGGCCGGGCATGTCACCACTAAGACGGGCTGCTATGTATACTCCGTGCCTAGAGGGCCGGGCATGATCACCACTAGTGGATGACATATGATGGTTACCCAGACGTGGGTTATGATGATGATGCGATGATATATATATGCTATGATGATACGTTTACTATGATTATTTAAGTATACGATATATGTATGAAATGTATTCACCTATAAAACTCATGCAGGTTATATCTTCCTCCTATGGTTTATGATTCTTCTATTATGCTTATTTCATGCATATCTTACATACTCAGTACAATATTCGTACTGACGTCCATTTTCTTTGAACGCTGTGTTCATGCCCACAGGTAGAGAGGGAGACAGTGCAGATCCATAGGAGCCACCAGTAGATTTACAGGAGCACTCCATTACTCCGGAGGTGCTATTCGGTTGATTCTTTTGTGTGTGTGTATACATATATATATATATATATATATATATTTTGGACATGACGGGGTCTTGTCCCGTCCATATGTCTAGTACTCTAGTAGAGGCTCGTAGATACGTATGTGTGGGTAATATGGTCTCACGGATTCTCCTCGTATGTATATATTATTTTGATAGCCGGAAGGCTTATGTATATAAGGTAATTATGTTTCCAAATGAAAAATGATTTTTCCTATGATTACGGGCATATGAATATTAAAGAAGTGTATTATGAGTATGATGAGCAATAGAATGAGTGGTGCTCCGTGGTTAGCCCCGGGTACCCGTCACGGCCCCTAGTCGGGTTGTGACACATGTAATCATGTCATGTTCATGCTCGTGTTCCAGTACTCATGTCATTCGGGCCTACAAATTCGTTTCCAAATTCCATTTATAGTATTCATGTATTCATTTAGCTCAATATCCATATGTTTATGTCAGATCAGTGTTCATGACAATTAGTAATCACATATTCATATTAGTCACGTCCATGTTTCAATTACCCTGTTATGTCATGTCTTGCATATTATAATGCCCTTTAAGGCTTGTGTTGTGCTCTTATTAGCTGGCAGGTGTTTGACAAATCTTAGGATAGTCCTATCTACAAAGGAAAATCTGCCAACATTTCAATAGAAATCCAGAATTAGTCCCATTTCTAGGCACGACCGTCATTCCAGGATGAATGATCCCAAAGGGAGAGAATTTAACACCCCATACTTTTTGGCTAAAGTTTGACTCGTAAGATGGAGGTATAATAGAACAAATTTTAGAAGTGTAGAAAAGGTTTTGAAACCTAGTGAAGGCATAAGAAGAGTCTTAGGACAAAGTAAAGCTGGAAGCTACTCTACGGAGCATGTTTTTTATGTGAATTTGCACAAGGTCTCACTTCAAGTGAGTATAACTCAATTATTAGTTGGGAATTTGGGAAAACTCCCTTCATTAAAGTTGTAACTTTTTGAAATTCCTTTCCATCGATATATGGATCAGGTCAAACGGATATTCGTACAAAGAGTTATGCCCATTTTATTGAAGCATGCTTAGCATGCCCTAAAGCGAGTATCGGCGAGGCCCAAAGTGAGCTGGGAGCTCACCTTAGAGCTCGCTCGATGAGCTAAGGGGGACTTTTCCCCAGGCCTATTAATGCGACCATTAGACAACTTTATGTCATTTTTCACGTTCCAACTTCGTTTTAAAGCCCTAAGCAGCTGTGTTTCTCCTCTCTTCATGCTCCTATGTCAAGATAAGACCGCTCTAAGGATTTCTAAACAATTCTAACATTAATTCATGATTAGTGACATGCTTCTTCAACCAAAATATAGGATTTCCAAGGCAAATCTTTCTCAAGCATTCAAAGCTAAGGTTTTGGAGTTCTTCGTCAGTGAGGCAACCTAGTTCGCTAGATTGGAGCGTTTAGAGGTATGTAGGGCTTCTATCTACATGTGGGAATATCTTTGTTATTCCCCACGCTACCTTTGATTCATAAGCCATGTTTTCCTCGGATTTCTAGGGTGTTTGGTATCATTTCTTGATAAACCCTAGATACATGTTTTCTTATGAATTTATAGCAACACATGTCATGTTCAAATAGGTTTCAGTATTTATATTCATGAATGTTTCTTGCATTTCCATCATTCTATCTGTCATCCATGTAAACTCAAGTCATGACCCCATGTTACTTTACTCCAAGGATTTTACATGTTTTCTATGCCTCATGCAAACACATTATATATATATATATATATATATATATATATATATATATATTATATATATATATATATATATGATGTATGTTAAACTATATACACGTCATGTTTTTGACATCAATGGATTAAAGCCAACCATGTTCATGTTCACGTTTTTGGAGTGCATAGATTTTTAGGAGTGCATAGATTTTTCCATGGATACTTCGAATGGAGTGTTGTACGAATGCACTTAAGCTCTAATTGAATCCCTAATTTTTCCCAATAGTTAAGGACTATTTCTCTTTATGATTTTCCCAAATATAAAAGAGTATATATGAAGAACGGTTAATATTGTGCCATGTAAATTCCTCTTATCCCTAAGTAAATCTATTACACGAGGGTTAATGCCCTGAGTTCATGTTACTTTTTCTTACCAAACCCTAACTTATTTTCCAAAATAAAGCAAGGTTTGTGGCTTAAGTTAATGTTTGCAACCATCAACTAACAATGAAGAATAAAGAATATGTAAATCCTAACAACCCATTATGAATATATCAATCCCAATTATCAATCACATAACCCCCATCATTGGGTTCACAAATTTAGTATGAAATTCAGCTACTCATATTGAAGAATGAACAAAAAACTTTATAGAATTCAAAAATAAAGCTTGCGTATTGAATAAAGAAGATGATGTAAATTGTATTCTATCTCAAAAGCTTCAATACAATAAAGTATTCAATGCTCTCCAGTCAAAAGACAAAGTTTGATAATGAATAATAAATAAAACCCTACGAGACACTATTTATAAGGTCGCAAAAACACGAACTTACAACTGACAAAATTGCCCTGACGGCATAAGATATGGTCCGTACTTAATTGTATGGACCGTGTATCAATATTACGGTCACTGACTCCTTGGCTAGGTCAAGATTTACGGGCCACTTATACGGAACGTATTTAGAAGTACGGCCCATATCTTCCTTCCTTTAGTTTGTTCTTCACTTCAAATTACGAACCAAGATACGGTCCGTATAAAAAGTTACGGATAGTAACACTCATCCGTAATCATCAACATCCAAAAGTTAGGCTTCTGTTTCTTGCCATGCAATTACGCCAAAGAGTATGGCCCACAAGAATAAGTACGGTCCGTACTTCTCCACCTTTCTGTGCTAGCTTGTGCAATTTCATTGTTTTGGTCCTTCGAACCTCGAATTACCTGAAATACACAAAAACACATCAAAACGACACTTACTTACTTAAAAACAAGTAAAACTTCTCATCAAAAAGCATCAATTCTGTCGTAATTTCACAGCACATCAGCACTCAACACAACCATGGACATCGTTCAAGCCTTATTGAAAAATTCCAAAACTCAAATATATTGATTTATTTAAACCAACCACCATGAACCCCATGTAAAACCCTAACCCTATGTCAAATATCCCTTCTAAAACTATTTCATATTGTAATGGAGTACCAGTTTTACATTGGAAGAAAAAAGAAGTGGATCAAACGGAACTGATGTAGAAGCTCCAATATTCGGTCATTGGTAAGTTTTATTATGGTTGGCAAGAGATGGAGGAGCTAAGGACTATTATCCTGCACAATATGGGGTCAAGGGTCAATGTGCAATTGGTTTGTTTAGGCATAGGCATGTTTTAATACATTTATCTTTCATGGAAGACATTATTAATTTGTGTTCGAAGGGGGGCATATTATATACAATCGAGAGATGGATGTTCATATCAAATGAGGCCATTAATATATGATACTAAATTTAAGATTGATGAAGAAACGTCAAAGGTGATGTAATGACCCGCCTGGTCATTATTGGACATTCTCCAGCCCGCATATGAAAACCAAGTGTATCGTCATAAGATTGGTCCATGGTGGTGCTTTAAGCGGAGTATTTAATCGTAATTGAATTAGATGAGAGTTAAAGAGTTGTGGGCCCAGGAGGAAACGTCTTCGCTACAGCGGATGGACTACCGCCATAGCGAGCCCACTGTAGCGGACGAGCAGTCCGCTGCAGGGGTACATGCGGACCAGTACCCGTGTGTAATGACTTTATTTCGATATTTAACCATTTTTTGCACAAAACCCCTCTTCTAAGCCGTCATCAGTGTATTCCCAGTGTAAAACACTTGTTGACCCTAGGAAAAGCAGCCCTCCAAACATCCTTCGCATGATCTTCCTTAAAGATTTTTCTATCACGATTTCTAGCTAAAAGATAGGAGGGTGGATATTCCATGAACTTTTGTGAAAGCTGCCCGGCAATGAGGTAGGTTGTCATGCCCTGAGCCATGGCCTGGGCGTAACACGACAGTCAGTGCCTGACTGCATGTGACCAAGCGAATCAATTAGCTGGTTGAATCGACATGTGACATCAAAACATACTTGCACATGCTAATCTACTAAGAGCCTGTATGAAATATCATAGATGCAGAAAGTCTGAATAAGCCCGAAAGTCTGAATAAATAGCCAACAATTGCTCCACGTTAAAGAGGACCTTCCAATTGGTTGAATTGCTGGAAGATTTTTTTTTTTTTGTGATCAATTTTTGGACCTCAATTTTTCGGTCACCATGGCCGAATGGTCTCTTTTGTTCTTCTCCAAGTTTCTTCAACTTTCTAATTGATAAGGATGATGAAAAAATGTGATCAATTATCATCTTTTATTTACATATATTATGCATCCATGTGGGCCAAGGCCCACACCACCTTGGACAGCCCACTTGGCCCTTTTGCTTCATGACTTATAACTTTCCAAAATTAACTTTCAACGCCAAATTCTTCTTAATATTTCCATGAGCCACCTTGTGAATTTCCGTTTTTACCCCTAGCCTTTCTTAATATTTTCCACATCAAAATTTTTTATAAACAACTTGTGTGTTAAACAAGATCAAAAATATAGCCTTGCCCTTAACTTTTCGCAATTATCTTGAAATATCCGAATGTACAAAATACGGGATAATACACCTTCGGACGGCCGCTTCCGGCATAGTAATGATGGCCCCTTCGGGCAGCCGCTTCCGGCTTAATAATGATGGCCCCTTCGGGCTGTCGCTTCCGGTTCAATAATAATGATGGCCCCTTCGGGCAGCCGCTTCCGGCTCAATAATAATGATGGCCCCTTCGGGCAGCCGCATCCGGCTTAATATCAAAATCATGTAAACACAAACTTAAGCCACAAATATCAATACAAAGAGATAATGCTATCAAATGTAAACATAAGTCGTAAATGAAATGAAATAGTAAAACCTCGCACCCCCTTCGGAGTGGTTTTGAAAATCAAACTTTATGTTTCCTTTAGTATAAAACTAAATTCCTCGAAATCATTAGTAAAACCATATACACAACGCAACTGGCACCTTATGGGTGTTCCCTTCGGAATAGAATAGGAGCTTATATATATCGACTATTATCCATCATATAGGAAACAGAAGAGGGGAGCTCAATCACGTAAGAGTTATAATATCCAGAAGTGAATAAGAATCATCAATCACACTCAAGACTTATGAATAGGATTACCCCAAAGTTCATATCATTCATCACTTAAACCTAAGACATGCCAAAAGAAGGAAGGGACAGTTTTACATATCTGTTGACGACTAATCGCAAAACTGTTCGCTTTGTCTCTCTTTTAGCCTATTTAACATAAAGGTAACGTTATCGTCAATAACTATACTTTCTAGTTCGTAAACCGTAGCCCATCGCTTTATAGAACTTGTTCTTTAACTTATACATCCTCGTTTAGGGTTTTTCATTATTAAGGACTTAACGAAAATCGGGCAGCATTTCCCCTATATGTTCGCCTAACCCAAATTTTCAATTATTCTCCTGTTAACACAGAAATACCAACAACATAAATATATATATATATATATAAAATTCTAACAATTCAGCCCATAACAATTCTAACAACCCAACAACTTTTCTAAATCCATTTCAACCCAACATTCCCTATAACATCGATTTCATACATTTTCTTAATTCGGATTTGGTCCAATCCAATTTTAATAATTCCAATACAATACTATTAACACAATTACATTATAAAACAAGAAAATCTTACCTAAATTTTCTCGGAGGAATTTCTACTCTTAATTGCTCCAATTTCGCAATTTCTTCTTTCCCGATTCATCCAACGTTGCTATCACCACCGCGAACTGGCAAATGACTTGAAAATTAAACCAAAGAAAGAAGGAAATATAATTTCCTTGGCCATGGCTGGCCGTGAGCAGCAGCCATGGCCATGCTCTCTCCTTTCCTCTTTTTTTCTTTTAATTCTTAAAAATGAAAGAAATGTATAGTTGAATTTTTCAATCAACTTACATATATATGCCCCTCCTTAATATTGACACATTTGGGACACTAACCTTGACCAATTGTTGCCATGTGGCAGCCTATTTGGTTGCCACATGGCAACCCATTATATATATATATATATATATTTCGGGTGGGGCCCACTAGTGCCTTAATTAAATTAATTAATCACTAATCCCTACTTAATAATTTAATCATAATTAATTATTTCCTAATCTCCAATAATATTTTTACACTAAATAAAATTTATAAACAATTTATGTTCTAATAAAAATTGAAAATTAAAGATTTCTATTTCGTGTCCGGAAATGATTCTGCTTTTAATCTGGGTTGATTTGCTTGCGAATAATTCGACGTATAAATATACGTGGTATAACATCCTTCCTCCCTTTAGAACATTCGTTCTCGAATGTTGTACTGACTCTGAATTCCCAATACTTTCTCAAGTGTTCTCTTAGTTAACTACGCCCTTCATATACCGCTTTCGTTGGTCGATTTGCTTTAATTCATTATAACGCATTCTTGTAATCCTTCCTCTTTTTGTTGCATTTCGAGGTAATTATTCCACGTCGTTGTCTTTGCTCTTATCCTTATTTCGTAGGTTGCATAACTATTCCTGTACCATTCGTACAAGGTGCATCCAATCTTAGTCATAGTCTTTCCTTCTCCTGGTATATTCCGCTCTACATATCTTATTGTACTAAAATTCACTTGCTGTCTATTTTTCCATACTCTTTCCCCTTCCTCTATTCGCCATTTGGTTTTCTTATATCCTACTATAGGAGGGATTCCCTATCCCTTCTCCTGTACTACCTATACGTCACAATATCATTAGCCAATAACTCCGTTGTCAACATCTTAACTTCTAATCCAGTATAGCATTGCTATCCTTCAGAACATCTCTTAAGTTATCCGTTACCATTCTCTTGTAGTATTCTTTCCTTTTTATAAGTGTCCACCTTCTGATGTCATATTATCTAAGGTCTTTGCCAATAATTCTCAGCACTGTCTCAAATACCATATTGGTTTCTATCTGTTTATTGCTGGCTTTACTCATTTCTATGGCAATCCTTATGGTGTTCACTTTACCGCCTGTTCGTAATTCATCCGATAACGTAACACTTCTTAATCTTATTCACGATTCTTACTCTCTTTTAATTAAACTCCGTGGACTAGGCGTACTTAACCCTTCACCCTTCCTGATCGATCTTACCCTTAGTATCTCACAAGCTGTGTTACTAATACCTTCGTAACTTGTCATAATTCTTCCTTCTCTGTACTTTTATCTCAGTCATACTACTACTTCTTTTTTCTATTTCTGGGAAAATTGTGGCAGAGTTTCCTCTGTACTTCTTACTATCCCAGAACCTGCACGCAGGAAAAACCAATAATGCCTCACAGGGATAACTTATATACTCATATATCATATCGTATCATAGCCACCCAGGGATCCCAATTTCCAGAAAAAGTATAAAGGTGTCAGGACTTACCTCACATATCGTACCTCGAGACGTACTTGATCCGTTAACGATCTGTTCTGTTATACTTTCCTATCCACCTTCTCTTTCATCCTCCAACTTTACATTTCAATCGTATTTCAATATTCTTACCTTATCCAACATGCCTCTTCCGCACCGTTACTTACCTCTGTACTTTGTAACTGCTAATATCATCGGTCGTTTTCTTCTGTCGATGTCGTTCTTTAGCTGAAATCAAAGGTTAGTACAAGGGACTTCATTTCCTATGATTGAGCTCTATCGCACGATCTTAGATATGAAAGAAAGAATGACACCCTATTAATGTCTCGTATCCTCCTGTTTATAGATGTGGTGCACAACACACCGATAAACAAGACTCTACTAGACACGACTTTGCAGACAACCCCTAGGACGAACTGCTCTGATACCACTTTGTCACACCCTAGCAATGGTAGGGCATGACGGGCACCCGACTCTCATCAGAGTCGAGCGAACCCTTAGACATTCGCTCTATTAAAACCTGTCATTTCAAAAACTTTTAAGAACATAAATTTTTTTCCAAATGGAAATCATTATCTTTATAACGACTATGAAAACTTTCAATCAATAAGTACTTTAGACCAATCTAAATCATCTGAAATACATACTCTTTTTAAAATCCATAAATGACTCAATTGATATCACTTTGTTCACATCTCGACAAACATACCACAGGACACTGTCTGCAGAAGTCTCTAAGAAGTGAATTGGACACTATGAGTCAGGACAGGGCCCTGACATACCCATAATCATACATATCTATACGTGACTCAGCACAACTCCATAATAAGGTAGAACTTGCCAATCCCAGCAGACGTCAGAGCATCCTAGCTGTATACTTAACCTGTTAAACAATCTGGGGCTGCGGGCATGAACGCAGCGTCCCCAAGCAAAAGGACGGCAGTACGGACAATGTACTGAGTATGTAAGGTGGTAACAAATCATAGCCATAACTTGATTTAGGAGAGAAGAAATCACAATCTAACTCAATACCTGCAGCCTTCGCTGGAAGAAACATAAATGTATACAAGAGGTCTCAAAACAATCTTTAAGTAAATAATGCAATCCAACAAACATTCGTTATGTAAAAAATGCAATCTAAAACACATTCTTTAAGTAAATAATGCAATCTAACACACGTGCCGCTTCCGACATGTTAACAAAATGGTCCCTTCGGATAGCCGCTTCCGGCTAGTATCACCATAGTCCCTTCGGACGGCCGCTTCCGGCATAGTAATGATGGCCTCTTCGGGCAGCCGCTTCCGGCTTAATAATGATGGCCCCTTCGGGCAGCCGCTTCCGGCTTAATAATGATGGCCCCTTCGGGCAGCCGCTTCCAGCTCAATAATAATGATGGCCCCTTCGGGCAGCCGCTTCCGGCTCAATAATAATGATGGTCCCTTCGGCAGCCGCTTCCGGCTTAATATCACAATCACGTCAACACAAACTTAATCCACAAATATCAATACAAAGAGATAATGCTATGGAATGTAAACATAAGTCGTAAATGAAATGAAATAGTAAAACCTGGCACCCCCTTCGGAGTGGTTTTAAAAATCAAACTTTATGTTTCCTTTAGTATAAAACTAATTTCCTCGAAATCATTAGTAAAACCTTATACACAACTCAACTGGCACCATATGGGTGTTCCCTTCGGAACAGAATAGGAGCTTATATATATCGACTATTATTCATCGTATAGGAAACTGAAGAGGGGAGCCCAATCACTTAAGAGTTCTAATATTAAGAAGTGAATAAGAATCATCAATCACAATCAAGACTTATGAATAGGATTACCCCAAAGTTCATATCATTCATCACTTAAACCTAAGACATGCCAAAAGAAGGAAGGGACAGCTTTACATACCTGTTGACGACTAATCGCAAAACCGTTCGCTTTGTCGCTCTTTTAGCCTATTTAACATAAAGGTAACGTTATCATCAGTAACTATACTTTCTAGTTCGTAAACCGTAGCCCATCGCTTTATAGAACTTGTTCTTTAACTTATACATCCTCGTTTAGGGTTTTTCATTATTAAGGACTTAACAAAAATCGGGCAGCATTTCCCCTATATATTCGCCTAACCCGAATTTCCAATTATTCTCCTGTTAGCACAAAAATACCAACAACAGAAATATATATATATATATATATAATTCTCACAACTCAGCCCATAACAATTCTAACAACCCAACAACCTTTTTAAATCCATTTCAACCCACAATTCCCTATAACATCGATTTCATGCATTTTCTTAATTCCGATTTCGTCCAATCCAATTTTAATAATTCCATTACAATACTATTAACACAATTACATTATAAAACAAGAAAATCTTACCTAAATTTTCTTGGAGGAATTTCTACTCTTAATTGCTCCAATTTCGCAATTTCTTCTTTCCCGCTTCAATATCCAACGTTTCTATCACCACCGCGAACTTGCAAATCACTTGAAAATTAAACCAAAGAATAAAGGCAATATAATTTCCTTGGCCATGGCTGGTCGTGAGCAGCAGCCATGGCCATGCTCTCTCCTTTCCTCTTTTTTTTCTTTTAATTCTTAAAAATGAAACAAAATGCATAGTTGAATTTTTCCATCAACTTACATATATATGCCCCTCCTTAATATTGACATGTTTGGGACACTAACCTTCTTGACCAATTGCTGCCATGTGGCACCCTACTTGGTTGCCACGTGGTAGCCCATTATATATATTTCGGGTGGGGCCCACTAGTGCCTTACTTAAATTAATTAATCACTAATCCCTACTTAATAATTTAATCATAATTAATTATTTCCTAATCTCCAATAATAGTTTTACACTAAATAAAATTTATAAACAATTTATGTTCTAATAAAAATTGAAAATTAAAGATTTCTATTTCGTGTCCGGAAATGATTCTGCTTTTAATCTGGGTCGATTGCCTTGCGAATAATTCGACGTATAAATATACAGGGTATAACAACGATAACCCTAGCTCTCTGAATCGGCAACCTGTAAATCGTTACTTGCATCTTGAAATGCAGGCCTTCGGGCAATAAAAAGGGACATCAGTACATTTGAATTTCTCTAGTATGTAAAGAAACTTAATGAAAGAACTGTAAATAGGGTGCTCAGCGAAAGGGGCAACCCAATAATAATAACAGGTAATACATGGTGAGATTAAAACTGTAACTGTACCGAAACTGTAAACTGAAATAGCAAGGGAAGTAGAGTTATAAATACTCCCTGTTCTGTATCGGAAGAATCTGTTTATCTGTATTTATATATGTGGTGCCTCGGCCCAAAATAAATGCACAACTATGGCCTCGGCCAAGTAGTGCATCAGTCGATGGCCTCGGCCAAGTATAACTATACATAAGACTATGCCCTTGGGCAATACATGTGTTCAATTATTCATTAATTATTGTTAAAGAATGAGACCATTGGAATAATGAACAATACTGAACTGAGAAACGTATTCTAGAAATGACTGTGGGGACTGAAGTCTCATTTGTTTTTAAGCATACTCAATTTCTAGACTGAGACTCATGGGTATGAAACACGAATCTATTTCTATTATCTTCTGAGTCCACAACTTTCAAAATGAAAGTCATGAACAAATAATGAAATTGGAGAACAACGGTGCTGCAGTAATTCATGGAAACTAAAGAATAACTGTAATTCTGAGGCAACTGTAATGATTAATAAACCGTTTCGTAGGGAGCATTATCAACGTTCCCAAACATAGAGAGTGAGCCTCACATACCTTAATTCTTTCCTTTGAGCATAATACAATTTTCGTCAACCCTTTCAACTTTAATCTATAGAAACACAAGTCAAAGGGATTCCATAGTAGCAAAAATATCCATGCTTTGGTCACCTAAGCATTTTATCAAACACTTGGTGGGTATAAAGCTCCACAACCTTAATAAATGGTCCTTTTGACCCAATTCCCATTCTATTACTTCTAGGTGATTCTACAATCTCAACTTGATGAAAGTAGCATCATTCTTTATCACCCATATGACTATGAGCCTGTTTGGATTGACTTATAAGTTGCTTATAAGCTGTTTTCAGCTTTTTTGAGTGTTTGGCTGACCAGCTTAGAGCCATTTTGTGCTTAAAATAATCCCAAAAAAATAATTGGGCTCGTTTGTCTTAGCTTATCTAAAGCAGCTTATAAGCTGAAAACAACTTATAAGCCAAAAAAAATAAGTTAGGCTGCCCCAATTTTTTTTTTTTTGGCTTATAAGCTGTTTCCACCTTATAAGCTGCATTTTTTTAAGCCCAGCCAAACAGGCTCTATAGCAATCCTAAGTTAATAATCCAAAACCCTAGCATAGTTCATATGATACTCTCTATCAAACCCATTTACGATTATCCCAAGAACTCATCCATTCACAATTATAAGTGATTAGAGAGTAGAAGTAGTACCTTTTAGAAGTTCAATCCTCTTGAGTTCGGATTCTAGGATTCTTTTGTCCAAGACGAAGATTCAATCAATAATCTATGGAATAGATAAGGATTCTAGCGTTAATCTTTGTTAGATTGATGTAATAATCTATGGGGTTTTAGTAGAAAATCACCTTGGATACTTTGTGGAAGCCCTAGGGTGTTTTCTCTCCAAAACGCGGTTTAGAATGAAGTGGAAAAGTTTTTTCGGAGTTAGGTACATATAAAATTCGGAAAAAGGTCGTTTCAGGAATAATTTGGCCCGGTGCGTCGTCCCGGGCGTTGCAGGGGGCGGTACACTAGGCCTATATTACAGGACCTGTTGAATTTTATAATTTTCAGTGATTTTGGCCTGGCGCGGCGCCCTAGGCCATTTCTAATATCATTCGGTAAAAAGAGCATAACTCCTAGCACAAAGCTCCGTTTATCCTCCATAACATATCGTTGGAAAGGTATTTCAAGGATCGAAAACTTTAATGTTTTAATTTTTCTCAAATTGTCAACTTATTTTTAAGAAATTGGGCTAGAAAAAAAACGTATCGAAAACTTAGCCAATTCTATCAAATTTTAAGCACCTTACTTTAGCCATCTTGCGACGATAATATCTCCCTACTCCAATCTTTGATTGGCCTGGTCCTTATATGGTTGGAAAGATATTTCTATGTACCACAACTTTGATTAAGGGTATTTTTCCTTCTTTTTTTTGGTATGAAAACCACCAAACCAAGTTTGGCAGTGTTTTATTAAAAAATAGTAAGTTTTCTGTACAATAGTGTAAAGAAAGAAAAAGAAAAGAAAACACAAATGAAAACAATCCTAGAAATAAGAAAAAAAAAAGGACTGAAATGTAAACTACATCCAAAGACTGTATGGAAGCTAATCTACTACATATCCTCTGGCCTTTCCTACGAGCTCTCACCAGGTGCTATGGTTCAAAGTCAAAATGAATACATATTCAGGCTTCCAGGATGGAGTAGAATTCCTCCATGTTCCTTCAGATGTAGCTGCTATCTCGTTGCCTTGATGTTGACCTTTGTTTTCCATTGTCTCAAGTTCCCTGAATGAACCAATCTTTAGAAGTCTTACAAGAGAATGAGCTTCAAGCTAATACCACTCTTGTACCCCTGCCAAAGATAGTTTCATGCAGGTCCATGTGCTATTCATGGCATGTTGAGATGCAACGTTGTTGCTGCTACTGCTCTCCAACTTGCTATTAATCTCCAGGGATATGATGGTCTTTAGCTGTCCTGATCCTCATGTATGGTGTATGTGACTTTTCTGTATTTAGAATTTTCCTTGCTTTCCCAGGAAGTGAAGTAAAACTATGAAAATGATGATCACCTGCAAAATCAAAAGCATAGTTAGTTAAAAAATCAGCCAGGCCATTTCCTTCGCTCAGAACATGCTCCACCCTCACTTCCTTATCCCTCCTCAATCTTGAAATATCATTTATGATCATTGATATACTCCATGGAGTCTCCCACTGACCAGTTAAGATCATCTTCATAGTCATTGAGTTTGTTTCCATCACCACTGGCAACAGACTATGTGTAACACAGTACTTAAGACCCTCATGTAATACCTTTGCTTCTGCTATCAAATTTGAACCATCTGATATCCTTCTTACTACTGCATACTGGAAATCACCCACTGCATTTCTAATACAAAAGGCCGCAGAGCTTGGTCCAGGATTTCCCCTAGAAACTCCATCAGAATTACATTTATACCATCCTGGCATAGGAAAATCCAATTTCACTATCTTGCTTACAATTCTTGGCATGTATGCTTCAAAGACTTGTAGAATTTGAGGTATGCATCTTGGTAAGTTGTTCTGCCCTGGAAACCGCATTCTACACATTTGATATATGATCATGTTTATCTTATAAATCACATTGTTGATGGACATCCTCCCTCCATGTAGGACTGTATTCCTCCACTTCCATATCTGCCATATAGTGACCATTGGAATACCTTTAAAGATGGTTCTGAACTTTGAGGGGAAATCTGCATTCCACCAGACTTGAAGAATCTACCTGACTAATCAAGGGGTTACATCTGCCAGAAGTAGACCTATCAACTATTTTCACAAAACGTTCAAATCTTTGGTTTTTCCACTCTAACGATATGAGTCTAACCTTAGTTCTAAGATACGCGGTGTTACATTATCTCCCTCTTGGGATCATTTGTCCTCGAATGATGGTCTTGGTTATAATCGCGGCTAATTCTGAGACTCTACGGAAGCTTGGTCGAGTTTACTCTATAACTCAGATACATGAAGCTGATTAGCATCGGTACGTGATCACTAAACTGACTGAATGAATACATGATTACTGAACTAAATATTTACTCGACTGAATGAATACTGAATGACACAGAGATTATACTATAAGGATCTGAATTTAAAGCTTAGTTACCTTCAGCATTGTCTGCTTGCTCTTCAAAGAGATGGGGATATCTGGACTTCATGTCCTCTTCGGCCTCCCACGCAGCCTCTTCAACTTTTTGATTTCTCTATAGTACATTCACTGAAGCAATCTCTTTGGTTCTTAACATGCAGATTTGACGATCAAGAATAGCCACTGGAATCTCTTCGTAAGATAGGCTACCTTTAACCCCTGTAATCTCCGTGGGAACTACAAAAGATGGGTCTCCCATGAATTTCTTCAACATAGACACATAAAACACTGGGTGTACAACAACTAACTCTTGTGGCAACTATAACTCATAAGCTATTTGTCTGATCCTTCGTAGTATTCTATATGTCCTAATATAGCGGGGACTAAGCTTCCCCTTCTTCGAAAAATCTCATAAAACATTTCATAGGCGAAACTTTCAGAAACACCCAATCATTAACATGGAATTCTAAGTCTTTACGCTGCACGTCCAAATAGGATTTTGGTGACTCTGAGTGGTTTTCAACCGCTCCTAAATTAACTTGACTTTCTCCATGGCCTGATAAACCATGTCTGGCCCTAACAACTCTGCTTCACCAACCTCAAACCAACCAATTGGCAACCTACATCTCCACCCATACAAGGCCTCAAACGGTGCCATCTGGATACTAGAGTGGTAACTGTTATTATAAGAAAACTCAATGAGAGGCAAATGGTCATCCCAATTACCTTTGAAATCTAGGACACATGCTCTCAACATGTCCTCAAGAGTTTGAATAGTACGCGTTGCCTAGCCATCTATCTCAGGATAAAAAGCTATGTTAAGGTTCACCCTTGTGCCCAATCCTTTCTGAAAGGATTTCAAAAAGTTTGTGGTAAACTGAGCACCATAGTCTGAAATGATGGACAAAAGAGTCCCATGCAATCAGACGATTTCCTGAATATATAACTTGGCTTAATTTTCTGCTAAATCTATAGAATCATGCTTTCAAAAAGAGCGAGGTAAACATGTTATGAAATCAATGTTTATCATCTCCCATTTCCAGACGAGAATGTCTATATTTTGAGCAAACCCACCAGAACTCTGGTATTCGGCTTTCACTTGCTGGCAATTTGGACACTTAGCAACAAAATCTGCAACGTTCTTTTTCATGTCATTCCACCAATAAATCTCCTTAAGATCATGATACATATTTGTGGAACCTGGGTGAATAGAATACCTAGAATTATAGGCTTCAGGAATAATCCGATCTCTAAGCCCATCTATGTCTGGAACACATAGTCTGCCTCTGTAGCTCAAAGTACCATCATCTCCCCCTTGTTCAAAGGTCGTAGTCTTGTGTTTGTGAATCCCCTCCTTCAGCTATAATAGGTAGGGATCACTAAACTACTTTTCCTTCACTTCAGCTACTAAGGAGGGTTCAGCCTTGTTCTAAACAACATAGCCACCATCTTCGGAATCTAGAAGTCAAATTCCCAGGCTTGCTAAGCGGTGGACTTCTGTCGTCATAGTTCTCTTATCTATCTCAACATGAGCTAAGCTTCCCATAGAACGCCGACTGAGAGCATCAGCTACAACATTTTCTTTCCCTGGATGATAGAGGATATCAACATCATAATCCTTAAGCAATTCATAATCGACCCTCCAGACTCACGAAATCGACAGATTTTCCAAAAAGGTCTGTTTACTTAAAAAGTCAACTATTGGTCAAAGGTTTTTCACTTTAAGGCTTTAATTCTAATAAATCACAATAAAACTCGTTCGATTACCTCAGGTACTCTGTCGCCCATCCCTGGAGGTCAAAATCATACAAATAGGGCCCAGAGAAGGGTCAACGAGGGTAAATGGGCAAAAGTGCAATGACGACCAAACAGGTTAAATGCATAGCAATCCGCTCCCACATCCACTTAGGTATAGGAATTCATTGAATCACTCCACCAGGTTTCTGGTGCTCATTCTTCACTTGCTGTCAATTCAAGCACTAAGACACTATCAATGATGCTTCTTGAAGTCACGATACATTTTTGTAGCCCCTCGACGAATGGAATACTTCAAACAGTGAGTGTAACATCCCGGAAATTTGAGTTAGGTGTGAATGTCTAAAAAGCTGGTGTTAAGATGATATCATACCAATATGAATCCATTCATGATGAATTCGGGTTGAAGATGTTCATTTTGAAACGAAACCAACAATTGAAGTTCTTAAGGGCTCTTAAATTAGCCTAAGTTTTGGTAGGTATGTCTTCTGGGCGACTTTCATGAAAATGTGTTGCGAATTTGGAAAAACTTCCTAATGAAAGTTGTAGATCTTTGAAATACCTTTCCAATGGTAGGTCGCCCAGCCCAGGTAAAGTTATGTACAAAAAGTTATGATCATTTTACTCAGCGAAGGTCATTTGTCGAAAAAGAAAGAAAATGTACTGGGCCCGTGTGGCGGACCCAGCACGGAAGAAATCAGCTGCAGACCAAAATGAAAACATGATCAGGTGCTGAACCCGCAGCACGGGGAATTATTTTCTGATTCCGATTTTTCTTTAAGTCCTACTTTGTTGTGTTATTTCCCACTTCGTTTCAAATTAATATTTCGAAGGAAAAGAACCCTAGAAAGGTCTCGCTAACCCTATGGTGAGTTCTCACTCAACATTGATCATTCCCACACCATATGCATCCCCTCTTGATAGAAAATCATCTCTCTAAAACCCTAAGTTCTTGTATTTTCAAGAAAAAGATGATAGGGGCGTGTGGAATTCGTCTATGATTGTTGAACCTTGGGAATTAAATTTAGTAGCTTTTTTGCGGGATTAAGGTATGTCTCTTTAAAATAAAATCCTTTTTGAATATAAAGTTAATTCATATGTCTCTTTTACAAAACTCTGTTGAAAGATTGATTCTTTATAAAAGCATGTTTTGAATGATATGATGAGTTGGTTTTACATTCTTGAAATCTATTAAATCCTTTGATTAATGGTTATTGTGCATGAGGGGACGAGCCCACATTAAACCTAGATTGTAACAAACCCTATATATGTATAAGGTACTATGAATGTTTTCCTCTATGAGAGTTGCTTAGTGATGATGGTTAATTGTTGGTATTTATGATTTTACAAAGGAACTATGACAAAGTAATCTTGTTTAAAGAAGTGGAAACATTTTCATGATTATCTATGAAATTATGGATTTTCGTAATGGCATAATGAGCTTTAATGCTATTTGATGGTGTGACTACTTTGAGACAAATTGTGAATCGGCTTCTATGCTATGAACTTTGTTGTTGCGTTTGGCCTAGCTACTCGGGAGGAAGGGTAGCCACTATGGATCCTAGTGTGTTAATGCCTAGCCATTCGGGAGGAAGAGTGGCCATCTCTAGTTCGCTACCCGGGGTGTGATTTATGCCTAGCTATTCGGGAGGAAGGATAGCTACCGCGTACTACATAGTCTGGTGTGATTTATGCCTAGCTATTCGGGAGGAACGATAGCCACCGCGTACTACATAGTCCGGTGTGATTTATGCCTAGCTATTCGGCAGGAAGGATAGCCACTGAGAATTATATGTTCTGGTGTGGTGCGCTATGCGCGATGAGCATGATTCTTGGGCTTGTGTTGGCATGTGTGACATTCTTATTCTCTTATGGAATTGTTGATAACTATCTTAATTGATTTAAAAGGCATATTTGAAGCTGTAACTTGACAAGAGGCTTTATAATCGGTTTTGATACTTATTATTGAGATACATAACCTGAATAATTGTTCTTACATTGCTCTCACATGACTTGCAACACTGATTTCTTTATGTATTATGTACTATATTTTCTTATTACTTATTGTCCCCGAGGCACTCACTGAGTACAAAGTACTCAGGCATACCATTGTTATTTTTGATGGTATGTTAGGTAACGGAGAAAAGCAGGTTCTTGATACTCTAGGCGTTTAGGAAAGACTTGTTGTTGCTGCTGATTTGGTGAGCCAACACATTCATTTGTGGGACACTCTATTTATTTAATTCCATTAATTTATATTAGTTTCCGGGCTGCGTCCCGATGGGTTAGACATTTATTCCTTATTCTTAGAAGCTACTTAGTATACATTCGAATGGGGCTAGAAGAAGAGTTGTTGTTTAACTCTTTCGGGCACACTATCATGTTTTGGGTGAATTATTTAAATTATAAAGACTTCCGCTGATTTAATTCATATATTCATAATTTGTTACATTTATTTTATAAACTGTTGGAGGAGAATATTGAACCTGGCGGGTTCAAGTGTTATTATTGTGTCATTGAGGTTCTTTCGATATTGTTCATGACGTTGGATGCCGTTCACGTCTAGGGTGGGTTTTGGGGCGCGAATGTGTCCTAGGAGTTGTCTGTGTTTGTGGAGCTGTGTCTAGTGGAGTCTTCCTTGTGCATCCTGATCACCTGCATAATTGAAAGACTACAAGGACATTAATATGTGTTTCTCTTTCTTCTTGATTCAAGATTGTGCTATAGAGCTTGAACTTCCTTTAGGATTATTTTGACGTGTTCGTTACTCGTGCTTTATGAAGATGACTTTAACTCGTGTTGCAGATGTTAACCAAGTGAACAATAGTGTTAAAGAGTGCACATTGTTCTGATGCGTAATTTGATGGATGGTACAGAGTCGTTGAAATTGTATTGTAGGTGTTTGGTATATATGGCTGCTGTAGGATTTGGTTGTTGATAAATTGAGACAGGTATAGAAACAGCAGTAGTCCTAGTTACAGGGAAAACTCTGCCAAAATCTTGTTAGGGTGAATGAAATCATTAAGGTGTGGTATGTTTCAAGTACTGGAGGTTAGGGTGAAGGAAACAATTGAGGGTCTCTTGTAGTGAATTAAGAATTATCGTACATTGAGGTTATATTTTATTAGGTTAAGAGATCTGTACTATTTTGATGTTTAGTGAAAGAACTTAATTTTAGGCTTGAAACTCGAAAACAACCACTTGTGGAATAATGATTTAAGAAGATGATGTAGTTGATTTTCGCTTTAATTTGTTCTTTTCAGTTTTGGCATGAGGTAAGTAAAGCTTGAATCATGTGTTGTTGAATTAGCCTTCTTGTCGGAGTATATTGTCTAGATTGATATATTGTGCACTTCATAGTCAAAGCATATACGTGTTGAACCTTTTGAGTACCTAACACTTGGGAAAGTGAGATGAAGGCAGAAACCCCTTATTCGTGTTGAGACTTAAGTGTTCTAGCCGTTAGAAATTCCCGTGAGGGCTATGTTGTTCTTATTTGGGTGAAGATGTATTTTTATCTTTCCGGGGTCGTTTAGTACAAAGAAAGCTCTACCTTATGAATTTGCTGCACTTGTATTTGCCGTGAAAATTTGGCGTTAATATTTGTATGGTGATCATTGTGATGTTTTACTGATCACAAGAGTCTGCAATATATCTTCAAGCACCGAGAGTTGAACCTCAGACAGAGGAGGTGGTTAGAGTTGTTAAAAGATTACGACTTGGATATCTTGTATCATCCTGGTAAGGCTAATCTGGTTGTTGATTCTTTGAGTAGAAAATCTATGGGCACGTTAGCTTATTTACGTGCACATGACTGCCCATGGGGGGGGGGGGGGAATTCGAAGACTTGCTAGTCTTGGGGTCAGACTTGATGAAATCAAAGATGGAGAGTTAGGAGGAATCACGCCATCACGGTCTGACATGGCGGAAAGGATAAAATCTAAGCAATATGATGATGTACTTTTTGCAAAGCTGAGAGATGGAGTGGAAAGGGGTGAGTACACTTCCTTTGTTGTTAGTACTGGTGATAGTGTTCTGCGGTTGCAAGGAAGATTGTGTGTTCCTGATGTTGATGGTCTTCGACAAGAATTAATGATGGAAGCTCATAGTTCCAAGTATTCGGTTCGTCCGAGATCCACAAAAATATATAAGGATTTGAAACCACACTACTTGTGGAAGAGCACGAAGGTTAATATTTCTAACATTGTGGCTAAGTGTTTGAACTATCAACGGGTGAAGGCTGAATATCAAAGGCCTAGAGGCCTGGCTCAGAATATTGAGATTCCGCAGTGGAAGTGGGAGGAGATCAACATGGATTTTGTTGTGGGGTTACCTCGCACAAAGGCCAAGTTTGCCCATTTTCTCCCTTTGAAGACGTCATATACAGTGGCGGACTACGCCAAGTTATATCTAAAAGAGATAGTGAGATTGCATGGTGTTCCGACATCGATTATATCTGACAGAGGTACGCAATTTACTGCTCATTTTTGGAGATCCTTTCAAGAAGGGTTGGGAACTAGAGTGAAATTGCGCAATGCCTTTCATCATTAAACTGATGGGCAGGCGGAGAGAACTATTTAGACTTTCGAAGATATGCTAAGAGCCTGTGCAATCGATTTTGAAGGAAGTTGGGATGAACACCTACCTTTGGAGGAATTCGCTTACAACAATAGCTATCAAGCGAGTATTCAGATGGATCCTTATGAGGCTCTTTATGGGAGGCGTTTTCGGTCTCCAATTGGTTGGTTTGAATCAACGGAAGTAGAGTTGTTGGGCCCTGATTCAGTTCATGAGGCGATCGAGAAGGTAAATCTTATTGTGCAGCGACTGAAGACCGCACAGAGTAGACAAAAGTCTTATACGGACATGAGGCGTAGGGAATTAGAATTAGTTGTTGGTGATAAGGTTTTCTTGAAAGTGCCACCTATGAATGGGGTAATGCGTTTTGGCAGAAAGGGCAAGCTTAGTCCTCGCTATATTGGTCAATACGAGATTACGAAAAGGGTTGGGAAGGTAGCGTACGAGTTGAGATTGCCGGCTGAGATGTCCATGGTTCATCCGGTGTTTCACATTTTGATGTTGAGATTGTACAAACCCGATCCTTCCCATGTGTTGAATCATGAACAGATTGAAATTAATGAGGCAGGTCTTATGAAGAAGAGCCGGTTCATATTTTAGATCGTCAAGTTAGAAGGTTGAGAACAAAGGATGTAGCGTCGGTTAAAGTGTTATGGCGAAACCATAACACTGAGGAAGCTACTTTGGAAGCGGAGGAGGACATGAAGAAAATATATCCTCACTTGTTCCCTGCTATATATATGTGTTGAGCATTTTGGATTTATTTTCTTGTGAAAGTTTAGAGTGAAGTATAAATCTCACAATTGAGTTTAGGCTTGAATGATGCGTCGTTATATGTTTAGTCGTATGTTATCTCGGAGGATGTTTCCCCTTGCTAGAAGAACTCTTGAAATTCTGAAATTTGAGGTTTAGTAAAGAATCCTAGGCCATGACTTTCATTCGGGGACGAGTGATCTTAAGGGGGGGGGGGGGGGGGGGACAATGTAACATCCTGTAAATTCGAGTTAGGTGTGAATTTCTAAAAATCTAGTGTTAAGATGATATTATACCTATATGAATCCATTCTTGATGAATTCGGGTGGAAGATGGTCGTTTTGAAGTGAAACCAACACTTGAAGTTCTTAAGGGCTCTTAAATTCGCCTAAGTTTTGATACGTCTGTCTTCTGGGAGATTTTCATAAAAATGTGTTGCGAATTTGGAAAAACTTCCTAATGAAAGTTGTAGATCTTTGAAATATCTTTCCAATGGTAGGTCTCCCAGCCCAGGAAAAGTTATGTACAAAAAGTTATGATAATTTTACTGAGCGAAGGTCATTTGTCAAAAAAGAAAAAAATATGCTGGGTCCGCCAGCACGGAAGATGTTACACCATGAAAATTTCCCCGTGAACGCACCACGAATAGACTAATGAAGAATACGGGTATATGCTGTTTTAATCAGAAGGGAATGACGTTTGACGACCCTAAGTAAGATTTCAAAGGCAATGGGAATAAGGGGTAAGGTTATGCTCCATAATGACTAATTATAGGTTCTGAAGACGTGGAAGTTGCAGATTTGCACTTTGGCCGAGTTGGTCGTAAAATGAATTACGGACCGTAAAGTAGTACACGGCCCGTAAACCACCATATCGTATTCCAACTTACAAGACTTCAACTTTCTGTCAAATGTTTAAATGGTTAAATACGATTTGGAATACGGACCGTAAATTGAAATACAGCCCGTAAACTGCCATCGTAAATCACCATGATCCTCAGCATACCTTTCTGGTTTTGATATGCTTAAATACGACCACGGGTTTACGACCACTGTGCACTTCAGTCACTGTTCATTCCGGATTAGATTTCAAGTCATTAAAAGGAGACCTAAGCTCATTCAATTCATTTCATTTCCACGATATTTCTCTCTAGAAACCTCTAGAATGCTCTCTACTCTTCATCACAAGAAAACCAAAGGAAATCCATGATCAATAACACCAAATCCATGAAATAAAGTGTATGAAACCTAGCTAAAGTTCATCTCTCTCAAGAAAACCCAAAGGAAGTGAAGTAGGGTTTTGATGCTAGAGGAGTGATTCCATTCAAGGCTTGTTCAACCATCATCTAAGGTAAGTTTCATGACTAAACCATGTTGTTTAAGGTATTGGAAGGTTAAGATACTTGAATTGTAGAAAGACATAAGAAATGGGTCATTAATGAGTGAATAGTGCCATGTTTGGATGGTAGTTGGATTGAATCATAAATGTTGGGGTGTTGTGAGTATGAGTACGTCATAAATGATATTTAGGTCATGGAATAAGTGTGATACATGAGAAAACGCGATAGTAAGCTATGACCATAAATGTGGAGAAATTGAAGAGAAATGGTGGATTGTGGTCAATGTATATGAATGATGATTGTGGATTGCATTATTGTGAATGTTGTTGTGAGCGTTTGCGAGTTGATATAGAACATGGGAAAAGTAGTGTAAACAAAGGAAGTGCTGCCAAATTTTCCCTAGCTTTAGAAAGCCCGTTCTTATAATTGCTTAGCTAATGACGATATAAATTCTCTTGAAGGTAGAACGTGTGCATTAAAGGAGAACACGCAAGCTATAGCTTAGTTAAATGTCAAAGGTATGTAAGGCTTATCCCTTCCTTCAAAGGTATGAATCTTTCAAACTTTCCATGATCCTCCTATATGATGGAACTTATAAGTTCTTTTACTAAATTACATACGAGCATGATAATGATGATAATGAGTTAAAGTATAGAGATTGGATAGTTCATGATATGATGATCCCATAACGTTGATGGTGTCATTATTGTTAACACTCACCTTATGCACTATTTCCTTCGTTCCGGAGCCTCATATCATTGGTACTATTTTGTGTATGTATTTTCGGCGCGACAGTACTCGGCCCTTTCTATGTATAAAGGTACTATGTCTAGAGGCTCGTAGACAGATATACACAGTCAGCTATGTACAGTTAAACGTATTGTATTTTGAATGGTTCGCGTCCCGGTGTAACGCGATATTAGAAAGTTTACTGCTAATGTTAATGAAAAAAAAAATGTGCCACTGTTCATACAGGATAGCGAAGGGGTGCTCGGTACAAGTATCGGGTACTCGTCACGGCCCCCAGTCGGGTCGTGATAGTCCCTTCTTGTTTGTCACTTATAAATCGCAATATCATTAACAAACGACTCTACTGTTAGTTCCTTTGCCTCTATTCCAGTATAGCATCGCTATCCTTTACAATATTCCTTGAGTTATTTGCTCTCAATGTCATGTTGTTCAAGGTCTTCAAGAATGATTTCCAATACAGTCTCAGATACCCACTCGATTCTTGTTCATTTATTTACTAGCTATTAGACTCATTTCTGCATAACTCTCACTTTTTGTTTAGAGTCTATATCTGTCACATCATAGGATTCATCGTTTCAATCTCTACACTTGTATTTTCCTTACTTGTTTCCCCCCTTAAGGGTCTTACTTATACCATTCTCAAATCCGTTACCTCACTTCCAATTCATATATCCCTTTCCTCAATACCCTTATTATACTGCATCATATTATTGCCATTTCCCATAATTTATAGCAACAGTAATTCATGTGTGAAGTCTTAACATACTCATCTTGCAGTTTTGTGATCAAATAATACAACCAACATAGCAATCCAAACAAGGATGTATTTTACTTAGCTAAACCGTTAGTTATAAGTCAATCTCTATATCCGCTCCAATTAACAACCTCTGTCCCATAGGGATACTCGAAATAGTAGTATGTCTAGCTATCCGTACCATCCATGTAATGTCACGTATTCCATTCTTCGATACTGAGAGTCCACTTATAACGCCATTTTTCCCTCTTCTTCCAATCTCAAGTTATTCCTCTCTTTCCCATAATTGACTTCAATAACCATAAATGCATTTTCCTTTAAACTCGCCATCTTTATTTTCAAGGATCTAAGTCTCCTCCGCAACTAATACCCCTTATCCCTCATACTCATTTACTCTTGTGTTGCACTCAACATTTATTTCAAAACCAATCATAATCATATCATATTTGTCATTGATGATAGCCTTGCTTTATCTCTTTATCGTCGTACAATAAACTCCTAATTCATGGCCATATTTTCTTTCCAACTTATTCCTTTATATACTTTACTCATTTTGTCTTGGTATAGGATATTCGTAGGAAATGCATCTTCCTTTTCTCATAATATGACTACTTCTTAAGCGCGCATACTTCGCATATTTCCTTTTCATTCTATACCCATACTTATTCCTTTATATTCTTTCCTCCTCAATTTGTCTTATTACCTCCCATTTCATAATCATTACATTATTCCTCGTACAAGGAACCCTATTCTTAACTAAGTACCAATTTATCCTTTAGAATATATTACTTCGATACAATCCATACTTCGCTTCCAAAATTTATTCTGTTCATACCGATCATCCCCTATCATCCTTATTATGCTGATCCTTTTCCTAACAATCATTCTATTTCGTTATTCATCTTTCCTTAGTCTTAGTCTTTTACGTCCAGCCAAAGATATCACTCATGATCTTAATTATACAAATCACAAACTGTTACTACTTTGCCATATCACTTTTTTCTGATTTCTTTTCAGTTGACTTCTGTTTTTTCCTTTTGCTTGCTATCATTTCTGTCATTGCGAAACCTCTATGTTGGACTTTCCCCTAACAAGGTCTTATAAGCTTTCTTATCTATTTCCCCATGGCTCGCTTATTGGTTTCACGCTTGCATTCACTCTTTATTCATATAGAACATGTCACATCTCTAGTCATTTCCTCGCTATACTTTACTTACTTCGTATTACAGTTCTTGCTACGTTCTCAGTATATCCTTATCATAATCAACTCTATAGAGTGACACTTCTTGATCTCATTCGCAAGCCTGCTTATAAAATAGAATGAACCTCGTGAAGTAAGCATAAGACCTATTACTCTTTCTGCTCAGCCCTATACACTTACCATATAAGTAGTCTTACCAATGTATTCACATTCGCTATAACCTTTCGTATTTCGTACCCCTGTCATGTTGTTACTTTATTTTGCTAATAGACTTCTCGTATTTTACTTGTGCTTATCCATCCAATCAATACTTCAATTCACACTCTGTTGGAGTTACCCTTTCTCTTTTATGTCATACTTTAGTACTACCCGCCTCCCTAATTTACTCTAGCGTTTCTCCTTACTATATCAATGTCGATCTTATAGTTACCGTTGCTATCAATTCAACAGGATTTAACTCATTTCTTGTAGTTGTCAACGATACTCCTAACTTAATCCCGTCCTGCCATTACTTTTTTTTTCACAACATCTTTTCCTGTTAGGACATATTACGAGCTTATATCTTATCACCTTTAAATTCTAGGAACATTTCGGTAGACTTTCCTCTATATTTCTTACTATCTAAACCTCCACGCAGAAAATACCAACAACGCTTCACAGGGCTAATATATATACACGACATATCTTGTCACGACCCGACTAAGGGCCGCGATGGGTACCCAGGGCTAACCACCGAGCACCGCTCGTTCTGCTACTCATCATACTCATTTAACGCTCTTTTATCAAATTTATACTCAAATCATGCGAAGGTCATGTTTCATTTGAAAACATAAATTCATTTATATACATATGCCTTTCGGCCATCAAAATAATATATATACATACTGGCATCCTCGTGAGACCATATAACCCAACCTACGTATCTACGAGCCTCTACTAGAGTTCTAGGCATATGGATGGGACAAGCCCCGTCGTGCCCAAAATACATATACATATATATATATATATATACACAAAAGTATCAACCCTATTAGCACCTCCGGAATAATGGAGTGCTCCTGCAAATTTGCTGATAGCTCTTAAAGGTCTGCGCCGTCTCCCTGTCTACCTGTGGGCATGAACACAGTGTCCAAAGAAAACGGACGTCAGTACGAATATTGTACTGAGTATATAAGGCATAAATGAAACAAACATGATAGAGAAATCATAAATAATAAGGTGAGGCAAAACCTGCGCGACCCTTAAGGCTGAATGCATTTCATACACATATCATATATACATAATCGTCGTACATGAATCATCATAGCGTGTACATCATCATGTTATATAATTCATCATCGTAGTACCGTATCCGCTCATACACATAAAACATTATCCGTATTCGGCCACAGAGTGGCTCGAAATCATCCGTATTCGGCCACGTAGTGGCTCGACAATATCCGTATTCGGCCACGTAGTGACTCGATAGTATCACATACATATCTTCCGTATTCGGCCACGTAGTGGCTCGACCATATCACATACATCATAACAAGGATCAGTATATCCCATCATCATCATTGTCATCACATACATCTTATAAGCGTATCGCAACCTTTCATTTATGCATACATTTAAATTTAAAGATAATCTATGAACATCACAACATATTCGTAGCATGGACTTCGTATGAATATCGTAGGATAGACTTTATAATCTCTAGGATTAAGCTCAACATTACCACTCTCATTTGTATAGCATATCTCTTACCTTTATCTCATATGAAATCCTCTATGGACATAGACTCGCAACTTTGCAGAACATTGGTCATAAGACATGCAATAAAGCTTATGGACAATCTATAACAATGTCGGGGTGACCTAAGGTCGAGAACCCCCGATTACATTATGGAGCATTCATAGAAATTCTGCCTCACATTGACGGAATTAGCATTAAAGATGAGTGTATACAACAAGTAACACCAATAGATCATAGTTAATGTCGTTAGCTTTGTATAGAAGTTATACCATGAACTCTAGAATCTTTGGACGTAAACTTAACATCTTCATTATCGTGCTCATAACATGTCTCTTATCCTTATATCACGTGGCTATTTATGAACATAGGCTCTTGGTTCCGGAATATAAGGAAGCCATTGAAATGTAGGGAAATAATATCATAAGAATCGTATAAGGTTTGCCATCTTCATAGGAATGTCGTTCATGAGCTTTAGGACTCCTAGACTTAGATTCATCATCAATATCGTCATGCTCACAACGTGTCTCTTTTCTTTATCTTGTGATACTTTTTATAATCGTAGACTCATAGTTTTTGATACGTACGAAAATCATAAAGAAGGAGGGGACATCATACTATAGGATTCATGCCTTAGAAAGAAGGAACTAGCCTTACATAACTCTTTCGTTTAACAATTTCCATCGCTTGGTTGTTCTTCTCCAATGCTCACGTTCCTACCTTCAAGAGAATTCGCATTCACATTACCTAATCGATTACATAAACGTGCTTCCTAAAGATAGAGAAAATTGGGTAGGATTTTCTTTGTTTATACAACATTTCCCATATTGTATATCAACTCCCAAACATTCATAATAACGTTCACAATATCATAACCATTAATCGTCATTCATCTACATTACCCTCATTTTACAATTCCACTTCAATTCATCCATAATCATGGTCATAGTATACTAGTACGTTTTCTCACATATAATTCTTATCCCATGTCCTTAATATCATTTATAGCATAACCATATTACAACACATCAATAATCATGACTCAATTCAAGTTATCACTCAAAATGACATTATTCACACATTCATGACCCATTTTCTATATCCTTTTTCAATCTAAGTGTTTCAACTTTCAAATACCTTAAACAACATGGAGATACCATAAATATCACCTTAGATGGTGTAGGAATGAACCTCGAGTGCAAACACTTCACTTGAGCAAAACCCTAGTTTCACCTTCACTTGGATTCCTTGTCTTGGATGAACTTTAATGAGTTTCTTACATTTGATTAACTTGGTTTGATGTAATTGATCACAAATAACCCTTGAATTATTGTTGGAAAAGTATAGAGAGATATTTTAGAGAGAAGGTGTGTGAAGGGAAACGAAATAAATTGAACTTGAATCCTTGTATTAATACACAAAATTTGTACCGTCCCATTTATACGGACACACATACGGTCCGTACAATTTATACGGTCCGTCTGTGTGACCGTATAATGGTTCCAGTGAACACTGCCAGTCTTGGCTAAATATACGACCATACCTATGGTCCGTATCTTTTGTACAGTCCGTACAATCCACAGTTTTTTGAAAATCATTTTCGTCGACTCGTTTGATCTCCGATCCTTATAAAACCTTCTTGACACTTGTTTATCACTTCATTAACAATATAGGGGACATTATAACTCTTCTCCAGTGTGCATGAATGGAAAATTTTCCGAGGTGTAACATTCTTCCCCCCTTGGGAACATTCGTCCTCGAATGTTAAGCTATCCGGGATTCTACGAAAAGTTCGCCATATATTTTCCTTCAACTGACCCAGAGTATCATGACCACGCTATTCTTTCTTACCTCTTACTCCTCTTTTTTGATTACCCACTTAGTTTCATCGGCGTCGTATAAATACTTGCAAGTTACATAATCGTTCTTGCGTGATTCGTGTATATACACACTCATACATATACATGTATCCATATCCGTCTCTGTATTCATAATCTTACTCGTTTACATATCGTATCCGCAGTCATATTCATATACATGCACTATCTATAACATTTTAATCCTCTGACATGCACTATCTATAACATTCCTTTTGAATAGTTGAAAACGAGTTTCCTCCTTAGTAATGACTCTCGGTTGCAATACTCCCGTGATTCCCCAGGAATATCCTTTCAAGAGATATAAGTGAGTCACTTTCTTGATATGACCCTCCTTGATACTCGGACTCATCGATCATTTTTCTTACTCAATAATGGTATTAAGTCTCACATGGTTTGAAAATCTCTCCCACTTCATTTCTTCCATATGACCATGATAATGGTATTGATTCACATCTGTAGAGTCTATATAAATTTAATCCAAGATGTCATGTTGTAGGTGTCCCTCGTCGACTCATTAAAGACTTTATAATTTTTGAGAATTTCATAACCCTTTGGTAAACTATTGGAAATTCGCTATAACCAGAATGATATAAAAATGAAAGTTCCAAAGCGTAATATTCCTCTAGTAACACCCCTTTATTCAATGATCCTATCGAATTCGTAGGTAATCTAACACACCCAGGGCTATTGTAGGAAACATATAACATATACTTATTTAATATTCAAAGTATTTGTCCTATTTGTCCTTAATGATAACTCCAGCTCAACATTTCGACTCAATTTACCATGTATTTTCCCTTAACTGACCCGCAGTATCGCGAACACACTATTCTTGCTTACCTCTTACTCCTCTTTTTAAGTACCCAATTGGTTTCATTCTAGACATGTAAATACTTGCAGGTTAGATAACCGTACTTGTGTGATTCGTATATGAACATCTAATCTTATTCGTAAACTTCCCTTACTTTGGTTCGTTCTATTTTACGTATCTCATACATACAAAAACTCTTTTGTCTATTTGTTGTAACTTATCTTGTCATACTCTTTTCTTTCCTTCATTTGTCCCGTGATAATCACATCTTATATTCTACTACAGAAAACTTTATGTCCCTTCTTGTTTGTCACTTATAAATTGCAATATCATTAACAAACGACTCTACTGTTAGTTCCTTTGCCTCTATTCCAATATAGCATCGCTATCCTTTACAATATTCCTTGAGTTATTTGCTCTCAATGTCATGTTGTTCAAGGTCTTCAAGAATGATTTCCAATACAGTCTCAGATACCCACTCGATTCTTGTTCATTTATTTACTAGCTATTCGACTCATTTCTGCATAACTCTCACTTTTTGTTTAGAGTCTATATCTGTCACATCATAGGATTCATCGTTTCAATCTCTACACTTGTATTTTCCTTACTTGTGTCCCCCCTTAAGGGTCTTACTTATACCATTCTCAAATCCGTTACCTCACTTCCAATTCATATATCCCTTTCCTCAATACCCTTATTATACTGCATCATATTATTGCCATTTCCCATAATTTATAGCAACAGTAATTCATGTGTGAAGTCTTAACATACTCATCTTGCAGTTTTGTGATCAAATAATACAACCAACATAGCAATCCAAACAAGGATGTATTTTACTTAGCTAAACCGTTAGTTATAAGTCAATCTCTATATCCGCTCCAATTAACAACCTCTGTCCCATAGGGATACTCGAAATAGTAGTATGTCTCGCTATCCGTACCATCCATGTAATGTCACGTATTCCATTCTTCGATACTGAGAGTCCACTTATAACGTCATTTTTCCCTCTTCTTCCAATCTCAAGTTATTCCTCTCTTTCCCATAATTGACTTCAATAACCATAAATGCATTTTCCTTTAAACCCGCCATCTTTGTTTTCAAGGATCTAAGTCTCCTCCGCAACTAATACCCCTTATCCCTCATACTCATTTACTCTTGTGTTGCACTCAACATTTATTTCAAAACCAATCATAATCATATCATATTTGTCATTGATGATAGCCTTGCTTTATCTCTTTATCGGCGAACGGTAAACTCCTAATTCATGGCCATATTTTCTTTCCAACTTATTCCTTTATATACTTTACTCATTTTGTCTTGGTATAGGATATTCGTAGGAAATGCATCTTCCTTTTCTCATAATATGACTACTTCTTAAGCGCGCATACTTCGCATATTTCCTTTTCTTTCTATACCCATACTTATTCCTTTATATTCTTTCCTCCTCAATTTGTCTTATTACCTCCCATTTTATAATCATTACATTATTCCTCGTACAAGGAACCCTATTCTTAACTCAGTACCAATTTATCCTTTAGAATATATTACTTCGATACAATCCATACTTCGCTTCCAAAACTTATTCTGTTCATACCGATCATCCCCTATCATCCTTATTATGTTGATCCTTTTCCTAACAATCATTCTATTTCGTTATTCATCTTTCCATAGTCTTAGTCTTTTACGTCCAGCCAAAGATATCACTCGTGATCTTGATTATACAAATCACAAACTGTTACTACTTTGCCATATCACTTTTTTCTGATTTCTTTTCAGTTGACTTCTGTTTTTTCCTTTTGCTTGCTATCATTTCTGTCATTGCGAAACCTCTATGTTGGACTTTCCCCTAACAAGGTCTTATAAGCTTTCTTATCTATTTCCCCATGGCTCGCTTATTGGTTTCACGCTTGCATTCACTCTTTATTCATATAGAACATGTCACATCTCTAGTCGTTTCCTCGCTATACTTTACTTACTTCGTATTACAGTTCTTGCTACGTTCTCAGTATATCCTTATCATAATCAACTCTATAGAGTGCCACTTCTTGATCTCATTCGCAAGCCTGCTTATAAAATAGAATGAACCTCGTGAAGTAAGCATAAGACCTATTACTCTTTCTGATCAGCCCTATAGGCTTACCATATAAGTAGTCTTACCAATGTATTCACATTCGCTATAACCTTTCGTATTTCGTACCCCTGTCATGTTGTTACTTTATTTTGCTAATAGACTTGTCGTATTTTACTTGTGCTTATCCATCCAATCAATACTTCAATTCACACTCTGTTGGAGTTACACTTTCTCTTTTATGTCATACTTTAGTACTACCCGCCTCCCTAATTTACTCTAGCATTTCTCCTTACTATATCAATGTCGATCTTATAGTTACCGTTGCTATCAATTCAACAGCATTTAACTCATTTCTTGTAGTTGTCAACGATACTCCTAACTTAATCCAGTCCTGCCATTACTTTTTTTTTTTCACAACATCTTTTCCCGTTAGGACATATTACAAGCTTATATCTTATCACCTTTAAATTCTAGGAAAATTTCGGTAGAGTTTCCTCTATATTTCCTACTATCTAAACCTCCACGCAGCAAATACCAACAACGCCTCACAGGGCTAATATATATACACGACATATCTTGTCACGACCCGACTAAGGGCCGCGATGGGTACCCAGGGCTAAGCACCGAGCACCGCTCGTAGACTACTCATCATACTCATTTAACGCTCTTTTATCAAATTTATACTCAAATCATGCGAAGGTCATGTTTCATTTGAAAACATAAATTCATTTATATACATATGCCTTTCGGCCATCAAAATAATATATATACATACTGGCATCCTCGTGAGACCATATAACCCAACCTACGTATCTACGAGCCTCTACTAGAGTTCTAGGCATATGGATGGGACAAGACCCCGTCGTGCCCAAAATACATATACATATATATATATATATATATATATATATACACAAAAGTATAAACCCTATTAGCACCTCCGGAATAATGGAGTGCTCCTGCAAATTTGCTGATAGCTCTTAAAGGTTTGCGCCGTCTCCCTGTCTACCTGTGGGCATGAACACAGTGTCCAAAGAAAACGGACGTCAGTACGAATATTGTACTGAGTATATAAGGCATAAATGAAACAAACATGATAGAGAAATCATAAATAATAAGGTGAGGCAAAACCTGCGCGACCCTTAAGGCTGAATGCATTTCATACACATATCATATATACATAATCGTCGTACATGAATCATCATAGCGTGTACATCATCATGTTATATAATTCATCATCGTAGTACCGTATCCGCTCATACACATAAAACATTATCCGTATTCGGCCACAGAGTGGCTCGAAATCATCCGTATTCGGCCACGTAGTGGCTCGACAGTATCCGTATTCGGCCACGTAGTGACTCGATAGTATCACATACATATCTTCCGTATTCGGCCCCGTACTGGCTCGACCATATCACATACATCATAACAAGGATCAGTATATCCCATCATCATCATTGTCATCACATACATCTTATAAGCGTATCGCAACCTTTCATTTATGCATACATTTAAATTTAAAGATAATCTATGAAAATCACAACATATTCGTAGCATGGACTTCGTATGAATATCGTAGGATAGACTTTATAATCTCTAGGATTAAGCTCAACATTACCACTCTCATTTGTATAGCATATCTCTTACCTTTATCTCATATGAAATCCTCTATGGACATAGACTCGCAACTTTGCAGAACATTGGTCATAAGACATGCAATAAAGCTTATGGACAATCTATAACAATGTCGGGGTGACCTAAGGTCGAGAACCCCCGATTACATTATGGAGCATTCATAGGAATTCTGCCTCACATTGACGGAATTAGCATTAAAGATGAGTGTATACAACAAGTAACACCAATAGATCATAGTTAATGTCGTTAGCTTTGTATAGAAGTTATACCATGAACTCTAGAATCTTTGGACGTAAACTTAACATCTTCATTATCGTGCTCATAACATGTCTCTTATCCTTATATCACGTGTCTATTTATTAACATAAGCTCTTGGTTCCGGAATATAAGGAAGCCATGGAAATGTAGAGAAATAATATCATAAGAATCGTATAAGGTTTGCCATCTTCATAGGAATGTCGTTCATGAGCTTTAGGACTCCTAGACTTAGATTCATCATCAATATCGTCATGCTCACAACGTGTCTCTTTTATTTATCTTGTGATACTTTTTATAATCGTAGACTCATAATTTTTGATACGTAGGAAAATCATAAAGAAGGAGGGGACATCATACTATAGGATTCATGCCTTAGAAAGAAGGGACTAGCCTTACATACCTCTTTCGTTTAACAATTTCCATCGCTTGGTTGTTCTTCTCCAATGCTCACATTCCTACCTTCAAGAGAATTCGCATTCACATTACCTAATCGATTACATAAACATGCTTCCTAAAGATAGAGAAAATTGGGTAGCATTTTCTTTGTTTATACAACATTTCCCATATTGTATATCAACTCCCAAACATTCATAATAATGTTCACAATATCATAACCATTAATCGTCATTCATCTACATTACCCTCATTTTACAATTCCACTTCAATTCATCCATAATCATGGTCATAGTATACTAGTACGTTTTCTCACATATAATGCTTATCCCATGTCCTTAATATCATTTATAGCATAACCATATTACAACACATCAATAATCATGACTCAATTCAAGTTATCACTCAAAATGACATTATTCACACATTCATGACCCATTTTCTATATCCTTTTTCAATCCAAGTGTTTCAACTTTCAAATACCTTAAACAACATGGAGATACCATAAATATTACCTTAGATGGTGTAGGAATGAACCTCGAGTGCAAACACTTCACTTGAGCAAAACCCTAGTTTCACCTTCACTTGGATTCCTTGTCTTGGATGAACTTTAATGAGTTTCTTACATTTGATTAACTTGGTTTGATGTAATTGATCACAAATAACCCTTGAATTATTGTTGGAAAAGTATAGAGAGATATTTTAGAGAGAAGGTGTGTGAAGGGAAACGAAATAAATTGAACTAGAATCCTTGTATTAATACACAAAATTTGTCCTGTCCCATTTATACGGACACACATACGGTCCGTACAATTTATACGGTCCGTATGTGTGACCGTATAATGGTTCCAGTGAACACTGCCAGTCTTGGCTAAACATACGACCATACCTATGGTCCGTATCTTTTGTACAGTCCGTATAATGGACCGTACAATCCACAGTTTTTTGAAAATCATTTTCGTCGACTCGTTTGATCTCCGATCCTTATAAAACCTTCTTGACACTTGTTTATCACTTTATTAACAATATAGGGGACATTATAACTCTTCTCCAAAGCATTATTAAGCAATTGTTAATTCGTTATTTGTAAATACTTTCCGATACATCTCGTATGTCTTGCCTCCTCTTGGCAACTTTCTTCTCTTACTTCGAATGTCTTTGAAATCTCATTTAGAATCATCAAATGTTCTTTCTTACTTATCAAAACATCGCATACTTCGTAACCTTCGTCAGTCTATTCAGTGTGCATGAATGGAAAATTTTCCGAGGTGTAACATTCTTCCCCCCTTGGGAACATTCGTCCTCGAATATTAAGCTATCCGGGATTCTACGAAAATTTCGCCATATATTTTCCTTCAACTGACCCAGAGTATCATGACCACGCTATTCTTTCTTACCTCTTCATCCTCTTTTTTGATTACCCACTTAGTTTCATCGGCGTCGTATAAATACTTGCAAGTTACATAATCGTTCTTGCGTGATTCGTGTATATACACACTCATACATATACATGTATCCATATCCGTCTCTGTATTCATAATCTTACTCGTTTACATATCGTATCCGTAGTCATATTCATATACATATCATTTACATAACATTCCCGACCACGAAGGTTCGGTGTTTCGCGTGCCCGACCATGGCTAGGCTCGGTGATTACATATGCTTAAACTCTTTTGTTTATCTGTAGTAACTTATCTCGTTGTGCTCTCTTCCTTCTTTTATTTTTTCTTGATTATCATATCTTATGTTCTACTAAGGAAAACTTTAGGTCTCTTTCTTCATTGTCACTTATAAACAGTAATATCATTAACAACGACTCTACCATTAGTGTCTTTGTCTCCATTCTAGTATCACATCGCCATCCTTTACAATACCCCTTGAGTCATTTTCTCTCAATGTCACGTGGTTCAAGGTCTTTGCGGATGATTTCCAGTGCATCCTTAGATGTCTGCTCAATTCATATTCGTTTATTTACCAGTCATTAGAATTATTTCTGCACAACTCTCACTCTTTGTTTTAGAATCTATATCTGTCACATCTTAAGCTCCATCATTCCAATCTGTACACTTATATTTTCTTTACTCGGTTCCCCCCTTTAAGGGTTTTACTTGTACCATTCTCAAATTTGTTGCCTCATAATAGTAGTAGGTCTAGTTATCCACACCGTCCATATAATGTCACTTGCCCTCTTCTTCAGTGCTCAAAGTTCACTTGTAACGTCATCCTGGTTTTCCGGGACCTAAGTCTCATGTGCAACTAATACTCCTTATGCCTCATACTCTTTTACTCTTGTTTATACCAATCACAAACTACTACGACTTTGCTATATCACTTTTCTCCAATTTCTTTTTCAAGTTGACTTCCCTTTTTTGTCATTGCTTGCTATCATTTCTTGTCATTGACGAACCTCTATGCTAGACTTTCCTTTAATAAGGTCTTATAAGCTTACTCATATACTGCCCCATGGCTCGCCTGTTGGTTTCATACTTGCATTAACTCTTCATTCATATAAAATATGTCACTTCTTTAGTCGTTTCCTTGCTATACTTTATATCACAGTTCTTGCCACGCTCTCACCATACCTTAATCATAATCAATGCTATAGAGTGATACTTCTTTGCCTCGTTCGCAAGCCTGCTCGTAAAATAAAATAGCCTTTACGAAGTAAGTATACTCAACCCGTTACTCTTTCTAATCGGCCCTCTTACACTTTACCATATAAGTTGTTTTACCAATGGATTCACATGCGTCGTACCCCTTCCTTTGTCAAGTTGTTACTTCATTTTGCTAATAGACTTGTCGTATCTTACTAGTTCTTATCCGTCCAAGCAATACTTCAGTATCACACTCTATTGGAGTTACACTTTCTCTTCCACATAATGTCTTAGTGCTACCAATCTCCTTAATTTACTCTAGCATTTCTCTTTACCGTATCAATGTCGATCTCATAACTATTGTCACTATCAATTCAATAGTATTTAACTTATCTCTTGTAGTCATTAATGATACTCCTAACTTAATCTCATTCTACCATTACTCTTTTGCACATCATCTTTTCTTGTTAGGACATATTACAAGCTTATATCCAATCTCCTTTAGATTCTAGAAAAATTTCGGCAGAGTTTCCTCTATAGGTCACGACCCAAACCCGTAGGCCGCGACTGGTGCCCGAATTGGGCACCCGTATACCAACCTGTTACATATAACCAAACTGAAACTACAACAATACGGAAAATTACAAAGGAACTCCAAATTTCGTAACATCATTATATATATATATATATATATATACCTCCAGATCACTGTCACCTGAGGAGTCACAACTAATCATATAAGATAGTACGCAAGCCGACAAGGCTGCCATCACATTTCAATATCATAGGCAAGCCGACAAGGCTTCCACTATAGACGAATATCATACCACAGCACATCGTATAGACACAGCTGAACAGAACCCATAAGTAACCCACACATATGTCTACAGACCTCTAAGAGTACGAATAGCGAAATACGACGGGACAGGGCCCCGTCGTACCCCTAGATAGCACATACATATATATATCATAAGATTCAAACCAAAAGTCTAGACTCCGGAACAACGGAGCTCTCCAAGACAGCAGAAAGGGAGTCCTATGCTGGTGGATCACCAAAGCGAGTATCTGCACCTGCGGGCATAAAACGCAGCCCCCCGAAAAAAGGGGGTCAGTACGAAATATGTACTGAGCATGTAAAGCATGAAATACAGTAAACAGGATCATAACTGAAATAAGGAGTACAGAAAATGAGTACAATAACCAGAATACCAAAATGCTTGCCTTTGAAACATAAATCATGCATGTCAATATCATATATCATATCCGGCCCATTATGGGACTCGGTGAACATGGTCGCCACCCAGTCTTTGGCGTCATAACACAGCATACTCCAGAACACAACATAACTCCATAACACAGCATAACTTCGTAACACAACATAACACCATAACACAACATAACACCATAATATACATATACTGTACCCCGCCCTCTAGTGAGGGACTCGGTGAACAATGCAGTGAAACTGTGCATGAATACATATCCTGGCCCGGGACTCAGTGAAAGACATATTGAGGCATGCACGAGCAGAGAAGTGAGAAACTATATGCAATTAAAAAAACATTTTCAAAGACTCAATAGAATAATCAACACGAATTACCATTTGAAAATCAGGACAATAGTCGTATCAAATACCTTTCAAATGTCACTCGGAGCATATCAAACATCCCTTGAATGTCATCATAAGTATATCACAAAGCCTTAAGGATCATAGTCATATGTAACTATAGTATGAAACACCTTATAGAAGTCTAGTCACTAGTTATCATAGAGTTCCTAAGAATTGGAACGGATATATATTGACTGTTAACCAACGTACAGAAAACTGAAGAGAGAGGCTCAATCACTTGAGAATTGTAACATCAAGAAGTTAATAAGAATCATAAATATCACTCAAATCTTAAGAATGGAATTACCCCAAAGTTCATATCATTCATCACTTAAGTCTAAGACATGCACAAAGAAAGAAGGGACAGCTTCACATACCTGATGGCGACTATTTGTAAACCCGTTCGCCTCGTCACTCTTTTAGCCTATTTAATATAAGAGTAACGTTACCGTTACTAACTATACTTTCTAGTTCGTAAATCCGTAGCCCATTGCTTTATAGAACTTGCTCTTTAACTTATACATTCTCGTTTAAGGTTTTCTATTGGTTAAGGGCTTAACGAAAATCGGGCAGCATTTCCCCTATATATTCTCCTAACCCGTATTTCTAATTATCCTCCTGTCAACACAGAAATACCAACAACAACAATATACATATAAAATTCTTACAATTCAGCCCATAACAATTCCAACAACCCAACAACTTCTCTAAATTCATTTCAGCCCACAATTTCCTATAACATCGATTTCATGCATTTTCTTAATTCCAATTTCATCCAGTCAAATTTCAATCCTTCCATTACAACACCATTAACATAATTACACCACAAGACAAGAAAATCTTACCTTAATTTTTTCAGAGGAATTTCTACTCGTAATTGCTCCAATTTCGCAATTTCTTCTTCCCCGATTCAATATCCAACGTTGCTATCACCACCGCGAACTTGCAAATCATCTTGAAATTAAACCAAAGCAAAAAAGGCAACCCACTTTCCTTGGCCATGGCTGGCCGTGAGCAGCAGCCATGGCCATGCTCTCTCCTTTCTTCTTTTTTTTTTTGTAATTTTTCCTTAAGCTAATCCTTGCCAAAAGAATATGAAATGCCTTAGTGTCATTTTTTTTGACCTATATATGTTGCCCCAATGATGGGCACGTTGCTGCCACTGAACACTGCCGAATTGGTGCCACGTGGCATCCCACTTGGTGCCACGTGGCAGCCCTTTAAATAATATTTTTAAGCCCACTCCTATTAATTAAATTAATTTATCACTAATCCTTTACTTAAAATCTAATCCTAATTAATTAATTCCTAATCTCCAATAAATATATTGTTTACACTAAATAAAATTTATAAACAATTTATATTCTAATTTAAAATTGAAATTTAAAGGTTTCTATTTCGTGTCCGAAAATGACTCCGCCTTCAACTTGAGTCGACTTGCTTGCGAATAATATGACGTATAAATATACGGGGTATAACATCCTTCCCCCCTTTAGAACATTCGTCCTCGAATGTTAAACTGATTCTGAATTCCCAATACCTTCTCAAGTGTTTTCTTATTAAATTATGCTCTTCACATACCTCTTCCTTTGGTCGATTCGCTATAATTCATTATAACGCATTCTAGGCCCCTACATAGTCGTTCCTGTAATATCTCCTCTTTCTGTTGCTTCCCGAGGTAATAATTCCACGTCACTGCCTTTACTCTCCTCTTACTTCGCAGTCCGTTGTCAGTCGTATTGCGAGCTGTTCTGCTGACTCGACTCTTTCTTTTTCTGTAGTTACTCTCTTAAGATATCGTTCCCTTCATCTTACCTCTTAATCTTTAAACAAGACCTTGTATCGCGCAGACATCCCTCATCTGTTTATTAGATTTGGCAATTCTTAGAGTATTTCATACCTCCGGTATTAGTATACCCCTCACAGACTCTGCGAAAGGTCTTTAACTATCACTTGCCTTTACTTCTTCATCTCGATCTTTAGGGTGGGATATCAAATAGCGCTAAGGTCCCTTCATATTATAACTTTACTGTCATCCAGTAACCAGTAACCCGCTTATTCTAATTTTCTCGGTTAGATCATTTCGTAATTTCCTTTACTCTAACTGGAAATACTTTAGGCATATTATCTCGTATCGTTCCTCTATTTTTTACTCAAACTCTTCTATTGCCTCTTTACCCAAATTTGCTCTTAGTTTTCCTATCACATATCCTATTGCAATCTTTACACGAGTATGTGTAGGTGCTCAATCAGCCCAGACAATACCTTAGCGTTGCCTCGCTAGTCTTTATGTAGACCCTATATTCTCCTCTTATATCTTTCAATTGATATCAAGGCTCAGCTATGGCTTTTGCCCTCAGTACTAATTATATCTCTGTAGTTTTGCCTCAAACCATCTTATACCTTTCTTTGATGTATCCAAAATATCGCAACCGCATTGTTGTTACTGAGTTCTTACTCTTTTTATCAAGTACTCACTTGGCCTCATTCTTAGTATACAAGTATTCGTAGGTTGCATAACTATTCCTGTACAATTCGTACAAATCGCATCCAATCTTTGTCATAGTCTTTCCTTCTCCAGGTTTATTCTGCTCTACATATCTTATTGTACTATTGTTCACTTGTTGTCTATTTCGCCATACTCTTTCCCCTTCCTCTATTCACCATTTGGTTTCCTCATTTCCTACTATAGGAGAGATTCCCTATCCTTTCTCCTTTGCTACTTGTGTGTCGCAATATCATTAGCCAATAACTCCATTGTCAACCTCTTAACCTCTAATCTCATATAGCCTTGCTATTCTTTATAATATCCTTTCAAGTTACTCGTCACCATTTTCTTGTCGTATTCGTCATCTTTGTAAACCTCCGCCTGCTGATGTCATATTATCCAAGATCCTTATCCATAATTCTTAGCACCGTCTCAAATACCATCTTGGCTTCTATCCGTTTGTCGCTGGCTTTCAAATCTCACTAACTTGTTTTAGCATGGGATCTCATTTGAAGTTTAAGTATTCACATTAAACGTATAGCAGTGTCAATTGTTTCCATCTCATACTTGCAGTTCTCTCACCCGCTTCCCCCCTTTATGGTTGTACTCATACCATATCCATGTCTTTCCTTTATCATTTATAGCTTAGATTACCTATGTATGAAACCCAACACAATCACGAGGCGATGAGAACTCTCGATATATAGTACAAAATCTTATCTGATGGTTGGTACTCGAGTAATGTAATTAATGTAGCAATTTGTCCGAAGCCACATTTCATTCATTCCAATCAGTAATTATCTAGTGCTTATAGTCTTTCAAATTCTCCATTCGGTAGCACTTATATTCTGATGATAAATGTCCCAAGCTTTCTTTAACACCATTTTTACCCCAACGGATATCATCTGTTTCTTCTAATAAATTCATAATACATCAGTTGTTTCGCAAATCCGCAATCCTTGCCCTTTAAGGATTTCACCATTTCCAAGGTGAAGTCATACACATGCAGTACTCCTTTATGCCTTATGTTCTTCCACCTTTGTTGTATACCCAACATTAACTTCATATTCGTCTTAATAGTGGTCTTGTCTTATCACCTTCTCATTGTACTACATCTTAAGTTCATAGCTATATATTTCCCTTTTTGTCCTATACTCATACTGAATTAGTTACGTCTGTCTTGGGTGCTTCCTTTAGTATCCCTTCCATTTCTCCAGTCTATGTCCATCTGTTATTTGTGCGTGAGCAATCTCATGGTACCCCTACATCTTTCGGAAAACACTACTTTTACATAATCCCTCTTTCATTTTCAAAACATATTCTGTTCATTTCTATTTGTCCTTATCCTGCCAGTTATCCCTGGCATTCATTCTGTCTCGTTGCTCATCTTTCTTTAGGTTGGTCTTTCACAGTTCTGTCACTTGTATTACTCGTTTTCCAAGCTATACATGTCATAATGCATCACTATACTGTAATCCCACTCGCTTTCTTGTTGTCTTCCTTTTGCTATTAACTTCTTCTCTTCCTGTGCTCGCTTTCACTTTCGTTACCACTTGTCTTTTATTCTGAACTTTCCCTATAGAACGTTGTAAGTATTTCTTGTTTGTTCTACATTTGCTTTTCCATTTCACACTAATCACATCGTATTTTTTTTTTATACTTCCTTGTTAGGCTTTACTCATTTCTAGAGCAATCCTTATGGTATTCACATCACATCCCGTTCGTAGTCCATCCCATAACGTAACATTTCTTAATCTTATTCGCGATTCTTACTATGTTTTAATTACACTCTGTGGATTAGGCGTACTTAACCCTTCGCCCTTTCTGATCAATCTTATCCTTAATATCTCACAAGCTGTCTTATCAACACCTTCATGATTTGGTATAACTCTTCCTCCTCTATACCTTGGTCTCAATCATACTACTATTCCTTTTAACTGTAAACTCGTCGTAATTTATCCCTACTTATCGGTTCACTCGATACCTCAGTAAAATGTTCTGTTACGAGTTGCCACCTTTTTCTAAATCATCCCTCAGTATCACAAGCCCTTCCGAATCATCCTAGCATTTCACCAACAACATATGAAATACATGATCCTAGACAGCCCACAAGTTTAAGTTTCCTTCCACAGATTCCATCTCCAATTTGTTGATTAAGAACTAATAAAATATTACTGTGAAGCATCCTCCAACCACCAGCAGAAGAAAAATAGAATACGACAAGCACCACAGGACTTCTTAGTGCTTGATTCACATAGTTTACTTCCATATTTATCCTTGGGTCGTGAGCGAACCATTTAGTTCATAAACTACTTGTTTTAAGCTGTTGCTCATATATGCTTTTTTGAAATAAAATTTTCCAGATAAGAATAGTGCCCCTTACGGACTACATGGAGGGCATCTCTTAAAGATTTAGTCCAACATATCAAATTTACCCTATCAGTATCGATTTTCAAGACATATTATGAACTTGTATCTCATTCTCTCCCTTTTTCCTATTTCTGGGAAAATTTGGGCAGAGTTTCCTCTATATTTCTTACTATCCCAGAATCTGCATGCAGGAAATACCAACAATGCCTCACAGGGCCAACATATATACACATATATCATATCGTGTCATAGCCACACAGGGCTCCCAATTTCCAGTAAAAGCTATGCAGGTGTCGGGACTTACCTCACCTATCGTACCTCGAGACGTACCTGATCCTTTAACGATCTATCCTGTTATACCTTCCGATCTACCTCCCCTTTCATTCTTCAACTTTACATGTCGATCATACCATAATATTCTTACCTTTTCCGATATGTCTCTTTCGCACCGTTGCTTACCTGCGTACTGTGTAGCTTCCAATATCATCGGTCGCATTCTTCTGTCGATGTCGTTCTTCAGCTGAAATCAAAGGTTAGTATAAGGAATTTCATTTCCTATGACTGGGCTCTATCGCACGATCCTAGATATGAAAGAAAGGTAACATTCTAGATGTCCTGTAGCTTCCTGTTTATAGATGTGGTGCACAACACACCGATAAACAAGACTCTACTAGACACGGTCTGTAGACACTCCGAGGACGAACTGCTCTGATACCACTTTTGTCACGACCCAACCCCGTAGGCCGCGACTGGTGCCCGAACTGGGCACCCGTATACCAACCTGTTACATATAACCAAACTGAAACTACAACAATACGGAAACTTATAAAGGAACTCCAAATTTCGTAACACAATTATATATATATATATACCTCCAGATCACTGTCACCTGAGGAGTCACAACTAATCATATAAGATAGTACGCAAGCTGACAAGGCTGCCATCACATCTCAATATCATATGCAAGCCGACGAGGCTGCCACTATAGACGAATATCATACCACAGCACATCGTATAGACACAGCTGAACAGAACCCATACGTAACCCACACATATGTCTACAGACCTCTAAGAGTACGAATAGCGAAATATGACGGGACAGGGCCCCGTCGTACCCCTGGATAGCACATACATATATATATCATAAGATTCAAACCAAAAGTCTAGACTCCGGAACAACGGAGCTCTCCAAGATAGCAGAAAGGGAGTCCTAAGCTGGCGGATCACCAAAGCGAGTATCTGCACCTGCGGGCATGAAACGCAGTCCCCCGAAGAAAGGGAGTCAGTACAGAATATATACTGAGCATGTAAAGCATGAAATACAGTAAACAGGATCATAACTGAAATAAAGAGTATAGAAAACGAGTACAATAACCAGAATACCAAAATGCTTACCTTTGAAACATAAATCATGCATGTCAATATCATATATCATATCCGGCCCATTATGGGACTCGGTGAACATGGTCGCCATCCCGTCATTGGCGCCATAACAGAGCATACTCCAGAACATAGCATAACTCCATAACACAGCATAACTCCGTAACACAACATAACACCATAACACAACATAACTCTGTAACATAGCATAACTTTGTAACACAGCATAACACCATAACACAGCATAACACCGTAATATATATATATACCGTACCCGGCCCTCTAGTGAGGGACTCGGTGAACAATGCAGTGAAACTGTGCACGAATACATATCCTGGCCCGGGACTCAGTGAAAGACATATTGAGGCATGCACGAGCAGATTAGTGAGAAACTATATGCAATTTTAAAAAACATTTTCAAAGACTCAATAGAATAATCAACACGAATTACCATTTGAAAATCAGGACAATAGTCGTATCAAATACCTTTCAAATGTCACTCGGAACATATCAAACATCTCTTGAATGTCATCATAAGTATATCACAAAACCTTAAGGATCATAGTCATATGTCACTATAGTATGAAACACCTTATAAAAGTCCAGTCACTAGTTATCATAGAGTTCCTAAGAATAGGAACTGATATATATCGACTGTTAACCAACGTACAAAAAACTGAAGAGGGAGGCTCAATCACTTGAGAATTGTAACATCAAGAAGTGAATAAGAATCATAAATATCACTCAAAGCTTATGAATGGAATTACCCCAAAGTTCATATGATTCATCACTTAAGTCTAAGAGATGCCAAAAGAAAGAAGGGACAGCTTCACATACCTGTTGGCGACTATTTGTAAACCTGTTCGCCTCGTCACTCTTTTAGCCTATTTAATATAAGAGTAATGTTACCGTTAGTAACTATACTTTCTAGTTCGTAAATCTGTAGCCCATCGCTTTATAGAACTTGCTATTTAACTTATACATTCTCATTTAGGGTTTTCCATTAGTTAAGGGCTTAACGAAAATCGGGCAGCATTTCCCCTATATATTCGCCTAACCCGTATTTCTAATTATCCTTCTGACAACACAGAAATACCAACAACAACAATATACATATAAAATTCTTACAATTCAGCCCATAACAATTCCAACAACCCAACAACTTCTCTAAATTCATTTCAGCCCACAAATTCCTATAACATCGATTTCATGCATTTTCTTAATTCCAATTTTATCCAATCCAATTTTAAACCTTCCATTACAACACCACTAACATAATTACACCACGAGACAAGAAAATCTTACCTTAATTTTGTCAGAGGAATTTCTACTCTTAATTGCTCCAATTTCGCAATTTCTTCTTCCCTGATTCAATATCCAACGTTGCTATCACCACCGCGAACTTGCAAATCATCTTGAAATTAAACCAAAGCAAAAAGGCAACCCAATTTCCTTGGCCATGGCTGGCCGCGAGCAGCAGCCATGGCCATGCTCTCTCCTTTCTTCTTTTTTATTTTTTTGTATTTTTCCTTAAACTAATCCTTGCCAAAAGAATATGAAATGCCTTAGTGTCATTTTTGTGACCTTTATATGTTGCCCCAATGATGGGAACGTTGCTGCCACTGAACACTGCCCAATTGGTGCCACGTGGCAGCCCACTTGATGCCACATGGCAGCCCTTTAAATAATTTTTTTTTAAGCCCACTCCTATTAATTAAATTAATTTATCACTAATCCTTTACTTAAAATTTAATCCTAATTAGTTAATTCCTAATCTCCAATAAATATATTGTTTACACTAAATAAAATCTATAAACAATTTATATTCTAATTTAAAATTGAAATTTAAAGGTTTCTATTTCGTGTCCGAAAATGACTCCGCCTTTAACTTGAGTCGACTTGCTTGCGAATAATATGTCGTATAAATATACGGGGTATAACACTATATTTCTTACTATCTCAAAACCTGTACGCAGCAAATACCAACAATGCCTCACAGGGCCAATATATGTATATATATATATACGACATATCTCAGCCACACAGGGCTCCCGCTTTCAAGTAAAAGCACAAAGATGTCGAAACTTACCTCATATATCACGCTTTGAGATGTACCTGATCCTTTAGTGATCTGCCCTATTGTCTCTTCCTATTTACTTTCTCTTTCATCCTTCAGCTTTACCTTACAATCATATCTCAATACTCTTACTTTATTCGACTCACATCTTTCATACCGTCGCTTACCTTTGTTCTGATTCATTCAATTTGCTTAGTTCACAACTTATAACTGAACTTATCACCAAAAGACACATTTAATCAATTCCTCTATCATATGAGCACTGACTTACCTCCACGACAATCAATTCATCATCATAGAATTACATATTTCGATAACATGGCCTCAACGAAGGGGCTTACCTCCGTAGCTTTCAATGTCATCTATCACTTTCTTCTATCATTACCATTCTTCTGCTGCAATTAGGGGTTAGTATAAGGAATCTCATTTCCTATGGCTTAGCTCTATCGCACGATCTTAGAGATGAAAGAAGAGTAACCATCCTAAATGCCCTGTAGCCTCCTGTTTATAAATGTGGCGTGCATCACACAATAAATAAGACTCTACTAGACACGGCTCGTAGACACTTCTTAGGACTGAACTGCTCTGATACCACTTTTGTCACGACCCGACTAGGGGCCGCGATGGGTACCCGGAGCTAACCACCAAGCATTGCTCGTTCTGCTACTCATCATACTCATTTAACGCTCTTTTATCAAATTTATACTCAAATCATGAGAAGGTCATGTTTCATTTGAAAACATAAATTCTTTTATTTACAAATGCCTCTCGGCCATCAAAATAATATATATACATAATGGCATCCTCGTGAGACCATATAACCCACACTGCGTATCTACGAGCCTCTACTAGAGTTTTAGACATATGGACGGGACAAGACCCTGTCGTGCCCAAAATACATGTACATATATATATATATATATATATATATATACATATTTATATATATATACATATATATATATATATATACACACACACACACATATATATATATATACACACAAAAGTATAAACCTGATTAGCACCTCCCGAATAATGGAGTGCTCCTGCAAATCTGTTGATAGCTCCTAAAGGTCTACGCCATCTCCCTGTCTACCTATGGGCATGAACACAACGTCCAAAGAAAACGGACATCAGTACGAATATTGTACTAAGTATGTAAGGCATGAATGAAACAAACATGATAGAGAAATCACAAATCATAAGGTGAAGGCAAAACCTGCGCGACCCTTAAGGTTGAATGCATTTCATACATATATCATATATACATAATCGTCGTACATGAATCATCATAGCGTGTACATCATCATGTCATATAATTAATCATCGTAGTACCGTATCCGCTCATACACATAAAACATTATTCGTACTCGGCCACAGAGCGGTTCGACATCATCCGTATTCAGCCACGTAGTGGCTCAAGAATATCCGAATTCGGCCTCGTAGTGGCTCGTCAGTATTCGTATTCGGCCACGTAGTGGCTCGACAGTATCTGTATTTGGCCACTTAGTGGCTCGACAGTATCACATACATATCTTCCGTATTCGGCCACGTAGTGGCTCGACCATATCACATACATCATAACAAGGATCAGTATGTCTCATCATTATCATTGTCTTCACATACATCTTATAAGCATATCGTAACCTTTCATTTATGCATACATTTAAATTTAAAGACAATCTATGAAAATCACATCATATTCGTAGCATGGACTTCGTATGAATATTGTAGGATAGAATTTATAATCTCTAGGCTTAAGCTCAACATTACCACTATCGTTTATATAGCATATCTCTTACCTTTATCTCATATGAAATCCTCTATGGACATAGACTCGCAACTTTGCGGAACATTGGTCATAGGACGTGCAATAAAGCTTATGGACAATCTATAACAATGTCGGGGTGACATAAGGTCGAGAACCCCCGATTACATTATGGAGCATTCATAGGAATTCTCCCTCACCTTGAAGGAATTAGCATATGAGGTGAGTGTATACAACAAGTAACAACAATAGATCATTGTTAATATCGTTAGCTTTGTATAAACATTATTCCATGAACTCTAGAATCTTTGGACGTAAACTTAACATCTTCATTATCGTGCTCATAACATGTCTCTTATCCTTATATCACGTGGCTATTTATGAACATAGGCTCTTGGTTCCGGAATATAAGGAAGCCATTGAAATGTAGGCAAATAATATCATAAGAATCGTATAAGGTTTGCCATCTTCATAGGAATGTCGTTCATGAGCTTTAGGACTCCTAGACTTAGATTCATCATCAATATCGTCATGCTCACAACGTGTCTCTTTTCCTTATCTTGTGATACTTTTTAAAATCGTAGACTCATAGTTTTTGATACGTAGGAAAATCATGAAGAAGGAGGGGACAACATACTATAGGATTCATGCCTTAGAACGAAGGGACTAGCCTTACATACCTCTTTCGTTTAACAATTTCCATGCTTTGTTGTTCTTCTTCAATGCTCAAGTTTCTACTTTCAAGAGAATTCACATTCACATTAGCTAATCGATTACATGAACGTGCTTACTAAAGCTAGAGAAAATTGGGCAGCATTTCCGTTGTTTATACAACCTTTCCCATATTTTATATCAACTCCCAAACATTCATAATAACGTTCACAATATCATAACCATCAATCATCATTCATCTACATTACCCTCATTTCACTATTCCACTTCAATTCATCCATAATCATGGTCATCGTATACTAGTACATTTTCTCACATATAATTCTTATCCCATGACCTTAATATCATTTATATCATAACCCTATTACAACACATCAAGAATCATGACTCAATTCAAGTTATCACTCAAAATGAAACTATTCACACTTTCATGACCCATTTTCTATATCCTTTTTCAATCCAAGTGTTTCAACTTTAAAATACCTTAAACAACATGGAGATATCATAAATATTACCTTAGATGGTGTAGGAATGAACCTTGAGGGCAAACACTTCACTTGAGCAAAACTCTAGTTTCACCTTCACTTGGATTCCTTGTCTTGGATGAACTTTAATGAGTTTCTTACATTTGATTCACTTGGTTTTATGTAATTGATCACAAATACCCCTTGAATTATTGTTGGAGAAGTGTAGAGAGATGTTTTAGAGAGAATGGGTGTGAAGGGAAATGAAATTAATTGAACTTGAATCCCTTTATTAATACACAAAATATTTCCCATCCCATTTATACGGACACACATACGGTCCGTATGTGTGACCGTATAATGGTTCCGGTGAAAACTACCTGTCTTGGATAAATATACGGTACCTACGGTCCATATCATTTGTACGGTCCGTTATACGGACCGTACAATCCACAGTTTTGCAAAAATCATTTTCGTCGGCTCGTTTGATCTCCGATCCTTATAAAACCTTCTTGACACTTGTTTATCACTTCATTACCAATCTAGGGGATGTTATAAATATTTTCCAAAGCATTATTAAGTCATCGTTAATTCGTTATTCGTAAATACTTTCCGATACATCTCGTATGTCTTGCCTCCTCTTGGCAACTTTCTTCTCTTACTTCGAATGTCATTGAATTCTCATTTAGAATCATCAAATGTTCTTTCTTACTTATCAAAACATCGCATACGTTGTAACCTTCGTCAGTCTATTCACTGTGCATGAATGGAAAATTTTCCGAGGTGTAACATTCTTCCCTCCTTGGGAACATTCGTCCTCGAATGTTAAGCTATCCGGGATTCTACGAAAAATTCGCCATATATTTTCCTTCAACTGACGCAGAGTATCATGACCACACTATTCTTGCTTACCTCTTACTCCTCTTTTTTGATTACCCACTTGGTTTCATTGGCGTCGGATAAATACTTGCAAGTTACATAATCGTTCTTGCGTGATTCGTGTACATACATACTTATACATATGCATGTATCCATATCCGTGTCTGTATTCATAATCATACTCGTTTACATATCGTATCCATAGTCATATTCATATACATATCATTTACATAACATTCTCGGCCATGACGGTTCGGTCTAGTTATCCACACCGTCCATATAATGTCACTTGCCCTCTTCTTTAGTGCTCAAAGTTCACTTGTAACGTCATCCTAGTTTTCCGGGACCTAAGTCTCATGTGCAACTAATACTCCTTATGCCTCATACTCTTTTACTCTTGTTTATACCAATCACAAACTACTACGACTTTGCTATATCACTTTTCTCCAATTTCTTTTTCAAGTTGACTTCCCTTTTTTGTCATTGCTTGCTATCATTTCTTGTCATTGAAGAACCTCTATGCTGGACTTTCCTTTAACAAGGTCTTATAAGCTTTCTCATCTACTGCCCTATGGCTCGCCAGTTGGTTTCATACTTGCATTCACTCTTCATTCATATAAAACATGTCACTTCTTTAGTCGTTTCCTTGCTATACTATATATCACAGTTCTTGCCACGCTCTCATCATACCTTAATCAATATCAACGCTATAGAGTGATACTTCGTTACCTCGTTCGCACGCCTGCTCATAAAATAAAATAACCCTTACGAAGTAAGTATACTCAACCCGTTACTCTTTCTAATCGGCCCTCTTACACTTTACCATATAAGTTGTTTTAGCAATGGATTCACGTGCTTCGTACTCCTTCCCTAGTCAAGTTGTTACTGCATTTTGCTAATAGACTTGTCGTATCTTACTTGTACTTATCCGTCCAAGCAATACTTCAGTATCACACTCTATTCGAGTCACACTTTCTCTTCCACGTTATGTCTTAGTGCTACCAATCTCCTTAATTTACTCTAGCATTTCTCCTTACCGTATCAATGTCGATCTCATAACTATTGTCACTATCAATTCAATAGTATTTGACTTATCTCTTGTAGTCATTAACGATACTCCTAACTTAATCTCATTCTACCATTACTCTTTTGCACATCATCTTTTCTTGTTAGGACATATTACAAGCTTATATCTTATCTCCTTTAGATTCTAGGAAAATTTCGGCAGAGTTTTCTCTATATTTCTTACAATCTCAAAACCAGCACACAGCAAATATATATATATATATATACGACATATCTTAGCCACACAGGGCTCCCGCTTTCAAGTAAAAGCACAAAGATGTTGAAACTTACCTCATATATCACGATTCGAGATGTACCAGATCCTTTAGTGATCTGCCCTATTGTCTCTTCCTATTTACTTTCTCTTTCATCCTTCAGCTTTACCTTTAAATCAAATCACAATGCTCTTACTTTATTCGACATACATCTTTCATACTGTCGCTTACCTTTGTTCTGATTCATTCAATTTGCTTAGTTCACAACTTATAACTGAACTTATCATCAAAAGACACATTTATTCAATTCTTCTATCATATGAGCACTGACTTACCTCCACGACAATCAATTCATCATCATAGAATGACATATTTCGATAACGTGGCCTCAAGGAAGGGGCTTACCTCCGTAGCTTTCAATGTCATCTATCACTTTCTTCTATCATTACCATTCTTCTTCGGCAATCAGGGGTTAGTATAAGGAATCTCATTTCCTATGGCTTAGCTCTATCGCATGATCTTAGAGATGAAAGAAGAGTAACCATCTTAAATGCCCTGTAGCCTCCTGTTTATAAATGTGGCGCGCAACACACCATAAACAAGACTCTACGAGACACGGCTTGTAGACACTTCCTAGGAATGAACTGCTCTGATACCACTTTTGTCAGGACCCAACTAGGGGCCGCGATGGGTACCCGGGGCTAACCACCGAGCACCAGTCGTTCTGCTACTCATCTGTTATATCCCGTATTTTTGAACGTCAGATTATTAACTGAGGTGGGGCCCACACGTTAATATTTTTTTTGGGACACGTGACAAGTTATATGAATCGCATATGTAAAGTAAAACACAACTTGTGAAGGGCCTTGGGGCCAAATCAAAGTGGAAGCCCTCCAAACGAATTTGTTTAAGAAGACGTTTTCGGATGACCTGACTTGGAGGGGCGAAAACGGCATTATAAATCTGGAATTTTGGAAAACGCCCAGCAATAAAAGTTGTAGATAATTGAAATAGCTTTCCAACGGTAGGTCGTGGGCCTATAGTTGACATCGGGATAAGGAGATATGAACATTTTAAGGCGGAAAGGTCAAGCTGGGCAGTGAAATGGGCCCAACCCGATTCCAATCCGGGTCAGGCCCATTTCCTTGTTATTTAAGGGAGGTTTCAGCCTCCTCCTCCACATTTTCAGATCAGAAAAGATCCAGAAAATTCTATAGAGAGAGAGGGAGGAAAGACTTAGAGAGATAAATAAAGTTTGATCAAAATCTGAGCCCCGAATCCCGAAGCCCATGAAGAGAAAAGTGTTCTACGTCGCATTGCCTTCGATTTGAGCTAAACATCAACTAAAAATAAGAGGGTGGACGTGGTAGCTGTGCACTTAAGGTATGATTAAGGCTCTTTTTCATTGCCAACAAGTTTATTTAAAGTTTCAACGGAATAGAACGGAAAAATAGCGATATAAATTCGTCCGTTGGCATTGAAATTGATTGTAGAAGATTATGTCATTTTATTATGATTTTATGATATTATGGAAATGAAGTTGTTAAGATGTGAATTATGATTATGGTTGATGAAATTGGAAGGTGGAAATATGTTATGAATATGTATGTTGAAGATTTGAAGTTTTGGATGGATTATGGTTTGGTGGAAAATTTGTATATTTTGTATATCATGTGAATATTGTATAGAAATGATATGAAATACTTCCAAATCACATTGTAATGGTCTTGATTAATGATGAATATGGAAATGTTGATACCAGTTTGGGTTTGTGAAGTTGAAGTGGAAGTTGTTGGACCATGTGGAAAACAAGGCTAGTTATGCCATACTATGTGTTTTGTAATGCTTGTTGTTGTTAGTGATGTTGTTGTTGGGTTGCTGTGTTGATATATTAAGCCGACCTAAGTCTCGGGGATGTCATATATATAGGGGAAATGCTGCCGAAATTTCGGAAGGCAATTATGTGATTAAGCTTAGATTCTCGAAAAGCTTGAAATTGACAATTGGTAAACATGACCATTTGTAGATTCTGGACGAAATTGGAATTGAAGCCAAGCGAGCGTAAGGCGCAATCGAGGTATGTAAAGTCTTCCCCTTTGTTCTTTGGCATGTCCTAGATGTACTAGGTCAAGATCGGAGCCTCGGGGGCGATTCTGCTCATAGAAACTCGAGATTGATTTTTGGTACTATTCATTCAATTCAATTGAACTTCAAAAGGCGCATTTTGCTAGAAAAGTGGTTAAACCTCCATAACTTGTACAAATGTAACCCGATCACTATGAAACCTTCCTGGATGACTCCGTAGAGTCTAATGGGCGTGATTCTTTTCCGCCGCCTCGACTTGGCCCGAGGTGGGCCCGCTATTCCCCGATGCCTCTCTTATTGTTCCGTCTGTCTTATTCCCATACGATAAGTCGAGGAAACTTATGGCTATTGTTCCGACTACTAAACGGGAGTTATTTTAACGAACCTGAATTGATTTAATGTTCATGGAAACAATTACGGGGACAGAAACCCTGATATAAATTCTGTATGGCTTTAGCCAATGTACTCGTGTCCGGAGCTCGCAGGTAGCTCCTGGTTATTTTGTTGTTTACTATACGATAGGTGCTATGACCACCTTTATGAGCTTTATAAAATATTTTTTTGACATCTAAAACGTTTTGAAAATATTACCCTGATATTTTGGATAAACTACTTACCTCCCGTACTTACTGATATACGATTTTGGTATACCTGAATCTTGTGTGATGTATGATCCTGGCGTGTGTGATTATGTTGGGAAAGTGATAATTTGGCATTCTGTATGGTTGTTTTCTGTTTTACCGAGTCCCGAGCCGGTTATGTGAATATGCGCATATGTAATATTGGCCGCTGGACCCTCGACCGCAGCGTGTCCGACATTGACAGCTGGACCCTTGACCGCGTCATGCCGGACGTGTGGCATTGACTGCTGGACCCTTGACCGCGTCTGCCGCACTTGTGATTGTGCCTGACATAGACCGCTGGACCCTTGACCGCGGTATGTCAAATGTGTGATTGTAACCGCTGGACTTTTGGTCGCGGTATGTGTGATTATAACCGCTGGACCCTTGGCCGCGGTACGTGTGATAGTGACCGCTGGGTACTTGGCTGCGGTATGCGTGGTAGCGACCGCTGGACTTATGGCCGCGGAAATTGTGCGTTGATTCCTTTATATGTGTGAAACAAAAATGTTTTTCAAAAGAAAGTAAAGCATTTTGACATTCTAACTGCCGTATTTGCCTGCTGGAACCTCTTGGGTATGACTTGTGCACTAGAGGCGACCCTGTGGTGACCTGGTTATTCGTGCACACCCCAGTGCACTGTCCATTGCGCCCCTCACTAAACGGCCGAAACCTGAGGTAAATGTATACTACCTGTGCTTGTGTAAGTTTATGATTCTGCATGCATGGTTCTGCCTGTTACATTTCTCGACAGCGGATTCGGAGAATGATTCTGTTGGTGTTGCTTCTGCATGATTGAGCCGGACTATGCTTCAGTCGGCTATAGTTCTACACCCCTAGCTTCGGTTGCGGGTATGTCAGTCGCACTCTGTGCCCCGATCCGCACGATGATCCTGCCAGTTAGGCTTTGTACCTCTGTTTCATATCACGATTCAGACGGCTACACCCCGTGCTTATGATATATATCGTGGTCCTGGCCATACACTCTGTATTTCCGTTTCGGACTTGGAGCCGATACTACCTGTTCTATTTCTATACTTCTGGCTCGGTTTTGCTTATATTGTTATATTTCTGCTTTACATACTCGGTACATTTCCGTACTGACCCCCTGTTCTTCGGGGGCTGCGTTTCATGCCGCGCAGGTACTCCCAGTTGAGTTGAGGACAGATGGAAGATATTCCAGTGCAGATGGCAAGCTCCATTTGTTCCCGGAGTGCTGCCGAGTCAGATTCTCTATGTTATGCTTTTGGGATCTTATTAGAGACTTTGCAGACAGTGTCGTGGGTATTGGTTGTCGGTCTGTGTACGTAATGAATTTTGTATGATCACAAATTTGTTCGGCTTGAAAGCCACGAGAAAGAATATTTCTGAAAGAAAAGTTTTGCTATGTACTTTATTATTTGTTTTAAAGAAAAAAAAAGTTGACGTGATTTTATGTGCAGCGAGAGTCTGAGGGTTCGCTCGACCCTAAGTAAGGGTCGGGTGCCCATCCCACCCCAGCGAGGTCGGGGTGTGACATCATCATACTCATTTAACGCTCTTTTATCAAATTTATACTCAAATCATGAGAAGGTCATGTTTCATTTGAAAACATAAATTCTTTTATATACATATGCCTCTCGGCCATCAAAATAATATATATACATAATGGCATCCGCGTGAGACCATATAACCCACACTGCGTATCTACGAGCCTCTACTAGAGTTCAAGACATCTGAACGGGAAAAGACCCCGTCGTGCCCAAAATACATATACATATATATATATATATATATATACACACACACAAAAGTATAAACCCGATTAGCACCTCCGGAATAATGGAGTGCTCCTGCAAATCTGTTGATACTAAAGGTCTTCGCCGTCTCCCTATCTACCTGTGGGCATGAATACAGCGTCCAAAGAAAATGGACGTCAGTACGAATATTGTACTGAGTATGTAAGGTATTAATGAAACAAACATGATAGAGAAATCATAAGTCATAAGGTGAAGGAAAAACCTGCGCGACCCTTAAGGCTGTATGCATTTCATACATATATCATATATACATAATCGTCGTACATGAATCATCATAGCGTGTACATCATCATGTCATGTAATTCATCATCGTAGTACTGTATCCTGTCATACACATAAAAAATTATCCATATTCAGCCACAGAGTGGCCCGACAATATCCGTATTCGTCCACGTAGTGACTCTTCAGTATCCGTATTTGGCCACGTAGTGGCTCGACTGTATCCATATTTGGCCACGTAGTGGCTCGACAGTATCACATACATATCTTCCATATTCGGCCACGTAGTGGCTCGACCATATCACATACATCATAACAAGGATCAGTATATCTCATCATCATCATCATTGTCATCACATACATCTTATAAGCGTATCGTAACCTTTCATTTATGCCTACATTTATATTTAAAGACAATCTATGAAAATCACATCATATTCGTAGCATGGACTTCATATGAATATCGTACGATAGACTTTATAATCTCTAGGCTTAAGCTCAACATTACCACTATCGTTTATATAGCATATCTCTTACCTTTATCTCATATGAACTCCTTTATGGACATAGACTCGCAACTTTGCGGAACATTGGTCATAAGACGTGTAATAAAGCTTATGGACAATCTATAACAATGTCGAGGTGACATAAGGTCGAGAACCCCCGATTACATTATGGAGCATTCATAGGAATTCTGCCTCACCTTGAAGAAATTAGCATATAAGATGAGTGTATACAACAAGTACCACCAATAGATCATAGTTAATGTCGTTAGCTTTGTATAAACATTATACCATGAACTCTAGAATCTTTAGACGTAAACTTAACATCTTCATTATCGTGCTCATAACATGTCTCTTATCCTTATCTCACGTGGCTATTTATGAACGTAGGCTCTTGGTTCCGGAATATAAGGAAGCCATGGAAATGTAGGGAAATAATATCATAAGAATCATATAAGGTTTGCCATCTTCATAGGAATGTCGTTCATGAGCTTTACGACTCCTTGACTTAGATTCATCATCAATATCGTCATACTCACAACGTGTCTCTTTTCTTTATCTTGTGATACTTTTTATAATCGTAGACTTATAGTTTTTGATACGTAGGTAAATCATGAAGAAGGAGGGGACATCATACTATAGGATCATGCCTTAGAAAGAAGGGACTAGCCTTACATACCTCTTTCATTTAACAATTTCCATCGCTTGGTTGTTCTTCTTCAATGCTCGCGTTTCTACCTTCAAGAGAATTCGCATTCGCATTAGCTAATCGATTACATGAACGTGCTTACTAAAGCTAGAGAAAATTGGGCAGAATTTCATTTGTTTATACAACCTTTCCCATATTGTATATCAACTCCCAAACATTCATAATAACATTCACAATATCATAACCATCAATCGTCATTCATCTACATTACCCTCAATTCATAATTCCACTTCAATTCATCCACAATCATTGTCATAGTATACTAGTACGTTTTCTCACATACAATGCTTATCCCATGTCCTTAATATCATTTATAGCATAACCATATTACAACACATTAATAATCATGTCTCAATTCAAGTTATCACTCAAAATGACACTATTCACACTTTCATGACCCATTTTCTATATCCTTTTTCAATCCAAGTGTTTCAACTTTCAAATACCTTAAACAACATGGAGATACCATAAATCTTACCTTAGATGGTGTAGGAATGAACCTTGAGTGCAAACACTTCACTTAAGCAAAACCCTAGTTTCACCTTCACTTCAATTCCTTGTCTTGGATGAACTTTAATGAGTTTCTTACATTTGATTCACTTGGTTTGATGTAATTGATCACAAATACCCCTTGAATTCTTTGTGGAGAAGTGTAGAGAGATGTTTTAGAGAGATGGGGTGTGAAGGGAAATGAAATGAAATGAACGTAAATCCCTTTATTAATACACAAAATCTGTCCCGTCCTATTTATACGGACACACATACGGTCCGTACAATTTATACGGTCTGTATGTGAGACCGTATAATGGTTCCAGTGAACACTGCCCGTCTTGGCTAAATATACGGCCATACCTACGGTCCGTATAATGGAAAGTACAATCCACAGCTTTCTGAAAATCATTTTCGTTGGCTCGTTTGATCTCCGATCCTTATAAAACCTTCTTGACACTTGTTTATCACTTCATTAACAATCTAGGGGACGTTATAAGTCTTCTCCAAAGCATTATTAAGTCATCGTTAATTCGTTATTCGTAAATCCTTTCTGATACATCTCGTATGTCTTGCCTCCTCTTGGCAACTTTCTTCTCTTACTTCAAATGTCTTTGAAATCTCATTTAGAATCATCAATTGTTCTTTCTTATTTATCAAAACATCGCATACGTCGTATCCTTGTCAGTCTATTCACTGTACATGAACGGAATATTTTCCGAGGTGTAACATATCTCAGCCACACAGGGCTCCCAATTTCAAGTAAAAGTATCAAGATGTCGAAACTTACCTCATATATCACAGCTCGAGATGTACCTAATCCTTTAGCGGTCTGCCCGGTGATACCATCCTATTTACTTTCCCTTTCATTCTACTGCTTTACATTTCAATCATACCTCAATATTTTTACCTTACCCGACATACTTCTTTCGTGCCGTTGCTTACCTTTGTACTGATTCATTCAATTTGTTTAGTTCACACATCCTAATCCCACACCGGAGGCGTCACAATATACCACATAGCCATCTTATCCTTCTGGAAGTGTTAGCACTGGCGCTGAGGTCAACCTGTTTTTCAGCTCTTGGAAGCTACGCTCATAGGCATCACTCCATTGGAATTTAGCCGACTTCTGGGTTAACTTTGTCAATGGGGCTGAAATAGATGAGAAGCCCTCTACAAATCTTCTATAGTATCCTGCTAACCCAAGGAAACTACGAACTTCTGTAGGCGTCGTAGGTCTTGGCCAAGTCTTCACAGCTTCTATTTTCTGAGTGTCGACTCGGATACCATTATCTGAAATAACATGACCTAGGAATGCAACAGAATTAAGCCAAAACTCGCACTTCGTAAACTTTGCATACAATTCCCGATCTCGAAGAACGACAAGAACAATCCTTAGATGATCTGCATGTTCTGACTCTGTGCGAGAATATACTAGGATATCGTCGATAAATGCTATCACGAAGAGGTCCAAGAACGGCCTGAACACATTATTCATTAAATTCATGAACACTGCCGGGGCATTCGTCAACCCGAACGACATTACTCGAAACTCGTAGTGACCATATCTTGTCCTGAAGGCAGTCTTGGGAATATCTGCTTCCCTAATTCTCACCTGATGATAACCCGATCTCAGATCTATCTTGGAGAACCATTTAGCACCTTGCAATTGATCGAACAAGTCGTCAATTCTAGGAAAGGGATATCTGTTCTTTATTGTCACCTTGTTCAACTTCCTGTAATCAATACACATTCGTAACGAACCGTCTTTCTTCCTTACGAACAAGACTGGTGCTCTCCATGGGGAGGAACTAGGCCTTATAAACCCCTTCTCAAGTAAGTCTTTTAGCTGTGCTTTTAACTCTTTCCGTTCTGCTGGAGCCATTCGATAAGGAGGAATAGAAATAGGCTCGGTGTTTGGTAATACATCAATGGCAAAGTTGATTTCCCTTTCGGGAGGAAGGCCTGGTAACTCGTCGGGAAACATATCTAGGAATTCACTCACTACCGGGACAGACTGGAAAGTTGGCACTTCCGCTTCCGTGTCATGAACCCGAACTAGATGACAAATATAACCCTTGGCTATCATCTTTCTCGGCTTAAGGTAGGAAATAAACCTACCCTTTGGGGAAACTGTATTACCCTTCCACTCAAGTACGGGCTCTCCCGGAAATTGGAATCGAACTACTTTTGTCCGGCAACAACCATTAGCATTGCACGATGCCAACTAATCCATGCCCATAATTACATCGATATCTAGCATCTCAAGTTCAATCAAATCAGCTCTTGTCTGACGATCACATATAAAGACTACATAGTCCTTATATACTTGTCTCGCTATTATGGGATCACCAACCGGAGTGAATACCTCGAACGGTTTAATTGGCTCAGGTCTCACCCCAACACAATCGGCGATATACGGAGTAATATATGAAAAGGTAGAACCCGGATCAATCAGAGCATATACGTCACGGGAAAATATAGTAAAGGTACCTGTGACAACATCTGGGGAAGACTCAAGATCCTGTCGCCCAGCTAAGGCATATACACGGGGCTGAACAGCACCTGAAGTGGATGCTCCCCCTCTACCCCTGCCTCTGCCTGCTGTAGTCTGAGGAGTCTGTGCTGTCGGGCGCACTGAAAAAGACCCCGCTGCTTAACCTGTGGGCTGAGTCCCCGCTCTATCTCTCGCTGAAGGGCAATCTCTCATCATATGACCAACCTGTCCGCAAGCATAACAAGCATCCGAACCCTGACGATACTGTCCGGAATGTAATTTGCCACACTGGCTACACCGCGGTACTGAAGGTCTCCTCTAGCTAAAGTCTCCCCTAGACTGCGAATCTGAGGCCCTCGAACTCTGTCCCTGGCCTGACTGAGTAGAACAATCAAATCTCCTATCCGAGAATCTGGGAGGTGTACTGGTCGCTGACTGACCTGAGTGCCTGGAATGCGTCTGTCTCGGTCCTCCTCGGTACTCACTGCTCTCCCCCATAGATCTAGCCCTCTTACCTTGTCTTCTGTCACCCTCACGATCACTTCTCTGCTGTCGTTGTCGTTCCTCGAGGTTCTGAGCATGGGCCTGTATTCGGGAAATATCCATCCCGTCTTGCAAAGAGGTTGTCAGACAATCGCTAAACAAGTGTGGTCCTAAACCACTCACAAATCTATAGACTCGGTCTCCCATGTCAGCCACCATAGTCGGAGCATACCGGGCCAATGAATTGAATTACATACTATACTCTCGGGCACTCATGCTTCCCTGTTTCAAATTCAATAACCTGTCCACTCTAGCTCGGCAGACTTCAGGTGGCAAGTAGTGACGAATAAAGGCATCTGCAAACTCTTGCCACACGGGAGGTGGAGCATTCTCTCCTCTTGTTATCACCCAATTCTTATACCATAGTACCGCCACGTCGCAAAGTCTATATGAGGCCAACTCCACGGATTCGGTCTCAGAAGCATGCATAAGTTTCAGCGTCCGCAACATCTCATCGACAAAACCTTGTGGGTCCTCATCCGGCTTCGACCCGAAAAATTCTGGAGGATTTAGAGTAAGGAAATCACGGGCTCTTATACTAGCCGAACGATCACTTGGGCCCACATTCTGTCGTTGTGCCTGAGCGGCAACCAACTGTGTCAATAAATGGATGGCCTTAGACACTTGTTGACCCGAAGAACCCGGTGGAGGAATCGGAGCTGAGGCTCCTCCCTGCTCTTCTACATCGGGCGCGGCCTCACTTTGCGATTCACTTTCCTCTACATTTGCCGGATGCTCTCTTTCCGCCTGCCTCTTTGTCGAAGCTTTGCCTTTCTGGGCAGCTGTAGTTTTTCCTTTCGGCGGCATTTTCTGAAACCATAACGCACTTTTAGGAATGATATAATCCTAGACATGGCTCTATCGCACGATCTCATGAGAAGAAAGATGGTCATTTTCCTAAATGCCCTGTAGCCTCTTGTTTATTAGCGTGGCGCGCAACACACCATAAACAAGACTCTATTAGACACGGCTCGTAGACACTTCCTAAGGCGAACTGCTCTGATACCACATCTGTCACGACCCAACTAGGGGCCGCGATGGGTACCCGGAGCTAGCTACCGAGCACCGCTTACCTACTACTCATTTAATGCTCTTTCATCAACTTTTCATACCAATTGTAGGAAAATCATATTTAAATAAAAACATAAATGCTTATATGCATTTGCCTTTCGGCCATCAAAATCATATATATATATATAGTCATAGCGTTTTGTGAGACCATCTAACCCACACTGCGTATCTACGAGCCGCTACTAACATAATGAATACATAGACGGAACAAGACTCCGCCATGCCCAAAATATGCATATATGAATGTACATCAAAAGAATAGCCATAAGCACCTCTGAACAATGGAGTGCTATCTATCAGCTGACAACTACTGAGGACCTGGGCCAAGCTCTCCTCCCTATCTACCTGTGGGCATGAACACAGCGTCCAAAGAAAGGACGTCAGTACGAATATTGTACCGAGTATGAGAGGCATACATAATGAAAGGAAACATCAATAATATGAGGATAACATCAACATGAGACATCTGGATCTGACTGATAATCATAAATGAAGTAATGCATGCTATCTTACTCATACTTATCATCATGACATGTATGCATCATATGCAAGCTGCCCGTCATCCCGGGGTGAACAGAGTAACGGGAACAATGAGCTTCTATCAATATCTGGTGGCGTAGACCTGCCACATTGGGAACACAAAGTCTGCCTCGATATCGGAGAACTCCGTCTCCTGAAAGCTCAAATGATGACTCCTCTTTCTGAGGGAGTGTATCTCTGTAATGCCTTAGCATGGAATCTTCGTATTGTCGCTCCTTCACTTCTGCTACTAGAGACGAGACTGCTGAATTCTGGATAGTAGTTCCCTTACTACCTGAGTCCGCTACTCGAACTCCTAGGCTAGCTAACTGCTGGAGCTCACGAGTCATTTCTCTTCTCTCGGGTCGTACATCACACAAACTTCCCATAGATCTGCGGCTAAGAGCATCAGCTACAACATTTGCCTTTCGAGGGTGATACAAGATATATCAACATCATAATCTTTTAGCAATTCTAACCATCGTCGTTGCCGCAAATTCAACTCTTTCTGCTTGAAGATGTACTGAAGACTCTTATGATCTATATAAATATTCACATGGACACCATATAAATAATGTCTCCATATCTTTAACGCATGAACCACTGCGGCCAATTATAAATCATGTGTTGGATAATTCCGCTCATGTTTTGGTAATTGCCTTGAAGCATACGCAATCACCTTACCATGTTACATCAATACACAGCCTAGCCCAACACCTGAAGCATCACAATAAACAACATATCTTTCCAATCTCTCTGGAAGTGTCAAGACTGGGGCGGAAGTCAATATACTTTTCAACTCTTGGAAGCTACGCTCACAAGCATCTGTCCATTGAAACTTTGCCGATTTCTGGGTCAACTTTGTGAGTGGTGCAGAAATAGAAGAAAAACCTTCAACAAATCACCTGTAATAACCTGCTAAGCCCAGAAAGCAACGAACCTCCGTAGGAGTTATGGGCCTTGGCCAAGTCTTCACGGCCTCAATCTTTTGACTATCCACTCGAATACCATCGGCTGCCACAATATGCCCCAGAAATGCCACTGAGTTCAACCAAAACTCGCATTTGGAAAACTTTGCAAACAACTCTCGAGTTCGAAGAACTCCGAGGACAGTACGCAACTATTCCGTATGTTGTACCTCGGATCTAGAATATACCAAGATGTCGTTGATAAATACGATCACAAACAAATCTAGGAAGGGCCTGAACACATTATTCATCAGATCCATAAATGCCGCCGGTGCATTAGTCAGCCCAAATGACATTACCCGAAACTCAAAATGGCCATATCTTGTTCTGAAGGCTGTCTTAGGGATATCTTTCTCCCTAACTCTCACTTGATGATACCCGGACCTCAAATCAATCTTTGAAAACCATTTGGCGCCTTGCAATTGATCAAATAAATCATCAATCCTCGGAGGAGGATACTTTTTCTTAATCGTCACCTTATTCAATTGCTGGTAATCAATGCACATTCTCAAAGAGCCATCTTTCTTTCGGACAAACAATACGGGTGTTCCCACGGGGATAAACTAGGCCTAATAAAGCCTTTTTCAAGCAAGTCTTTCAATTGCTCCTTTAACTCTTTCAATTCTGCGGGAGCCATTCTATAAGGAGGAATAGATATAGGCTTCGTGCCTGGAAACACATCAATGGCAAAATCAATCTCCCGCTCGGGAGGAAGGCCTGGAAGCTCTTCCGGGAACACATCCGGAAATTCATTTACTACAGGAACTGAATGAAGAGTCGGCGACTCAGCTTGTACATCTTGAACCCGAACTAGATGATAGATACACCCTTTTGTGATCATTTTCCTTGCCTTTAGATAGGAAATAAACCTACCTTTTGGTGACGCCGTATTCCTTTTCCATTCTAAGACTAGTTCTCCCGGAAATTGGAAACGAAGCATTTTCATTCTACAATCAACATTGGCATAACAAGTAGCCAACCAATCCATGCCCATAATAACATCAAAATCCACCATTTCTAGCTCATGCAAATCAATCATGGTACGACGATCACAAATCACAATTACACAATTTCTATATACTCGGCTAGCTATTACCGATTCACCAACGGGTGTAGACACCTCAAAAGGTTTAATCGACTCCGGCCCGACTCTAAATTGACCCGCAATATATGGGGTAACATATGACAATATGGAGCCCGGATCAATCAAAGCATATACACCATGAGAGAATATCGACAATATACCTGTGACCACGTCAGGAGAAGACTCAAGATCTTGGCGTCCAGACAAAGCATAAACACGGTGCTGAGGATCGCTAGAACTGGGAACTCTCCCTCTACCTCTACCATGGCCGACTGGCGCATGTGGACCTGGTCCCATAGGGCACATAAAAGATGAAGATCCGGCTACCGACCTTGAAGGTTGGGTCCTACCTCTACCATGAACTGAGGGGCAATCACCCATGATATGGCCTGGTCGACCACGTGAATAGGAACCATCTGAACCCATTTGGCATCGACCCCAATGCAACTTCCCACACTGGGAACATCGTGGTACGGGTGGCCTTGCCTGACGAGCATCATCTCTAAACTGAGACCCCGAATAGCTTTGACTCGGCTCGAAACGAGGAGGTCTATCAAATCTGTAGCCTGAAAACCGTGGAGGTGCACTAGTCATAGAATAGCCTGAGTGCCTAGAAATCTGCTGTCTGTACCCACCTCTAAACTCACTCATCGGGCCTGAAGATCTGGCCCTCTTTCTATGACCCCTATCCTGCTCGTGTTTACTTCTCTGCTATTGTAAACTTTCTTCTAAGTTCTAAGCATGAGCCTGAATGCGTGCAGTATCCATATTTTCCTGAAGGGACGCGGTCAAACATCTATCCATCAAATGTGGCCCTAGGCCTTTAATAAATCGGTGTACCCGATCGCCCATATCCGCTACCATGGCCGAGGCATACCTAGCCAAGCAATTGAAGCGGAGACTATACTCTAGAGCACTCATGCTCCCTTGCCTCAAATTTAAGAACTTATCGACCCTAGCTCGCCGAACTTCTGGAGGCATATAGTGTCGGAGAAATGCTTCAACAAACTCTTTCCATACCGAGGGAGGTGCGTTGGCTCCCCGTGAAGCCATCCATACCGTATACCATTGGATCGAGACATCTCTCAATCTATACGATGCTAACTCCACAGATTTGGTGTCCGAAGAATGTATCAAACGAAGCGTCCTCAACATACCGTCGATGAAATCCTGAGTGTCCTCCTCTGGCTTTGACCCATAGAATTTCGGAGGGTTCAAATTAATGAAGTCACGGGCTCTTGCACTAACAGCCCTGTCACCTTGCCCTGTACTTTGTCGCTGTGTCTGGGCAGCAACCAACTGGGTAAGCAAATGTATGGCCTCTTTCACATCTTGGCCTGAAGCACCGGTGGAGGAGCTGGAGGTGCTGGAGGTGGGGCTGAGGCTCCCTCGCGCTCCTCTAATATAGGTACAGAATGGGAGGACTAAGATTGAGCCGCACTCTGGACTCACTTTCCTCTACTACCGGTGGCGGTGCTCTTTCAGCCCGCTTTTTTGCCACCGTCTTTCCCTTTTGGGCTGCTGTAGCCTTTCTCTTTACAGGCATTTCTGAAATACACAACACACGATTAAGGGACAAGAATTTCTTACATCATAGCTCTATCGCACGATTCTTAAGAAGAAAGAAGGTCATTTATTCCTAAAATGTCTGCACCTTCTTGTTTATAAGTGTGGCGCACAACGCACGCATAACCAAGATTCTACTAGACACGGCTCGTAGACACACCCTAGGACTGAACCGCTCTGATACCACTTTTGTCACGACCCGTCTAGAGGGCCGCGATGACCGCCCGGTGCTAACCCACCCGGGCACCCCTTGGCTTACACTTCACTTACATTTAGGTGAGCCACATAATTAAACATACATTTTTAATCACCATTCATGCTAGTCCCATTGGATGACAATGCTTTCATATCATTGTTGTTATCTATACCATGTCAATGTACATGAGCCGTCAAGGCTATCAAAATGATACAGAAAATATGGGCCGACAAAGCCAGACATATCTAACCATATACACATGTCTACAAGCCTCTAAGGAGAGTATAACATATCACATAAGCGGGACAGGACCCCGCTATGCCCATAATTATATACACAAAAGAATAAGTACCCAAAAGCTATAGCTCCGAATGAAGAGGAGCTCTGCTATGTAGTCTCTGAGAATGTGGCTATGGATCAAGCCTGTCTCCCTGTACACCTGCGGGCATGATGTAGTGTCCACAAATGAAAGGACGTCAGTACGAAAAATGTACTGAGTATGTAAAGCATGATCAATATAAATATAGAATCATAATAAGCAACATACGAAATAGCACGAGATAGGAGATGGTGATATCATCGTCATAGGCACTTACTTGCCTTTCATAGGGCTTTCCATTTCAAATGCGTATTTGTGTACTTACATCCAAATCGTATCCGTTCCATATTAGTACTCGTATTCGTATACATATCCTTATTCACATTCATATCGTATCATATTCATATTTATACTCATTTCTATATCGTATACATCATCATATTATATACATCATCATATCATATACATAGTATTTGCGTAGCATACCTGACCATGGAGGATCGATGTTTCATACATGCTTGGCCAACCAAGGCTCAAGGTTACTCATACCTGGGCCTACCAAGGCTTCAGGGTTACATCTACCTAGCCCTACCAAGGCGTAGGGGTTATCCGTACCATCTGCAGAGGTGTGCGCGCGTTACGTAATCATATACATACCTATTTACATATCTTACCCGGCCTGATAAGCTCGGGGTTCCATAATAGTCATACATCGACACATATACATAATAGCTGTTACACCTCAGAAAAATCCTCCATTGTTGTCCAAGTGAATGGACCCGCGAGGAGTACGAGTATCCGATGTATTCATGAGTAAGAAATAACATTTGATGACCCTAAGTAAGATTCCGAAGGCAATTGCAATAAGAGATAGGTTATGCTCCATAATGAATAACTATACGTTTTGGAAATGTGAAAAGTTGCAGGTTTGCATTCTGGCCAGTTGGTCGTAAAGTGAAATACGGATCGTAAAGTGGTATACGGTCCGTAAACTGCCATGTCATATTTTTTGGCTTACAAAATTTCAACTTTCTGCCAAATGATCAAATGGTTAAATACGACATGAACTACGGACCGTAAAGTGGTTTACGACCCGTAAACCGTGATCGTAAATCACCATGTTTTAGCCTGAGTTTATAGTTCTGATATGGTTAAACACGACCACGAAGGACGGTCCGTAAACTGGAATACGGGCCGTAAACCAAGTTTACGACCACTGTGCTATTCATTTAAGATCAGATTTTGGGTTATTAAATAAGGGACCAAGTTTATTATTTCATTTCCACATTTCATCCCTTCTCTCTAAAACATCACTCTACGTTTATTCCACAAGATTTCAAATATTATTAGTCATCAACAACACAAATCAAGTGAGTCAAGTGTAAGGAGACCCATTAACATCATTCAAGTCAAGAAAATCTTATTGAAGGAAAACTGGGGTTTTTGCTTAAGTGGGGTATTTCGACCAAGGCTCCTTCCTACAACATCTAAGGTACGATTTATGGTATTTTTATGTTGTTTAAGGTAATTGAGAGTCAAAATGCTTGGACATTAGATGTGTATAAGAAAATGGGTCATGAATGATGAATAGTGACATTTTGAGAAATAGTTCGAATTGAGTTATGAGTCTTGATTGATTGTGATGTAAATGTGTTATAAATGATATTGAGAACATGAGATGAGCAATGTACGTGAATGGACATAGTTGTGTGTTATAGCCATGGATATGAGTAATTGAAAGTAAGTCTAGAAATGTGGATAATGTGGGCGAATGATGATTATTGTTATGGTATTATGTATCCACTATTGACATTTGGGAGTTGATATACGCTATGGAGGAATGTCGTATAAATAAAGGAGATGCTGTTCGATTTTCTCTAGCTTTAGCCATGTGTGCTAGTTGTCGATTCTAACGACATTATGACTTTAATGAAGGTAGAAACGGAAAGGTATGTAAGGCTAACCCTTCTTTCATAAGGCATGGTTCTTTGGCCAAACAACTAAATCCTCTATACGAGAATGTTGTCTTTCAAATGATTTGATTTTCCGAGCTTGTAAGCTCACGATTCTTGATGCGCTACGATTGTACTAAGTTCCTCGTATGATGAGTAGGCCTATTAAGGTAGATGAGATGAATGATGACAATAGTGATAATGATATCGATGACGATAAAGATGACGATGATGATAATGATGTTAATAGTGATGATGCTTATGAGCTAGTATGTGTATGTATATAGTATGACTATTATGGAACCCCGAGCTTATGAGGCCGGGTATGATATATAAATAAGTATGTATACGATTACGAAATGCGCGCACACCTTCGCAGAGGGTACGGATAACCCTAACGCCTTGGTAGGTCCAGGTAGATGTAACCCTAAAGCCTTGGTAGGGGGGGGTATGAGTAACCTTGATCCTTGGTTGGCTAAGTATGTATGAAACACCGATCCTACGAGGTCGGGTATGCTATGTAAATCCTATGTATAGGATATGATTATTTATATGATATGAGTACGAATATGATATGACTATGTATACGAATACGATCACAAATATGGTACGGGAGCTATCACGGAATACGGATAACGATGTATGTACAGAAATACGTATTAGCAATGGAAAGTTCCTATGAAAGGAAAGTAAGTGCATATGACGATGATATTGCCATCTCCTATCCTATGCTATTTCTTATGTTGCTATTTATGCTTCTATATTGATATTGATCATGCTTTACATACTCAGTACATTCTTCGTACTGACGTCCTTTTGTTTGTGGACGCTGCATCATGCCCGCAGGTGCACAGGGAGACAGGGTTGATCCATAGCTGCTTTCTCAGAGATTACATAGCAGAGATCCATTTTATTCGGAGCCATAGCTTTTGTGTTATGTCCCGTGTTTTCGCATAATTGGAAATCGAGAAAAATAATTAAGACTTGTTTGTTATAAGGAGATAAATTGATTTTAGTCATTATGCTTATGTCGTTTATGAAATTATTGGCGTAACTACATTGGGGAAGGCCGAGGGTAAATTTGGAATTTTGGAAATTAGTTTCGAGAATTACAAAACGAGACTTTAACGAATTGGGTCAAGAAAAATTTGAACAAAAAATTGAGGCCCAAGTCTTTGGGGTGGCCGGCCAAGAGGCCAAGGCCCAACCCATTTTTTTTAATGGTCATGTGATATACATGTGACCACCCATTTGGATATATATCAAGGCTTCACTTTAGACTTATCAAGAAAAAAATCAACAACTCAACTTTGAGCTTATAAGCCCCATTCGGCCGAACCCCCATTTTTCCAAAAAAATAAATAAATTAATTCTCTAGCCTTTGTCTTGGTTCCAAAAATCTTGTTCTTCCCATATTTGTAGTGCACTCATGGCGCTCTTCAACGGGATACAATTAGTTTGGCGGAAGAATCACGTTTGCGGCAAGTCGGATTTTCAAGAAAAGGTAAGAATTTTGTCCCTTAAATGTTATGGAATTTGTATGAATATGATAGGGATTGAGAATAGACGAGAACCTAGTAGTTTTGATATATGTATGAAACCGTAGTTGTGTGTGTGTGTGGTGTTGTGGCCGTGAGCTATAAGGAGTAGAAGGCAAAGGTGAATTTGATTTGTTTAGTTGGTTAGTTGCGTCGTTGTGGTATTTATGACGTAAATGAATGTTTAACGAGTTGAATTGGCATTGGAAACAGTTGCGGATTATTATGGGAAAGTATATGATTTTGGTATATTCGCGTATATCCTTGTATAATTATGATATTAAGACTTCAAATGTGACTTATGGTTGTTGTTAATGAATTTGGAATAAAACAATGCGAGTTAGTAAGTTGTTCGTAGTTGTTGACGTTTGGGATGCAATATGGAAAGTAGCGAATTGTTTTAACTTATGTATATTGCTTGGAATATTATTGGGACGTGTTTGAATAATCTTGAGTGAGTAAACGAATACAATAATGTGGATGTTAGTTTGGTATTTCGAAGTTTGAATGAAAGCTGTTGATTTATGCTAGGTTGATATCGGAACCCCGGGGGCAATCCTGCTCCTCGAAATCCGAATTATAAAATGTCTACTATTCATTCAATTGAATTGAAGCTCAAAGACCTTATTTAGCCGTATGCTGTGTTACGGTTCCCAAGACCTCGCCATAGGGTCGGGTTACGTTTGGAGTTATGCTGTGATATGGCTGGTGATATGTTATGCTGATTTGTGTGCTCGGGGATGTACGGAGATTTGAACCTTCTGGTGTTATGCTGTGTGTGGCACCAGCGTCAGAGTGGTGACCACGTTCCTGAGCTTTGCATGATTTTATTTGCATTATGTATATATGTTTTTATACAAATTTTGATATATCATTCAGTACTTCCCTTTGTATCTGTTTGCTTTCAGTTGTGGCCCATATTTCTGTACTCTATGCTTTACATACTCAGTACATCTTTCGTACTGACCCCCTTTCCTCGGGGGCTGCGTTTCATGCCCGCAGGTACAGACACAGGTGATCGACCACTGTAGGCTCCACTTTCTGCTATTTTGGAGTACTCCCTTTGATCCGGAGTCCACTTTTGGTACATACATCTTTTGCTATGTATATATATTTCTGTATATCTGACTATTTGGGTACGGCGGGGGCCCTGTCCCGTCATATGATTCTGTCGGTCTGTTTAGAGGTCTGTGGACATGTTTGTGGGTTAGGGTCTTTCTGTATGGATATGTGTATATGTTGTTTGGGCGACCCCATACGCCGAGGCGGCCAGTCCGCATATGTTTATACGTTTCTTTGTTAGCCCTGTGTGGCCTTTGTTGGTGTTTGTTGTGTACAGGGTTATTTTGGATAGTCTGTAAAACAAAGGAAACTCTGCCGAAAGTTTTCTGGAAATTATTTAAATTTGGAATATAGCTTTGTCGGCTTCTGCTATTTACTTGAAGGCATTTGATAGATGGGTTCGGGTGCCCAGATCGGGCACTAGTCACGACCTACGGGGTTGGGTTATGACAAACGTGGTATCAGAGCGGTTTGTCCTCGGAATGTCCACAGGCCGTGTCTCGTAGAGTCTTGTTTATCGGTGTGTTGTGCACCACATCTATAAACAGGAGGCTACAGGGCATTTAGGGTGTCACCTTTCTTTGGAATCTTAGATCGTGCGTTAGAGCTGTGCTATTAGGATGATTTTGATCTGATTCGTTATTGTGTTTGCAGTGATGCCTCCGAAAAAGGCAACGGCGGCCCAGAAGGGCAAGGCAGGGATGGCAGGCACTAGTCAGGCACAGCGAGTTACCCGGGCTCGTGTTTATGATTTGCCCGAGGTTGTGCCCCATTCAGAGGGATCTGCTACACCACCGGCGGAGCCTGGAGTAGGTCCATCAGCAACTCCAAGGGCCCGAGTACCTGCACCCGAGCCTCCAGCTCCTCAGCCAGGGGCGGAGGACAGGACACTGAGAGAGGCTGTGCAGTTATTGACCACTCTGGTAGCGGGACAGGCTCGCAGACGCGGGCGGAGAGATGATGAGGATGACGACAGGCGTGATAGCCTGAGAGTTCGAGAGTTCCTATTGTGTGGCCCTCCAGAGTTTTTCAGGTCTAAGCCCGACGAGGACCCCCATGACTTTATTCGGGGGATGCGGCGCTCGCTAGACTTGGTCAGGGCTTCAGAGACTGAGTCTGTTAAGTTGGCTTCGCATAGACTACGGGATGTTGCTGCTCACTTGTATGAGTCCTGGGAGCTATCCAGGGGTGAGGGTGCTACCCCAGCTACTTGGGACGAGTTCGTTACTGCTTTCACTCACCACGTTTTGTCCCTAGAGTTACGGCGGGCGCGGGTTGACCGATTTTTGCATCTGCAGCAGAGGGGTCGGAGCGTCTGTGAGTATAATATGGAGTTTGATTCTTTGGCCCGGTATGCACCTGCCATAGTAGCAGATAGGGCAGATCGGATGCACAGATATGTGATGGGGTTAGACCGCTATTTGATTGATGGCTGTATGGCGGTGGCATTGCAGACAGACATGGATATTGCCCGACTACAGGCTTATGCCCTGGGTATGGAGGACCGACATAGAGCTGATTATTCTAGCAGAGATCGGGATAGGAGGCCGCCCAAGAGGGCCAGATCCGCAGGTTATTCTGGAGATTCTCGAGGCGGACAGCCTCAGCAGCAGCAGTCAGGCAGACACCCTCCTCCGTCAGGCCGGGGTACACAGCCGGCCGGTAGGAGGTTTGACAGTGCAGGACCGTCTGGGGCCGGTCAGAGTTCCAGAGCTTCAGGTTCACAGGTATCCAGAGGTCCCAGTCAGCCCAGACCACCCAGGCCCCGTTGTTCCCATTGTGGGAAATCGCACCCGGGAGAGTGTTATCGACTTACTGGAGCCTGTTTTTCATGCGGCGGTCAGGGCCATATTATGCGAGATTGTCCGTTGGCGAGCGGTTCTGGTAGTGTAGCTCAGCCGACGGGATCAGCCGCTTGTTCATCATCAGCTCCATCAGTTGCACACCCTGCGGGGCGAGGTATGCCTGCACCAGCGGGACGCGGTCGAGGTCGTGGCAGTGCTTCAGGTTCTAGCGGTCCCTCGAACCGCATATACGCATTGGCCAGCCGCCAGGACCAGGAGGCTTCGCCGAACGTCGTCACAGGTACATTACTGGTTTTCTCCAGATCTGTATATGCACTGATTTATCCTGGCTCTACATTATCATATATTTCCCCGCTCGTTGCTAGTAAAATTGGGATAGTGTCTGAGCCTATAGAGCCATTTGAGGTCGCTACACCGGTCGGGGATTGTATTATAGCGAGGCAGGTATATAGGGATTGTACTGTGACTATATGTGATCGCTGCACTAAAGCTGATTTGAGAGAATTAGATATGCTGGAATTCGACGTCATTATGGGTATGGACTGGTTAGCTTCCTGTTATGCTAATGTTGACTGCCAAAAAAAGGTAGTCCGTTTTCAGTTTCCAGGGGAACCAGTTATGGAGTGGTTCGGGTCTACAGCATCGCCGAGGGGTAAGTTTATTTCGTACCTCAAGGCTAAGAAGATGATTCAGAAAGGCTATATCTATCACTTGGTTCGTGTGCACGACACTACAGCTGAGACACCTACCATTCAGTCTGTTCCGGTCGTTAATGAATTCCCAGACGTATTTCCTGATGAGCTTCCGGGTCTTCCGCCCGAGCGGGAGATAGATTTCACTATAGACTTGTTGCCGGATATGTAGCCTATATCTATTCCTCCGTATAGAATGGCACCGGCTGAATTGAAGGAATTGAAAGAGCAGCTGAAAGATTTGTTGGATAAGGGTTTTATCAGACCCAGCACATCACCCTGGGGAGCGCCGGTATTATTTGTAAGAAAGAAAGACGGGTCACTGCGCATGTGTATCGATTATCGGCAATTAAATAAGGTGACTATAAAGAATAAATATCCCCTCCCCCGGATTGATGATTTGTTTGATCAGTTGCAGGGTGTTAAATATTTTTCAAAGGTGGATCTGCGCTCAGGTTATCATCAGGTGCGAGTGCGAGAGTCTGATATCCCAAAGACAGCTTTCAGGACCCGGTACGGGCATTATGAATTCAGAGTCATGTCTTTCGGGTTGACTAATGCTCCAGCAGTATTTATGGACCTGATGAATCGGGTATTTCGGCCTTTCCTGGACATGATCGTGATTGTGTTTATCGATGATATTTTGATTTATTCACGATCAGCAGAGGAGCATTCGGATCATTTGAGGACAATACTTGGCACTCTCCGTCAACAGAAATTATATGCTAAATTTTCCAAATGTGAATTTTGGTTAACTTCTGTGGCTTTCTTGGGGCATATTGTCGGAGCAGACGGTATTCGGGTCGATACGCAGAAAATTGAAGCTGTACAGAATTGGCCCAGGCCTACTACACCGACAGAGGTGCGCAGTTTTCTGGGGTTAGCCGGATATTATCGCAGGTTCGTGGAAAGTTTTTCTTCTATTGCAGCACAACTGACGAAGCTTACTCAGAAAGCAGCGAAATTTCAATGGACAGATGCTTGCGAGCGCAGTTTCCAGCTGCTGAAAGAAAAATTAGTTACAGCACCAGTTTTAGCTCTTCCAGAAGGATCAGATGGGTATGTTGTCTACTGTGATGCCTCTGGTATTGGGATAGGTTGTGTGTTGATGCAGCACGGTCGAGTTATAGCCTATGCTTCCCGGCAGCTCAGACCGCACGAGAAGAATTATCCCACTCATGATCTTGAGTTAGCCGCGGTGATTCATGCTTTGAAGATTTGGCGGCATTATTTATATGGGGTCCACGTTGATATTTATACGGACCATAAGAGTCTCTATTATATTTTTAAGCAGAAAGAACTAAATTTGCGGCAGAGAAGATGGCTTGAATTATTGAAAAATTATGACGTTGATATTCTGTATCATCCTGGAATTCATCAGTTGGCCAGCCTTGAAGTTCGTTTGGCGGATTCTGGAGATTCTGGGATTTCTGTTCGTGCAGTTGCTGAATCATCTATTATAGCAGAGGTAAAGCAGCGTCAGTTTGAAGATCCTATCCTGGTTCAGTACAGAGATGTGGCCCTTAATAAAGACAAGACTCCGTTTAAAATTTCACTTGAAGGGGTATTATTATATGAAGGCAGATTCTGTGTTCCGGATGTTGCAGGCTTACGGCGACAAATCATGGGCGAGGCGCATAATGCGCGGTATTCTGTTCATCCTGGTTCCACTAAAATGTATCATGATCTCAGAAGTTTGTATTGGTGGGACGGTATGAAGAAAGATATTGCAGAGTTCGTTAGTCAGTGCCCGAATTGCCAGCAGGTTAAAATTGAACACCAGGAGCCCGGTGGGTTATTACAGGAGATGGAAATTCCAGCCTGGAAATGGAAGATGATTAATATGGATTTCGTCGTTGGCTTACCGCGCACTCCACGCAGGTATGATTCTATTTGGGTTATTGTTGACAGATTGACGAAATCAGCCCATTTTCTTCCAGTCCAGACTACTTATTCGGCTGAGGACTACGCTAGATTGTACATCAGAGAGATAGTCTGACTTCACGGAGTCCCTGTATCTATTATTACTGACCGAGGTGCCCAGTTTACGGCAAATTTCTGGAGGTCATTTCAGGAGGGATTAGGGACTCAGGTGAGCCTCAGTACAACTTTTCACCCTCAGTCCGACAGGCAGGCCGAGCGCACTATTCAGACGCTGGAAGATATGTTGCGGGCCTGCGTTATTGATTTCAGGGGCAGCTGGGATGATCACTTGCCGCTTATTGAATTTGCCTATAATAACACTTATCACTCCAGCATTCAGATGGCACCGTACGAAGCCCTTTATGGCAGGAAATGCAGATCTCCTTTTGGATGGTTCGATGTGGGCGAAACTAAATTAATTGGACCAGATGTGATCCAGGAAGCAGTGGATAAAGTAAAACTTATTCGGGAGCGATTATTGGCTGCACAGAGTCGACAGAAAGCATATGCAGACAGACGACGGCGACCGTTAGAGTTCCAGATTGGCGACTGGGTATTCCTGAAAGTGTCGCCTATGAAGGGTGTTATGAGATTCGGTAAAAAGGGTAAGTTAAGCCCGCGGTATATCGGGCCATATCAGATTGTTCGAAAGATAGGCGAGGTCGCCTACGAGCTGGACTTACCATCCGATTTGGAGGCAGTACACCCGGTATTTCATGTGTCTATGCTGCGGAAATGTTTTAGTTTGTGGTGTTGGTTGACAAAATGAATTACGTATGCCATTATTAAAAGGGACTCCCCCGCCATGATCATAAGACTTTATGAGATTAATTTAACATTCGGGGACGAATGTTCTTAAGGGGGGGAGAATGTTATGTCCCGTGTTTTCGCATAATTGGAAATCGAGAAAAATAAATAAGACTTGTATGTTATAAGGAGATAAATTGATTTTAGTCATTATGCTTATGTCGTTTATGAAATTATTGGCGTAAATACATTGGGGAAGGCTGAGGGTAAATTTGGAATTTCGGAAAATTAGTTCGGGAATTATAAAACGAGACTTTAACGAATTGGGCCAAGAAAAATTTGAACAAACAATTGAGGCCCAAGTCTTTGGGGTGGCCGGCCAAGAGGCCAAGGCCCAACCCATTTTTTTTAATGGTCATGTGATATACATGTGACCACCCATTTGGATATATATCAAGGCTTCACTTTAGACTTATCAAGAAAAAAATCAACAACTCCACTTTGAGCTTATAAGCCCCATTCGGCCGAACCCCCATTTTTCCAAAAAATAAATAAATTAATTCTCTAGCCTTTGTCTTGGTTCCAAAAATCTTGTTCTTCCCATATTTGTAGTGCACTCAAGGCGCTCTTCAACGGGATAAAATTAGTTTGGCGGAAGAATCAAGTTTGCGGCAAGTCGGATTTTTAAGAATAGGTAAGAATTTTGCCCCTTAAATGTTATGGAATTTGTATGAATATGATAGGGATTGAGAATAGACGAGAACCTCGTAGTTTTGATGTATGTATGAAACCGTGGTTGTGTGTGTGTGTGGTGTTGTGGCCGTGAGCTATATGGAGTAGAAGGCAAAGGTGAATTTGATTTGTTTAGTTGGTTAGTTGCGTCGTTGTGGTATTTATGACGTAAATGAATGTTTAACGAGTTGAATTGGCATTGGAAACGGTTGCGGATTATTATGGGAAAGTATATGATTTTGTTATATTCGCGTATATCCTTGTATAATTATGATATTAAGTCTTCAAATGTGACTTATGGTTGTTGTTAATGAATTTGGAATAAAACAATGCGAGTTAGTAAGTTCGTCGTAGTTGTTGACGTTTGGGATGCAATATGGAAAGTAGCTGTCACGACCTAGCCCCGTGGGCCGCGACTGGTGCCCTACTTGGACACCCAGACAGACAAACATACCAAATCGTAACACACTTATCCAAATCGAATACATACAGATAGCATATACGGCCACAAATACTATATGCCGTCTCAAACTATGTCAAACTGTTTCAAACACATTTCAACAAAACTGTATACATATATATATATATATATATATATATATATATATATATATATATATATATATATATATATATATATATATCAAAAAGCCGGATATATATATATATATCAAAAAGCCGGCAAGGCTATCAAATGTATCAAAAGCCGACAAGGCTATCAAATGCATCAAAAGCCGACAAGGCTATCAAATGGCACAACGGCCCCAAAACATATACAAACCGCACGCCAACAAGGCTGCCATAACGAAAGAGATCATATAAACACAACTGTACGGAAGTAGGCACACACACCCACAAATACGTCTACAGACCTCTAAACAGACCAAACAGATCATATGGCGGAACAGGGCCCCGCCGTACCCCTGAACAAATATATACATATGCATCAAACAAGTATTTATACCAAAATGTAGGCTCCAGAATAAGAGGAGCACTCCAAACAACAGAAGAGGGTGTTTGCGGGCATGAAACGCAGCCCCCCGAAGAAAGGGGGTCAGTACGAAATATGTACTGAGTATGCAAAGCAGAAAATACAGAAACAAATCTGAGGCATAAACGAAATAGTAGTACACAACATAAGTATAACTCCAACAAATCAAAATTTGTTTACTTTCAAAAATATGTAAGTCATGCGTAGGGTACAGAAGAATATGGTCGCCCGCCCGTCGATGGCGCCATAACACAGCATAACACCAGAATGTTTCAAATCTCCGTATCCCCGTCACATATCACATCACAACATAACGCCATACACAACATAACACCAAATATATGTGGAACCCGTCCCTCTTTTGCGAGTAGCTCGGTGAACCATAAACACAGCATAACTCCGGAGTATATCAAAGTGCACACGATAATAGAACCGGCCCGGGAACCGGTGAAAGATATAACAGAACGCACGAGCAGAGTCATGAGTAACCATATGCATAAAATCATTATCATAGACTCAAATATAAGTAAATGACCATACTTGAAATTCGAAATGATAATCATACCAAATTGTTTCAAAAGTCGTCTGAATTACATAAAGGAAAGTCGCGGGACCCACGGACGGGTATTGGCCCGAATCGGGCCCGCCTATGGAAAATATACTCATTATATGCCATATAAACTTCTACAAAAATATTGAAGCAATCCGAGCCTTTCGGTGAAAGATGTGGCGTTCACAAATTACGAAATTCTTTAAAGTGAAACCTTTTTATGCAAAGTTCGGAAAGCGATTATTTCAAAGACATAATGGTTCATATTTCATCAAATCATACATAAGAGTGCCAAGGAATATTTATAAGGCTCATAACATGCTCGGATTTCGAATCTTAGAATTTTCCTCAAGGCTTATAATCTAGCCTATTGAAAACTAAGGCATGCCAAAAGAAAGAAGGGTTGCGCTTTACATACCTTTAGCGTTTAGTCGTATTATAACTTGTACTTGCTGCCCAAAAACACTTATCCTATATCAAGATATCAAGAGCTACAATTAGTCTACGAGGGAATTCAATACGTACTTTAACGTTAACAACCCCTTTTAAACATTTAGACGACGTTTCGTTCACATTCAAACCAACTACATACAACCGATCCAACATCAATAATCATATGTTCAACACCAATCCGGACAGCCCACATAACATTCCAAATAGCCCACATTCACAACATTCCATAACGATTCACATACGGCTATTTCATTCTCAAGTTACTCCTAATAATCCGTAGCCTTAACGTTTTCGTGTAACAACTTTACAACAACCCAAACAACGTAAATACAATATATATTCTTAACTATCATTAGTCTTTCCAATTTAAAGAAGACAACATGTCCAAAACAGTTCCTAACCACAACACGTCCAAAACAGTCCCTAACCAACAACATAAAGGTGCCCGGAATTCTTGCGAACGTTTACGAACATACCAAGCAAACCACATATGATTTTTACACATTATTTCATGTCTTCATTTCATATAATTTTAGTAAAATACGACCAGCAGTCACACGATAAATATATCACCAAATTCGTACGCAAATAGCTACATTGTCGACACTAAAACCTTACAACGACAACAACATGTTTAATGACATTACTTTCATGATTCTTGGAACTGTTTTAGCATCATTTCCATTCTTACAACAGCCCACAATTCATCTCAATTTCAACTTGAATCATTATGCTTCACTTCCACTAAACGTTCATAACAAGAATCAACACTCAACACATACAATTTCACCTCTAGCACTAAAACAGTCCACTGTTTTGGACTGCTTGTATGCTTCAACATAATTCATTTTTTTAACACCTTAAATCACATATTCATTATGCATACAATACACCATAATTTCCATAACAACAACAATCAAAATATGACACAAAACAGTCCACAAATTCCTCTAAAACAGTCCCTTTACACGGCTACAACACTACTCCAACAACTTCATGATTTTCATCCATTTATCCATACTACAACACATTCAATCCACTTCCAATACATGTACAAGAATATTAAACATGATTTCATTAGAGTCTTCAACATACGGCTCATTTTAATTTTTTAGAAAAACAGTCCAATATCCAACATGCCACATCACAAACGAACTTCTACAATCTTTGTTCATTTACCTATGTTGATACATATTCAATTCATCAACAATACATGCAAAATGAAATCAATCATGACTTCACCAACACTCACGGCTCACTCTCTACTTCAACTACAACAACAATCCAACAACAACCTTCATGAACTATACATTCAAATCATCATGCAACACAAGAACAATAAACATTCTTACATTACAACTTGTTCTTCACTTTGGCTGAATCTTCAACCCTATTGAGGTGCTACACCTCCTTGTTTCTTTTCAACAACTACCACACGTTCTTGTACACTAGATGAGGAGTTGATTTGAGGAAGAAAACTGTTTTTTTTTTGTGGTGGAGGAGCTGCCATAGCCGTGGCTCTCTTTCTCTTTCTAGGGCTTGAGAGTTTCTCTCTCTAAGTTCTAGTTGGTGGAAGATGATATGGTGATAAATGACTTGTTTTAATCATCCAAGATGATGTTTATGGGCAGCATAAGATCTCTCACGTGTCCACCAAGAATGTCCCCCTTCAAGATCAGATTTTTGTTTAATAATACCTCCCACTATCAATTGTCCAAGAATATGACTCATATTTCATGAATTTATGTGTCTCCCCTCTCTTTTATATCCATATAATAATAATTCCCCACCACTAAATATAAATCCACACTTAATAATCAAATCATGGTTAATTAATCCCTAATCTCCATTAATGCTTCTATACCAAACGAAATTTGTAAGTAAATTGTGACTTGAAACGAAACCGGAAGTTAAAGTCTTAATCCCCACTCAGACCAACTTGCATCGCCCATATCTCCTTATCCCGATATCATTTTGATGAGCGGTTTGTTGCGTTACAAACTAGACTTGATGAATTTAATTTTAGGCTTTTGAAACACCTTAAATCTGGTCCGAGATTTTATTGAAGTTGTTCCGATTCATTTCGTTTAACTTCTAATCCTCTTCCAACCTCATGTAACCTCTTATACATACATATACATACTTATATACATACTCATAGCGCGATTTCAAATCCTTTAGGTAACCGTGTCGCCTTGGGATACTTAAGGAAACCATATATAACGATATTCTTACTAACTCGATTAACTTTCCTGAACCTTCTTAACTCATTCTTTCTTGTTTTAATACAAGTAACACGGATTATTATGGAGTGTAACAGTAGCGAATTGTTTGAACTTATGTATATTGCATGGAATATTATTGGGACGTGTTTGAATAATCTTGAATGAGTAAACGAATACAATAATGTGGATGTTAGTTTGGTATTTCGAAGTTTGAATGAAAGTTGTTGATTTATGTAGTAAGAAAGAATATTGACGTTAGACTTATTTTGTTGCGACTTATGATGTTTGTGATGTTTGGGTTGCTGTGTTGATGTTTATTGAGCCGAGCTAAGTCTCGGGGGTGTTATATATATAGGGGAAATGCTGCCGAAATTTCGGTAGGCAAATATGGGATTAAGTGCATTCTTAAGTATTGAAATTCCTAATTAGGTAACTCTGACCATTTGCAGATTCTGAGCGAAACGGGACTTGAGTTTTGGGCGAGCGTAAGACGTATATAAGGTATGTAAGGCTCCCCACTCTTTCTTTTGGCATGTCTTAGGTATGCTAGGTTGATATCGGAACCCCGGGGGCAATCCTGCTCCTCGAAATCCGAATTATAAAATGTCTACTATTCATTCAATTGAATTGAAGCTCAAAGACCTTATTTTGGCTAGAAAGGAACCAAATGTCTGAAACGTATGCAAACGTAGTCGGATCACTTCGAAACCTTTATGTATGATCCCATAGACCCCAAATGTCCGTAATTCATGTTCGCCACCTCGACTTGACCCGAGGTGGGCCCGCTAACCCCGAGATGCCTTATTTGTTCTATTAGGCTCTCTTTTTGGAAAAGTTTTGATAAGGGATCTTCAGTTATGAAATTGTCTTCTATGAAAGAATGTTTTGATTACTATAATGTACTAAACTATATTTTGAGCCATACTTACCACTTTGAGAACACCTTTGTGAAATGAACTTCCGTACTAACAAATTATTCGACTACTTTGACTAATGAGATGACTTATGATGTAATCAAGTTTCGAAAGACTATTTTGATATACATATTGCATTGTTTGCTCACGACTCCGCTCGTGCCCTTATTATGACTTCAGTCACCGGTTCCCGGGCCGGTTATGATTCGTGCGTACTATGATAAATTCGGCCGTATGATGTGTTACGGTTCCCGAGACCTCGCCATAGGGCCGGGTTCCGTTTGGAGTTATGTTGTGATATGGCTGGTGATATGTTATGCTGATTTGTGTGCTCGGGGATGTACGGAGATTTTAACCTTCTGGTGTTATGTTGTGTGTGGCACCAGCGTCGGAGTGGTGACCACGTTCCTGAGCTTTGCATGATTTTATTTGCATTATGTATATATGTTTTGATACAAATTTTGATATATCATTCAGTACTTCCCTTTGTATCTGTTTGCTTTCAGTTGTGGCCCATATTTCTGCACTCTATGCTTTACATACTCAGTACATCTTTCGTACTGACCCCCTTTCCTCGGGGGCTGCGTTTCATGCCCGCAGGTACAGACACAGGTGATCCACCACTGTAGGCTCCACTTTCTGCAATTTCGGAGTACTCCCTTTGATCCGGAGTCCACTTTTGGTACATACATCTTTTGCTATGTATATATATTTCTGTATATTTGACTATTTGGGTACGGCGGGGGCCCTGTCCCGTCATATGATTCTGTCGATCTGTTTAGAGGTCTGTGGACATGTTTGTGGGTTAGGGTCTTTCTGTATGGATATGTGTATATGTTGTTTGGGCGACCCCATACGCCGAGGCGGCCGGTCCGCATATGTTTATACGTTTCTTTGTTAGCCCTGTGTGGCCTTTGTTGGTGTTTGTTGTGTACAGGGTTATTTTGGATAGTCTGTAAAACAAAGGAAACTCTGCCGAAATTCTTCTGAAAATTATTTAAATTTGGAATATAGCTTTGTCGGCTTCTGCTATTTACTTGAAGGCATTTGATAGATGGGTTCGGGTGCCCAGATCGGGCACTAGTCATGACCTACGGGGTTGGTCGTGACATTTTGGGTACTTATTCTTTTGTGTACATAATTATGGGCATAGCGGGGTCCTGTCCCGCTCATGTGATATGTTATACTCTTCTTAGAGGCTCGGCCTATATTTTGTATATAATTTGACAGCCTTGTCGGCTCATGTACGTTGATGTGGCATAGATGCCAATTATAGTATAAAGGCATTGTCGTCCAATGGGACTAGTGTGATGGATGAATTGAAATGTATGTTAACTTATGTGGCTCACCTAGATGTAAGCATAAGTGTAAGTTGAGGGGTGCCCGGGTGGGCTAGCACCGGGTGCTCGTCGCGGCCCTCTAGACGGGTCGTGACAAAAGTGGTATCAGATCAGTTCAGTCCTAGGGTGTGTCTACGAGCCGTGTCTAGTAGAGTCTTGGTTAGGGGTGTGTTGCGCGCCACACTTATAAACAAGAAGCTGCGGAAATTAGAGGAATGATTGACCTTCTTTCTTCATAAGAATCGTGCGATAGAGCTATGATGTAAGAAATTCTTGTTCCTTAATCGTGTGTTGTGTATTTCAGAAATGCCTGTAAAGAGAAAGGCTACAACAGCCCAAAAGGGCAAGACGGTGGCAGAAAGGCGGGCTGAAAGAGCACCGCCACCGGTAGTGGAGGAAAGTGAGCCCAGAGTGCGACTCAATCCCAGTCCTCCCGTTCAGTGCCTATATTAGAGGAGTGTGAGGGAGCCTCAGCCCTAGCTCCAGCGCCTCCACCGGATGCTTCGGGCCAAGATGTGAAAGAGGCCATTAATTTGCTAACTCAATTGGTTGCGGCCCAGACTCAGAGGCAAAGTTCAGGGCAAGGTGATAGGGTTGTTAGTGCAACGGCCCACGACTTTATTACTTTGAACCCTCCAAAATTCTTCATGTCAAAGCCGGAGGAGGACCCTCAGGATTTTATTGATGGTATGTTGAGGACGCTTCGATTGATACATGCTTCGGACACCGAATTGGTGGAGTTAGCGTCATATAGATTGAGAGATGTCTCGATCCAATGGTATACAGTCTGGATGGCTTCACGGGGAGCCAATGCACCTCCCCCGGTATGGCAAGATTTTGTTGATGCTTTTCTCCGACAATATATGCCTCTAGAAGTTCGGCGAGCTAGAGCCGATATGTTCATAAATTTGAGGCAAGGTAGAATGAGTGCTCTAGAGTATGGTCTCCGCTTCAATTCCTTGGCTAGGTATGCCTCGGCCATGGTAGCAGATATGGGTGACCGGGTACACCGATTTGTGAAAGGCTTGGGGCCACATTTGATGGATAGATGCTTGCTGCGTCCCTTCAGGACGGTATGGATATTGCGCGCATTCAAGCCCATGCTCAGAACATAGAAGAAAGCTTGCAACAGCAAAGAAGTGAACGCGAGCAAGATAGGGGCCATAGCAAGAGGGCCAGATCTTCAGGTCCAATGAGTGAGTTTAGAGGCAGGAACAGGCAGCAGATGTCCAGGCACTCAGGCTATTCTATGTCTAGCGCGCCTCCCCGGTTTTCAGGCCAGAGATTCGATAGATCTACTCGTTCCGGGCCAAGTCAGAGTTATTCGGGGTCTCAGTCTAGAGATGATTTAAGCCAGTCAAGGCCGCCCGCACTACGATGTCCCCAGTGTGGGAAGTTACATTGAAGTCAATGCTGATTGGGTTCAGATGCTTGCTATTCATGTGGTCGACCCGGCCATATCATGCGTGATTGCCCCTCAGTTCATGGTAGAGGTAGGACCCAGCCCTCAGGGTTGATAGCCGGATCTTCAGCATCTGTACGCCCTATGGGGCCAGGTTCACATGCGCCCGTCGGCCATGGTAGAGGTAGGGGGAGAGCTCCCAGTTCCAGCGGTCCTCAGCACCGTGTTTATGCTTTGGCTGGACGCCATGACCTTAAGTCTTCCCCTGACGTGGTTACAGGTATAATATCGGTATTCTCTCATGATGTATATGCTTTGATTGATCCGGGCTCCACCTTGTCATATGTTACTCCGTATGTTGCGAGTCGATTTAGAGTCGAACCGGAGTCAATTAAACCTTTTGAGGTATCTACACCCGTGGGTGAATCGGTAATAGCTAGCCGAGTATATAAAAATTGTGTAATTATGATTTGTGATCGTCGTACCATGATTGATTTGCATGAGCTAGAAATGGTGGATTTTGATGTTATCATGGGCATGGATTGGTTGGCTTCTTACTATGCCAATGTTGATTGTAGAATGAAAATTGTTCGTTTCCAATTTCCGGGAGAACCAGTTTTAGAATGGAAGGGGGATACGGCATCACCAAAAGGTAGGTTTATTTCCTATCAAAAGGCAAGGAAAATGATCACGAAAGGTTGCATCTATCATCTAGTTCGGGTTCAAGATGTAGAAGCTGAATCACCGACTTTTCGGACAGTTCCCGTAGTAAATAAATTTTCGGATGTGTTCCCGGAAGAGCTTCCAGGCCTTCCTCCCGAGCGGGAGATTGATTTTGATATTGATGTGTTGGCAGGCACTAAGTCGATATCTATTCCTCCTTATAGAATGGCTCCCGCAGAATTGAATGAGTTGAAGGAGCAATTGAAAGACCTGTTTGATAAAGGCTTCATTAGGCCTAGTTCATCCCCGTGGGGAGCACCCGTACTGTTCGTCCGAAAGAAAGATGGCTCCTTGAGAATGTGCATTGATTATTGGCAATTGAACAAGGTGACGATTAAGAATAAATATCCTCTTCCGAGGATTGATGACTTATTTGATCAATTGCAAGTTGCCAAGTGGTTTTCAAAGATTGATTTGAGGTCCGGGTATCATCAAGTAAGAGTTAGGGAGAAAGATATCCCTAAGACGGCCTTTAGGACAAGATATGGTCATTTTGAGTTCCGGGTAATGTCTTTTGGACTAACAAATGCGCCGGCAGTGTTTATGGATTTGATGAACGATGTGTTCAGGCCCTTTTGGGATTTGTTTGTGATTGTATTTATCGACGATATCTTTGTGTATTCTAGATCCAAGGCAGAACATGCGGATCATTTGCGTACTGTCCTTGGATTTCTTCGAACTTGAGAGTTGTTTGCAGAGTTTTCCAAATGCGAGTTTTGGTTGAACTCAGTGGCATTTCTGGGGCATATTGTTGCAGCCGATGGTATTCGAGTGGATAGTTGCCGATGTGGCAGGTCTACGCCACCAGATATTGAAAGAAGCTCATTATTCCCGTTATTCTGTTCACCCCGGAGCGACGAAAATGTATCATGACCTTAAGTCTGTATATTGGTGGAATGGAATGAAGAAAGACATAGCGGGATTCGTAGCTCAATGTCCCAATTCTCAACAAGTGAAAATCGAGCACCAAAAGCCGGGTGGATTGTTGCAAGCTATAGAAATCCCAACATGGAAATGGGAAGTGATTAACATGGACTTCATTTCAGGCTTACCCCGTTCTCGACATAAGTATGATTCCATATGGGTGGTTGTGGATTGACTTACAAAATCAGCTCATTTCTTACCGGTCAGGACGACCTATGTGGCACAAGATTATGCAAAGCTTTATCTTAAAGAGATAGTGAGACTCGACGGTGTTCCAGTATCTATTATCTCAGACAGAGGGACTCAGTTTACAGCCAACTTTTGTAAGTCCTTCCAAGAGGGTCTGGGGACCCAAGTGAACCTTAGTACGACATTTCACCCACAGACTGATGGACAAGCCGAGCGTACTATTCAGACTCTTGAAGATATGTTGCGGGCATGTATGATAGATTTTGGAGGAAACTGGGATGACCATTTGCCACTCATTGAGTTTGCTTACAATAACAGTTATCATTCTAGTATCCAAATGGCACCGTATGAAGCTTTATATGGGCAAAAGTGTAGATCCCCAATTGGGTGGTTAGAAACAGGAGAGGCCAGACTGATGGGGCCAGACTAGGTCCAGCAAGCCATAGAGAAATTCAAGCTCATACAAAATCAGTTATTAGCAGCCCCAAGTCGTCAAAAGTCCTCTACGGATAATCGCCGAAGAGACTTAGAGTTCCAAGTGAAAGATTGGGTATTCTTGAAAGTGTCACCGATGAAAGGTGTAATGAGATTTGGCAGAAAGGGGAAGCTTAGTCCCCGGTACATTGGACCTTATGAGATTGTGCGCAAAGTGGGCAGAGTGGCCTACGAATTAGATCTACCTCCGGATTTGGAGTCAATTCACCTAGTTTTTCATGTCTCGATGCTTCGAAAATGTGTTAGAGATCCTACTAGGATCGTGCCAATAAGCAGTGTACAAGTGACAGAAAAGTTGACTTATGAAGAAGTGCCCATTGCCATACTAGATAGGCAAGTACGGAGGCTTAGAAACAAATAAGTGGCCTCAGTTAAGGTTTTATGGAGAAGCAGTAAACGAGAAGAAATGACATGGGAAGCGGAAGAAAGTATGCGATCCAGATACCCTCATTTATTTCAGCCCTTGGGAGAGATTCAAGATGAAACATCAACGATATGAGGTATGTATGATTTCCTTTTCATGCTTTTGGTCGTGTGTGGCCATAGATATGTTGATATTGTGACGTAGCCCTGTGAGGCGATGATATTTTTGGTTGTTGTGACAGGATGGTAGTGCCATATTATAGGGGAGACTCTGGCGAAATTTTTATAGAATCCCCGAAGACTTTAAACATTCGAGGATGAATGTTCTTAGGGGGGGGGGGGAGAATGTTACACCTCGGAAAAATCCTCCATTGTTGTCTAAGTGAATGGACTCGTGAGGAGTACGAGTATCCGATGTTTTCATGAGTAAGAAATAACATTTGACGACCCTAAGTAAGATTCCGAAGGCAATTGCAATAAGAGATAGGTTATGCTCCACAAGGAATAACTATAGGTTTTGGAAATGTGAAAAGTTGCAGGTTTGCATTCTGGCCAGTTGGTCGTAAAGTGAAATATGGACCATAAAGTGGTATACGGTCCGTAAACTGCCATGTCGTATTTTGGCTTACCAAACTTCAACTTTCTGCCAAATGATCAAATGGTTAAATACGACCTGAAATACGGACCGTAAAGTGGTTTACGGCCTGTAAACACCATGTTTCAGCCTGAGTTTCTGGTTTTGATGTGATTAAACATGACCACGATGGACGGTCCGTAAACGTGAATACGGGCCGTAAACCAAGTTTACGACCACTGTGTTGTTCATTTAAGATCAGATTTTGGGTTATTAAATAAGGGACCAAGTTTATTATTTCATTTCCACATTTCATCCCTTCTCTCTAAAACATCTCTCTACATTTATTCCACAAGATTTCAAGGATTATTAGTCATCAACAACACAAATCAAGTGATTCAAGTGTAAGGAGACCCATTAAGAACATTCAAGTTAAGAAAATCTTATTAAAGGAAAACTAGGGTTTTTGCTTAAGTGGGTATTTCGACCAAGGCTCGTTCTTACAACATCTAAGGTAAGATTTATGGTATTTATATGTTGTTTAAGGTATTTGAGAGTCAAAATGCTTGGACATTAGATGAGTATAGGAAAATGGGTCATGAATGATGAATAGTGGCATTTTGAGAAATAGTTTGAATTGAGTTATGAGTCTTGATTGATTGTGATGTAAATGAGTTATAAATGATGTTGAGAACATGAGATGAGCGATGTACGTGAATGGACATAGTTGTGTGTTACAGCTATGGATATGAGTAATTGAAAGTAAGTCTAGAAATGTGGATAATGTGGGCGAATAATGGTTATTGTTATGGTACTGTGAATGCACTATTGACGTTTGGGAGTTGATATACGCTATGGAGGAATATCGTATAAATAAAGGAGATGCTGTTCGATTTTCTCTAGCTTTAGCCATGTGTGCTGGTTGTCGATTCTAACGATAGTATGACTTTAATGAAGGTAGAAACGCTAGCATTGGAGGAGAAAGCGCAAGTGGTAAATAGTTGAACGGAAAGGTATGTAAGGCTAACCCTTCTTTCATAAGGCATGGTTCTTTGGCCAAACATCTAAATCCTCTATATGAGAATGTTGTCTTTCAAATGATTTGATTTTCCGAGCTTGTAAGCTCACGATTCTTGATGCGCTACGATTGTACTAATTTCCTCGTATGACTAGTAGGCCTATTAAGGTAGATGAGATGAATGATGATAATAGTGATAATGATATCGATGACGATAATGATGACGATGATGATAATGATGTTAATAGTGATGATGCTTATGAGCTAGTATGTGTATGTATCTATGTATGACTATTATGGAACCCCGAGCTTATGAGGCCGGTATGATATGTAAATAAGTATGTATACGATTACGAAATGCTCGTACACCTCTGCAGAGGGTAAGGATAACCATGACGCCTTGGTAGGGCCAGGTAGATGTAACCCTGAAGCCTTGGTAGGGCCAGGTATGAGTAACGTTGAGCATTAGTTGGCCAAGTATGTATGAAACACCGATCTTACGTGGTCGGATATGCTATATAAATGCTATGTATAGGATATGATTATGTATATGATATGAGTACGAATATGATATGACTATGTATACGAATACGAGCACAAATATGGTACGGGTACTATCACGAAATACGGATAACGATGTATGTACAGAAATACGTATTAGCAATGAAAAGTTCCTATGAAAGGCAAGTAAGTGCATATGATGATGATATTGTCATCTCCTATCCTATGCTATTTCTTATGTTGCTATTTATGCTTCTATATTGATATTGATCATGCTTTACATACTCAGTACATTCTTCGTACTGACGTCTTTTTGTTTGTGGATGTTGCGTCATGCCCGCAGGTGCACAGGGAGACATGCTTGATCCATAGCTACTTTCTCAGAGATTACATAGGAGAGCTCCATTTCATTCGGAGCCATAGCTTTTGGGTACTTATTCTTTTGTGTACATAATTATGGGCATAGCGGGGTCCTGTCCCGCTCATGTGATATGTTATACTCTTTTTAGAGGCTCGTAGTCACGTGTATATGGTTAGATATGTCTGGCCTTGTCGGCCTATATTTTGTATATGATTTGACAGCCTTGTCGGCTCATGTACGTTGATGTGGCATAGATTCCAATTATAGTATAAATGCATTGTCGTCCAGTGGGACTAGTGTGATTGATGAATAGATATGTATGTTAACTTATGTGGCTCACCTAGATGTAATCATAAGTGTAAGTTGAGGGGTGCCCGGGTGGGCTAGCACCGGGTGCTCGTCACGGTCCTCTAGACGGGTCGTGACAATAACTCATAAGTATCTTTACTATTTACATCATTATCATCATCATCACCAACATCGTTATACTATCATCGTCATTCATCACATTTATCTTTATCGGCTTACTCGTCATCCGAGGGATTTAGTACAATCGTGGTGTATCAAGAATCATGAGCTTACTACCTCGGGAGATCAAGTCATTTGAAGGACATCATAGTCTTATAGAAGAGTTAGATATTTGGCCAAAGAACCATGCCTTATGAAAGAAGGGTTAGCCTTACATACCTTTCCATTCAACTATTCTACACTTGCGCTTTCTCCTCCAATGCTAGCGTTTCTACCTTCATTAAAGTCATACTATCATTAGTATCGATAGCTAGCATATATGACTAAAGCTAGAGAAAATCGGACATCATCTCCTTTATTTATATGACATTCCTCCATAACGTATATCAACTCCCAAACGTCAACAACACATTCACAATACCATAACAATAGTCACTATTAATCCACATTATCCACATTTCTCAATTTGCTTTCAATTATCCATATCCATGGCTTTAACACACGACTATGTCCATTCACGTACATTACTCATCTCATGTTCTCAACATCATTTATAACACATTTACATCACAATACATCAAGACTCATAACTCAATTCAAACTATTTCTCAAAATGGCACTATTCCACATTCATGACCCATTTTGCCATACCTTTCTACAATCCATGTATTTCAACTCTTAAATACCTTAAACAACATAGAAATATCATGAATCTTACCTTAGATGTCGTAGGAACAAGCCTTGGTTGATAATACTCCACTTGAGCAAAAACCCTAGTTTATCTCCAAGGAGATTTCTTGACTTGAATGACCTTTAATGGGTTTTCTTATACTTGATTCGCTTCGTTTATGTTATCCTTGAATTCTTGTGGAATAAATGTAGAGAAATGTCTTAGAGAGAGGGGGTGAAGTGTGGAAATGAAATAATAACCTTGGTCCCCTTTTTAATAACCCAAAATTTGATTCGAGATGAACAGTCGTCGAAAGTGCACAGTGGTAGTAAACCCAGTTTACGGTCCGTATTCCATTTTACGAGTTGTATTTAAGCATATCAAAACCAGAAAGGTATGCTTGAGATCATGGTGATTTACGATCGCAGTTTACGGATCGTATTTCAATTTACGGTCCGTATTCCAAGTCGTATTTAACCATTTGGACATTTGACAGAAAGTTGATGTTTTGGACGTTGAAATACGACATGGCAGTTTATGGGCCGTATACCACTTTACGGTTCGTATTTCACTTTAAGTTCAACTAGCCAAAGTGCAAATCTGCAACTTTCAACATTTTTAGAATCTATAGTTAGTCATCATGGAGCATAACCTATCTCTTATTGCAATCGCCTTTGGAATCTTACTTAGGGTCATCAATGTCATTTCATACTTATGGAAATATCGTATACTCGTACTCCTCACTACTTCATTCACTTGTGCAACAACGGAAGATTTTTCCGAGGTGTAACATTTGGTATACCATTAGTCCATACCCCTGTTGGTACACACAAAATATTATTTCCAATCACTGTCTGTTATGTCCCGTATTTTCGTATAACGGGAAATCAAGAAATAAATAAGACTTGTGTGTGTTGAGGAAATAATTTGATTCAAGTTGCTATGCTCATGTTGATTATGAAATCATTGATGTCAAGACCTCGGGGAAGGCCGAGGGTAAATTTGGAATTTTAGAAATTAGTTTCGGGAATTACAAAACGGGACATTTCACGAATTGGGCCAAGTTTGGACAACAAGGAATTGAAGCCCAAGTCCATGAAGAGGCCGGCCAAAGGGGGCAAGCCCAAGCCCATTTCATTAAGGTCATGTGCTATGCACATGACCTATGAGTGGATATATATCAAGCACACTTGGAATTATCAAGAATTTAATCAAAAATTCAAGAACACAAAGAAAGAGGGGTTTCGGCCACTAGAGAGAAAAAGAAAGAAAAATTTCCAAGCTTGATTGTTGATCCAAAAATCTCAAGTTTTACATAGTTGTGGAGTACTCAAGACGCTCTCCGACGTGATACAAGTAGTTTGGAGAAAGAGCGACGTTTGCGACAAGTCTGAAATTCAAGAAAAAGGTAAGATTTTTATGTTTTAATGTTATGAAATGGATATATATGTGTTAGTGATTGGATTAGTGTGAAGATTGTGGGATGAGGTTGTGTTTGTGCATGGTGTGTGTGTGTAAAAAGGGTGTGTTTGGCCGTGAGCTCCATGTGGTGCAAGCCATAAGAATTTTATCTTGTTTAGTTTGAATAATGTGTTGTTGTGATCTTTATGTCGTAAAGGATCGATTAAAGAATTGAGTTGGTGCTAGAAAATAATTTCGGACGTTATCGGAAAGCGTATACATTTGGTATATTTGTGTATATCATAGTATATTTATGACACTAAAGACCTTAAATAAGATTTATGGTTGATGATAACGAATTTGGAATGAAACGACGCAAGTTAGAACATTCGTCGTAACTTTTGGTGTTTTGAATGAAAATTGGAAAGTAGTGAACTTTGGGGATGTTTGTATGTGGTTTGGAACTTGTATGTAGTGTGTTTGAATAATTGGGAATGAGTGAATGAATGAACTAATGTGGAAATAGATTTGGAATTTTGAAGTTGAATCAAGAATTTGCCAACTTATGTATTAAAGTGAAATTTTGAAGTTAATGTAGTATGATTGTGGGTTGTATGGTTTAATGATGTTTGGGCTGTTGTTGTCGTTGTATTTTGAGCCGAGCTAAGTCTCGGGGGTGTTAGATTTATAGGGGAAGTGCTGCCGAAATTTCGGTAGCCAAATATAGCCCAAAGACTAAAATGTTAATTCTCAAAAATAGTAACTGGTAAAAGTGACCATTTGCAGTTTCTGGACGAAACGGGAATTGCGATTTGAGGAGCGTAAGGCGCCAACCAGGTATGTAAAGCCTACCTATCATTCTTTTGGCATGTCCTAGACATACTAGGTTAAGATTGGCCCCTCGGGAATAATCCTACTCTTGGAAATCGAAGTTCAAGTTCGAGCACTATTCATTCAGCGCGATTGAACCCTTTTTGTCGCATTTGGTTAAAAGAATGTTCGTACCTCCATAACTTGTGTTGTTGTGTCCGAAACTCTCCGAAACTTTCGTAGATGGCTCTATGGAGCCGAAAGTCTGTGATTTGCGTCCGCCGCCTCAGTTTGACCCGAGGTGGGCCCGCGAGCCCCGAGGCTCCCCTTATTCGGTTTGTTTGGTCCGTTTGTGTCCGTTATAATCTGCGACTGTCTGTTTATGACCCAAGGATGTGTTTGAAACTTCCTATGCCATTAATGTACGTTCTGTACTTTGAACGATGGGAGATTTTCGAAAAAAAAGACGTATGAACAGTTTTTTCTTGAGAATTTGGCCGTTTGGCACTTCGTAACTTTTATACGCAAAATTTGATCAATCTGATTTCTACTCCGAGCCTTCGGGTGTCAGTATATGCCTATACGTAAACTATATGTCGAGTCCGACAAATTATTTTCGATATGCATATGGTTTCTGCACTACTCTGTTCGTGCTGTCTGCTAGGACTTCGTTCGTCGGTACCCGGGCCGACTTTGTGATCGTGCGCGCTAAAATATATTCGGGAGTTATGATGTGTTACGGTTTCCGAGGCCTCGCCATAGGGCCGGTTACCGCTTATGGAGTTATGATGTGATATGGCATTTGATATGTTCTGATGATATGATGTGTGTGTGATATGATGTGTCTGGAGACTGTACGGAGATTTGAAAACTTCTGGAGTTATGATGTGTTGTGGCACCAGCGTCGGGGGGTGACCACGTTCCTAAACCCTATACATTATTTGATTTGCATTTGTACGTTCGCCTCCCGCACAGGTTTGCTTGTTTGCGATGTCGGTGCGTTTGTTCTTTCTGACTCCAGCTGTGTTTGTGATTTCTGTACCTTCTGCTTTACATACTCAGTACTTCTCCCGTACTGACCCCCGTTTCTTCGGGGGCTGTGTTTCATGCCCGCAGGTACAGAAGCTCGTTTGGGTGGTCCTCCAGTTTAGGCTACTCATTCTGCTGTGTTGGAGAGCTCCCCTTTGATCCGGAGCCTACTTTTGGTACATATCTTTTGTTGTGTCTGTATTCTGTATATTTGGATGAGTGGGTACGGCGGGGACCTGTCCCGTCCTATGTTTTTATGTTCTGTTTTGTCTAGAGGCCTGTAGTCAGATTTGTGGGTCGTGGGTCCGGTGTGTTTGCATGTGAGTCTGTTTTGCGTTCTTAAGCGGCTCGTACGCTGCTATGGCCAAGTCGGCCTCTGAGTTTGTATGTATGTGTATGTACTTGGGGGCGATGTGCATTCCGCCACCCTTCTGATGTGTGTGTGTGAAATTTGGCGATGTATATTCCGCCTCCTTTCTGATTTGTGATTTGTCTGATCTGTACGGGCGACTGCTTAGGATAAGTGTTCGGTAGATGTCTGATTACGATGTTGAGTTCGAATAACGTACGTGAGTTTGGGCGAGTCTGATTACGATGATCTGGGTGTGAGTTCGTTTGGGGTGTCCCAGAAGGGCACCAGTCGCGGCCCACGGGGCTGGGTCGTGACACTGTCATTCCACTTTCGAGTCTTAAATAATTTTGGGACTATATCCTTTTATATACCGATCTCTTTCTTTGCATACTTGAATATAACCAAAATTCATCCGGGCTCGGGTAAATTTTCTCATGTTTGATGGTCCAAGTTCCTTGTCCAAAAATACGAGATGTTATAGCTTGGACCGTATTTCGTTCAATTAAATTTCGAACCTTAACGAAACTTATTTTCTTCGATTTGTTTTACTTCTAATCCTTTTGATACATCTGTCCCACTCTAACCACCTACAAATTTGGGGGATAACCTCGTTTCCGTTACTAGTGTCATTTAACTCACATGCTTTCCAAAGCATGAAAGCACGGGATGTAATAGTTTAGGGGTACTCGATCAGTAGTGGTCGGGTGCTCGTCGTGGTTCATCGGTTTGGGTCGTGACATATCAGAGCAGTTCGTCCTACGAATTGTCTACAGACTGTGTCCGGTAGAGTCCTACTTATGGGTGTGAAGCTGACCATACTTATAAATAGGAGGCTGGAGGGCATTTAGGAATCATTGACCTTTCTTTCTATCTTAGATTGTGCGATAGAGCCAGAGTCTGGGAAAGATTGCTTCTGACCCCTTTTACCTATAGGTAAGTGCAGACTGACGAAAAATGAAGAGATCAGCCTCGGATAGTGGGGGTACTAAGAAGGCCCCAAGAGTAGATTCGGGACCACAGGCTCCGGGGCCGAGCAAAAGGAGCCTCAGTTATTCCATTGAGACTGATCCCTCTGAGGACCCAACGACGATTCCTCCAGAGTTTTTGACTTCCACAGAGGAGGACCCGACTGAGGGTTCGTATGGGACACCGGAGGAGGAGATTCCCGAGGCCATACCAGCTGCTTCTATGGTAGAGCACTACGTTAGACCAGCTACCTCGGTGAGTGTTACTGATTACTCTAGCCCTCTATCCTGGCCGTCAGTAAACCAGGAGCTGTCGGATTATCTGCATCCTTCTGTTTCGGATGGGGGAGATGATGAAGGCTAGACTAGCATACGATGGGAAGACAATGACGAAGATCACACTTCACTTTATAGCCCACCATATCAGGCTAAGGACCGATCGGCTACAGGTATATGAGTCTTTTATTGAAATTTCCTATGTGTGTATTTACTGTAGGTTATTACTTAATAGCGGTGAGCGGAAATGCTAAAGGGACCAATAACCAAAGTATTTATAAGTAACTACGATCAAGGTGTTTTCGCCACCATTGGGAATCTTGAAATTTGGGATGAAAAGTAGTCATACATGCAGATTGAAGGTGATTATTGAGGATTTCAAAGGCCAAATTAGCATTTGCTTAGTCGGAAGAGTAAGCGATCCCTTTTAATCCGGAGGGAGATGCATTACGAGAATTTATTGGAATTCGTTAGAACTTATACTTATTCTAGCTCATGCGATAAAGGTCACGCAGTAGGGTGGATACGATCGTACCAGCGCCCACTAGCACTCCAAGGTTAAGCGTGCTGGGGTGAGTGTTATACCCCGTATTTTTGTACATTCGACTAATTATAAGCTAATCGAGATAAGTTCAAGGACTTTTTAAACCCGATTTTTTATAAGTGCATGATTTGTTGTAAGTTTCAATTAGTGTAGAAATATTAGTGGAGGTTAGGGATTAATTAACCATGATTAGATTATTAAGTGGGGATTAGTGATAAATTAATTTAATTAGGGTGTTAAATGGACCCCACTACAACATGGCCAAATCTGATTGGTCCATGCCATAAAGGGGACATGTGTCAACATGTTAGGAAGCATGTATTCATAATTTATGACCAATGGACACGTGTCCACATGATAGGCAGGACATAAGTTTTAATGGATGACTAACCTATTAACTATACATTTCATTTCCACTTGCTATCTAATTCAAAAGAATGAAGCACACAGCCATGGCAGTTCACTACCTTAAAAAAAAAAAAATAGTCCCAAGGGTGCTTTACACGTTCATGAGGTAGCAACATAGGAGATTGAATTGAGAAAGAAGAAGTGGTGCAATTGGTGCAAGTGATTGTAGGATCTGCCCTAACTAATTCTAGGTAAGATTTCTTCTTCTTGTAATGTAATTGGAGTTAATGATGTTGTAATGGAGAGATTAAATTGTATTAGACGAAATTGGAAGTAAGGAAATTACATGATTATTGTTGGCGTGTAAACGGGCAGAATAGAAGTTGTTCCAATTTAATAATGGTGGATTAAGTTTAATTGGTATTGTCGTTATTATGGTATTGTATTTGAAGGTAATTTGTTTAGGTTGAAGGGCTGGAAATATAGTTATAGATATGTATGGGTGCCATGTTCATAGTAATATGAGACTCATTTTCATGTGTTGGCGATTTTGCGAAGTAAAGGTCGAAGATTGTATTTCGATGTTGTGGTTTCGATGGACTGTTTTGAACTTGCTATTAATACAATATTGAAGTACATTTCTTGTACATGGATGGTAGTTAATGTTGTTGTCGTGTTGTTGTTGATGTGGTTCATAAATTTGGAAGAAAACAAGTGTATAAGTATCGTAAACGTAGCGTATGTTGGTTTGTTTGGTGTATAGTCTTAGATGTTAATGATTTGGACTGAAAAAGGATTAAGAGAGGTTATTGGGTTGTTGAGTTGTTTATGGGCTTAATTTTAAAGATTTGATATGGTTATTTCTGTCATCGTTGTTGTTGGTATTGTTGTGATAATCGGAGAGTAATTGGATGTTCGGGTTAGGCGAGTTATATAGAGGAAATGCTGCCCGATTTCCGTTAAGTTCTTAACTAATCAAAATGCTAATCAAAGAGTATAAACTAAGGAGTGATTCCCATAAGTGATTGGTTGTAGATTTATAAGTTTGGGAAGTCGTAGTTTATTGACAATAGTGTTACTCTCATATTAAATAGGCTAAAGGGACGACGAAGCCAGCTTGGTTACGGGTGATCTACTACAGGTATGTAAAGCTAACCCTTCCTTCTTTTTGGCATGATCTTTATGAAACAAAAAGACGACGTGTATATGACTCCAAAGAAACACCTATTCTTAGAGCCACTAGGATGGCTAATGTTCTTGATTCCCAGAACTTATTTTATTATGTCTTGATACGTGTCTATGATTTCAAGCGTCCTATTTTGATATAATCCATTGTGACATTCGAAAGGTACTTGATATGATTATTGTCTTGATTTTGAAATGATAGTTCATTTTGATTATTCTATTGAGTCTCAGTTATGACTTAGTTTGCATATGGTTGCTCACTACTCTGCTCATGCATGCCTCAATGTATCTTTCACAGAGTCCCGGGCCGGGGTACGTTTTCGTGCACAGTTTCACTGCATTGTTCACCGAGTCCCTCACTAGAGGGACGGGATACAGTATATATATATATGATGATATGATGATACGATGATGTGATTATGGCGCCAAGGATGGTATATGATGACTTTATTCACCGAGTCCCATGATGGGTCGGCTATGATATATGATATTGATATGCATGATTTACATTTCATAAGGAAAGTGTGTTGGTATTATGATTGTCATACTTGTCTCCTGTAATCTTTATTTCACTCTTGATCCTCTTTATTGTATTTCATGCTTTATATACTTAGTACATATCTCGTACTGACCCCCTTTCTTTGGGGGGTTGCGTTTCATGCCCGCAGGTACGGATACTCGATTTGGTGATCCTCCAGCCTAGGATTTCCACTCAGATGTCTTGGAAAGCTCGATTGTTCCCGATCCTAGACTTTTGGTACAGATCCTTCGATGTATATGTATATATGTTTATCCAGGGGTACGGCGGGGCCCTGTCCCGTCATATTGCAGTATCGATACTCTTTAGAGGTCTATAGACATATGTGTGGGTTGTATATGAATTCTGTTCAGCTGTGTCTATATGATTTGCTAAGGATATGTTCGTCTGTAGTGGCAGCCTTGCCGGCTTGCGTATCGTATCGTATGTAGTGGCAGCCTTGTCGGCTTGCGTATCATATTAGTTTGTAGTGGCAGCCTTATCGACTTGCGTATCGTATTACGTTTTGATTAGTTGTGACTCCTCAGGAGACAGGTCATCTTGATATATATGATGTTATGAACCTTTAATGATTTTGCAAGTTTCCATATTGTCTTTAGTTTCAGTCTGACTATATCTAACAGGTACGTATACGAGTGTCCAGCTCGGGCACTAGTCATGGCCCACGGGGTTGGGTCGTGACAAAAGTGGTATCAGAGCAGTTCATCCTCGGAGTGTCTACAGACCGTGTCTAGTAGAGTCTTGTTTATCGGTGTGTTGTGCACCACATCTATAAACATGAAGTTACAGGACATTTAGGATATTATCTTTCGTTCTTATTCTACATCGTGCGATAGAGCCAAGATATTGGAAATGATATCCTTTCTTTATATACTAACCTTTGATTTCAGCGGTAGAGTGGTGTCGACAAGAGAAGGTAAATAATGCTACTGGGAGTTACAGAGGCTAATATTTCATCGAGGTTACGTTATCAGAAATTGTATTTACAGAATGGCAAACTAGCCATCATCAAGGTAAGTTATTGAAGTATAGTAAGAAAATGGATTGAATGTATATATATTGTTGATAAGTTCAGTTATAAAGTGTGAACAGAAGAAGATAGGTAAGCATGGTATATGCCAGATACGGTATGAATGTTGCAGGTATGATTGAAACCTGCAGTTAAAGATTGAAAGGGAAAGTAAACAGGAAAGTGTAACAGGTACAGTTCAAGTTGGACATACGAGGTAAGTTCATCATTTTCATATTATTATTGATATGGGGAGCCCTGTGCGGCTATGATACGAGGTAGTGTTTTGCGAAAGATACAGGAGTAGCAAGAGATTCCTCGTGCACAGAATAAAAGATGGACATAGAATGGAGAAATGGAAAGGAATACTAAAGAAAGCACCCAAGATAGACGTAATTAATGGAGTACGAGTGTACAATAAAAGGAAAATATATAGCTACGAACTTAAAGGTGTAGTACGAAGACAAGGTGATAAGGTGATAAGATAAGACCGTTATTAAGATGAATTTGATATAAATTTGAGTAAGTTTGAAGTTAGTGTTGGGTACACAACAAGGGTGAAAGAGCATAAGGCATAAAGCAGTACTGCGTATATATGACTTCACCTCGGAAATAGTGAAATCCTTAAAGGACAAGGTTTGTGGATTTAAGAAACAACTGAGGTATTGTAAATTTATTAGAGGAAACAAATTATATCCGCTAGGATAAAGATACCGTTATAAGAGAGCTTTGGACACTTATCATCAGAATATAAGTGCTACCTAATTGAGAATTTGGAATGACTATAGGTACTATATATAGAAAGGTTCTCGTCGCTTCATGATTTTGTTAAGGTTTCGTACGTGGACAATCAAGTTATAAATTATAAAGAAAGGACATGGATATGGTACAGTATACCAAGTGAATTGGAAAAGGGATCAGATGAATTTGAGATTGGAAATAGGGACATAGAGCAGAATAAGAACGGATAATGGTATAAGTACACCCTTAAGGGGGGAAGCAGATGAGAGAAATGCAAATGTAAGATGGAAACAGTTGATACTGCAATATATTTGGTATGGATACTTAAACTTCAAGTGAGATCCAAGCTGAAACAAGTTAGTAAGATCTGAAAGCCAGCAATAAACGGATAGAAGTCAAGATGGTATTTGAGACAGTGCTGAGAACTATTTGTAAAGATCTTGAATGATATGACATTAAAAAGTGGGTACTTATAAAAAGAAAGAGTACGATAAGAGAATGGTAACGAGTAACTTAAGAGATATTATAAAGGATATCAATGCTATACTAGATTAGAGGCTAAGATTTGGCAATAGAGTTGTGCGCTAATGATATTGCGACTTATAAGTAGCAAAGGAAAGGGATAGAAAATCTCCTGTAGTAGGATATGAGAAAATCAAAGGGGTGAATAAAGGAAGGGAAAGGAGTATGACAAGATAGACTAAGAGCGCGTTTTAGTACTGATGAATTATGTAACCAGGAGAAGGAAAGGCTATGACTAAGATTGGATATGTTTTATATAAGTTGCACAAGAATAGTACGCAACCTACGAATATTTGTATGCTAAGAATGAGACCAAGTGAGTACTTGATAAGAAGAGTAAGGATTCAGTAATAACAATGCGGTTATGATATTTTGGATACATTAAGGAAAGGTGTGAGATGGTTTGAGCCAATACCTAGATAGAATTAGTACTAAGGGCAAATAGGACATGGCCATAGTTGAGCCCCGATACCGATTGAAAGATAGAAGAGGAGAATGCAAGGTATTTCTGTTACACCTTGGAAATTTCTCGTGAGCCAACAATGGATGGACCAACGAAGGGCATGAGTGTGCGATGTTTTACTAAGTAGGGAATGACTATTTATGAACCTTGGAAACAAGAAAGTTGCAGAATTTCATTTCAGCCCAGTGGTCGTAAAATGGAATACGACCCGTAAAGTGATTTACGGACCGTAAAGTGCCATCGTCCTTCAACATTCCAAAATTTCAACTTTCTGTCAAATGCTTCAAATGGTTAAAAACGACTTGGAATGCGGACCGTAAACTGAAATACCGTAAACTGAGTCGTAAACTGCCATGATCTTCAGCATGCCTTTCTTGTTTTGATATGCTTAAATACGATCGCGAAGGACGGACCGTAAACCAGAATACGACCCGTAAAGTGGGGTTTACGACCACTGTGCATCCCGAATACTGTTCATAAAAATCAGATTTTGTGATTACTATAAGGGACCCTTCTCATTCATTTCACTTCATTTTCTCATCTACACCACTCAAGAACTCTCTAGAAAACTCTCCAAACACTTCAACCATAAGAATAACAAGGAAATCAATGATCAACAACACCAAATCCATGAAACAAAGTGTGTGAAACTCAAGTGAAGTTCATCCAAATCAAGAAATTCCAAAAGAGGTGAAGTAGGGTTTTAGTGCTAAAGGAAGAACTCCACTCTAGGCTTGTTCCACCACCATCTAAGGTAAGTTTCATGACTTTATCATGTTGTTTAAGGTATTGGAAAGCTAAGATGCTTGAATTGTAGAAAGACATGGATAATAGGTCTTAAATGGGAGAATAGTGTCATAATTGAATAGTAGTCGAATGGAACCATAAACGTTGATGTGCCATGATTATGAATATGTTGTAAATGATGTTTAGACCAGGAAATAAGCATTATATATGAGAAAACGCGATAACGAACTATAACCATAAATGTGGAGAAAATGGTGGATTTTGCTCAACGTATATGAATGACGATTGTTGATACGATATTGTGAAGTGTTGTTGTAAATGTTTGGGAATTGAAATAGAACGTGGGAAAAGTAGTAGAAACAAAGGAAATGCTACCCAATTTTGTTTCTAGAAATAACGATACGTTCTCATAATCGATTAACTAATGTTAATGCGAACTCTCTTGTGAAGGTAGCGACGTGATATTTGAGGAGAACACGTGAACGCTAGCTTAGGTAAATGACAAAGGTATGTGAGGCTAGTCCTTTCTTTCTATGGCATGAATCCTGTGACATGGTTCCTCTTTCTTCTTCACGACTCTCCTATGCTCCTAAAAGCTAAGAGTGTAATATCATGAATAATGACACGAGATAAGAGCAATGTTATGAGTTCAGTAGTGATATGATGGAATCCCTTGCTTAAACTCACCTTACATACAGATTCGTTCAAGGTGAGGCAGAATGTTTATAAATGTTCATAATGAAATCGAGGGTTCACGACCTTATGTCACCTCGATAAAGTATGTTTGTCTTAGAGTCCTTATGCATATGTTATGATGAGCATATTATAATGAGCATGTTATGATGATATTACACCGTGCCTAGTTGGCCGGGCAGTCACCGCTAAGGCGGGCAGCTTATACACCATGGCCAGTTGGCATGGGCAGACACCACTAGTGGGCGGCATGAGATGGTACCCCGGACGCAGGAGGCCTGGACGCTGGCTAATGTTACTGATTATCACACAACACCTATATGGTCGGGCAGTTTATATATATATATGATATGCATACATGAGATGATGATAAGCTTAAAAGTAAGTCAGCATGCATTACTTTTCATATAATTCCCAATCAAGTACAGTTGCTCCATACTTGATGCCTCATTTATTTCCTTGATGTATTATTATTGTTCACGCCTCTCATACTCAGTACAATATTCATACTGATGTCCGTTTTCTTTGGACGTTGTGTTCATGCCCACAGGTAGACAGGGAGGTGAGATCGATCCAGATTCTTAGTAGCTGTCAGCTGATTGAGAGCACTCCATTGTCCGGAGGTGCTCATGATTATTCTCTTGGTATATGTATATTTTGGGCATGGTGGAGTCTTGTTCTACCTATATGTATAGTATGTCAGTAGAGGCTCGTAGATGCGCAGTGTGAGTTAGATGGTCTCACGAGATGCTTTCATGTACATGTATATATTATCTTGATGGTCGAGAGGCTTATGCATATAAAAGTATTTTTTGTGTTCTCAAAATGAAAAGATGATTTTCTTATGTCCTAAGTATAAATCGATAAAAAAGCATTAAATGAGTAAGATGAGTAGCAGAACGATGGTGCTCGGTGGCTAGCCCCGGGTACCCGTCACGGCCCCTAGATGGGTCGTGACAAAAGTGGTATCAGATCAGTTCATCCTAGGAAGTGTCTACGAGCCGTGTCTAGTACAGTCTTGTTTGTGGTGTGTAGCGCGCCACGCTAATAAACAAGAGGCTACAGGGCATTTAGGATAACGACCGTCTTTCTTCTTACGAGATCGTGCGATAGAGCCACGCAGAAGATTTTGTTCTTCCTAAAAGTGTGTTGTGATTTCAGAATGACGCCAAAGGGAAAAGCTACAGCCGCCCAGAAGGGCAAAGCCACGACGAAAAGACGGGCAGAAAGAGAGCCTCTGATGAATGTAGAAGAGGACGAATCACAAAATGAGGCCTCGCCTAACATAGAAGAGCAAGAATGAGCCTCAGCTCCAATTCCTCCACCAATCGCTTCGGCTCAACAAGTGACCGAAGCTATTCATCTATTGACGTAATTGGTAGCCGCACAGGCACAACGACAGAATTCAGGACCGAGTGATCGTTCAGCTAGTGCAAGAGCCCATGATTTTATGACTCTAAATCCCCCGGAATTTTTCGGGTCGAAGCCGGATGAAAATCCGCAAAACTTCATTGATGAAATGTTGAGGACCTTAAAGATTATTCACGCCTCCGAGACCGAGTCCGTGGAGTTGGCCTCTTATAGACTCCGCGGTGCGGCGGTATTATGGTACAACAATTGGATAGCATCGAGAACAAAAAATGCACCTCTTCCCGTTTGGCAAGAGTTTGTTGACACTTTTATTCGCCATTACTTGCCACCCGAGGTCCACCGAGCTAGAGCGGACATGTTCTTGAATCTAAAGCAAGGAAGCATGACTGCTCGGGAATATAGCTTGCAATTTAATTCTCTGGCCAGGTATGCCCCGACTATGGTGGCCGACATGGGGGATCGAGTGCACAAGTTTGTGAGTGGTTTGGGACCACATCTATTCAAAGATTGCTTGACAGCTTCATTGCAGGACGGGAAGGACATTTGCCGTATACATGCTCATGCCCAGAAATTAGAGGGACGACAGCCACCGCAAAAAGGTGATCGTGATATTGACAGGAGACAAGGCAAGAGGGCTAGATCTATGGGAGAAAGCAGTGAGTATAGAGGGGGACAGAGACAGATGCATTCTAGGCACCCAGGCCAGTCAGCGCCTAGTGCGCCTCCCAGATTTTCAGATAGGAGGTTTGATCGTTCTTTTCGGTCAGGACAGAGCCAGAGTTCGAGGGCCTCAGATTTTCAGTCTAGAGGAGATTTTAGTCAGAAGGGAGCCCCCGTACCGCGGTGCAACCAGTGCTGTAGACTACATTCCGGACAGTGTCGCCGAGATTTGGACGCTTGTTATGCCTGCGGTCAAGTTGGCCATATGATGAGGGATTGCCCTTTGATGAGAGATAGGGTTGGAACTCAGCCCACAGGTTCAGTAGCGGGTTCTTCTTCAGTACGCCCCACAACACAGACTGCCCAGACTCCAGCAGTGTCATGACCCGACTAGGGGGCCGCGACGAGCACAGGGTTCTAGCCCACCCAGGCACCCTCTTCGCTTACTATTATGCTTACATCTAGGTGAGCCACGTAATTAGACATACATTTACATTCATTCGTCAACTAGTCCCATTGGACGACATTACCATAATATCGTAATTGGCATTTATGCCACGTCAAGTGTACATGGGCCAACCTGGCCGGCAAAAAATATACAAAACATGGGCCGACAAGGCCAGACATATCTAAACATACATACACGTGACTACGAGCCTCTAAGAGAGTATGACATATCACATGAGCGAGACAGGACCACGCTATGCCCATAATTATATACACAAAAGAATGAGTACCTAAAAGCTATGGCTCCGGAAGGAATGGAGCACTGCTATGTAATCTCTGAATAAGCAGCTATGGATCAGGTCTGTCTCCCTGTGCACCTGCGGGCATGACGCAGCGTCCACAAACAAAAGGACGTCAGTACGAAGAATATACGGATTATGTAAAGCATGATCAACATCGATATATAAGCGTAATGAATCAACATATGAAAATAGCATAGGAGGGGAGACAATAATATCATCGTCATAGCACTTACTTGCCTTTAATAGGGACTTTCCATTTCTCATACGTACTCGTATACATACATCATCATCCGTATTCCATAATAGTACTCGTACCATAATTGTGCTCGTATTCGTATACATAGTCTTATCACATTCATATTCATATTATATACTTAGTCATTTCGTATACATAAAATTTACATAGCATACCCGACCTCATAGGATCGGTGTTTCAGACATACTTGGCCAACCAAGGCTCAAGGTTACTCATACCTGGCCCTACCAAGGCTTCAGGGTTATCTGTACCATCTGCAGAAGTGTGCGCGCGTTTCGTAATCGTATAGATACTTTATACATAATCATATACATATATTCTACCCGGCGTTATAACCTCGAGGTTTCATTATAGCCCTTCATAGGCACACATATAAGTATAATAGCCCGTAGGAACCTTTAGCATCATTATTATCATTACTATCATCATCATTATCGTTACTTCTATATCATAGGCCTACTCGTCGTATGAGGTGCGTGGTACAATCGTAGTACATATCAAGGATCGTGAGCTTATGAGCTCGGAATATCAACCAATTGAAAACAACGTACTCATATAGAGGATTTAAGAGTTTGGCCAAGGAACCATGCCTTATGAAAGAAGGGTTGGCCTTACATACCTTTTCGTCGAACTATTCTACACTTGCACGCTTCCTTCTAATGTTAACGTTTCTACCTTCATTAATATCATAACAATGGCCGTTAGTCATTCACATCATCCACATAATCTAGATTTCTCAATTTGCTGCTAATTCACCCATATTTATGGTCATAACATTCAACTTTGTCCATTCGTCTAAAGTGTCGAGTTCATGATCTCAATACCATTTGTAACACATTTATATCTCAACACGACAACATTCATGATTCAATTCAAACTATTCCTCAAAATGTCACTATTCATCATTCATGACCTAGTTGACCATATTTTCTACAATCCATGCATTTCAACTCTCCAATATCTTAAACATCATATAAATATCATGAATCTTACCTTAGAAGTTGTAGGAACAAGCTTTAGTTGATAATGTTATATCCCGTGTTTTCACACGTTTGGAAGAATTCGATAAACATTGGATTTTTGAGATGTGAGGTCAAATTTGATATTGTGTTGAACATAGGAGTTATGCATGAAAGAATAGAATCATGAAAGTGTGGGACAAGGCTAAGGGTAATTTTGGAATTTTGGAAATTAGTTTCGGGAATTACAAAATGTGATCCATAAGTTATTGGGCTCAAAAAAATTTAAGTGAATTGGAGCCCAATCCATTGAAGTGGCCGGCCATAGTAGGCCTTGGCCCAAGCCCAATTAATGTGGTCATGTGCAAGACATGTGACCACTAATTATAAGAGAAGACCAAGTCTTCATATTAATCCATTAGAAGCAAGAACAAGTAAGAGCAAAAAAAATAAGAGAGAGAGAGGAGGGTTTCGGGTTTGCCCTCCAAATTTAGCCATCCAAAATCTTGCTTCAAAAATTCATTTCTTGTTAAATTCCTACTAATTCAAGGTTCCTTTGCATCTTGGTATAGTTGGATTGGAGTGGGGAGCACTAGAATCTCCAAGGTGATCATATATTCAAGTGAAGGAGACTTGAAGAAAAGGTAAGAATTTCTACCTTGTTATTGTGTTATGAAGTTTTGATTGTGTTGTAGTTTATGGAAATGTGTTGATTGTATGAAGGAATAGAAGTTTGCAAAGTGGGTGTGTGTGTGAGTGTGTAGCCGTGTGTATACATATGATGTATAGCCACCAATGTGTTGAAATTATGTGGTATTCTAGTTGTGAATGTGATGGGATTCATGTTGAGAATGAAAGTAGAATAAATTTGATTGAATGGTTAACAAAAGCACTTGGCCGTGTGGTGTATGTGGCTTGAGAATAAAATGGATTAAGTTTGTTTAATGTGTTAGAGCGTTGGTATTGTGATGTTTGTAATGTGAATGAAGTTATTATGATATAAGTTTGTATTGAATTGGAAGGTACGAACTTATGTCGTTTTAGTATGATTTTCCGACGTTAAGGAAATGAAGTGTTTGGTTGTGAATTATGATGTTCATTGAGGTATTTGGAAGTTGGAAACTTGTTATGAAATCATATGCCAAAGATTTGATGTTTTGCATAAGTTATACTTTTGGCGGAAAAGTGTATATCTTGTATATCAAGTGTATATCCTAAGAGAAATGGTATGATATGCCTCTAAAGTTATGTGGTGATGATCTTAGATGATAATGGGTGTGACATTATAATGTTAATTCAAAAATTTGGATTGAATTGATAATTATGTCAACTTGTGAGGAAAATTGCTACTTGAAGGATAATTGTACTTTTAATGTTCATTAATGCTATTGTTGTGGTTGTTTGGGTTGTTGTTGATGAATTATAGCCGGGTTGAATTCTCGGGGTGCTATATGTATAGGGGAAGTGCTGCCGAAATTTCGGTAGCCAAATTTGCATTAAATTGAGACTTTGGTAATTATGGCTTACAAATGGTAAACTTGACCATTTGCAGTTTTTTGACGAAACGGGAAGTGACTTTTGGAAGGCGTTAGGAGCGTGAAAGGTATGTAAAGCAACCCTATTACTTCCCTTGGCATGCCTTTAGTGAGTTAGGGTCGGATCCGGGCCTCGAAGGACCTCGTGGCCCTCGGAATCCGCAAAGGAAATTTTCCGTTTTTCCTTCAATGGAATTGAACATCTTTGGTGCCCTTTTGCTTGAAATAAGGCACCTTTGCTTCAAACTACTCGAAACGTCGCCGAATGTCCGTAGAACCTTTTTAGGTGACTCCATTTGGTTACAGAACACTATTTGAGCCCGCCGCCTTGTTTGTCCCGAGGCGGGCCCGCTAATTACGATTTTACCCTTATGAGTCAAGGCTTCCTTTTTAAGCAAATTTTTGAAAGAAAATGTGTTGACTACCTTTAAATTATCTAAAGAATGTGGTTTAAATATTCTATCAAGCCTAATGAATTATTTTGATACCCGGTATGACTTCGGGAAAGCTATACTTCCGTAATTTATTTTGACATACGAAATGTGTTATTCTGATCCCGTTTTATTCCATTTGATTTATTCGTCTTCGATACACTTCGTTGAGTCTTTGAAGATAATTATGACGTTTTAAAATTGCATTAGTTTCTCACTACTCTATTCGTGGATGTCCCAACGTTTCCCACACTGAGCCCGGGCCAGGATATGTTGTCAAGCGTAATCTTCTGCATTGTTCGCCGCGCCCCGAGGTGAGGGGGCAGGTATACGCGTACATGGGTCTGTGGAGTATGATGTGCCATGTCCGCCGTGCTGATCTGATCTGTTATGGCCATTCTGATATGACATTTTATGATACGGGGCCACGCCCCCTTTTTCTGATTCCCATCTGTTGTGGCACCGATGTCGGGAGGGTGACCACGTTCTGTCTGCCGAGCCCCATGGCTGGGGCCGGATATGATATGACATATGATTTTGTACATACTCTGTCTGTTTTGAAAATATGCATATGACACTCAGGATTTTCTACTCAGTTTTCTGAATCTGTTATGGTTTATGCTTCTGTAATTCTGCTTTACATATTCAGTACATATTTCGTACTGACCCCCTTTCTTCGGGGGCTGCGTTTTTATGCCGCGCAGGTACAGACGACAGGTTTGCCGATCCACACGTTTAGGATCCTACTACTGCTATTTTGGGGCGCTCTCTTCTTCAGAGCCCATATTTTGGTACAGTCTGACACTACTATCTGGATGTGTACAGTATTCTGGGTATGACGGGGCCCTGTCCCGTCTTATGACTGTGTTATGTTCTGTAGAGGTCTGTGGATATATCTGTGTGGGTTCTGTACATACGTTTGGGGTATTTTGTTCTATGACGGCCTTCTCGGCCTATGTGTGCCAAGCCTACCTTTCTGTTAAATTCTGCAGTGTTCACTAATGTTATTATATTATTATTCTGTTAAATTGCTAATCTGGGTATCGGGTCCGTATAGGTGCCCACCTAGGGCACCGGTCACGGCCCACGGGGTTGGGTCGTGACAAAAGTGGTATCAGAGCGCGGTTCGTCCTCGGAATGTCCACAGACCGTGTCTAGTAGAGTCTTGTTTATCGGTGTGTTGTGCACCACGCCTATAAACGGGAAGCTACAGGGCATTAGGATACTACCCTTGTTTCTGTCTTAGATCGTGCGTTAGAGCTGTGTTATAAAGATGACTCCTCCCTAACGAATGGTTACATTTGCAGATATGCCTCCGAAAAAGGCAACAGCGGCCCAAAAAGGGCAAGTCAGTGGCCGTAGGAGAGACGAGCCGGGTCCAGAGGACTACCAGGGCCCAGACATATATTGCTCCGGAGACTTTACCCCAGACAGAGGGTTCGTCTACACCGCCGCTAGTAGAAGAGATTGGGGCAGCCGTAGCTGCAGATCGGGGGACGGCTCCTCCGCCAGCTCCTGCAGTTCCAGTACCTGAGCCTCCAGCTCCACGGCCAGGCACTGAGGATCAGTCCATGAGGGAGGCGATTCAGTTATTGACCAGATTGGTGGCAGGACAGGCCCAGGGCCACGGACTGGGAGGCGACCGGATGTATAGGCGTGACAGTTCGAGGGCCCGGGAGTTCTTGACTTGTGGTCCTCCAGAGTTCTACGGGACAAAGCCCGACGAGGATCCCGAGGAGTTTATCAGGAAGATGCGGCGCACTCTAGAGCTGATTAATGCTTCCGAGACAGAGTCAGTCGCATTGGCTTCGTACCGGTTATATGACGTGGCAGCGAACTGGTATGAGTCGTGGAAGCTATCCCGAGGGGACGACGCTTCCCCAGCAGTTTGGAGTGACTTTTCTCAGGCCTTTCTTGGACATTTTCTGCCCCCAGAGTTACGACGAGCCAGGGCTGACAGATTTTTGTTATTGAGACAGAAGGGCCGCAGTATCCGGGACTACAGTTTGGAGTTTGATTCCTTGGCCCGATATGCGCCTACTGTGGTGGCTACGATGGCGGACAGGATACACAGATATATTATGGGGCTCGATCGCTATTTTATTGATAGTTGTTTGGTATTGGCGGCTCAGCCCGATATGGATATTGCCCGTATTCAGGCGCACGCCCAGGGCATGGAGGATAGGGGCCGAGGGGGACAGCAGGCCGATAGGGGCCAGGACCGGAGACCGCCCAAGAGGGCCAGATCATCGGGGTATTCTGGAGATTTTCGGGGCAGGCAGCCCCAGCAGCCGCAGCAGCCTAGCAGATTTTCATCTCAGCCGGCACAGAGCGCACCTCCCCAGCCTACAGGTCGCAGATTTGATGGCCCAGGGTATTCAGGAGCAGGCCAGAGCTCCAGGGCATCAGGCTCGCGGACAGATAGGGGTTCTGGTCAGATGAGGCCACCCAGAGTTCAGTGTTCTTTCTGTGGTAGATATCACCCGGGCGAGTGCTACAGAGCCACCGGGGCATGCTTTTCTTGTGGCCGTCAGGGTCATTCGGTGAGAGATTGCCCATATAAGGGCAGTGCGGGTGGTGCAGCGCAGCCTACCGGATCAGCCGCTGGGTCTTCATCTTCATCAGTGGCTATGCGCCCTACGGGGCAGGGTACTCCGGCACCAGCAGGTCGCGGCAGAGGCCGTGGTGCAGCTTCTGGTATTGGCGGTCCTTCGAACCGCATCTATGCTTTGGCCAGTCGTCAGGATCAGGAGGCATCTCCTAATGTCGTTACAGGTACTTTATCGGTCTTCTCTCGATATGTGTATGCATTAATTGATCCAGGTTCGACTTTATCATATATTTCGCCCCTTGTTGCTGGAAAAATTGGTATTATGTCTGAGCCTATAGAGCCATTCGAGGTGGCCACACCGATCGGAGACTATATTGTAGCGAATCAGGTGTATAAAAATTGTTCTGTAGTTGTATGTGACCGTGACACTAAGGCAGATTTGGTGGAGCTAGATATGATTGAATTCGACGTTATTATGGGTATGGATTGGCTAGCTTCCTGTTATGCTCATGTGGACTGCCAGAATAAGGTAGTCCGTTTCCAGTTTCCCGGGGAGCCAGTTGTAGTGTGGGCTGGTAATACAGCATCGCCGAAAGGTAAGTTTATTTCATACCTTAAGGCAAAGAAAATGATCAGAAAAGGCTATATTTATCATCTGGTACGGGTACAAGACTTGACAGCAGGGACGCCGACACTTCAGTCAGTCCCCGTGGTTAATGAGTTTCCAGATGTTTTTCCCGACGAGCTTCCAGGTCTTCCGCCAGAGCGGGAGATAGATTTCTCTATTGATTTACTCCCAGGTACTCAGCCTATCTCTATTCCTCCGTATAGAATGGCGCCGGCAGAACTGAAGGAGTTGAAAGAGCAGTTGAAGGATTTGCTAGATAAGGGCTTCATCAGGCCCAGTACTTCGCCTTGGGGAGCTCCGGTATTATTTGTGCGTAAGAAAGACGGGTCGCTGCGTATGTGTATTGACTATCGGCAGCTGAATAAGGTAACTATAAAGAATAAATACCCCCTCCCCAGGATTGATGATTTGTTTGATCAGCTGCAGGGTGCTAAGTGCTTCTCGAAGGTAGATCTTCGGTCCGGTTATCACCAGGTACGAGTTCGCGAGGCTGATATTCCTAAGACAGCTTTCCGGACCCGATACGGGCATTATGAGTTCAGGGTCATGTCTTTTGGGCTTACTAATGCCCCCGCGGTATTTATGGATTTAATGAACCGGGTATTCAGGCCGTTTTTGGACATGTTTGTGATTGTATTTATTGACGATATCCTGGTTTATTCTCGGTCTGAGGCGGAGCACGCGGATCATCTTAGATCGGTATTAAGGGTACTCCGACATCAGAAGCTGTATGCGAAATTTTCTAAGTGTGAATTCTGGCTATCTTCAGTGGCTTTCTTAGGCCATGTTATTGCAGCTGATGGTGTCCGGGTAGACACACAGAAGATCGAGGCCGTGAAGAATTGGCCCAGACCCACGACGCCTACAGAGGTACGCAGTTTCCTGGGGTTAGCAGGTTATTACAGGAGATTCGTGGAGAAGTTTGCTTCGATTTCAGCGCCTTTGACAAGGCTGACTCAGAAGGGAGCTAAGTTCCAGTGGTCTGATGCTTGTGAACGAAGCTTCCAGTCGCTGAAGGAGAAGCTGACTACAGCCCCAGTTCTGACTCTTCCCGAGGGATCGGATGGGTATGTCATCTATTGTGACGCTTCTAGCATTGGGTTAGGCTGTGTATTGATGCAGCACGGCAGAGTTATAGCGTATGCTTCCCGGCAGCTCAAGAAGCATGAGAAGAATTATCCTACTCACGACCTGGAGCTCGCAGCGGTGATTCATGCTCTGAAGATATGGAGACACTATTTATATGGCGTTCATGTGGATATTTATACTGATCATAAGAGCCTCCAGTATATTTTCAGACAGAGAGAGCTTAATTTGCGGCAGCGGAGGTGGTTGGAACTTCTGAAGGATTATGACGTGGATATTTTGTATCATCCGGGTAAGGCTAATGTTGTTGCGGATGCGCTCAGTCGGAAGTCCATGGGCAGTTTGGCAGACTTACGGCCGGGCAGGAGAGAGATAGCCCGTGATATTCAGCAGTTGGCCAGTCTTGGGGTTCGTCTGGCCGATTCTGGAGACACCCGGATTTCTGTTCGAGGGGTTTCTGAGTCCTCCATCAGAGACGATATTAGGCGGCATCAGTTCGAGGATCCTGTCTTAGCTCGGTACAGGGACACAGCTTATGATAAGGAGAGGACCCCGTTCGAGTTTTCGCCGGACGGCACTTTATTATACAGGGGCAGGTTGTGTGTACCTGACATTGCAGGCCTTCGACAGCAGGTTATGAGCGAGGCACATTATGCTCGCTATTCAGTCCATCCTGGGTCTACGAAGATGTATCACGACCTTCGATGTTTTTACTGGTGGGACGGTATGAAGCGGGACATTGCAGAGTTCGTCGCTCAGTGTCCTAATTGTCAGCAGGTCAAGATTGAGCACCAGAAGCCGGGAGGACTGCTACAGGAGATGGAGATTCCGACATGGAAGTGGGAGGCTATTAATATGGACTTCATTACGGGTTTGCCTCGCACTCCACGGAAGTATGACTCCATTTGGGTCGTCGTGGATAGGCTGACGAAATCAGCCCATTTTCTTCCCGTCAGGACTACTTATTCCGCCGAGGATTATGCCAGGCTCTATATTAAGGAGATTGTGAAGCTTCACGGAGTTCCTCTATCTATTATCTCTGACAGAGGCGCCCAGTTTACGGCGCACTTCTGGAGATCTTTTCAGGAGGGTCTAGGGACTCAGGTGAGCTTGAGCACAGCGTTTCATCCTCAGAGCGACGGTCAGGCCGAGCGCACTATACAGACGCTGGAGGATATGTTGCGGGCCTGCGTTATTGATTTCATAGGCAGCTGGGATGATCACTTGCCGTTGATCGAGTTTGCATATAATAATAGTTACCATTCCAGCATCCAGATGGCTCCGTACGAGGCTTTATGTGGCAGGAAGTGCAGATCGCCGGTTGGCTGGTTTGATATTGGCGAGACAGAGTTGATTGGCCCGGATATGGTCCAGCAGGCTGTGGATAAGGTGAAACTTATTCGAGAGCGACTGTTGGCAGCCCAGAGTCGACAGAAGTCATACGCGGATAGAAGGCGTCGACCGTTAGAGTTTCAGGTAGGCGATTGGGTATTTCTGAAGGTATCGCCTATGAAAGGCGTAATGCGGTTCGGTAGAAAGGGTAAGCTCAGTCCGCGTTATATTGGGCCTTATCAGATTGTTCGGAAAGCTGGGGATGTCGCCTATGAGTTAGATCTGCCATCTGATTTGGAAGCGGTGCATCCGGTGTTTCACGTCTCTATGCTTCGTAAATGCATCGGAGATCCTTCTAGAGTATTCCCTGCCGAGGATATCCAGGTGACGGAGCAGTTATCGTACGAGGAGCAGCCCGTATCTATTTTGGATCGCCAGGTAAGGAGGCTCCGAAATAAAGATGTGGCTTCCGTTAAGGTACTGTGGCGGAATGATAACCGGGAGGAGATGACCTGGGAGTCGGAGGAAGAAATGAAGAAGAAATACCCTCATCTGTTCCCTATGGCCACAGGTAACCTCGAACCCCTGCTTAATTTCATTTCAATATCAATCATATATCATACATATTGTTTATGAACATGAACTCCCCCAAAGTGTTTTTCAAACCCCATAAGATTTATTTTAACATTCGAGGATGAATGTTCTAAAGGGGGGGAGGATGTTATATCCCGTGTTTTCACACGTTTGGAAGAATTCGATAAACATTGGATTTTTGAGATGTGAGGTCAAATTTGATATTGTGTTGAACATAGGAGTTATGCATGAAAGAATAGAATCATGAAAGTGTGGGACAAGGCTAAGGGTAATTTTGGAATTTTGGAAATTAGTTTCGGGAATTACAAAATGTGATCCATAAGTTATTGGGCTCAAAAAAATTTAAGTGAATTGGAGCCCAATCCATTGAAGTGGCCGGCCATAGTAGGCCTTGGCCCAAGCCCAATTAATGTGGTCATGTGCAAGACATGTGACCACTAATTATAAGAGAAGACCAAGTCTTCATATTAATCCATTAGAAGCAAGAACAAGTAAGAGCAAAAAAAATAAGAGAGAGAGAGGAGGGTTTCGGGTTTGCCCTCCAAATTTAGCCATCCAAAATCTTGCTTCAAAAATTCATTTCTTGTTAAATTCCTACTAATTCAAGGTTCCTTTGCATCTTGGTATAGTTGGATTGGAGTGGGGAGCACTAGAATCTCCAAGGTGATCATATATTCAAGTGAAGGAGACTTGAAGAAAAGGTAAGAATTTCTACCTTGTTATTGTGTTATGAAGTTTTGATTGTGTTGTAGTTTATGGAAATGTGTTGATTGTATGAAGGAATAGAAGTTTGCAAAGTGGGTGTGTGTGTGAGTGTGTAGCCGTGTGTATACATATGATGTATAGCCACCAATGTGTTGAAATTATGTGGTATTCTAGTTGTGAATGTGATGGGATTCATGTTGAGAATGAAAGTAGAATAAATTTGATTGAATGGTTAACAATAGCACTTGGCCGTGTGGTGTATGTGGCTTGAGAATAAAATGGATTAAGTTTGTTTAATGTGTTAGAGCGTTGGTATTGTGATGTTTGTAATGTGAATGAAGTTATTATGATATAAGTTTGTATTGAATTGGAAGGTACGAACTTATGTCGTTTTAGTATGATTTTCCGACGTTAAGGAAATGAAGTGTTTGGTTGTGAATTATGATGTTCATTGAGGTATTTGGAAGTTGGAAACTTGTTATGAAATCATATGCCAAAGATTTGATGTTTTGCATAAGTTATACTTTTGGCGGAAAAGTGTATATCTTGTATATCAAGTGTATATCCTAAGAGAAATGGTATGATATGCCTCTAAAGTTATGTGGTGATGATCTTAGATGATAATGGGTGTGACATTATAATGTTAATTCAAAAATTTGGATTGAATTGATAATTATGTCAACTTGTGAGGAAAATTGCTACTTGAAGGATAATTGTACTTTTAATGTTCATTAATGCTATTGTTGTGGTTGTTTGGGTTGTTGTTGATGAATTATAGCCGGGTTGAATTCTCGGGGTGCTATATGTATAGGGGAAGTGCTGCCGAAATTTCGGTAGCCAAATTTGCATTAAATTGAGACTTTGGTAATTATGGCTTACAAATGGTAAACTTGACCATTTGCAGTTTTTCGACGAAACGGGAAGTGACTTTTGGAAGGCGTTAGGAGCGTGAAAGGTATGTAAAGCAACCCTATTACTTCCCTTGGCATGCCTTTAGTGAGTTAGGGTCGGATCCGGGCCTCGAAGGACCTCGTGGCCCTCGGAATCCGCAAAGGAAATTTTCCGTTTTTCCTTCAATGGAATTGAACATCTTTGGTGCCCTTTTGCTTGAAATAAGGCACCTTTGCTTCAAACTACTCGAAACGTCGCCGAATGTCCGTAGAACCTTTTTAGGTGACTCCATTTGGTTACAGAACACTATTTGAGCCCGCCGCCTTGTTTGTCCCGAGGCGGGCCCGCTAATTACGATTTTACCCTTATGAGTCAAGGCTTCCTTTTTAAGCAAATTTTTGAAAGAAAATGTGTTGACTACCTTTAAATTATCTAAAGAATGTGGTTTAAATATTCTATCAAGCCTAATGAATTATTTTGATACCCGGTATGACTTCGGGAAAGCTATACTTCCGTAATTTATTTTGACATACGAAATGTGTTATTCTGATCCCGTTTTATTCCATTTGATTTATTCGTCTTCGATACGCTTCGTCGAGTCTTTGAAGATAATTATGACGTTTTAAAATTGCATTAGTTTCTCACTACTCTATTCGTGGATGTCCCAACGTTTCCCACACTGAGCCCGGGCCAGGATATGTTGTCAAGCGTAATCTTCTGCATTGTTCGCCGCGCCCCGAGGTGAGGGGGCAGGTATACGCGTACATGGGTCTGTGGAGTATGATGTGCCATGTCCGCCGTGCTGATCTGATCTGTTATGGCCATTCTGATATGACATTTTATGATACGGGGCCACGCCCCCTTTTTCTGATTCCCATCTGTTGTGGCACCGATGTCGGGAGGGTGACCACGTTCTGTCTGCCGAGCCCCATGGCTGGGGCCGGATATGATATGACATATGATTTTGTACATACTCTGTCTGTTTTGAAAATATGCATATGACACTCAGGATTTTCTACTCAGTTTTCTGAATCTGTTATGGTTTATGCTTCTGTAATTCTGCTTTACATATTCAGTACATATTTCGTACTGACCCCCTTTCTTCGGGGGCTGCGTTTTTATGCCGCGCAGGTACAGACGACAGGTTTGCCGATCCACACGTTTAGGATCCTACTACTGCTATTTTGGGGCGCTCTCTTCTTCAGAGCCCATATTTTGGTACAGTCTGACACTACTATCTGGATGTGTACAGTATTCTGGGTATGACGGGGCCCTGTCCCGTCTTATGACTGTGTTATGTTCTGTAGAGGTCTGTGGATATATCTGTGTGGGTTCTGTACATACGTTTGGGGTATTTTGTTCTATGACGGCCTTCTCGGCCTATGTGTGCCAAGCCTACCTTTCTGTTAAATTCTGCAGTGTTCACTAATGTTATTATATTATTATTCTGTTAAATTGCTAATCTGGGTATCGGGTCCGTATAGGTGCCCACCTAGGGCACCGGTCACGGCCCACGGGGTTGGGTCGTGACAGATAATACTCTTTTTTGAGCAAAACCCTAGTTTTTCTCCATTTGGATTTCTTGACTTGGATGATCTTTGATGATTCCCCTACTTTTGATTCACTTATTTAATGTTGTTGATCCTCAAATATCCTTGAAAACTTGTGTAATAAATGTAGAGAGAAGTTTTAGAGAGAAGTGGTGTAATGTTGTAATGAAATAAAACAAGTGTTGGTCCCTTTATTTAATGAATTGCAAAATCTGTGTTGAGGTGAACAGTGGTCGTCCATCATGGTTTACGACCCGTATTGCAGTTTACGGACCGTCCCTCGTGATCTTCCTTAACCATTTCCAGAACCAGAAGCTTTGGCCGCTAGCATGGTGATTTACGACCATGGTTTACGGGCCGTAAATCACTTTACGGTCCGTCCTCCAGGTCGTATTTTACCATTTCTCGACTGGCAGAAAGTTGAAGCCTTGCATGGCAGGTTACGAGCTGCTAGTTTACGGACCGTATGCCAGTTTACGGTCCGTCCTAGCACTTTACGACCACTGGGCAATTGAAATTCTGCAACTTCCCATATTTCTTAGACTTCTCATTTTAATCACCCATGTCCATGCACATGCATTGCTCACCTTATATCTCATCTTAACTTGGCCAACTTTCTCATTTCACATCGGATAACTTAGCAATCTCGCCTAAGGTCATCAAACGTCGTTTCTTGCTCATGGACATCATGCACTCATATTCATCACTAGTTCATTCACTTTCGTACCAATGGAAAAATTTCCGAGGTGTAACATTCTCCCCCCCTTAAGAACATTCGTCCTCGAATGTTAAAGTCTTCGGGGATTCTATAAAAATTTTGCCAGAGTTTCCCCTATAATATGGCACTGCCATCCGGCCACAACAACCCATAATATCGATGCCTCATAGGGCCACAACATAATAGCATAAAATTTGGCCACACACGACCTAAAAGCATAAAAGGAAAACATGCATACCTTATGATCTTGACGTCTCATCTTGGACCTCTTCCAAGGGCTGAAATTAATGTGGGTATTTGGATTGCATACTTTCTTCCGCTTCCCACGTCATTTCCTCTCGTTTACTGCTTCTCCATAGAACCTTAACTGAGGCCACTTCTTTGTTTCTAAGCCTCCGTACTTGCCTATCTAATATGGCAATGGGTATTTCTTCGTAAGACAACTTTTCTGTCACTTGAACATCATTTACTGGGACGATCCTCGTAGGATCTCCGACACATTTTCGAAGCATCGAGACGTGGAATACTGGATGGACTGACTCCAACTCGGGAGGTAGATCTAACTCATAGGCCACTTTGCCTATCTTTCGTACAATCTCATATGGCCCAATATACCGGGGACTAAGTTTCCCCTTTTTGCCAAATCTCATAACGCCCTTCATCGGCGACACTTTCAAGAACACCCAATCTTTCACTGCGAACTCTAAGTCCCTTCGACGATTAACCGTATAGGACTTTTGACGACTTTGGGCTGCTAACAACCGATCTTGTATGAGCTTAACTTTCTCGATGGCCTGCTGAACCAAGTCTGGACCTATCAACTTAGTTTCTCCGGTTTCAAACCACCCAATTAGGGATCTACACTTTCTCCCATATAAAGCTTCATACGGTGCCATTTGAATGCTAGAATGATAACTGTTATTGTAAGCAAACTCAATGAGTGGAAAATGTTCATCCCAATTTCCTCCAAAGTCTATCATACATGCTCGTAACATATCCTCAAGAGTCTTAATAGTACGTTCATCTTGCCCATCGGTCTGTGGGTGAAATGCCGTGCTAAGGCTCACTCGGGTCCCTAGACCCTCCTGAAAAGATTCCCAAAATTTTGCTGTAAACTGAGTACCTCTATCGGAGATAATAGATACCGGAACACCATGGAGTCTCACTATCTCTTTAAGGTAAAGCCTTGCATAATCTTCTGCCGAATAGGTCGTTCTGACTGGTAAGAAATGAGCTGATTTTGTGAGTCTATCCACAATCACCCACATGGATTCATACTTACGTCGAGAACGAGGTAACCCCGTAATGAAGTCCATATTAATCACTTCCCACTTCCACGTTGGGATTTCTATAGCTTGCAACAATCCGCCTGGCTTTTGGTGCTCAATTTTCACTTGTGGACAATTAGGACATTGAGCTACAAAGTCCGCTATATCTTTCTTCATCCCATTCCACCAATATATAGACTTAAGGTCGTGATACATCTTCGCCGCCCCGAGGTGAACGGAGTAACGGGAACAATGAGCTTCTCTCAAAATCTGGTGGCGTAGACTTGCCACATTAGGGACACATAATCTGCCTCGGCATCGGAGAACTCCATCTCCTGAAATGTCAAATGATGACTCCTCTTTCTGAGGGAGTGCATCTCTATACTGCTCTAGCATGGGATCCTCATATTGTCGCTCCTTCACTTCTGCTGCCATCGACGAGACTGCCGAATTATGAATAGTTGATCCGCTGCTACCTGAGTCCATTACTCGGACCCCTAGGCTAGGTAAGTGTTGGATCTCACGGGCCATTTCCCTCTTTTCTGGTCGTACATCACTTAGACTTCCCATCGACCTACGGCTAAGAGCATCAGCTACAACATTTGCCTTTCCTGGGTGATACAAAATATCAACATCGTAGTCTTTCAGCAATTCCAACCATCGTCGTTGCCACAAATTTAACTCTTTCTGCTTGAAGATGTATTGAAGACTCTTATGATCTGTATAAATATCTACGTGGACACCATATAGATAGTGTCTCCATATCTTTAATGCATGAACCACCGCGGCCAACTCTAGATCATGGGTAGGATAATTCTGCTAATGTTTCCGCAATTGCCTTGAGGCATACGCAATCACTCTACCATGTTGCATCAATACACAGCCTAGCCCAACACCTGAAGCATCGCAATAAACAACATATCCTTCCAATCCCTCTAGAAGTGTCAGAACTGGGGCAGAAGTCAATCTACTCTTTAACTCTCGGAAACTACGTTCGCAAGCATCTGTCCACTGAAACTTTGCTGATTTCCGTGTGAACTTTGTGAGTGGTGCAGATATAGAAGAAAACCCTTCAATGAATCTCCTGTTATAACCTGCTAAGCCCAGAAAACTACGAACCTCTACAGGAGTTGTGGGCCTTGGCCAAGTTTTCACGGCCTCAATCTTTTGACTACCACTCGAATACCATCGGCTGCAACAATATGCCCTAAAAATGCCACTGAGTTCAACCAAAACTCGCATTTGGAAAACTTTGCAAATAACTCTCGAGTTCGAAGAACTCCGAGGACAATACGCAAATGATCCGCATGTTCCGCCTCAGATCTAGAATACACCAAGATATCGTCAATAAACACTATCACAAATAGATCCAAGAAGGGCCTGAACACATTATTCATCAGATCCATAAACACCGCTGGCGCATTAGTTAGCCCAAACGACATTACCCGGAATTCAAAATGACTATATCTTGTTCTAAAATCTGTCTTAGGGATATCTTTTTCCCTAACTCTCACTCGATGATACCCTGACCTCAAATCAATCTTTGAAAACCATTTGGCACCTTGCAACTGATCAAATAAATCATCAATCCTCGGGAGAGGATATTTATTCTTAATTGTTACTTTATTCAATTGCCTATAATCAATGCAGATTCTCAAGGAGCCATCTTTCTTTCGGACGAACAATACGGGCGCTCCCCATAGAGACGAACTAGGCCTAATAAAGCCTTTATCAAGCAAGTCTCTCAATTGCTCCTTCATCTCTTTCATTTCTGCGGGTGCCATTCTATATGGAGGAATAGATATAGGTTTAGTTCCTGGGAATACATCAATGGCAAAATCAATCTCCCGCTCGGGAGGAAGCCCTGGAAGCTCTTCTGGGAACACATCCGGAAATTCGTTCACTATGGGAACTGACTGAAGAGTTGGCGATTCAGCTTCTACATCTTGGACTCGCACTAGATGATAGATACATCCTTTCGTGATCATCTTCCTTGCCTTTAGATAGGAAATAAACCTGCCTTTTGGTGACGCCGTATTCCCTTCCCATTCTAAAACTGGTTCTCTCGGAAATTGGAAACAAACCATTTTCATTCGACAATCGACATTGGCGTAACAAGAAGCCAACCAATCCATGCCCATAATAACGTCAAAATCTACCATTTCTAGCTCATGCAAATCAATCATGGTACGAAGGTCACAAATCATAACTACACAATCTCTATATACTCGGCTAGCTATTACCGATTCACCCACGGGTGTAGACACCTCAAAAGGTTTGATCGACTCCGGCACAACTACAAATTGACCTGCAATATAAGGAGTAACATATGATAATGTGGAACCCGGATCAATCAAGGCATATAAATCATGTGAGAATACCAATAATATACCTGTGACCACATCAGGAGAAGACTCAAGATCTTGGCATCCAACCAAAGCATAAATACGGTGCTGAGGACCGCTAGTACTGGGAGCTCTGCCTTTACCTCTACCATGGCCGACTGGCGCATGTGAACCTGGCCCCGTGGGGCGTACAGATGCCAAAGATCCGGATACCGACCCTAATGGCTGGGTCCTACCTCTACCATGTACAGAGGGGCAATCACGCATAATATGGCCTGGTCGACCACATGAATAGCAAACATCTGAACCTAATCGGCATTGACCCCAATGCTACTTCCCACACTGGGAACATCGTGGTATAGGTGGCCTTGACTGGCCTGAATCACCTCTAAACTGGGACCCCGAATAATTCTGACTCGGCCGGGGATGAGTAGATCTATCAAGGCTCTGGCCTGAAAACCGTGGAGGTGCACTGGTCATAGAATAGCCCGAATGTCTAGGGAACTATTGCCTGTGTCCGCCTCTGGACTCACTCATTGGGCCCGAAGATCTGGCCCTCTTGCTATGTCCCCTATCCTGCTCACGTTTAGTTCTCCGCTGCTGAAGGCTTTCCTCTAAGTTCTGAGCATGTGCCTGAATGCGTGCAATATCCATACCGTCCTGAAGGGACGCAGTCAAGCATTTGTCCATCAGATGGGGCCCTAGGCCCTTTACAAATCGGTGTACCCTGTCGCCCATATCTGCTACCATGGCCGAAGCATACCTAGCCAAGGTGTTAAAACGGAGGCTATACTCTAGGGCACTCATACTGCCTTTCCTCAAGTTCAAGAATTTATCGGCCCTAGCTCGTCGAACTTCTGGGGGCATATAATGACGGAGAAAAGCATTGACAAACTCTTGCCATACCGGGGGAGGTGCATTTGCTCCCCGTGAAGCCATCCATACCGTATACCACTGAATCGAGACATTTCTCAATCTATATGACGCTAACTCCACTGACTCGGTGTCCGAAGCATGTATCAACTGGAGCGTCCTTAGCATACCATCAATAAAGTCCTGGGGATCCTCCTCCGGTTTTGACCAGAAGAATTCCGGAGGGTTCAAAGTAATAAAGTCACGGGCCCTTGCACTAACAGCCCTATCACCATGCCCTGAACTTTGCCTCTGAGCCTGGGCCGCAACCAACTGAGTCAACAAATTAATTGCCTCTTTTACATCTTGGCCTGAAGCATTTGGTGGAGGGGCTGGAGGTACTGGAGCTGGGGCTGAGGCTCTGTTACGCTCCTCAGAAATAGGCACTGTCTGGGAGGACGGAGATTGAGCCGCACTCTGGGACTCACTTCCCTCTACTACCGGTGGCGGTGCTCTTTCAGCCCGCTTTTCTGCCACCGTCTTGCCCTTTTGGGCTGCCGTAGTCTTTCTGTTATATCCCGCAATTTTAAAGACAAGGCTATATTTTGATTTTGTCCAACATATAAGTTATTCATGGGAAATATTGATGTGGAAATATGGAAGGAGGCTAAGGGCAAAAATTGAAATTTCGGGAATTACAAAATATGGCCCAAAACAAATTGGGCTCAAAAAAAAAATGAAGACAAGGCCCAACATTTGGAGGGTGGCCGCCCATGGCACTTAAAAAATGGCCCAAGCCCATGTCTTAATTAATCAAGACAATAAATTAGGAAAAGGGGCCATAATTCCTTTTATTTCAAGAAGGTTCAAGAAAACAAAAACTAGAGCAAGAAAAAAGAAGAGGGTTTCGGCCAAAGAGAGGGAGAAAAGAGGATCACAAATCTTGTTCAAAAAAAATTGTTTCTTCATGTATTCCCACTAATTTGAAGGCCCTCTTCAACATGGTATGATTGTTGGAAGGAGAGAATCACTCTTTGGAATAAAATCCCAACCTTAGTTAAGTGGAGAAGTTGTGAAGAAAGGTAAGATTCCATCTCCTTCTATATGTTATGAAGGTTTGTTTATGTTGTAATATGTGGAAATTAGTAGAAATCATAGAAATATGGAAGTTTGCAAAGCGGGTATGCATATGAACATGTGGCCGTGTGTGTGTGTTAATGTATAGACAATATGAGTTGAACTTTATGTTGTAATCTAGTTATGGTTATGATGGAATTTATATTGGAAGTGAAAGTTGAATGAATTTTGTTGAAATGGGTTGTGTGTCGTTATGGGGAATTTATGTGATTTTTATATGATTTTCGTATAATTGTGAAAATAAGAAAATTAAATGTGAACTTTGGTAGTTGTTGATGAATTTGGAAGAAAACAATGTAAGTTGGTAGTGTTGTTGCATTCGTTGAAGTTTCGGATGGAATATGGAATCGGTGGAAATACTTAAATTCGTGAATATTGTTTGGAATGTTATTGAAATATGTTTGAATAACCTTGAGTTAGCAAATGAATATGAGAATAATGATATTAGCTTGATATGGTGAAGTTGGAATGGAAAGTGTCGCCTTATGTAAAAAGAGGGCTATTTATGTTATAGTGCGTTTTATGATAATTATTGATGTTGTTGGATTGTTGGGTTGTTGTTGTTGATATATTGAGCCGAGCTAGGTCTTGGGGATGCTATATGTATAGGGGAAATGCTGCCCAAATTTTTGTGGGCAAGTAATGAATTAAAGATTTGAATGCTAAGAGTCTTACTATTAACAATTGGTAAATATGACCATTTGTAGATTTTGGGCGAAGCGGGAATTGAATTTGAGCGAGCGCAAGGCGCAACTAAGGTATGTAAAGCTCACACTTTCCTTCTTTTGGCATGTCCTAGGTATACTAGGTCCAGACTTGAGCCTCGGGAACAATTCTGTTCATTGAAACCCGAGTTTGATTTTGAATACTATTCGTTCAATGTAATTGAACTATAATTCTTATGTTTTGTTGGAAAAGTGTCTAAACATCCATAACTTCCGCAAGCGTATTCGGATTGCTTTGAATCCTTCATGGATGACATCCATAGAGTCCAATGTTTGTAATTTGTATCCACCACCTCGACTTGACCCGAGGTGGGCCCACAAGTTCCGAAACTTCCTTCGTTTGTTTCACTTGAGCTATTCTTGTATGATATAAAAGTAAGTATTCTGATATTCTGGATAAGCTACTTACCTTCTGTATCTTTCCTGATATACAATTCTGGCATGTGTGATTTATGTTTGGGAAAGTAATATAATTGGCATTTATATTATTGTGCGCACTATGTGATATTGACCGCTGGACCCCTGACCGCGGTGTGTGCGACATTGACCGCTGGACTCCTGACCGCGGTATACCGCATTTGTGATGTTGACCGCTGGACCCCTGACCGCGGTATCTGCGACAGTGACCGCTGGACCCCTGACCGCGGTATGTGGTAAATGAGCGCGTAGGGGTGCCCAGCTCGGGCACTAGTCCCGGCCCACGGGGATGGGTCGTGACACTTTCCCTTTTTGGGCATCTCTGAAATACACAACACACGATTAAAGAACAAGAATTTCTTACATCATGGCTCTATCGCACGATTCTTATGAAGAAGGAAGGTCATTTATTCCTAAAAATGTCCGCAGGTTCTTGTTTATAAGTGTGGCGCGCAACACACCCATAACCAAGACTCTACTAGACACGGCTCGTAGACATACCCTAGGACTGAACTGCTCTGATACCACTTTTGTCACGTGACTAGGGGGCCGCGACGAGCACCCGATGCTAGCTCACCCGGGCACCCTCTTAGCTTACTGTTATGCTTACATCTAGGTGAGCCACGTAATTAGACATACATTTCCATTCATTCGTCAACTAGTCCCATTGGACGACATTACCATAATATCGTAATTGGCATTTATGCCACGTCAAATGTACATGGGCCAACCTGGCCGACAAAAGATATACAAAACATGGGCCGACAAGGCCAGACATATCTAAACATACATACACGTGACTACGAGCCTCTAAGAGTGTATGACATATCACATGAGCGAGACAGGACCCCGCTATGCCCATAATTATATACACAAAAGAATGAGTACCCAAAAGCTATGGCTCCGGAAGGAATGGAGCTCTGCTATGTAATCTCTGAATAAGCAGCTATGGATCATGTCTGTCTCCCTGTGCACCTGCGGGCATGACGCAGCCTCCACAAACAAAAGGACGTCAGTACGAAGAATGTACGGAGTATGTAAAGCATGATCAACATCGATATATAAGCGTAATGAATCAACATATGAAAATAGCATAGAAGGGGAGACAATAATATCATCGTCATAGCACTTACTTGCCTTTCATAGGGACTTTCCATTTCTCATACGTACTCGTATACATACATCATCATCCGTATTCCATAATAGTACTCGTACCATAATTGTGCTCGTATTCGTATACATAGTCTTATCACATTCATATTCAAATTATATACTTAGTCATTTCATATACATAACATTTACATAGCATACCCGACCTCATAGGATCGGTGTTTCATACATACTTGGCCAACCAAGGCTCAAGGTTAGTCATACCTGGCCCTACCAAGGCTTCAGTTTTATCCGTACCATCTGCAGAGGTGTGCGCGCGTTTTGTAATCTTATACATACTTTATACATAATCATATACATATATTCTACCCGGCGTTATAAGCTCGGGGTTTCATTATAGCCCTTCATAGGCACACATATAAGTATAATAGCCCGTAGGCACCTTTAGCATCATTATTATCATTACTATCATAATCATTATCGTTACTTCTATATCATAGGCCTACTCGTCGTATGAGGTGCGTGGTACAATCGTAGTACATATCATGGATCGTGAGCTTATGAGCTCGGAATATCAACCAATTGAAAACAACGTACTCATATAGAGGATTTAAGAGTTTGGCCAAGGAACCATGCCTTATGAAAGAAGGGTTGACCTTACATACCTTTTCGTCGAACTATTCTACACTTGCATGCTTCCTTCCAATGTTAGCGTTTCTACCTTCATTGATATCATAACAATGGCCGTTAGTCATTCACATCATCCACATAATCTAGATTTCTCAATTTGCTGCTAATTCACCCATATTTATGGTTATAACATTCAACTTCGTCCTTTCATCTAAAGTGTCGAGTTTATGATCTCAATACCATTTGTAACACATTCATATCTCAACACGACAACATTCATGATTCAATTCAAACTATTCCTCAAAATGTCACTATTCATCATTCATGACCTAGTTGACCATATTTTCTACAATCCATGCATTTCAACTCTCCAATATCTTAAACATCATATAAATATCATGAATCTTACCTTAGAAGTTGTAGGAACAAGCTTTAGTTGATAATACTCCTCTTTGAGCAAAACCCTAGTTTTTCTCCATTTGGATTTCTTGACTTGGATGATCTTTGATGATTCCTTTACTCTTGAATCACTTATTTAATGTTGTTGATCCTCAAATATCCTTGAAAACTTGTGTAATAAATGTAGAGAAGTGGTGTAATGTTGTAATGAAATAAAACAAGTGTTGGTCCCTTTATTTAATGAATTGCAAAATCTGTGCTGAGGTGAACAGTGGTTGTCCATCATGGTTTACGGCCCGTATTGCAGTTTACGGACCATCCCTCGCGATCGTATTTAACCATTTCCAGAACCACAAGCTTTGGCTGCTTGCATGGTGATTTACGACCATGGTTTACGGGCCGTAAATCACTTTACGGTTCGTCCTCAAGGTCGTATTTTACCATTTCTCGACTGGCAGAAAGTTGAAGTCTTGCATGGCAGTTTACGACCTACTAGTTTACAGACCGTATGCCAGTTTACGGTCCGTCCTAGCACTTTACGATCGCTGGGCAGTTGCAATTCTACAACATCCCATATTTCTTAGACTTCTCATTTTAATCACCCACGTCCATGCACATGCATTGCTCACTTTATATCTCATCTTAACTTGGCCAACTTTCTCATTTCACATCGGATACCTTTGCAATCTCGCCTAAGGTCATCAAACATCGTTTCTTGCTCATGGACATCATGCACTCATATTCATCACTAGTTCATTCACTTTCGTACCAACGGAAAATATTTCGAGGTGTAACAAGCAGGCAGAGGTAGAGGCAGAGGGGGAGCATCTACATCAGGTGCTGTCCAGCCCTGTTTATATGCTTTAGCTGGGCGACAGCATCTTGAGTCCTCCCCGGACATTGTCACAGGTACATTGACTATATTTTTCCGTGATGCATATGCTTTGATCGATCCGGGTTCTACTTTCTCTTATGTTACTCCGTATATTGCTTATCGTATTGGGGTGAAACCCGAGCCAATAAAACCTTTTGAAGTGTTCACTTCGGTTGGTGATCCCGTGATAGCCAGACAAGTGTATAAGGATTGTGTCATTATGATATGTGATTGTCAGACTAAAGCTGACTTGATTGAGCTGGAAATGATAGACTTTGATGTGATTATGGGCATGGATTGGCTAGCGTCATGTTATGCTAATGTTGATTGCTGGGCCAAAGTGGTTCGATTCCAATTCCCGAGAGAGCCTGTACTTTAATGGAAGGGCAATACAGCATCCCCAAGGGGTAGGTTTATTTCCTACCTTAAGACGAGAAGGATGATAGCCAAGGGCTATATTTATCATCTGGTTCGAGTACGCGACACAGAAGCAGAACCGCCACCTTTCCAATATGTTCCGGTAGTGAATGAATTTTCGGATGTATTTCCCGACGAACTCCCAGGTCTTCCACCAGAAAGAGAGATTGACTTCGCCATAGATGTGTTGCCGGACACCAAGCCCATTTCTATTCCTCCTTATCGAATGGCCCCGGCGGAATTGAAAGAGTTAAAAGCACAGCTGAAAGATCTGCTTGACAAGGGGTTTATCAGACCCAGCTCATCGCCGTGGGCAGCACCAGTCTTGTTCGTGAGAAAGAAGGACGGATCCTTACGAATGTGTATCGACTATAAGAAATTGAACAAAGTGAAGATAAAGAATAAATATCCTCTTCCGAGGATTGATGACTTGTTTGATCAGCTGCAGGGCGCCAAATGGTTTTCTAAAATAGATTTGCGATCGGGTTACCATCAAGTGAGGGTTAGAGAAGCGGATATTCCCAAGACTGCCTTCAGGACAAGATATGGTCACTACGAGTTCCGAGTAATGTCGTTTGGGTTGACATATGCTCCGGCAGTGTTCATGAATTTAATGAATAATGTATTCCGGCCATTTTTGGATCTCTTCGTGATAGTATTTATTGATGATATTCTAGTGTATTCCCGCACAGAATCAGAACACGCAGATCATTTGCGAATTGTTCTTGGGGTTCTTCGATCTCGAGAATTATACGTCAAATTTTCCAAGTGCGAGGTTTGGCTGAATTCTGTAACATTCTTGGGCCATATTATTTCGGATGATGGGATACAGGTTGATACTCAGAAAATTGAAGCTGTGAAGACTTGGCCAAGGCCTACGACGCCTACAGAAGTTCGCAGTCTCCTGGGTTTGGCAGGATATTATAAAAGGTTCATAGAGGGCTTTTCATCTATTTCATCCCCATTGACGAAGCTAACTCAGAAGTCCGCTAATTTTCAATGGAACGATGCATGCGAGCGTAGTTTCAAAGAGCTGAATGACAGGTTGACCTCAGCTCCGATCTTAACACTTCCAAAAGGGTCAGATGGCTACGTTATGCATTGTGATGCTTTCGGTGTGGGATTAGGATGTGTATTATTGCAGCACGGGAAGGTTATTGCACATGCTTCGAGGCAATTGCGGAAACATGAGAAGAATTATCCAACTCATGATCTCGAACTAGCTGCGGTTATTCATGCCCTAAAAATATGGAGGCATTATTTATACAGGGTGCACATTGATATCTATACGGATCACAAAAGTCTTCAGTACATCTTCAAGCAAAAAGAGCTGAATTTACGGCAGAGGCGGTGGTTAGAATTATTAAAAGATTATGATGTTAACATTTTATACCACCCCGGGAAGGCGAATGTAGTAGCCGACGCACTTAGCCGCCGATCTATGGGCAGCTTATGTGAAATCCCTCCGGAAAGGGAAGAGATGGTTCAAGAACTTCATCGACTATCTAATCTTGGAGTGCGTATAATTGATTCGGGCGATGCCGGGATTAGTAGAAATGATTCCACAATTTCGTCCTTGGATATGGAAGTGAAAGAACGGCAGTGCGAAGATCCGCAGTTATGTCGTTATAGAGACATATCTCATGGGAAAGAAAAGTCTCCGTTTAAAGTTTCTACGGATGGAATTCTTAGGTACCGAGGCAGGTTATGTGTGTCGAATGTGGCGGGTTTGCGCCGATGAATTCTAGAAGAAGCACATTGCTCTCGATATTCTATTCACCCAGGTGCAACCAAAATGTATCATGATCTCAAGATGATGTACTGGTGGGGCGGCATGAAAAGGGACATAGTAGAATTCGTAACATAATGTCCAAATTGCCAATAGGTAAAAGCTGAACACCAGAAGCCGGGAGGCTTGTTGCAAGCAATGGAAATCCCTACTTGGAAATGAAAAGTGATCAACATGGATTTTATCGTGGGATTACCCCGTTCCCGTGGCAGGTGTGACTCTATATAGGTGATCGTGGATAGGCTGACGAAAGCAACCCATTTTCTTCCAGTCAAGACCACGTACTCAAGAGAAGACTATGCAAGGTTGTATCTCAAAGAAATTGTGCGACTCCATGGAATCCCATTATCTATTATAACAGATAGAGGAGCACAGTTTACAGCTAAGTTCTGGAAGTCTTTTCAAGAAGGTTTAGGCACGCAAGTGAAGTTTAGCACGGTATTTCATCCGCAAACTGATGGGCAGGCCGAGCGTACTATTCAAACCTTAGAAGATATGCTACGAGTGTGTGTGTTGGATTTCGGTGGTAGCTGGGATGACCACTTACCCCTTATTGAATTCGCAAACAACAATACTACCATTCTAGAATACAAATGGCTCCATATAAAGCTTTATATGGGAGGAAATGTAGATCTCCAATCGGATGGTTCGAAATAGGAGAAGCACGACTAGTGGTCCCTGAACTGATCCAACAAGCAATAGAAAAAGTCAAGGTGATCCAAGATCGGTTGTTGACAGGCCAAAGTCGCCAAAAGTCCTATGCGGACAATCGCCGACGAGACTTGGAATTTCAAGCCAGTGATTGGGTGTTCTTGAAAGTGTCGCCAATGAAAGGGGTGATGAGATTTGGTAATAAAGGGAAGCTAAGTCCCAGATACATTGGACCCTACAAAATCATCCACAAGGTGGGTCAGGTAGCCTATGAATTGGATTTGCCTTCGGAGCTTGAATCAGTCCACCCAGTTTTCCACATTTCGATGCTCCGCAAGTGTATTGGAGACCCCACCAAGATTGTCCTGATAGATGATGTGCAAGTGACAGAACGACTTACCCATGAAGAAGTGCCTATTGCTATTTTAGATAGGCAGGTGCGGAGACTCCGAAATAAAGAGGTAGTTTCAGTCAAAGTCTTATGGCGAAACGATAATCGGGAAGAAATGACTTGGGAAGCAGAAGAGAGCATAAAGTCTAAGTACCCATCTGGCCACCGGGAGGGATCCAAGACGAAACGCCGACGATATGAGGTATGTACGCTTCACTTTTATGCTTTCGGTCGTGTGTGGCCACGAATATGTTGATATTGTGATGTAGCCCTGTGAGGCGATAATATTATGGGTTGTTGTGACAGGTTGGTAGTGTCAAATTATAGGGGAAACTTTGGCAAATTTTCGTAGAATCCCGAGTGTTTAACATTTGAGGACGAATGTTCCAAAAAGGCGGGAAGAGTGTTACACCTCGGAAATTTCTCGTGAGCCAACAATGGATAGACCAACGAAGGGCATGAGTGTGCGATGTTTTACTAAGTAGGGAATGACTATTTATGAACCTTGGAAACCAGAAAGTTCCAGAATTTCATTTCAGCCCAGTGGTCGTAAAATGGAATACGGCCCCGTAAAGTTTTACGGACCGTAAAGTGCCATCGTCCTTCAACATTCCTAAATTTCAACTTTCTGTCAAATGCTTCAAATGGTTAAAAACGACTTGGAATACGGACCGTAAATTGAAATACGGCCCGTAAGTTGAGTCGTAAACTGCCATGATCTTTAGCATGCCTTTCTGGTTTTGATATGCTTAAATACAGTCCCGAAGGACGGACCGTAAACAAGAATACGGCCCGTAAAGTGGTGTTTACGACCACTGTGCATCCCGACTAATGTTCATAAAAATCAGATTTTGTGATTACTATAAGAACTCTCTAGAAAATTCTCCAAACACTTCAACCATAAGAATAACAAGTAAATCAATGATCAACAACACCAAATTCATGAAACAAAGTGTGTGAAACTCAAGTGAAGTTCATCCAAATCATGAAATTCCAAAAGAGGTGAAGTTGGGTTTTTGTGCTAAAGGAAGAACTCCACTCTAGGCTTGTTCCACCACCATCTAAGGTAGGTTTCATGACTTTATCATGTTGTTTAAGGCATTGGAAAGCTAAGATGCTTGAATTGTAGAAAGACATGGAAAATGGGTCTTAAATGGGAGAATAGTGTCATAATTGAATGGTAGTCGAATGGAACCATAAACGTTGATGTGCCATGATTATGAAAATGTTATAAATGATGTTTAGACTAGGAAATAAGCATTATATATGAGAAAACGCGATAATGAACTATAACCATAAATGTGGAGAAAATGGAGGAAAATGGTGGATTTTGCTCAACGTATATGAATGATGATTGTTGATACGATATTGTGAAGTTTTGTTGTAAATGTTTTGGAGTTGAAATAGAACGTGGGAAAAGTAGTAGAAACAAAGGAAATGCTGGCCAATTTTTTTCTAGAAATAACGATACGTTCTCATAATCGATTAACTAACGTTAATGCGAACTCTCTCGTGAAGGTAGCGACGTGATATTGGAGGAGAACACGTGAACGATAGCTTAGATAAACGATAAAGGTATGTGAGGCTAGTCCTTTCTTTCTATGGCATGAATCCTGTGACATGATTCTTCTTTCTTCTTCACGACTCTCCTATGCTCCTAAAAGCTAAGAGTGTAAGATCATGACTAATGACACGAGATAAGAGCAATGTCATGAGTTCAGTAGTGATATGATGGAATTCCTTGCTTACACTCACCTTACATACTAATTCCTTCAAGGTGAGGCAGAAAGTTTATAAATGTTCATAATGAAATCGAGGGTTCACGACCTTACGTCACCTCGATAAAGTATGGTTGTCTTAGAGTCCTTATGCATATGTTATGATGAGCATATTATAATGAGCATGTTATGATGATATTACACCGCGCATAGTTGGTCGGGCAGTCACCGCTAAGGCGGGCAGCTTATACACCATGGCCAGTTGGCATGGGCAGACACCACTAGTGGGCGGCATGAGATGGTACCCCAGACGCGGGAGGCCTGGACGCGGGCTAATGTTACTGATTATCACACCGCACCTATATGGTCGGGCAGTTTATATATATATGATATGCATACATGAGATGATGATAAGCTTAAAAGTAAGTCAGCATGCATTACTTTTCATATAATTCCCAGTCAGGTACAGTTGTTCCATACTTGATGCCTCCTTTATTTCCTTGATGTATTATTATTGTTCACGCCTCTCATACTCAGTACAATATTCGTACTTACGTCCGTTTTCTTTGGACGCTGTGTTCATGCCCATAGGTAGACAGGTAGGTGAGATCGATCCAGATTCTTAGTAGCTGCCAGCTGATTGCTAGCACTCCATTGTCCGGAGGTGCTCATGATTATTCTCTTGGTATATGTATATTTTGGGCATGGTGGAGTCTTGTTCCACCTATATGTATAGTATGTCAGTAGAGGATCGTAGATGCGCAGTGTGGGTTAGATGGTCTCACGAGATGCTTTCATGTACATGTATATATTATCTTGATGGCCGAAAGGCTTATGCATATAAAAGTATTTTTGTGTTCTCAAAATGAATAGATGATTTTCTTATGTCCTAAGTATACATCGATAAAAGAGCATTAAATGAGTAAGATGAGTAGTAGAACGATGGTGCTCGGTGGCTAGCCCCGGGTACCCGTTACGGCCCCTAGATGGGTCGTGACAATTTCTCGGGCTAATTTGAGCACCTTCGCATATTCTTGTAAAGATTGCAACGTAATGTGTGACAGAAGAACTAGGGCTAAATTTGAGTAAAGAGGCAATAGAAGAGTTTCAATTAAAGATAAAGAAATGACACGAGATAATATGCCTAAAGTGTTGTAAGTTGGATTAAGGGAAATGGTTTAAGCGAGACGATCAGAACAAGCGGGTTACTGGATGACAGTGAATTTAGATGTCAAATCAAAAATTCTTTCAGAATTATACCAGTTAATGATTGTCAGATCACAGAGCAGCTATGTAAAGTTATTATATGAGGGAACTCTAGCGCTACTTGATAGCCAACTCTAAGGATTGAGATTAAGAGCTAAAAAGTAGAGTGACAGTTAAAATCTTTTAAAAAGAAAGTCGAGAAGTGATACATGAGGTCGAAGATTCCAAAATATGGATTGAAACAGTAGAGCAATGCAAGGTTATTGAAGTAAAATATGTAACACCTTGGAAAATTTCGTTTTATTCGTAGAGTCTGCGAAGGGTCTACAAGTTGTGAGCATGAAATACTCCAGGGATAGCAAAGTCTAATAAATCGACGAGGGACGTCTACACGTAAGAGGTAAGATGAAGTGAACGATACATCTCAAAGGAGTAACTATAGAAGAATAAAGAGTTGAGTTATGACTAAGTGTACCAGAGAGAAGAGTAAGATTTCAGTAGAAGAGCTCGCAATACAACTGTCACCTAACTGCGAAATAAAAAGGAGAGTAAAGCCAATGATGTGGAAGTATTACCTCGAGAGGCGAGATCAAGAGGGAATATTACGAGAATGGTTACTTAGAGATCTGGAATGCGTTATAGTAAATTAAAGGGGATCGACCAATGAAAGAGGCATGTGAAGGACATAATTTAATAAGAGAACACTTGAGGAAGTATTGGGAGTGCAGGACTAGTTTAACATTCGAGGACGAATGTTCTAAAGGGAGGAAGGATGTTATACCCCGTATTTTGGTACATTGGATTAATTGTAAGATAATCGAGATAAGTTCAAGGACTTTTTAAACCCGATTTTAATAAGTGCACGATTTGTTGTAAGTTTCAATTAGTTAGTGGAGGTTAGGGATTAATTAACCATGATTATATTATTAAGTTGGGATTAGTGATAAATTAATTTAATTAGGGTGCTAAATGGACCCCACTACAACATGGCCAAATCTGATTGTTCCATGCCATAAAGGGGAAATGTGTCAACATGTTAGGCAGCATGTATTCATAATTTATGACTAATGGGCACGTGTCCACATGATAGGAAGCACATAAGTTTTAATGGATGACTAACCAATTAACTATACATTTCATTTCCACTTGCTATCCAATTCAAAAGAATGAAGCACACAGCAATGGCAACATACAGCCATGGCAGTTCACTACCTTAAAAAAAAAAATTTAGTCCCAAGGGTGCTTTACACGTTCAAGAGGCAGCAACATAGGAGATTGAATTGAGAAAGAAGAAGTGGTGCAATTGGTGCAAGTGATTGTAGGATCTGCCCTAACTAATTCGAGGTAAGATTTCTTCTTCTTGTAATGTAATTGGAGTTAATGATGTTGTAATGGAGAGATTAAATTTATTAGACTAAATTGGAAGTAAGAAAATTACATGATTATTGTTGGCGTGTAAACGGCAGAATTGAAGTTGTTCCAATTTAATAATGGTGGATTAAGTTTGATTGGTATTGTCGTTATTATGGTATTGTATTTGAAGGTAATTTGTTTAGGTTGAAGGGCTGGAAATATAGTTATAGATATGTATGGGTTCCGTGTTCATAGTAATATTAGACTTATTTTCATGTGTTTGCGATTTTGCGAAGTAAAGGTCGAAGATTGTATTTCGATGTTGTGATTTCGATGGACTGTTTTGAACTTGCTATTAAAACAATATTGAAGTACTTTTCTTGTACATGGATGGTAGTTAATGTTGTCTTCGTGTTGTTGTTGATGTGGTTCATAAATTAGGAAGAAAACAAGTGTATAAGTTTCGTAAACGAAGCGTATGTTGGTTTGTTTGGTGTATAGTCTTAGATGTTAATGATTTGGATTGAAAAAGGATTAAGAGAGGTTATTGGGTTGTTGAGTTATTTATGGGCTGAATTTTAAAGATTTGATTTGGTTATTTCTGTTATCGTTGTTGTTAGTATTGTTGTGATAATCAGAGAGTAATTGGATGTTCGGGTTAGGCGAGTTATATAGAGGAAATGCTGCCCGATTTCCATTACGTTCTTAACTAATCAAAATGCTAATCAAGGAGTATAAACTAAGGAGTGATTCCTATAAGTGATTGGTTGTAGATTTATAAGTTTGGGAAGTCGTAGTTTATTGACAATAGTGTTACTCTCATATTAAATAGGCTAAAGGGACGACGAAGCAAGCTTGGTTACGGGTGATCTACGATAGGTATGTAAAGCTAACCCTTCCTTCTTATTGGCATGATCTTTATGAAACAAAAAGATGACGTGTATAAGACTCCAAAGAAACTCATATTCTTAGAGCCACTAGGATGGCTAATGTTCTTGATTCCCAGAACTTATTTTATTATGTCTTGATACGTGTCTATGATTTCAAGCGTCCTATTTTGATATAATCCATTGTGACATTCGAAGGGTACTTGATATGATTATTGTCTTGATTTTCAAATGATAGTTCATTTTGATTATTCTATCGAGTCTCACATATGACTTAGTTTGCATATGGTTGCTCACTACTCTGCTCGTGCATGCCTCAATGTATCTTTCACCGAATCTCGGGCCGGGGTACGTTTTCATGCATAGTTTCACTGCATTGTTCACCGAGTCCCTCACTAGAGGGCCGGGATACGGTATATATATATGATGATATGATGATGTGATTATGGTGCCAAGGATGGCATATGGTGACTTTATTCACCGAGTCCCATGATGGGTCGGCTATGATATATGATATTGATATGTGTATTGGTATTATGATTGTCATACTTTTCTCCTGTAATCTTTATTTCACTCATGATCTTCTTTATTGTATTTCATGCTTTATATACTCAGTACATATCTCGTACTGACCCCCTTTCTTCGGGGGGCTGCATTTCATGCCCGCAGGTACGGATACTGAATTTGGTGATCCTCCAGCCTAGGATTTCCACTCAGCTGTCTTGGAAAGCTCTATTGTTCCGGAGACTAGAATTTTGGTACAGATCCTTCGATGTATATGTATATATGTTTATCCAGGGGTACGGTGGGGCCCTGTTGTCACGACCCGGCAAGGGGCCGTGACGGGTACCCGGGGCTAACCACCGAGCACCGCTCGTACTATCATTTACCTAACCCATTTAACAATCATTCATCTATTTCCGGTTAACTTTAAAAAGAGGATTTGCTTTTCATTACAAAAATATAACGCGTTAATACAAAAACATATTTCAATATACTTATACACATGCGTACTACATACGTTGTGGAACCACACAACCCACATAGGGCATCTATGAGCCTCTATTGAGTGGCATACAAATATATACACAAAAGGAATAACCAATTAGCACCTCCGGATGATGGAGCGCTCTTCAGCTCGGCTAGTGACTCCTATCAGTCTGGACCGCTTTCCCGTCTACCTGTGGGCATGAACACAACATCCAAAGAAAAGGATGTCAGTACGAGCATTGTACTGAGTATCTAAGGCATACATCAAGAAATAAAGTAAGAATAAGAAAGTAAAGTAAGCACAAGGGGATAATCGATAACTGCTTGCCTCTTAAGGCGGATCCATGCATGCATACTCATAAAGCATCATATAGTAAATTGCTGCGGAACGCGCAGCCCGATCCATATGTCATCATATGTTAGTGCCGAGGAATGTACGACCTGATCCATAAATATAGTAAGTTAGTGCCGAGGAACATACGGCCCGATCCATAACCCATATATCCCGCGTCCGGGCATCCCGCGTCCAGGATGAAATCATGATATGCCAGCTGACCAGGTGGCTATGCGTCTATAGCGCCTCACCTTTCCCCATTTCCCCTGAAAACATTTTCATATCATATATATACATACATAATATACATAGCATGCTTGAGAGCCCAAGGAAAAGTTGTAAGTACGTCGGAGTGACGTAAGGTCGAAAGCCTCCGATTATGTTATGGAGTAATCATCGTCGCTTTGTCTCACCTTGAAGGAACAATTATTATAAGGCGATACTATCAATGAAGAATAGCATTAAAAAAAAGCATAGAATAAAATCATGAACTTCATAAGGCATCCATTCATATACTTTGGAAGATTTAGAAATAAAGTCACCATCCATGAATAAATTGAGAAATCAGTAAATAGCTTGACATTCTCATATAGTCCTTGAAATCGTAAACTTGAAACTTTTAAACATAAGATCGTTCTCATCATAGTCATCATAATGATATTCTCACTTTTGACATCATCGTTGTCATTGAAAAAACATATCCTTCGTTGTTATCATAAGAACTCACATAATCACAACCTTTGGTTTTGGAAAATAGGAGTACTTGGAAAACATTTATGGAATATCAAGAAGGAAATCATGCTTCGGAATCTTAGACTTTTTAACCTTTGAAAGCAAGGAAAAGATGGGAGCATTTATGAAATCGTAAGCTAGGGATCATGCCTTTGAAAGAAAGGGAATAGCCTCACATACCTTTGACGTTTACTATTCTTATCGCTTGCTCGTACTTCCTTTATTGCGCGTGCATATACCTTCAAGAGATTTCATGTCGTCGTTAGCTATGAAATTATAAGGACGGACTACTATTTCTAGGGAAAATTGGGCAGCACTACCTTTTTTTATACTGCATTTCCCTTATTCTATTTTATCTCCCAAACATTCGCGACAATATCCACAATATAGAAATCAGCAATCATCATTTATGTATGTTTAGCAAAATCCACCAATTTCCTCCAATTTCTCCACATTTAGTGGTTTTAGCTAATCGTCACTTTTACTCATGCGTCGCACTTATTCCATGGTCAAAACGTCATTTATAACGTATTTATAATCATAGCATATCAACTTCCATGATTCCATTCAACCATCACTCCACAGTGACACTATTCACTAAATAATGGTGCACTTCCTATGTCTTACTACAATTCAAGTGTCTTAGTCTTCTGATACTTTAAACCACATGCTAAAGTCATAAAACTCACCTTGGATGGTGGTGGAACAAGCTTACAGTAGAATCCTTCCTTGTGCACCAAAACCCTCCTTTACCTCTTTTGTGATTTCTTGGAGAAGATGACTTCCAACTAGGTTTCATTCACTTGTTTCATAAGTTTAGTGTTGATGATCCTAGTTTCTTCCCTTGATTCCCTTGAATTTATACGGATGAAGTATTGAGAGAGTTCTAGAGCTTTCTTGAGTTGTATAGATGAGTAATGAAATAAAATGAGGCTTTGTCCCTTTTTAATAATCACATAACTTGATTTTTAATGAACAACCGTCGGGTGAACAGTGGTCGTAAACCACAATTTACGGACCGTATTGTGGTTTACGGTCCGACCTCCATGATCGTTTTTAATCATCCCAGAAACAGAAAGGTTTGGCTGGAAATATGGCAGTTTACGACCAAGGTTTACTGTTATATCCCGCATTTTTGTACAGTCGGATAATTCAAGACAATCGCGGGAAGACAACAAGCCAGGCCATATTTTTTTCGTGTATACATGATGTTTTGCCGTGTATATTGTGTGGAAATAAAGAGTCAATTCTACTTAGTAATTGGTTGTTGTTAAGTGGATTCTATGTTTCTAATAAAGGCATAATGACCTTAGTGAAGTTGATGTAGTTGGAAACTTGCTTTAGAGATTATGTAAATTGAAAATAATGTTCTTGCAAGTATGGAAGATAATGAGACTAGTGTGATGTTGTTGGTGTATGAACTATTAGGTTGTTATTGTTTTATTGAAGTTGGAAGGCTTTGAAGGAAATTGTATCTTGATTGAATTATTAGAATGTACTTTGGGTTGGTTATCGAAATTGTTAGTATGGTTGTTGGCATTGTTGTTAATAATTTGGCTGGGTTGAATTTCCGGGATTGTTGTTGATTGAAATTTGCCAAGTTGAACTTGGTGGGATGGAGTATTTACAGGGGAAATGCTGCCGGAATTTCGGTAGCCAAGTATTATCTTAAGATTCCAATTCTAAATGTTCTAACCAAAGTTTGGTAAATATGACCAATTTGTAGATTGTGGCGGATTTGCAACTTGAATTTGGAATAGCATAAGGAGCGGAAAGAGGTATGTAAGGCTTCACCCTTCCTTCTATGGAATGTCTTAGATGTAATATGTTGGATATGAACCTCAGGGACAACTCTATTTTCCAGAATCCGCACCTAAACTTTCCCCTCTTTCATTCAGTAGAATTGAATTAGAAAGTGTGCGAAACGTTGGAAAAAACTTTCCAAACCTCTAGAACTTGCATAAATAGGACCCGACTACCTTGAAACCCTCACAAGTAACGCCATGACATGTAATATATGTAAATTGTGCACGCTACCTCACTCGGCCCGAGGTGAGCCCATTGTTCCCGGATTTTCCTCATTGTTCCGTTTGACTTATTTTGAAGCAGAATTCAAAGGAAACTTTTGACCCTTGTCCCGATTATCAAACGATAAGTACCGTACCATTCTAATGGAAATATGTCTATGATAACCATGATAACGATGATGCTAAGGAAGAGAATACGTCTATGATAAGTATGACAAGAATGATTCCATGACTAACAGTCTTAGGCTAAGGACCCAATTTGAATACGAAAGTATCAAACTAGTTCTTGATTTGTAATTCTATTCCTTGGTTATGACACTATCTTCTAAAGATTTCAAAGGCATGATCCCCAAGTCGTAAAGTCTCAAATGTCTATGATAGATATGTTGACGATATGTTCCTACTATGAATATGACAATATGACAATGTTAAATTATTTCTTGATATCTCAACTCTATTATGGGTAATGACTACTTTAGAGGTTCCAAGTATATGAAACGATGCCTTATGACCCTATTTTATGTTTTCTCATAATGACACTCTTCATTGATAGTCTCTCCTTATGATACTAGTTCCTTCAAGGTGAGACAAAGCGGTCACGGTTATACCATAATGTAATCGGAGGTCTCCGACCGTACGTCACTCCGATGGATACATGGTTTTCTTTGGGCTCTCCTGCATGCTTATATGACATATGTATATGAGCTATGAATATGTACATGGGGTGGGGGAAGGGATATATGGGGGATGGGAAGGGATACATGTTTCATTGCCACCTGGTCAGCTGGCGTTATCATCCCGGACGCGGGATATATGGGCGAGCCGACGTATTTCGGCGCTATGTGGGCGAGCCGACATTGTTCGGTGCTATGATATGACATGATCTGATATGCTATGACATGATACGCTATGACATGACATGATATGATACGATATGACATGATACGCTATGATATGACAAGATATGATACGATATAACATGATGTTCTATGATATGATATGATATGATAAGACATGACATGATATAAGTTCTGTTTTCTATGTCTATGAAAAAGAAATGTTCTTTTTAAAGGGAAGGACAAGCATGCATGGTATCCGGCCTGAAAAGGGTATTCCTATGTACAGGTTACTTTCTTGTATCACTATATGTCCTATGATCCCATGATATTGTTAATCATACCTTATGTTTCTGTTTGTATTATTTTCCATGCTTTACATACTCGGTACACTATTCATACTGACGTCCCTTCTTGTCGACGCTGCGTTCCATGCCGCGCAGGTCAGCAGGTAGACAGACTTGACTCCTAGGAGCTTCATCAGCAGTATTGTAGCAGCGCTCCAGTTGTTCCGGAGCCTCAGTTTCATGGTACTATTTTGTGTATATATGTTCGGGCACGGCAGTACTCGGCCCTTCCTATGTATATGTGTACTATGTTTAGAGGCTCGTAGACAGATATGTATGGTTAGATGTTTTGTGCTTTTGATGGTCCTCGTCGCTGTGTAATGTGCTAGCAAAGTTTTCTAGCTTATGTTTATAATTATGCTACTAGTGTTAAGGTTAAGCAGAAAAACAAAATACGGTGATGTTCATATGATACGAGATAAGAGGTGCTCGGTACAAGTATCGAGTACTCGTCACGGCCCTAGTTGGGTCGTGACAGAAGTGGTATTAGAGCCGGCGGTCCTAGGGGTTTGTCTACGAGCCGTGTCCAGTAGAGTCCTGTTTATGGGTGTGTAGCGCGCCACACTTATAGACAGGAGGCTGCAGGGCATTTAGGAAATATGACCTTCTTTGTACTCTAAATCGTGCGATAGAGCTATGCTACTAGGATTCCTTATTCTCTTCCTAATCCTATGTTATGGTTTCAGTAATGTCGATGAAGAGAGCAACTTCAGATAGTGGGGGCACCAAGAAGGCCCCTAGAGTATCTCCAGAGCCGAGTAAGGGGAGCCTCGACTATTCGATTGAGACAAATCCGTCGGAGGACCCAGCCACAATTCCTCCAGAGTTCCTGACTCCAGAGCAGAGGATCCCGCGAAGGACAGCTATGATACAGATCCGTCGGAGGACCCAGCAACAATTCCTCCAGAGCTTCTGACCCCTAGAGCAGGGGATTCCACGGAGGGTGGCTATGATACAGATCCCTCGGAGGATCCGACGATGACTCCTCCAGAGCTTCTTACCTCCAGGGAGGAGGATAGTTACGACACAGACCCATCGGAGCATTCTTCCGGGACAACGGAGGAGGAGACTTCCGGGGATATGCCAGCTGCTCCTGTGATGGAGCACTATGTCAGTCAGGCCACCTCGGAGAGTGCTACGGACTACTCCTGCCCTTTGTCCTGGTCATCAGTGAACCAGGAATCGCCTGGTTATCTATACTCTTCCGATTCGGATGCGAGAAATGACGAGAGTCAAATGAGCGGAGAGCAGACAGACGAGGATGAGGAGCATACTTCACATGGCAGCTCCCCGGACCAGGCTCGAGATTGATCGGCTACAGGTATATGAGATTTTCTTTGAAATTTTCTATGTATGCGTAATCTTTGCAAAATACTAATTAGTTACGGCAGACAGAAATTCAAAAGGGGCCAAAGACTTAGCGGTTGTGAGTAATGGCGATTGAGATGTCTCCGCCACCAGTACGAATTTAGAAACCCCGGATAAAAGATAATCATATGTGTGGGAACAAGAGACGAATGTGAAATTAGGTAGCCTAAAGTAAATTAGAGTGTGTGAAGTGGTTAGAAACTCTATCGAAGTCGTGTAGGCTCAGACGGACTAGACCAGCAGAAGGGGAGAAAGCATGACAGAGCTTCAGGATTAAAGAAAGTTTGATTAGCTTTTGGAAGTGTTTGTAAGAAAAAGAGTGGTGGAAATGTATATATGTACATGGCATCTTATCTGTGACTGTAGAACCCTAACAAGCAGTGTCGCGATACATAGAACATTCTAGCTGGATGAAATTCGAAAGACGTGATGAAGGATATAAGTACGGATGTTACAGGGTAAGACCGATATTGAATCCACACTAGTTAAGGTTAGAAAGCTCTAATGCGGTGATATACGGGACCATACCTAGCAAGGGAATAGACGCACAAACTCCGCGAAGAAGGAATTACAATTGTAAAAGATCGCGGAAGGCGACGATTATTTAAAAGGCATAGGCGTGTGCAGATCCTCTTAATGAAGGAAGGGAGAACGTGCTAGACCTAAAATTAACTACGACGATTTAGACTTCATAAAAATGGACCTAGTAACTCAGGACTAGAGTCTGAAGTATATTGGCGTATTGGGAAGGTTACGAAAGGACGCAAAAATAAGCTGACAGCGGTTGTAATATGAGCTACAAGAGATACCTGGAAAGGTCGTCGAATATAAACGACAACTGAGACGGCACTAGGTGAAGGATTGGTATAGTAGGATGTGTAAGTCATTAATCGGTTGGTTTGGTATTAGCGGAGCTGAGTCACTTGGCCGACAGGCAGCCTAAGCTTCTAAAATGAATATACCGAGTGATCGTACGTGACGACAATAGGGGAGACCCCCCCGAAGTATTGTAATACACTATGAGGCTAGTTTAACATTCGAGGACGAATGTTCCAAGGGGGGGGAGGATGTTATATCCCACATTTTTGTATAGTCGGATAATTCAAGACAATCGCGGGAAGACAACAAGCCAGGCCATATTTTTATCTTGTTAAGCATGAGAGTTGTTTATGAAAATTTTCAAGTGGGAATATTAAGAAAGGTCAAGGGCATAAAGGGAAATTCGCAATATGACTCGTGGAATTATGAAGGAAGACGAAAGGCAAATTTGGAAATTGGAAAAATTAAAAATTTGTCATGAAGCACAAGAAAAAAAAAGGGGAGTGGGCTTGATTTTTTTTGGGCCAAGGTTGGCTATCCATCCGTCTTGATGGGCCAAGCCCATATGAGAATTAATGAATGGGTTAAAAGATGACCATTAAGTCATCTTTTCCTCATAACTCCCTAGAACATTCAAGAACAAAAAAAAAAAAGGAGCAAAACTCCATAGGTCTCTCGGCCAAGGGCAAGAATTGCCAAGAGAATTGACAAACAATTCCTTCAAAAATCATTTTCTACTAATTTAAGGGCCCTTAACAAGGTGGAGTGTTAATTGGAACAAGAAGATTTCATATTCTTGCAAGTTACAATTCTAGTCAAGTGGGGAGTCAAGAAGCATGGTGAGAATCAAGTTATTTTATGTGTTATAGGTGATTATGTATGTTGTAGTATGTAAAGGTTGATGAAATTCATGGAAATGTGGAAAACATGTTGTGGCTGTGAGTGTGTGGTGTGTATATGTGGCCGTGTATACATGATGTTTAGCCGTGTATATTGTGTGGAAATAAAGAGTCAATTCTACTTAGTAATTGGTTGTTGTTAAGTGGATTCTATGTTTCTAATAAAGGCGTAATGACCTTAGTGAAGTTGATGTAGTTGGAAACTTGCTTTAGAGATTATGTAAATTGAAAATAATGTTCTTGCAAGTATGGAAGATAATGAGACTAGTGTGATGTTGTTGGTGTATGAACAATTAGGTTGTTATTGTTTTATTGAAGTTGGCAGGCTTTGAAGGAAATTGTATATTGATTGAATTGTTAGAATGTACTTGGGTTGGTTATTGAAATTGTTAGTATGGTTGTTGGCATTGTTGTTAACAATTTGGCCGGGTTGAATTCTCGGGATTGTTGTTGATTGAAATTGGCCAAGTTGAACTTGGTGGGATGGAGTATTTACAGGGGAAATGCTGCCGGAATTTCGGTAGCCAAGTATTATCTTAAGATTCCTATTCTAAATGCTCTAACCAAAGTTTGGTAAATACGACCAATTTGTAGATTGTGGCGGATTTGCATCTTGAATTTGGAATAGCATAAGGAGCGGAAAGAGGTATGTAAGGCTTCACCCTTCCTTTTATGGCATGTCTTAAACGTAATATGTTGGATATGAACCTCAGGGACAACTCTATTTTCCAGAATCCGCACCTAAACTTTCCCCTCTTTCATTCAGTAGAATTGAATTAGAAAGTGTGCGAAACGTTGCAAAAAACTTTCCAAACCTCTAGAACTTGCATAAATAGGACCCGACTACCTTGAAACCCTCACAAGTAACGCCATGACATGTAATATATGTAAATTGTGCACGCTACCTCACTCGGCACGAGGTGAGCCCATTGTTCCCGGATTTTCCTCATTGTTCCGTTTGACTTATTTTGAAGCAGAATTCAAAGGAAACTTTTGACCCTTGTCCCGATTATCAAACGATAAGTACCGTACCATTCTAATGGAAATATGTCTATGATAACCATGATAACGATGATGCTAAGGAAGAGAATACGTCTATGATAAGTATGACAAGAATGATTCCATGACTAAGAGTCTTAGGCTAAGGACCCAATGTGAATACGAAAGTATCAAACTAGTTCTTGATTTTTAATTCTATTCCTTGGTTATGACACTATCTTCTAAAGATTTCAAAGGCATGATCCCCAAGTCGTAAAGTCTCAAATGTCTATGATAGATATGTTGACGATATGTTCCTACTATGAATATGACAATATGACAATGTTAAATTATTTCTTGATATCTCAACTCTATTATGGGTAATGACTACTTTAGAGGTTCCAACTATATGAAATGATGCCTTATGACCCTATTTTATGTTTTCTCATAATGACACTCTTCATTGATAGTCTCGCCTTATGATACTAGTTCCTTCAAGGTGAGACAAAGCGGTCACGGTTATACCATAATGTAATCGGAGGTCACCGACCTTACGTCACTCCGATGGATACATGGTTTTCTTTGGGCTCTCCTGCATACTTATATGACATATGTATATGAGATATGAATATGTACATGGGGTGGGGGAAGGGATATATGGGGGATGGGAAGGGATACATGTTTCATTGCCACCTGGTCAGCTGGCGTTATCATCCCGGACGCGGGATGCCCGGACGCGGGATATATGGGCGAGCCGACGTATTTCGGCGCTATGTAGGCGAGCCGACATTGTTCGGTGCTATGATATGACATGATCTGATATGCTATGACATGATACGCTATGACATGACATGATATGATACGATATGACGTGATATGCTATGATATGACAAGATATGATACGATATAACATGATGCGCTATGACATGATATGATATGATAAGACATGACATGATATAAGTTCTATTTTCTATGTCTATGAAAACGAAATGTTCTTTTTAAAGGGAAGGACAAGCATGCATGGTATCCGGCTTGAAAAGGTTACTTTCTTGTATCACTATATGTCCTATGATCCCATGATATTGTTAATCATACCTTATGTTTCTGTTTGTATTATCTTCCATGCTTTACATACTCGGTACACTATTCGTACTGACGTCCCTTCTTGTGGACGCTGCGTTGCATGCCGCGCAGGTCAGCAGGTAGACAGACTTGACTCCTAGGAGCTTCATCAGCAGTATTGTAGCAGCGCTCCAGTTGTTCCGGAGCCTCAGTTTCATGGTACTATTTTGTGTATATATGTTCGGGCACGGCAGTACTCGACCCTTCCTATGTATATGTGTACTATGTTTAGAGGCTCGTAGACAGATATGTATAGTTAGTTGTTTTGTACTTTTGATGGTCCTCGTCGCTGTGTAATGTGCTAGTAAAGTTTGCTAGCGTATGTTTATAATTATGCTACTAATGTTAATGTTAAGCAGGAAAAACAAATACGGTGATGTTCATACGATACGAGATAAGAGGTGCTCGGTACAAGTATCGAGTACTCGTCACGGCCCTAGTTGGGTCGTGACATTTACGGTCCGTAAACCAGTTTACGGGCCGTCCTCCAAGTCGTATTTAACCATTTCAACATTAATAGAAAGTTGAAGTTGGAAAGCTGGAGGACGATGGTGGTTTACGGTCCGTAAATGACTTTACGGGCCGTATACCACTTCACGACCACTGTGCTGAATAAAATTCCACAACTTTTTCATTTCCAAAAATTCACGAATCATCACCCCTTGCTTAGTAAAACACCCCTCGCCCATATCCTTCGTTGGTCTATTCCTTGTACATGTACGGGGACTTTTTCGAGGTGTAACATTCTTCCCCCCTTTTGGAACATTCGTCCTCGAATGTTAAATCAGCGGGGATTCTAAGAAAATTTGCCGGAGTTTCCTTTGTAATTTGGACACTATCTTTCCATTACAACAACCCACAATATCTTCGCCTCACAGGGCCATATCACAATATTAACACATTTATGGCCACACACGACCAAAAATATAAAATTAAAACATACATACCATCATGAACTTTTCCTGGAGATTCTACTAGGTGCGGACACTTGGCTTCCGCATTCACTCTGGCTTCCCTAGTATTTCTTCCCGAGTATTGCTTTTTCCACCAAACTCTGATTTAAGCCACCTCCTTTTTCGAAGTTCTCGCACTTACCTATCTAATGTGGCAAAGGGTACTTTCTCATACATCAACTTTCTTGTCATTTGAGCATCATTTTAATGACATGCTCCTAGTGGGGGTTCTAACATATTTATAAGCTACCTTGCTTGTTGCATACGATCTTATAGGATCCAATGCCTCGGAACCTAACTCCCCCTTTATTCCGTGATTCTATCGCTCTCGTAGGTTGTCATATCCTCGGGCTTCTATGGTGAGTATATAACCTGTACTTATACTATGCCCCAAGCAATTATTCCATTTGTCTCTCACAATAATTCCAACTCGACATTTCAGTTTCGTTTACCATATACCCTTCTTCAACTCACCCCGGGCATCATGACTCTCTCACCCTTACTTTACCTCCTACTTCTCTCCAAAGTGTTCACTTGGTCTCATTGGCGACGCGTAAAACATCTACGAATTACATACTCTTTTTGCGCGATTCGCATTAGTATCCATCCATCCGTATACCTATATCCATGTCTGTCTTCGCATCCATAGTCATATTCATCGGTATGCCGTATCCATGATCATATTCATCTAAGTGTCAATATCCTTCTCAATGACCTTTTCGCTAACGCCCTTACCTCGAGAACGGGGTAACTTTACAATAAGACCCATGTTAATATCATGAATTATTCTGTGTCTCAAGCCTGCATGCCTTCTTCTTGGGGCTACCGTCACCCACTATATTCACAACATTCTCCGGGGTTATATTTTCATTTGGGCTAAAAGAGTATTCAATCCCGGAAGTCATTAAATCAATATAAGGACATAGAAACGAGAGTTTCCATTTTGCTGGAAGAGTAATAGTAACTAATCAGTACTCCCTAAACTGATTCCAACTCTTCTCCAACCATGTCACGCGATCGGAGTTTCGCATTTTTTTTTCCTCGTTCTACGCCACTTGGGACCTTATGGGACACAACGTCTCACAGATCGGCCTTATACTTCGATACAATTCATCTGAGATTTATAATTTAGAGGGACGATGAGGTGGTATAATCTTAGAGAATTGTGGGTCCACCTCTGCCCGTCACCAGTGTTTTACTATCTTTGCCGACTCACGGCTCTTCTTCTTCCCCCTTCTTCTCGCTTTTGCGTGTCCTTATTCTACCGCTTTTAGTCAATACACTCCCGTAGGGTTCATCATTTCAACCTTCACACTGGTGTCCTCTCTATTTTCTTCCCCTCTTTAAGGGTTTTACTCGTACCTTTAAATCTCGAATCCACGTACTCCTGGCTACACTACGCCTTACTTATTCCGTCCCCTATAGTCTATGGCTTTAACAATTCATACGTGGAGTCGTGGAGTCTTAGCGTACTCGTCTTACAGTCTTATAACCAAGAAATGCACCCGATATAACACTCCGAGCAAAACGTACGTTACTTAGCTCATCCAGTAGTTATGTGTCTGTATCTGAATCTGCTCCGATTAACAACTTCCTGCCCCATAGGGATGCTTACATTAATAGTGGGTCTAGCTATCCATGCCACCCATCTAATGTCACTTGCCCTTTTCTTCGGCACTCAAAATTTGCTTGTAATGCCATCTTCGTTTCCCTAGGGCGTAGGTCTCTCTTACGCCGCTAATGCGCCTCATGCCTCCTTACTCTCTTACTCTTGTTTGCGCTTGGAACCGATTTCATATCCGCATTGTACCACTATCATTGTTAGTTATAACTCTACTTCATCGCTTCATCGTCGTACAGTAGACCCATAACTCATGATCATCTTTTCCTCTTCAACTCTTTACCTCATTCACTTCACTCGTTCTAACTTGGTATGGGATATTTGTAGGAGATATGTTCTCCTTTAACTACGACGCCACTATTCTTTAGGCACTCGTACTTCGTACATTTCCTCTTTGTTATCTTATCTCCTCCCACTTAATAATCGATCCTTGACTCTTCGCATGAGGAACCATATTCTTAACTTAGTACCGCTTTGTTCTTTAGGATACACCACTTGTGTCAATCCGTCCCTTGCTGCCTAAAACTAATTCTATCCATCCTGATCATCCCCCATCTCGCTCCTATCGCGTTAACCTTCCTCCTACTAATTATCCTACTTTCATTATTTATCTTTACCATAGTCTCGGCCTTATACGCCCAACTAAAGATATCATCCATGCCCTTAGGCGTCTTCTCGCTATACTTTACATAACAATTCTTGTTACGGCTCATTGTACCCAGATCATAATCCACCCTATAGAGTGACACTTCTTGATCTCGTTTGCAAACCTGCTCGTAACATAGGGTAGCCTCATGAAGCAGGCATACTCAACCTATTATCCTTTTTAGTCAGTTACATTACATTTACCATATGGCTTACTTGCACACATATTCGCATTAATCATAAAAGGGTGCTAGCAATATACCTGGAGTAATATCAGGGGAAGACTCAGGATCCCGTCGTTCAGCTAACGCCTGGGTATGATGCTGGGATCCGCTTGGACTAGGCGTTCTTCGGTCTCTACCACTGCTTACTAGCCCCTGTGGCCCTAACCTTGGAGGGTGTGTCGATGATGAAGAGCCTGTTACCATTCCCGTAGTTCGAACCTCACTTTTACCACGTAGCGATGGACAATTTCACTTTAAATGGCCTGGCCTAGCACAGGCATAACAAACATCCGAGCCCCGACGACACGGTCCCAAATGTAACCTGCGACACTGAATACATCGTGGTACTGGTGACCTCTTATGACTGGAATCACTCTGAACCCGAGAACGAGAAACTCTGAGACTCTGGGATGACCTTGAATGAGCAGGTCCATCAAATCTGGGTCTGGGAAACTGTGGAGGTGCATCTCGAATCTCACGGTCAGACCCAAAGGAATTAACTCCCTTTCTCCAACCCCTGCCATCGTGACTCGCATTCTGCCGCTGGGTCTGAGCGGCTACCAATTGAGTCAGTAAAAGAATGGCCTGTCTCATCTCTTCGCCCGCGGTATCTTGCGAAGGAACGGGGGGTACTGGAGCTAAGATCGAGGCTTCCCTCTGATCATTAAAAGTGGGCGAGGTATGGGAAAATCGAAGTGGGGCGTTATTCTGGGGTTCGCCCTGCTCCATATCCGTAGACGGCTCTCGATCAAGCCCTTCTTCAACCACCATCTTGCCCTTCTAGGCCGTCGTAGCTTTTCCCTTCATCGGTTTTGCTGAAATGACAACGCACCATTAGGGGAGAGATAGTCTTATAACACAGCTCTATCGCACAATCTATTAAGAAGAAAGATGGTCATGTTTCCTAAATGCCCGGTAGCCTCCTGTTTATAGATGTGGTGCACAACACACCGATAAATAAGACTCTACTAGACACGGCTCGTCGACACTTCCTAGGACGAACTGCTGTGATACCACTTCTGTCACGACTCGGCTAGGGGCCGCGACGGGTACCCGGGGCTAACCACCGAGCACCGCTCGTACTATCATTTACCTAACCCATTTAACAATCATTCATCTATTTCCGGTTAACTTTAAAAAGAGGATTTGCTTTTCATTACAAAAATATAACGCGTTAATACAAAAAACATATTTCAATATACTTATACACATGCGTACTACCTACGTTGTGGAACCACACAACCCACATCGAGCATCTATGAGCCTCTATTGAGTGGCATACAAATATATACACAAAAGGAACAACCAATTAGCACCTCCGCAAGATGGAGCGCTCTTCAGCTCGGCTAGTGACTCCTATCAGTCTGGACCGCTTTCCCGTCTACCTGTGGGCATGAACACAGCATCCAAAGAAAAGGATATCAATACGAGCATTGTACAGAGTATGTAAGGCATACATCAAGAAATAAAGTAAGAATAAGAAAGTAAAGTAAGTACGAGGGGATAATCGATAACTGCTTGCCTCTTAAGGCGGATCCATGCATGCATACTCATAAAGCATCATATAGTAAATTGCTGCGGAACGCGCAGCCCGATCCATATGTCATCATATGTTAGTGCCGAGGAACGTACGGCCCGATCCATAAATATAGTAAGTTAGTGTCGAGGAACGTACGACCCGATCTAGGGAAAATTGGGCAGCACTACCTTTGTTTATACTGCGTTTCCCATATTCTATTTTAGCTGCCAAACATTCGCGACAATATCCACAATATAGAAATCAGCAATCATCATTTATGTACGTTTAGCAAAATCCACCAATTTCCTCCAATTTCTCCACATTTATTGGTTTTAGCTAATCGTCACTTTTACTCATGCGTCGCACTTATTCCATGGTCAAAACGTCATTTATAACGTATTTAAAATCATGAACTTCATAAGGCATCCATTCATATACTTTGGAAGATTTAGAAATAAAGTCACCATCCATGAATAAATTGATAAATCAGTAAATAGCTCGACGTTCTCATATAGTCCTTGAAATCGTAAACTTGAAACTTTTAAACATAAGATCGTTCTCATCATAGTCATCATAATGATATTCTCACTTTTGACATCATCGTTGTCATTGAAAAAAAATATCCTTCATCATTATCATAAGAACTCACATAATCACAACCTTTGGTTTTGGAAAATAGGAGTACTTGGAAAACATTTATGGAATATCAAGAAGGAAATCATGCTTTGGCATCTTAGACTTTTTAACCTTTGATAGCAAGGAAAAGATGGGAGCATTTATGAAATCATAAGATAGGGATCATGCCTTTGAAAGAAAGGGAATAGCCTCACATACCTTTGACGTTTACTATTCTTATCGCTTGCTCGTACTTCCTTTATTGCGCGTGCATATACCTTCAAGAGAATTCATGTCGTCGCTAGCTATGAAATTATAAGGACGAACTACTATTTCTAGGAAAAATTGGGCAGCACTACCTTTGTTTATACTGCATTTCCCATATTCTATTTTAGCTCCCAAACATTCGCGACAATATCCACAATATAGAAATCAGCAATCATCATTTATGTACGTTTAGCAAAATCCACCAATTTCTCCACATTTAGTGGTTTTAGCTAATCATCACTTTTACTCATGCATCGCACTTATTCCACGGTCAAAATGTCATTTATAACGTATTTATAATCATAGCATATCAACTTCCATGATTCCATTCAACCATCACTCCACAGTGACACTATTCACTAAATAATGGTGCACTTCCTATGTCTTACTACAATTCAAGTGTCTTAGTCTTCTAATACTTTAAACCACATGCTAAAGTCATAAAACTCACCTTGGATGGTGGTGGAACAAGCTTATAGTAGAATCCTTCCTTGTGCACCAAAACCCTCTTTTACCTCTTTTGTGATTTCTTGGAGAAGATGACTTCCAACTAGGTTTCATTCACTTGTTTCATAAGTTTAGTGTTGATGATCCTAGTTTCTTCCCTTGATTCCCTTGAATTTCTATGGATGAAGTATTGAGAGAGTTCTAGAGCTTTCTTGAGTTGTATAGATGAGTAATGAAATAAGATGAGGCTTTGGTCCCTTTTTAATAATCACATAACTTGATTTTTAATGAACAACCGTCGCGTGAACGATGGTCGTAAACCACAATTTACGGACCGTATTGTGGTTTACGGTCCGTCCTCCCTGATCGTTTTTAATCATCCCAGAAACAGAAAGGTTTGGCTGGAAATATGGCAGTTTACGACCGAGGTTTACGGTCCGTAAACCAGTTTACGGGCCGTCCTCCAAGTCGTATTTAACCATTTCAACATTAACAGAAAGTTGAAGTAGGAAAGCTGGAGGACGATGGTGGTTTATGGTCCGTAAATCACTTTACGGGCCGTATACCACTTCACGACCACTGTGCTGAATAAAATTCCACAACTTTTTCATTTCCAAAAATTCACGAATCATCACCCCTCGCCCATATCCTTCGGTTGTCTATTCCTTGTACATGTACGGGGACTTTTCTGAGGTGTAACACCTGTCCCATCATATTTCACTATCGATACTCTTAGAGGTCTGTAGACATATGTGTGGGTTGTATATGAATTCTGTTCAGCTGTGTCTATATGATTTGCTAAGGATATTGTCGACTGTAGTGGCAGTCTTGCCGGCTTGCGTATCCTTGTCGGCTTACGTATCATATTGGTTTGTAATGGCAGCCTTGTCGGCTTGCGTATCGTATTACGTTTTGATTAGTTGTGACTCCTCAGGAGACAGGTCATCTTGATATATATGACGTTATGAACCTTTAATGATTTTGCAAGTTTCCATATTGTCTTTAGTTTCAGTCTGACTATATCTAACAGGTACGTATACGAGTGTCCAACTCGGGCACTAGTCATGGCCCACGGGGTTGGGTCATGACAGTGAGAGTAATACTACGATGGGTGACCACCTGGGAAGTGTATTAAGAGTCCTACAAATTTAGACATAACAGACAGATGAGAAGCTAGAGTAACCTAAGGGAAATTGAAGTATGCAGAGTGGTTGGAAACCCTTAAATATCACGAAGGATGAGGCGGACTAGACTGGCAAAGAGAAAGAAGGAGCATCACAGCTCTAGAATTACGATAAGTTCGAATAGTATTTCAAAATACTTTGCAAGCGAGGCATTTGTAAATATATATATATATATGTATGTGTATGACATCCCATATGCGGTTGCGCTAACCGATATGTGTGTCCCAGCAACCGACGTTACTATATACTGAAGGCATTAATCGAATAAGGTAATGAAGTTCAAGCAACAAAAGTGGTACAAATGTTACAAGGTAAGTTGATGTTATTTTCACTACAGGTTAAAGTTGGAAAGTCCTAATGCTATAACATCAGGGAAAGGAAGAAAGTGAGTATATATAAAGCAAAGAGATTAGAATGTCTTGAGAAAAGGAAAAAAATAAGGTGTAAGAAATGAGGGTGAGTGAAGCATCTAAGAGAGATGACAGGCAAGGCAAGGAATTATTTGGATAAAATTCGAAGGTAGGCATGCGAAAGGGAAAATATATGGTAGTATGGAACAAAAGATGAATGTGGAGGATCAGAGAACAAACTTCGATAAGTGGGACTAAAGGATAGTAATCACAAATGCTGACACGGTTGCCGCTGAAACTGTCACGACCCAACCCCGTGGGCCATGACTGGTGCCCGAACTGGACACCCGTCTACGAACCTATTACATATAATCAAACTAAATCTATGAATAATATGGGAACTTGCAAAAGAACTCCAACGGTTCATAACGTCGTCATATATGTATATTCAGATAAACTGTCTCCTGAGGAGTCACAACTGATCAAATCATAAAACGATATGCAAGCCGACAAGGCTGCCACTACAGACGGACATCATATCATAGCACATCATATAGACATAGTTGAACAGAACTTATACACAACCCACACGTATGTCTACAGACTTCTAAGAGTACGAATAGCGAAATTTGACGGGACAGGGCCCCGTCATACCCCTGAATAACATATATATATATATATATACATAAGATTCAATCCAAAAGTCTAGACTCTGGAACAACGGAGCTCTCCAAGACAGCAGAAAGGGAATCCTAAGCTGGCGGATCACCAAAGTGAATATCTGCACCTGCGGGCATGAAACGCAGCCCCCCGAAGAAAGGGGGTCTGTACAGAATATTTACTAAATATTTTAAGGCAGTTCTGAATCATAAAACAAGGAAAAAGCGCAATAGTAAGCAAGTTTAGAAAGCAACCCGGGAGTAACCTGGAACAACATTTTGAACCATGTCATGTGGTTCCTCACACAGGTTCTAGCTTACACAATATAAATATAGAATATCCTACTCGTAGCCGCTTCCGGCTAGTAACACAATAGTCCCTTCGGACGGCCGCTTCCGACATAATAATGATGGCCCCTTCGGGCAGCCGCTTCCGGCTTAACAATATCATAATCCAGCTGATCAGGTGGAGCAATAACAATACATATGATATACAGTATGAATATGTAATGAAGTTACAAAACGTTACTTGTCAATATAGTGTGAAACATTTTATAGAAGTCAAGACATGAGTCATCATAGAGTTCCTAAGAATAGAAGCTGGTATATATCGACTATTATCCAATGTATGAAGAGGGAAGCTCAATCACTTAAGAGTTCTAACATCAAGAAGTGAATAAGAATCACAAATCACACTCGAGACCTATGAATAGGATTACCCCAAAGCTCATATCATTCATCACTTAAATCTAAGACATGCCAAAAGAAAGAACGGTTAGCTTTACATACCTGTTAGCCACTATTCGTAAATCCGTTCGCCTCGTCGCTCCTTTAGCCTATTTAATATAAGAGTAACGTTATCGTTAGTAACTATATTTTCTAGTTCGTAAATCCGTAGGCCATCGCTTATAGAATTTATTCTTTTAACTTATATTCCTCGTTTAGGGTTTTCCATTAGTTAAGGGCTTAAGGAAAATCGGGCAGCATTTCCCCTATATATTCGCCTAACCCGAATTTCCAATTATTCTGCTGTTAACACAGAATTACCAACAACAGAGATATACATATGAAATTCTCACAATTCAACCCATAACAATTCTAACAACCCAACAACTTCTATAAATCCATTTCAACCCACAATTTCCTATAACATCAATTTTATGCATTTCTTACTTCCGATTTCGTCCAATCAAATTTTAATAACTCCATTACAACACTATTAACACAATTACACCATAAAAAAAGAAAATGTTACCTTAATTTTCTCGGAGGAATTTCTACTCTTAATTGCTCCACTTTCGCAATTTCTTCTTCCTCGATTCAATATCCAATGTTGCTATCACCTCCTTGAACTTGTAATGCACTTAAAATTTGCTCAAAACAAGTAAAACAAAAAAAAATCCCATGAACCATGGCTGGCCGAGAGCCAACAACCATGGTTCCTCAAGCTTTCTCTTTTTTTTTTTTGTTTCAATTAGATTTCTTTGTGAAGAAGACATAAGCCCATAAGTCATCACCTTGCTATTTATGGGCATCCCACTAATAGGGCACTTGTCCCACTAACATGCCCATATTTTATATTTTTTTAATTAAGTAAATCGGGTGGGGCCCACAATAATAATTAAGTTAATTAATTTAATTAATCACTAATTCTTACTTAGTAATCTAATCACAATTAATTAATTAATCCCTAATATCCAATAATGTTTCTACACTAAATAAAATTTATAAACAATTTATGTGCTTAATTAAAATTGAAAATTAAAGGTTCCTATTTCATGTCCGGAAATAATCCTGTCTTTAACTTGAGTCGATTCGCTCACGAATAATTCAACGTATAAATGTACAGGGTATAACATCCTTTCCCCCTTTAGAACATTCGTCCTCGAATGTTGAACTGATTCTGAATTCCCAATACTTTCTGAAGTGTTCTCTGGGTTAATTATGCCCTTCACATATCTCTTTTGTTTGTCGATTCGCTTTAATTCATTATAACGCATTCCAGGTCTTAACATAGTCATTCCGTTAATATATCCTCTTTCTGTTGCTTCCTGAGGTAATAACTCCACGTCATTGCCTTTACACTCCCCTTTACTTCGCAGTCTGTTGTTAGTTGTATTGCGAGCTCTTCCGCTGAAATCTTACTTTCTTCTTGTACTTCTCCTATAGTTATTCCCTTAAGGTATCGTTTCCTTTATCTTACCTCTCAATCTTTAAATAAGATTTTTATAACGCGTAGACGTCCGTCGTCGGTTCATTAGACTTTAATATCCCTGGAGTATCGCATGCCTCTGGTAACCTGTGGACCCTTCGCAGGTTCTACGAGTGAAACGAAATTTCCCAGAGGGTAACATTTTTGTACTCCAATATCCTTGCTTTACTCCGCTGTGACTGTCCGTATTCTGAAATCCTCAGCATCATGTGTCACTTTCTGACTTTCTTTTAAAGGTCTTTAACTATCACTTGCTTTTACTCCTTGATCTCGACCTTTAGGGTTGGCTATCAAATGGCGCAAGGGTCCCCTCGTATTATAGCTTTACTGTCATCCAGTAACTAGTAACCTGCTTGTTCCGATTGTCTCGGTCAAATCATTTCGTAATTTCCTTTACTCTGATTGGCAATACTTTAGGCATATTACCTCGTGTCGTTTCTCTATTTTTTTGACTCAAACTCTTCTATTTCCCCTTTTCTCCAAATTTCTCTTAGTCCTCCTATTACGCCTCCTATTGCAATCTTTACAAAAGTATGCGTAGGTGCTCAAATCAGCTTAGTAATTACCTTAGCGTTGCCTCGCTTTCACTCTCGTTACCATTTGACTTTTATTCTGAACTTTCCCTATAGAACTTTGTAAGTCTTTCTTATTCGTTCTATTGCTTTTCCGTTTCACACTAATCACATCGTATTCTTTAGTTACTTTCTTGCTAGGCTTTACTCATTTCTATGGCAATCCTTAAGGTGTTCACATTACAGCCTATTCGTAATCCATCCGATAACGTAACACTTCTTAATATTATTCACGATTCTCAACATGTTTTAATTACACTCCGTGAACTAGGCGTACTTAACCCTTCACCCTTTCTGATCGACCTTACCCTTAGTATCTCACAAGCTGTCTTACTAATACCTTCATAACTTGTCATAATTCTTCCTTCTATGTACTTTTGTCTCAATCATACTACCACTCCTCTTAACTGTAAACTCGTTGTAATTTATCCCTGCTTGTCAATTCAGTGGTACCTCAATATAATACTCTATTAAGATTTGCCAGCCTTTTCTAAATCATCCCTTATTATCACAAGCCCTTCCGAATCATCCAAGCATTTCATCGACAACACATGAAACACATGATCTAAGACAACCCACAAGTTTAAGTTTTCCTTCTACAAATTCAATCTCCAATTAGTTGGTTAAGAACTAATGAAATGTTACTATGAAGCATTCTCCAACCACCACCAGAAGAGAACTAGAATCCGACAAGCACCACAGGACTTCTTAGTGCTTGATTCACATGATTTACCTCTAGGTTTATTCTTGAGTCGTGAACGAATCATTTAGTTCATAAACTACTGGCTGTATGCTTTGTACTTTTCAATAAAAGTGAAAATTAATTACTAGACGTTTTTACCCTTCAACATGAGCTTTTCTAAGGCAAAATGTGGTTGGAAAGTATTCTGGTCCGTTCAAATGAACCGCGAATCCGCTGCTTATATGCACTTCTTCAAGGCAAGGTCTCCCAAATAGGAATGATGCCTCTTATGGATGACGTGGGGGGTATCTCTTAAAGCTTTAATCCAACATAATAAATTTACCCTGTTGGTATCAACTTTCAAAACATATTATGAACTTATATCCCATTCTCCTCTTTTTCCTATTCCTAGGAAAATTTGGGCAGAGTTTCTTCTGTACTTCTTACTATCCCAGAACCTACACGCAGGAAATACCAACAATGCCTCACAGGGCCACCATATATACGCATATATCATATCGTATCATAGCCACACAGGGCTCCCAATTTCCAGTATAATTATAAAGGTGTTGGGACTTACCTCACATTTCGCACCTCGAGACGTACCTGATCCGTTAACGATCTGTTCTGTTATACTTTCCTATCAAGCTTCTCTCTCGTCCTCCAACTTTACATTTCAATCATATTTCAACATTCCTACCTTATCCCACATACCTCTTTCGCACCGTTACTTACCCGTGTACTTTGTAACTGCCAATATCATCAGTCGCTTTCTTCTGTCGAGGTCGTTCTTCAGCTGAAATCAAAGGTTAGTACAAGGAATTTCATTTCCTATGGCTTGGCTCTATCGCACGATCTTAGGTATGAAAGAAAGGTAACATCCTAAATGTCCCGTAGCTTCCTGTTTGTAGATGTGGTGCACAACACACCGATAAAAAAAACTCTACTAGACACGGTCTGTAGACACTCTGAGGACGAACTGCTCTGATACCACTTTTGTCACGACCCAACCCCGTGGGCCATGACTGGTGCCCGAACTGGACACCCGTATACGAACCTGTTACATATAATCAAACTGAATCTATGAATAATATGGGAACTTGCAAAAGAACTCCAACGGTTCATAACGTCGTCATATATGTATATTCAGATAAACTGTCTCCTGAGGAATCACAACTGATCAAATCATAAAACGATATGCAAGCCGATAAGGCTGCCACTACTCATCAATATCATGTCATATGCAAGCCGACAAGGCTGCCACTACAGACGGACATCATATCATAGCAAATCATATAGACACAGCTGAACAGAACTTATACACAACCCACACGTATGTCTATAGACCTCTAAGAGTACGAATAGTGAAATATTACGGGACAGGGCCTCGCCGTACCCTTGAATAACAGATACATACATATATATATATATATATATATATATATATATATATATATCATAAGATTCAAACCAAAAGTCTAGACTCTGGAACAACGGAGCTCTCCAAGACAGCAGAAAGGAAATCCTAAGCTGCCGGATCACCAAAGCGAGTATCTGCACCTGCGGGCATAAAACGCAGCCCCCCGAAGAAAGGGGGTCTGTACGGAATATGTACTGAATATGTAAGGAAGTACTGAATCATAAAACAAGGAAAAAGCGCAACAGTAAGCAAGTTTAGAAAGCAACCCGGGAGTAACCTAGAACAACATTCTGAACCATGTCATGTGGTTCCTTACATAGGTTCTAGCATACACAATATAAATATAGAATATCCGACTCGTAGCCGCTTCCGACTAATAACAAAATAGTCCCTTCGGACGGCCGCTTCTGGCTAGTAACACAATAATCCCTTCGGACGGCCGCTTCCGGCTAGTAACACAATAGTCCCTTCGGACGGCCGCTTCCGGCATAATAATGATGGCCCCTTCGAGAAGCCGCTTCCGGCTTAATAATAATGGCCCCTTTGGGCAGCCGCTTCTGGCTTAAGAATATCATAATCCAGCTGATCAGGTGGAGCAATAACAATACATATGATATACAGTATGAATATGTAATGAAGTTACAAAACGTTACTTGTCAATATAGTGTGAAACATTTTATAGAAGTCAAGGCATGAGTCATCATAGAGTTCCTAAGAATAGAAGCTGGTATATATCGACTATTATCCAACGTACAAAAAGGCTGATGAAGGAAGCTCAATCACTTAAGAGTTCTAACATCAAGAAGTGAATAAGAATCATAAATAACACTCGAGATCTATGAATAGGATTACCCCAAAGCTCATATCATTCATCACTTAAATTTAAGATATGCCATACCTGTTAGCGACTATTCGTAAATCCGTTCGCCTCGTCGCTCCTTTAGCCTATTTAATATAAGAGTAACGTTATCGTTAGTAACTATATTTTCTAGTTCGTAAATCCGTAGGCCATCGCTTATAGAACTTATTCTTTTAACTTATATTCCTCGTTTAGGGTTTTCCATTAGTTAAGGGCTTAACGAAAATCGGGCAGCATTTCCCCTATATAATCGCCTAACCCGAATTTTCAATTATTCTGCTGTTAACACAGAAATACCAACAACAGAGATATACATACAAAATTCTCACAATTCAGCCCATAACAATTCTAACAACCCAACAACTTCTCTAAATCCATTTCAACCAACAATTTCCTATAACATCAATTTTATGCATTTTCTTACTTCCGATTTCGTCCAATAAAATTTTAATAACTCCATTACAATACTATTAACACAATTACCCCATAAAACAAGAAAATCTTACCTTAATTTTCTCGAAGGAATTTCCACTCTTAATTGCTCCACTTTCGATATTTCTTCTTCCTCGATTCAATATCCAATGTTGCTATCACCTCCTTGAACTTGTAATGCACTTGAAATTTTCTCAAAACAAGTAAAATCAAAATTTTTCCCATGAACCATGGCTGGCCGAGAGCCAACAGCCATGGTTCCTCAAGCTTTTTTTTTTTTTTTGTTTCAATTAGATTTCTTTGTGAAGAAGACATAAGCCCATAAGTCATCACCTTGCTATTTATGGGCAGCCCACTAATAGGGCACGTGTCCCACTAACATACCCATATTTTATATTTTTTTTAAAATAAGTAAATCGAGTGGGGCCCACAATAATAATTAATTTAATTAATCACTAATTCTTACTTAGTAATCTAATCACAATTAATTAATTAATCCCTAATCTCTATTAATGTTTTTACTCTAAATAAAATTTATAAAAAATTTATGTGCTTAATTAAAATTGAAAATTAAAGGTTCCTATTTCATGTCCGGAAATAATCCTGTCTTTAACTTGAGTCGATTCGCTCGCGAATAATTCGACGTATAAATGTACGGGGTATAACAGAAATGGAGAAGCTCTCCTAAAAGATGATTTATGAATAGAATGGATTTGCACGTTTAAAGGAATATTTCATGAACTTCAGGGTCGATACTACAAAATAACAAGTCGAGGAGGGCGCTCGGGGAGGAAGGAACTCAAGGAAGGTTTGAGAATTAAAGTAGGAAAGGTAAACTAATGGGCTGGTCAAAAGGAATGGACAGAAGAAGAAGGGAAGAAAAGAAAAATTGAGCAATCACCAAGGAAAAGCGAGAGGATAATGAACTAGCAAAGCTAACCGGGAGGTAGTACATCAATGACATGGTATGAGGATAAGGAATACCGAGATTCAATTATAAAGGAAATTGAGGGATAAAAAGAGCAAAGTGTGACCAAACGCTCTGTAGAATGTTTTGATGGATTCCAATGTCCCCATTAACCCATTGATTCGGGAAATGTTCAGTCATAAAAGGTAGAAGTAGGCGTGCTTTAAAGAAGGCAGCTAGAATGGATCGGTAATGCATAAGCACTTCGTTTAAATGCAAAGCCCACGATTAGCAGAAAGGAAAATAAGTCAAGCTATACGATGAGAGAATTCCGGTATTAAAAGAGACCAAAAGAGTTAGAGGATCATTAGGGTTAGCCGATGACTACTAATACTCTGGAGTTACTAGTGTATAAGAACACCCTTAAAAAGGGGGGAAGAGCAGATCTAGTCCTGTAACGAGGTATGTCATTGTCGAAATTCCAAGGAAAGAAAGATATTACCTTAAAGAGGTCAAAATTCAGGACGTAGTGGCATATCAAGAATGCATTAAGAGGGGCACAGACGAATTAAAGATAAGCATACCACAAAGCAGGTATGAAAAGGAATTAAAATGGATCAAGAGAATACTTCATGCAGACGTGAGATATGATATTTCTAGACCAGGGAAATTTGTGCCGCACTTAAATAGGCAGCAACGTATCCTAAAGAGTAATAAAGAGAGTAAGAAAGGTCTGTAAGCTAACTACAAAGAGAATGATGAAATGGATGATGAGTACAAAGGACACTTTGGGTTGCAACGGAACAAAATCTTGGTATTAAAGGAAAAATATGAGAATCTTAACAAAAGGAGTAACGATAAGCAGTGTGGTGATCTCAAACAGAGGAAGACTGATGTGGGTGTAGATAGAAAGGCAACAGCATCACCAGAAATTAGAAAGTATATCACGAGTCACTAACCATACTGAGCATAAGGGTATGTATTATAGAATTATATGAACCATCAGCGTAAGATTATGCCCCACAGATGGGAATGGACACATCGAAAAGCCAACAAGGAATGACAGCTAACTAAGTGATCACTGGAATAAGGAAGTCAAGGGTAAGTATACCATACCGATGTTAGAAAATAAGTTGTGGTAAAGTTAGAATTGCCCTAACTTTATAATTATAAGTTATACTGCAAGATTTGGGGAAAAGGAATTAAGGGAGAGTTTTGACACGAACTCGAAGATATTGTGAGCTATAGACTAGTTCGAACTATGATTATTGGTTCATCGCAATATATAATCCTGCAACGAGGAATAATAAGGATGGTGATGGAACATTAAGAATGTACGTAATTAAGAAATTCTATTGAGGATATAGGTATAACTGATCATGGAAAGGAATTAAGATGGATGGTTGAAGAAACGTCACCGTTAAGAGTAAGGATTTTTCAGTAGCTGTTACACCTCAAAAAAATTCCCGTTAACGTACAGTGAATAGACTAACGAAGGGCACGAGGTATACGATGTTTTGATAAGTAAGAAATAGTATTTGATGATCTTAATTGAGATTTCAAAGACATTCGAAGTAAGAGAAGAAAGTTTGCCAAGAAAGACAAGGTATGTGTTATGTATTGAGAAGGATTTACGAGTACCGAGTTAGTGATGGCTTAAGGATGTTTTGGAGAAGAGTTATAACGTCCCTTAAATTTGTAATGAGGTGTTAAATAAGTGTTAAGAAGGTTCCATAAGAATTGGAGATCAAACGAGTCGACGAAAATGAATTCCGGAAGGTTGGGCAACATACGGTCCAACATACTGGCCGTATAAAATATATGTTACACCTTGGAAATTTCATGTTGTCGTGTAGTGAGTGAACCACTACGAGCTTAATGATAACAGGGAGTTCTTAAGACTATAAGACGGAAAATTAGTGGTCTTAGAATGCGTACATCAAGATCTTGAAGTTATATGAATTGATAGAATAAGGATTGATAAGGATAAGTGGAGTATAAGTGAGGTTTAGGAAAGGTTTCGTAAATTATCACGTTAAGAATTGTTTGGTAAGGTCTTGAGGACGAGTAATAGGGATGTTTAGATCATTAATGAAGTATTAAACAAGTGTTAAGAAGGTCGTCTAAGGATTAGAGACCAAACGAAACGACGAGAACAACTTCGGGAAGACTGTGAGTTACACGACCATGTTATACGGCACGTGGAATGTTATACGGACCGTACAATGGTCCGTATAACCCAACAGCAATGAAGTGTTCCACGGTGGTGAACCACGACCACTTGTACGGACCGTGCAATGTTCCATGGACCGTACAAGTGTCCGTGGAAGTCCCGACGGGCTGAATAAGTTCACTTATATAAATGTGATCCCACTTTATTAATTTCATTTCCCACACACTTCTTCATCTCTCTCAAGACCTCTAGAAGGCTCCACTTACTTCATCTACAAGAATACAAAGGAAAACAAAGATCAATATTAAGAATTCAAGTGAATAGAGTGCAAGGAAGCTCTTTGGAGTTGCTAGAGTCAAGAAATCCCTTGGAAATTGAAGCTAGGGTTTTCTTAATGGGAAGTATTGCCACCCTAAACCCGTTCCTATGCATTCAAAGGTGAGTTTTATGATTATTCCATGTTGGTTAAAGTATTGAAAAGTTGAAACACTTGGTTTATGGAAGAAGATGGAAAATGAGTTACAAAACATGAGATTAGTGGAAATTGTGAATAGTGGATTAATATGAATCATGAATATTGCTATGTTGTGATTGTAATTATGTTATGAATGATGTTAAGAGCATGACAGAAACATTAGATGAGAATGAATGTAACGTGGTAGTATGATTATGATTATGGATGACCATGAGAGGAAATTGTAGGAATTGGATAATAATGAATTTGACCAAAGTCATTGATGAAGATATTATGAATGTTATTATTGATGTTTGGGAGTTGAAAAATGATATAGGGAAAGTAGTTCAAACACGCTTATATTGTTGATTATCTAATAGAAGTATGAACTCTCTTGAAGGTAGAAACGTGAATATTGAAGAGGGGCGTTTAAGCGATAGAGTAGCTAGATGAAAAGGTATGTGAGGCTAGTCCTTTCTTTCTATAGCATGAATCCGATGGTATGATTTTTCCCTCTTCTTCGTCAATCCTCTATATCGCGGAAAACTAATAGCCTATGTTCATGAATAGCCATATGAGATGAGAGATATATTATGAGCTCAATAATGATGATGATGAGTTAAGTATAAAGAATATAGAGTTCATGATATGATGTTCCTATAACGATAATGATGTCATTTATTGAATACACTCACCTTATATATTATTTCCTTCAAGGTGAGGCAATATACCCTAAAGATAATGATGTCATTTATTGAATGCACTTAACTTATATATAAATTCCTTCAAGGTGAGGCAGAATACCATAAAGTTAATGATGTTCATTATTGTATACACTCACCTTATATACTATTTCCTTCAAGGTGAGGCAGAATACTTATAAATGTTCCATAATGGAATCGGGGGTTCACGACTTTAGGTCACCTCGATAAAGTATAGCTATCTTTGAGTTATTTTACATGCATTATGATGAGTATATGTTGATGATATTACACCGCGCCTATATGGCACGGGCAGACACACCACTGCAGTGTGAAGCTTATACCCCAGACGCGGGAGGCCTAGACGCAGGTTAATTATTATCACACCGTACCTATATGGACGGGCAACTTATACATTATCACACCGTACCTATATGGACAGGCAGCTTATACATTTATGCATTCATGATATGACGACGATTATGAAGTAAGTCAGCATGCATTATTTCTTTATTAAGTGGCAGTCAGATACAGTTGCTCCTTATTTGATGCTTTCTTTATCTCATTGACGTATTGTTATTATTTATGCCTCTTATACTCAGTACAATGTTCGTACTGACGTCCGTTTTCTTGGACGTTGTGTTGATGCCCACATGTAGACAGGGAGGTGACCTTGATCTAGACTCGTAGGGGCTATTAGCTGCCTTGAGAGCACTCCATTGTTCTGGAGTGTTATATCCCGCATTTTGTGCAATCGGATAATTCAAGACAATTGCGGGAAGACAACAAGCAATGCCATATTTTATTTTGTTTGGCATATGAGTTGCTTATGAAAAATTTAGAAGTGGAAATAATGAGGAAGGTCAAGGGCATAAAGGGAAATTTGCAATATGACTCGTGGATATACGGAGGAAGACGAAGGATAAAATTGGAAATTTGAAAAATTAAAATTTGTCATGAAGTGCCAAAACAAATGGGCTAGAGCACTTTGGGCCAAGGTTAGCCATCTAACCTCTTTCTTGATGGGCCAAGCCCATATGGGGGTAATATTGATAACCCAAAAGATGACTTATAAGTCATCTTATTCACCTAATTTCTCTAGAAAGTTCAAGAAACAAGAACAAGAGAAAAGGAGGAGAAACTTGAAGGCCATTTCGGCCAAGAGCAAAAACCAACAAGAAAATTTACAAAAATTCCTTCAAAAATTGTTCTCTACTAATTGGAGGACCCTTAACAAGGTGGAGCGTTCATTGGAACAAGAAGATTTCATATTCTTGCAAGTTACAATTCTAGTCAAGTGGGGAGTCAAGAAGAAAGGTAAGAATCAACTTATCTTTATGTGTTATAGGTGATTATGTATGTTGTAGTATGTAAAGGTTGATGAAGTCCATGGAAGTGTGGAAAACATGTTGTGGCCGTGAGTGTGTGGTGTGTATATGTGGCCGTGTATACATGATGTTTAGCCGTGTATATTTGCTAAATTGTAGAGGAATGGTGAGCAAGTTTTATTTAGTGTTTTGGTTGTTGTTGTGTTGTGGATCCTTTGTTGTTAATGAATGCTTAATGACCTTAGTGGAGTTGTAGAAGTTGGAGACTTATTTAGAAGTTTATGTATATTGAATGTGATGTTCTTGCATGTATGAAAGACAATGATATTGGTATGGTGTCGTTGGAATATATATATATATTATTAGGTTGTTATTGTTTTATTGGAGTTGGAAGGTTTTGAAGAAAGTAGTATATTGATTGAGTTGTTATGATGTATTTTGGGTTGAATATGGACATTGTTAGTATGGTTGTTGACATTATGTTGATAGTTTGGCCGGGTTGAATTCCCGGATTGTTGTTGATTAAAAATTGGTTAAGTTGAATTTTGGGAATGGTGTATTTACAGGGGAAGTGCTGCCGAAATTTCGGTAGCCAAGTATTATCTTAAGATTCCAATTCTAAATGCTCTAACCAAAGTTTGGTAAATATGACCAATTTGTAGATTTTGGCGGATTTGCAACTTGAATTTGGAATAGCATAAGGAGCGGAAAGAGGTATGTAAGGTTTACTCTTCTTTCTATGGCATGTCTTAGATGTACTAAGTCGGATACGAGCCGCGGGGACAACTCCGTTCTCCGGAATCCGCACCCAAAGTTTTCCACGTTTCGTTCAATAGAATTGAACTAAATTTTGCAAAATGTTAGAAAGACTTCCTAAATATCTAGAGCTCCCATAGAGAGGTCCCGACTACCCTAAAACCCTCCTAGGAGACGTCATGAAATGTAACGAACGTGAATTTGATATGCCTCCTCATTTGACCCGAGGTGGGCCAATGGATCCCAGATTTTATTTATTTATTGTTCCGGTTGACCTATTTTGAAGTAGAACCTAAAGGAAACCTTTGATCCTTATACCGCTTATCTAATGACCAGTAATGTAGCTAGTCTAATAAGAATAATCCTACGACGATAATGATAATGACGATGTAAGAAAGAGAATATGTCTATGACCAGAACGACGAGAATAATTGCATGTCGAAAAGCCTTAAGTGAAGGATTCAGTATGAATACAAGAATGGTGGACTAGTTCTTGAGTCCAACTCTATTCCTTCGACATGACTCTATTTTCCAAAGACCCTAGGGTGCACGAAGTAATGTTTTATGAGTTTTACGATCTTGTCCCATGTTTTCTCTTAATGCTATTCTTCATTGATAGTCTCGCCTCATAATACTAATTCCTTCAAGGTGAGACATAACGATCATGATTATTTCATAATGTAATCGGAGGCTACCGACCTTACGTCACTCCGACCTGGACATGGTTTTCTTGGACTCTCGAGCGTGTTGTATGCATGTTATAAATATATGTATGTGATAAAAGAACCAGAGCGCTATAGACGCTGATGTATGTACATGACACACGTATACGTATATGATGAAAGAGCCAAAGCGCTATAGACACTGATATATGTACATGATGTATGCATACGTATACGGGGAAGATGGAGATAAGGGCAGCGCGTTATATACGCATATCCACCTGATCAGTTGGCATTATATGACATGATATCGTCCCGGACGCGGGATGTGTATATTTATGGATAAATGGATCGGCTGCCGACGCCTCGGCAATATGATATGTCCTATTTATATATATATATATGAACAAGGAAAGATTTTTAAAGGAAAGTTAAGCATGCATAGCATCTGCCAAGGGCATATATATATATACAGGTTATGTTTCTACCTCAGGACTGGTGCTATTACTCTTTTATGTCGTTATTCCCGTCTTATATTTTCCGTATGCTATTATTCATGCCTTACATACTCGGTACATTATTCGTACTGACGTCCCTTCTTGTGGACGCTGCGTTTCATGCCGCGCAGGTCAGCAGACAGGCGGGTTTGATTCTTAGGAGCTCTACCAGCAGCATTTGACAGCGCTCTAGTTGTTTCGGAGCCTCACTTCCTTGGTACTATTTTGTGTATATATATACATATATATTCGGGCACGGCAGTACTCGGCTCTTTCTATGTGTATGTGTACTATGTCTAGAGGCTCGTAGACAGATATGTACAGTTAGATGTCTTGTATTTTGAATTGTTCGCGTCTCTGTATAATGTGATAGCAACGCTTACTAGTCTATGTTTATGATGACGCTGCTAATGTTAATGTTCAGCAACAAAAAAAAAAAATGTATAGTACAGTTCCTACGGCCCGCTGAGAAGTAAGGGTACAATGATAGATACGGAGTGCTCGGTACAAGTATCGGGTACTCGTCACGGCCCCTAGTCGGGTCGTGACACGGAGGTGCCGTGATTATTCTTTTGTGTATATATGTATATTTTGGGCACGAAGGGGTCCTGTCCCGTCCATATGTCTAGTACTCTAGTAGAGGCTCGTAGATACGCAGTTGTGGGTTATATGGTCTCACGAGGTTACTGTTGTATATATATATATATATATATATATATATATATATATATATATATTTATTTTGATAGCCAAAAGGCTCATGTCTATAAAAGTATGTATGTTCTTAAATGAAAAATGGTTTTTCCTATGATTATGACATATGAATATTAAAGAAGTGTAATATGAGTATGATGAAGAGTAGAACGAGTGGTGCTCGGTGGTTAGCCACGGGTACCCGTCACGGCCCCTAGACGGGTCGTGAAAAAAGTGGTATCAGAGCAGTTCAGTCCTAGGAAGTGTCTACGAGCCGTGTCTAGTAGAGTCTTGTTTATGGTGTGTTGCGCGCCACGCTAATAAACAGGAGGCTACAGGGCATTTAGGAAAAATGACCATCTTTCATCTTAAGAGATCATGCGATAGAGCTGTGTTATAAGACTTTCTCCTCCCTAATTGTGTGTCATAATTTCAGCAAAGCTGATGAAAGGAAAAGCTATGGCAGCCTAGAGGGCAAGATGGTAGTTGAAGAAGCGCTTGAACGAGAGCTGTCTATAGATATGGAGGAGGGCGAACCCCAGAATAAGGCCCCACCATGGTTTTCCCATACTTCGCCCACTGTTGAGGATCAGAGGGGAGCCTCAACTTTAACTCCAGCACACCCCCGTTCCTCCACCAGATGCCTCGGGCCAAGAGATGAGACAGGCCATTCTTCTACTGACTCAATTGGTAGTCGCTCAAGCTCAGCGGCAGGATGTGGGCCACGATAACAGGAGTTGGACAAAGAGAGTTAATTCTTCAGGGTTTGATCATGAGTTTAGGGGTGCTCCGAGGCAACAATTCTCTAGGCACTCAATTCGTTCAACAAGCGGTGCTCCTCCGCAGTTTCCTAGACCCAGATTTGGTGGATCTACTTATTCTAGGTTACCCCAGAGTCTCAGAGTTTCCAATTCTTGGATTCGGAGTGGTTCTAGTCAGACGAGATCCTCGGTACCACGATGTACTCGGTGCCGCAGGTTACATTGGGGACTGTGCCGCTTGGGCTCTGATGTTTTTTATACTTGTGCTCAGCCAGGCCATATCATGCGCGACTGCCCATGGAGGCGTGGTAGAGATAAGGTTCGACCTATGGGGTTAGTAGCTGGCTCTTCGTCATCAGTACGCCCTCCAAGGATAAGGCCACAGATGTTAGTAGGTGGTAGTAAAGACCAAAGAGGAACGCCGAGTCTAAGTGGATCCCAGCATCATATCCATGCGTTAGCTGAGCGACAGGATCTTGAGTCTTCCCCTGACATTGTCCCAGGTATATCGTTAGTATCCTTTTATGATATGTACGTATCGATTGATTCGGGTCCTACGCCGTCATATATTACTTCTGATGTTATTGACTATGTTGGAGTAAAAGTCTGGGCCAATCAAGCAAATTGATATGTCTACGCTTGTTAGAGACCCAGTGATAGCCAGAATCATAATTTATGAATAAGTTGTTGGACCGTGTGTAGAAAATATATATATATATATTGGAATTCTAGACTGAGTGTGCAGGCACAACTTATGAGACAAGCCCTATTATTTATATCCTTTAATGGTAAATGATCTTGTGTTGTTCAGTTATGTATTATGTGTGTTCCGATATATGTCCTATTGAGACATCGAACGTGTTTTCTGGGCTATCTGCAGGTTTGGGATTGTTATGCTTACAAGAGAAACTCTGCCGAAATTTTCCTAGAATCTAAAGGAGATAAGATATAAGCTTGTGATATGTCCTAACGAGAAAAGATGTTGTGCAACAAGGTAATGGCAGGATGAGATTAAGTTAGGAGTATCATTAACAACTACGCGAGATGAGTTATATACTATTGAATTGATAGTAACAATAGTTATAAGATCGACATTGATGCGGTAAAAAGAAATGCTTGGTAGTACTAAAACGTGATATAGAAGAGAAAGGGTAACCCCAATAGAGTGTGATACTAAAGTATTGATTGGATGGATAAGTACGAGTAAAATACGACAAGTTTATTAGCAAAATAGAGTAACAGCATGATTGAAACAGGGGGCTGAAGTACAAAGGGGTATAACGAATGAGAATATGTTGTTAAGACAATTTATATGGTAACTGTAATAGAACTGATTAGAAAGAATAACAGATTGAGTATGCATACTTCGTAAGATTTATTCTATTTTACGAGCAGGTTTGCGAACGAGGTAAAGAGGTCTCACTCTATAGAGTTGATTATGATCAAGGTATAATGAGAACGCAACAAGAACTGTAATACAAAGCATAGCGAGGAAACGACTAAGGATATGACATGTTCTATGTGAATAAAGAGTGAACGCAAGTATGAAACCAACAAGCGAGCCATGAGGCTATAGATGAGAAAGCTTAAAAAAGACCTTGTTAGGGGAAAGTCCAGCATAGCATAGAGGTTCCTCAATAACAGAAATGATAGCAAGCAAAAGGGGGAAGTCGGCTTGAAAAAGAAATCAGAGAAAAGTGGTATGGCAAGTAGTAGTAGTTTGTGATTGGTATAATCAAGAGTATGGGTGATACCTTTGGCGGGATGTAAAGACCGAGACTCCCGAAAGATGAATAACGAAATAGGACGATTATTAGGAAGAGGATCGACGCAATAAGGACGAGAGGGGATAATCAGAATGAAAAGAATAAGTTTTGGAAGCAAAGTATGTATTGTACAAAGGTAGTATATACTAAAGGACAAAGCGGTACTAAGTTGAGAGTAAGGTTCCTCGTGCGAAGAATAAAGGATTGGTTATAAAATGGGAGAAAACAAGATAAATCAAGGAGGAAGGAATGTAAAGGAATAGGAATGAGAGTAGAGAGAAAAGGAAATATACGAAGTATGCGTGCTTAAGAAGTAGTTGCGTTATGATTAAAGGAAGACATATCTTTTACGAATATCCTATACCAAGTTAGAACGAATAAAGTATATGAAGTAATGGGTTGAAAAGAAAAGATCATCATGAGTTATGAGTTTACCATACGACGATAAATCGGTAGAGTAAAACTATCATCGACGACAAATATAATACGATTACGATTGGTTTTGAAATCAATGTTGAGTGCAACACAAGAGTAGTAAAGTATGAGGCATGAGGGGTATTAGTGGCGTATGAGACTCAGGCCCTGGAAAACAAAGATGACGTTACAAGTGAACTTTGAGCATCGAAGGAGAGAGCAAGTGACATTACATGGATAGTGTAGATAACTAGGCATGCTACTATTGTGAGCATCCCTATGGGACAAAAGTTGTTAATTGGATCGGATTTAGACCTTGACTCATAACTACTAGATGAGCTAAGTAAAGATACATCCTTGTTCGGATTGCTATATCGGTTGTATTATTTGATTACAAGACTGCAAGGTGAGTATGTTAAGACTTCACACATGAATTATTGTAGCTGTAGATTATGTGAAACGGTATGAATAAGATATAGTATAGTGAGCGGTATATGAATTCAAGATTTGAAGGCAAGGCAAAGGATTTGAGAATGGTACAAGTAAAACTCTTAAATGGGGGAAGCGAATAAAGAGGATACAAGTTTAGAGATTGAAATGATGGGTCCTACGATGTGAAAGATATAGACTTTAAAACCAACAGTGAGAGTTATGCAGAAATGAGTCTAATAACGAGTAAATAAATGAACACGAATTGAGGAAGCACCTGAGAATGTACGGGAAATCATTCATGAAGACCTTGAACCGCGTGACATTGAGAGCAAATAACTCAAGGGGTATTGTAAGGATGGCAATGTTATACCCGAATAAGAGGCAAGGCACTAAAGGTAAAGTCGTAAGTAATGATATTGCGATTTATAAGCGACGGTTAAGAAAGGGACCTAATGTTTTCTATAGTAGAACCTAAGATATGATAATCAAGGGAAAATTAAAGGAAGGAAGAGAGCATGACGAGATAAGTTACTACAGATAGACAAAAGAGTTTAGGTATATGTAATCACCGAACCGAGCCATGGTCGGGCACACGAAACACCGATCCTTCGTGGTTGGGCATGCTAAGTAAATGATATGTATATGAATATGACTATGGGTACAATATGTACATGAGTACGATTATGACTACGGATACGGATATGAATACATGAATATGTATAGATGTGTATGTACTCGAATCACGCAAGAACGATTATGTAACTTGTAAGTATTTATGTGTCACCAATGAAACCAAGTGGGTACTTAAATTTCATGACCCAAACGGATGGGCCATGATGTCACGACCCAACTAGGGGGGGAGCGCAACGAGCACCCGGTGCTAGCCCACCCGGGCACCCCTTATCGTACCTTTACACTTTCGTCTACGTGAGCCACATAACAAAACATATATTTCAATTCGCTAATCACACTAGTCCCATAGGACAACACTACCTTTATATCATCATTGACATCTATGCCCATATCAATGTACATAAGCCGACGAGGCTAACAAAATGAAATAAAAAATATAGGCCAACAAGGCCAAACACCTCTAACCACATACACATGTCTACGAGCCTCTAAGGAGAGTATAACATATCATACAGGCGGGACAGGACCCCGCTATGCCCATAATTATGTACACAAAAGAAAAAGTACCCAAAAGCTATAACTCCGAATGAAGTGGAGCTCTGCTATGTAGTCTCTGAGAATGTAGCTATGGATCAAGTCTGTCTCCATGTGCACCTGCGGGCATGACGCAGCGTCCACAAACAAAAGGACGTTAGTACGAAGAATGCACTGAGTATGTAAAGCATGATCAATATCAATATAGAAGCATAATAAGCAACATAAGGTATATTATAAGATGGGAGATAGTGGAACCATCGTCATAAGCACTTACTTGCCTTACATAGGAACTTTCCATTTCGAGTGTGTGATTGTGTACATACATCCGTGTCCATATCCACATCCGTACTCATTTGCATATCCTTAGTCGTATTCATATCATATACATATTCTTATCCATAATCATATCATATTCGTATTCGTATCTATATCATGTACCTATCCATAGCATATACATATTCATATCATACACATATCATTTACATAGCATACCCGACCCCGAAGGTTCGGTGTTTCACGTACCCGACCATAGCTAGGCTCGGTGATCATACATACCTGGCCAACCAAGGCTCAGTGTTACACATACCTGGCTCTACCAAGGCTCAGTGTTGTCCGTACCCAACTGCAGTGGTGCGCGCGCGTTACATAAACATACATATATATTCTACCCGGCCTTATAAGCTCGGGGTTCTATAATAGTCATGCATAGACACATAAACATAATAGCTCATAAGCATCTTTACTATTATCATCACTATCATCATCGTCATCGTTATCGTCATCGCTATTACCTATATAGTCGTCATCAATATCATTATCACTATTATCGTCATTCATTGTATCTATCCTTATAGGATTACTCATCATATGAGGAACTTAGTACAATCGTAATACATATCGAGGATCATGAGCTCAATAGCTCGAAAGATAGAATCATTTGAAGGATATCATAGACTTATAGAAGATTTAGATGTTTGGCCAAAGAACCATTCCTTATGAAAGAAGGGTTAGCCTTACATACCTTTCCGTTCAACTATTTACCACTTGCACGTTCTCCTCCGAAGCTCACGTTTCTACCTTCATTAAAGTCATACTATAATTAGAAATCGATAGCTAGTATACATTACTAAAACTAGAGAAAATCGGACAACATTTCCTTTATTTATACGACATTACTCCATAGTGTATATCAACTCCCAAACGTCAATAATACATTCACAATACTATAACAATAGTCATTATTCATCCACATTATCCACATTTCTCAATTCACTTTCAATCGCCCATTTCCATGGTCCTAACACACGACTACGTTCATTCACATACATTGCCTATCCCATGTTCTTCCACGTCATTTACAACATATTTATATCACAACACATTAAGAATCATGACTCAATTCAAACTATCACTCAAAATGGCACTATTCCACATTCATGACCCATTTTTCTGTACCCTGCTACAATCCAAGTATTTCAACTCTCAAATACCTTAAACAACATAGAAATGCCATAAATCTTACCTTATAAGTTGTAGGAACAAGCCTTTGTTGGTAATACTTTGCTTGAGCAAAAACCCTTGTTCATCTCCAACGAGATTTCTTGACTTGAATGATCTTTAATGGGTTTATTTACACTTGATGCATTTAATTTATGTTGTTGGTTACTAATAACCCTTGAATTCTTATGGAATAAATGTAGAGAGATGTTTTAGAGAGAAGGGGTGTGATATGGAAATGAAATGAAATGAAACTTGGTCCTTTATTTAATGAACCATTTCAGTCCCCGACTATATATACGGACCAACATAAAGTCTGTACATTTAATACGGGCCATATGTTTGGTCCAGAAAGTATGCCATTCTGGTCTGATTATACGGTCCCAACATACGGACCGTATAATTTATACGGCCAGTATGTTTGGCCGTATAATCCCCAGTGATCCCGAAGCTCGTTTCGTCGACTCGTTTGATCTCCAATCCTTATGGAACCTTATTAACACTTGTTCAACACCTCAATACCAATCTAAGGGATGTTATCACTCTTTTCCAAGACATCATTAAATCCTCATTAACTCATTACTCTTAATTCCTTTCTGTTACCTATCGTATGCCTTGCCTTCTATTGGCCAACTTTCTTCCCCCCATCTCTAACATCTTTGAAATCTCAACTAGGGTCGTCGAATGTCATTTCTAACTTATTGAAATATCGTATGCTTGTAATCTTCACTAGCCTATTCACTTGTGCATCAACGGAAAATTTTCCGAGGTGTAACATTCTTCCCCCCTTAAGAACATTCGTTCTCGAATGTTAAGCACTCGGGGATTCTACGAAAACTTCGCCAGAGTTTCTCCTATAATATGGCGCTACCATCCTGTGACAACAACCCATATTAACAATGCCTCACAGGGCCACAGTCACAACCCAGCTAGGGGCCGCGATGGGTACCCGGGGCTAGCCACCGAGCACCACTCGTTCTACTACTCATCTTACTCATTTAATGCTCTCTTATCAACTTTTATACTCAAATGGTAAGAAAAATCGTATTTCATATGGAAACATAATTACTTTTATATACATGTGCCTCTCGGCCATCAAAATAATATGTATAAATAATAGCATCCCGTGAGACCATCTAACCCACACTGCGCATCTACGAGCCTCTACTGGAGTGCTATACATAAGGACGGGACAAGACCCCGTCATGCCCAAAAATACATATATATGACTATACACAAGAGAATCATCGTAAGCACCTCCGAACAAAGGAGTGCTTTCAATCAGCTAACAGCTACTACTGGTCTGGGTCGAGTTTGCCTCCCTGTCTACATGTGGGCATGGACATAGCGTCTAAAGAAAACGAACGTCAGTACGAACATTGTACTAAGTATGAGAGGCATAATAAGACAATGATGTAAAAGAATTATCTACATGGAATAACTGTATTTGACTGTTAAGTGTAAAAGAAATAGTGCATGTTGGCTTACTCATAATCATCATCATGTCATGAATGCATAAGTACATATATAAGCTGCCCGTCCATATAGGTACGGTGTGATCATGTATAAGCTGCCCGTCCGTATCAGATCGGTGTAATAATCATAACATTAGCCTGCGTCCAGGCCTCCCGCGTCCGGGGTATCATCTCATGCCGCCCACTAGTGGTGTCTGCCCATGCCATTTGGCCATGGTGTATCGTATAGCTACCCGCCTTGGCGGTGACTGCCTGGCCAAATAGGCGCGGTGTTATAACATCATCATACATGTTCATCATAATATGCTTATCGTAACATACTTATCATAATACATGCATAAGGCTTAAGAACAATTTTACTTTATCGGGGTGACGTAAGGTCGTGATTCCCCCGATTTCATTATGGAGTAAGTATTGACATCCTGCCTCACCTTGAAGGAACTAGCACGTAAGGTGAGTGTAAGCAATAAATAACATCATCATCATTATAGGATCATCATGTCAAGTCCCTTATCTTATATAGTTATTCATAAACATAGGCTTTTAACTTTTTGGGTATATAAAAACTCATGGAGAGGAAGGAAAATCATGCTATGAGATTCATGCCATTAGAAAGAAAGGACTAGACTCACATACCTTTGACGTTTAACTAAGCTATCGCTTGCTTGTTCTCCTTCAATGTCACGTTTCTACCTTCAAGAGAGAATTCGCACTATCGTTAGTTAGTTCGACTATAAGAACGCGTTACTAATTCTAGGGAAAATTTGGGCAGTACTTCCTTTGTTTATACCACTTTTCCGATATGCTATGTCAACTGCCACATGCTCACAACAACATTCGCAATATTGCAATCAACAATCGTCATTTATATACATTGACCACAATCCACCATTTCTCTTCAATTTCTCCATATTTATGGTTATAGCTTACTATCGCGTTTCCTCATGTATAATACTTATTTCATGGCCTAAATGTCATTTATAACATATTCATAATCACAACACTCGAACATTCATGATTCAACCCAACTACCTGTTATAGCCCGTATTTCGTACGCTTGGATATTTCAAGGTCGTCGTGGAGAGTTAAGGGCGAGACCATTTTCAAAACTTATTTTTGTATACAAGTTGGTTATGAATATTATTTGACGGAAACATTGAGAATGGTTAAGGGCAGAAAGGAGAAATTGCAAAATGGTAAATGGTAATATTGAGGAAAGTCTAGGGGCTTAAGTGTGTATACATAGGTAAATGGTGGACAAAATAAAAATAAGACATATGGATAAAGCTTATGAGATAAGCTAAGTGGTCATCTTTTTATTTAAGAAAATTTCAAGAAAATGGAGGAAAACTCTAGGCAAAGAAAGAAAGTGAGGCATGTGGTTATTTCATATTAAGTGGGGGCTAATTGTAAATAATAAAAACACATGGGGCCAAAGCTTTCATAAGAAGACAATTAATCTTCTTTGACCAATATGGGAAAAATTCAAGAAAAAAGGAAGAAATTCCTAGAGAATTCTAGAGAAAGAGGGCATGTGCCCCTCACATGATATATACATATATATATATATGATTATTAGTCATATTCTTACAAGAAAAGAAGACTTGAAAAAAAAAAAAAAAGGAGAGAAGAGAGGGGTTCGGCCCTATGGCCAAGAAATTGAAGCCATGGAAGACTTATCAAAAAAATATTTTCTTCTAGTTTTCCAAGCAAGTGAAAGGTCCTCTACAACATGGAAGAGTTGTTGGAATAAGGAAATCATTCATTTGGACAAATTCATGACCTTAGCCAAGAGAAAACTTGAAGGAGATAAGGTAAGAACTAGTCTTCCTTTGTATGTTATAAATGGTTTGTGAATATTATGGTATGTAGAAGTGGGTGAAAAACATGAAATTATGCATGTTGATGTTGTGGCCGTGAGTGTAGGGTGTTGGTAGAAGCATGATGAATAAATGTTATTTAATGTTATTTGATTGTTGTATACGTTGTGGAGTGTGAAAATGAATGAAATTCGTAACAATATGGATGTTGGGGTGTTGGCCGAAAATGGGCTGCCTTGTGTGTTAGGTAATGAACTAAATTCATTTAGTATTGGTTGATATTGTTATGAGCGTTTTGAACATATCGTAATGTGTTGAAATGGGTGAAATTCATAAAGATATGTATAGTGTTGTGTGGCCGTGTGTTGCAAGATTGACCGTGTATATGTGTCGTGTTGTGTGAGAGGATTGAATTAATTATATGTAGTATGTGGCTTGTTGTTGTAATATATAGAAAAGATGGATGAAAATGCATGAAAATATGTAAGAAGAGGTTATGGTCAAATAAGAGGCGTTTTGGTAAGTTAAGGTAAATCGATGTTATTTGACATTCTAGTTGTCGTCGTTATGGATTATGTGATGAAGAATGAAGGTTGTTGTTGAAGTTAGCATACATGAATGATGATGACATACACGGTCGTTGTTGAATTGGAGTGTTTCGGGCAAAGTAATATGTTGATTAAGTCGTTGAAAGATTATGTGAATCGAATTGAATTAAATTGAATTGAATTGAATTGAATGTTGGAATGTTGCTAGAATGAATTGCTAATATAGTTGTTAGTTTGGCCGAGTTCCATTCTCGGATTGTTGTTGCTAAATTTGGCCGAGTTAGAATCTCGGGGGTGGTGTATTTACAGGGGAGATGCTGCAGAAATTTCGGCAGAATATAAATGAATGTGTTTGAAAGGTTAAGGCAAGTATATGACAAAGGATCTAACGAATGTGTGAACTCCTTTGAATGTAGATTAACAAGTTGGACGAATAAGCGTACCTAATAAGGCGCGGCGCAGGTATGTAAGGCTAAGCCCTTTCTTTCTATGGCATGAATCATACGATATAGTCTTATAAATGCTCCCATAACGTCCTTGTTTTCAAAAGCTAGAAGTTATGAATTCAAACCATGATTTCCTTTCTAAAAGTTATAAATGTTTTCCAAAATATTCATTTTTCTCCAAAATCCAAGCTTTACGATTTTGAAAGTTTTTATGATTAAAACAACGACTACGATACTATGACGATAATAATGATGCTAGACATGATAAAATGTCTATGACGAATATGTCAAGGATATGTTCTTACCATGACTACGACGATATGAAATGTTAAGCTATTTTTGGATAATGACTATCTTGAAGGTTTCAATGTATATGAAATGAAATGTTATGATCATGTTTCATGTTTCCCCGTGATGATATTCTTCATTGATAGTCTCACCTTATAATTGTTCCTTCAAGGCGAGACATAACGACCAAGATGATTCCATAATACAATCGGAGGTTACCGACCTTACGTCACTCCGATAGACACATGACTTTCCTTGGGCTCTCATGCATGCTATATATGTAAATGGGAGGGGGGAAGGGATACATGTATATGGGGACATGGGAAAGGGAAACATGTTTCATCGCCACCTGGTCAGCTGGCATTATCATCCCGGACGCGGGATGCCCGGACGCGGGATATATGGGCGAGCCGACATATTTCGGCGCAATGTGGGCTAGCCGACTTGTTCGGCGCAATGATATGATATGACCAAATAAGCATGCATGGTTTCCGCCCTAAGTGGCATTCACATGTACAGGTATCTCAGTCAGCCTATGATATGCTATATGTCTCCCTAAGATATGATATGATATGATATGACCTGACATGATATGACACGACAGGATATGATATGATATGGTATGACATGATATGATAGGATATGACACGATATGATATGACATGATATGTACCCTATGAGATGCCCTATGATTCCTTTGTGATTATCTCCACTGGTACCTCTCATTGTGTTGTCGTTCATGCCTTACATACTCAGTACATTGCTCGTACTGACCCCTCTTCTTCGGGGGCTGTGTTTCATGCCGCGCAGGTATACCCAGATGAGCCGAAGTCATTATAGAAGGTGTTCCAGCGAAGTTGGCGAGCTCCACTTGGCCCTGGAGTGTAGCCGAGTCAGCGTACTATGCTATGATGTCCTTGTTCAATGTTAGAGGCTTTGCAGACAGAGTCGTGGGTACAGAGTGTCAGCTTTGTAGACGGCTTCGCCAGTCAATATGTTATTACGTTTCATGTCACGGGTCCCATATGATGATAGACATTACTTATGAAAAAAAAAAAATTGGAGAGCTTACTATGTACTTTACTCTTAAGTGATTCAAGAGTCTATGTATGTAATAAGAGTCAGTGGGTTCGCTCGGCTCCAGATATGGGGTCGGGTGCCCATCACACCCTAGTAAAGTCTGGGTGTGACACTACCATCCCACCATGACACTATTCACTCATGAATGACCCATTTCTTATGTCTTCCTACAATTCAAGTATATTACTCTTCCAATACCTTAAACAACATGGTATAGTCATGAAACTTACCTTATATGATGGTTGAACAAGTCTTGAATGGAATTACTCCTCTAGCATCAAAACCCTACTTCACTTCCTTTGGGTTTTCTTGAGAGAGATGAACTTTAGCTAGGTTTCATAAACTTTGTCTCATGGATTTGGAGTTATTGATCATGGATTTCCTTTGATTTTCTTGTAATTGAAGAGTGGAGAGTATTCTAGAGATTCCTAGAGAGAAATATCGTGGATAATGAAATGAATTTAATGAGCTTGGGTCTCCTTTTAATGACTTAAAATCTGATCCGGAATGAACAGTAGTTGAAGTGCACAGTGGTCATAAACCCAGTTTACGGTCTGTATTCCAGTTTATGGGCCGTATTTCGTGGTCGTATTTAAGCATATCAAAAACAGAAATGTATGCTGAGGATCATGGTGATTTACGATCGCGGTTTAGGGGCCGTATTTCAATTTACGGTCCGTATTCCAAGTCGTATTTAACCATTTGATCATTTGGCAGAAAGTTGATGTTCTGTAAGTTGGAATACAACATGGTGGTTTACGGGCCATATACTACTTTAAGGTCTGTATTTAACTTTACGACCAACTGGGCCAAAGTGCAAATCTGCAACTTTGACGTCTTCAGAACCTATAATTAGTCATTGTGGAGCATAACCTTATCTCTTATTCCCATTGCCTTTGAAATCTTACTTATGGTCGTCAAACGTCATTCCCTTCTAATTAAAACACCATATACTCGTATTCTTCGTTAGTCTATTCGTTGTACGTTCATGGGGAAATTTACGAGGTGTAACAGCCACAACATAATAGCAATAGAATTTGGTCACACATGACCCAAAAGCATAAAAAGGAAAATATACATACCATAGGATCTTGATATCTCATCTTGGATCTTTTCTAGGGGCTGAAATAAGTGTGGGTACTTAGATCGCATACTTTCTTCCGCGTCCCATGTCATTTCTTCTCGTTTACTGCTTCTCCATAAAACCTTAAATGAGGCCACTTCTATGTTTCTAAGCCTCCGTACTTGCCTATCTAGTATGACAATGGGTACCTCTTTGTAAGTTAACTTCTCTGTCACTTGTACATCATTTATTGGCATGATCCTAGTAGGATCTTCAACGCATTTTTGAAGCATCGATACATGGAAAACTGGATGGACTGACTCCAAATCAGGAGGTATGTCACGACCCAAACCCGTAGGCCGTGACTGGTGCCCGACCTGGACACCCGTATACATGCTCTTTAGCTATATGTTCTTTTCACAACAAACTCAATATGGATCTTATAACGACCAACCATGGTCTCAAATTTGTCGCATAATTATACATATAAAAGCAAGCCGACAAGGCTGCCATCACATATCAATATCATATGCAAGTCAACAAGGCTGCCATTATAGACGAACCTCATACCACAGCACATCGTATAGACACAGCTGAACAGAACCCATACACAACCCACACATATGTCCACAGACCTCTAAGAGTTTCAACAGTAAATATGACGGGACAGGGCCCCGTCGTACCCTTAGTCAACATATGCATATATTTAGATTAGAAAGGATCTATACCAAATCTGGGCTCCGGAACAACGGAACTCTCCAAAATAGCAGAAGGGGAATCTTAAGCTGTCGGATCACCAAAGCGAGTATCTGCACCTGCGGGCATGAAACGCAGCACCCCGAAGAAAGGGGGTCAGTAAGGAATATGTACCGAGCATGTAAAGCATGAAATACAGTAAACGGGATCATAACTGAAATAAGAGGTACAGAAAATGAGTACAATAACCAGAATACCAAGTACTTGCTTTTCAAACATAACTCATGCACATCAATATCATATGTCAGATCCGACCCCATTATGGGACCCGGTGAACATGGTCGCCACCCCGTCTCTGGCGCCATAACACAGCATACTCCAGAATATAATATAACTCCGTAACACAGCATAATTCCGTAACACAGCATAACATCATAACACAGCATAACACCATAACACAGCATAACTCCAGAATATATATATATATATATATATATATATATATATATATATATATATATATATATATATATATTGTACTCGGCCCTTTAATGAGGGACTCGGCGAACAATGCAGTGGAAGTGTGCACGATAACATACCCGGCCTGGGACTCGGTGAAAGATATATTGATGTATGCACGAGCAGAGTAGTGAGAAACTATATGCAATTCAAAACATTTTTAAGGACTCAATAGGATAGTCAACACGAACCATCGTTCGCAATTTCAAATTATAGTCATACCATATACCTTTCGGATGTCCCTGTGGATCATATCAAAATGGAACTTTGAAATCATGTGTACATATCAATATATATAAAACAAAACATAAGTTATGGGAATCAAGATCAATAGCCATCCTAGTGGCTCTAAGAATAGGAATTTCCTTTGGAATCGTATATATATCGTATATTCATTTCACAACGATCATGCCAAAAAGAAAGAAGGGTTAGCTTCACATACCTTTAGCGCTTATTCGTCACACAATATGTATACGCTGCCCAATAATACTTCAACCTATATTAAGATGCCAACAACTATGTTTAAGTTACGGGGAGATTCAAAATGTATTCTAACGTTAGTAACTCCTTTCTAGATGTTTAGACAACATTTTCTCTTGTATCCAAACCAACCACATACAACCAATCCAACATCAATAATTATGTGTTCAATACCAATCCGGACAGCCCACACAATATCCCAAACAACCCACATTCACAACATGCAATAACGATTCACATACGACTACTACATTCTCAAGTTACTTCTAATAGTTTGTAGCCTTAACGTTTGCATGTAACAACTTATAACAGCCTATCTAACACAATGCATAATATTAATTATAATTAATCTCACAAGCTCAATAAGAATAACAACAACGTGTCAAAACAGTCCGCACATTACAACACCCAATAATAGTCTACATGCGATTATGACACGTCCAATTTATTCTTGTTAGTCTATAGTCATAACATTTCGTCGAAACGATTCTATAACATCCCAACCACTATGACAACATGATGTATATTCTTAACTATAATTAATTTTTCCAACTTAGCCAAAACAACACGTCCAAAACAGTCCCTAACCAACAACATGTCCAAAACAGTCCCTAACCGACAACATAAAAATATTCGGAATTCTTGCAAACGTTTGCGAACATACTAAGCAAACCACATATGATTCTTACACATTATTTCATGTCTTATTTTCATATAATTTCAGTAAGTTATGACCAGCTATCCACACGACAAGTACAACATCAATTCATACGCAACTAAGCTACATCGTCATCTCTATAATCCTTACAACAACTCACAAACGACTTTGGTTTCAACTCCAACCATTAAACACCTTAATTTCCATCATAAAATTCATGACAATAACAATCAAAATATCAAGTAAAATCAGTTCACTAACTTCTTACAAAAACAGTCCATACACGGTTTCAACATGCTTCAATATCACTCACATAAAATCATAGATTCAATTATTTTCATACTAACACAACTTCACTTTTAACCTTCCAATTCCTTTTTACCATGAGATATATGATAGTAACAACCATATTTATTAAAGAAAATTAGTTCATTAATTCCACCAAAATAGTCCCCTCAACCACATAGTCATTCCAACACCAACATTCATGATTTTATGCATGCGATTTATGTACATCAAGTTACAACCATACTTCAACATCAACACCTATAACCTAATGGTTACAATCATGTTCCCACATCAACACACCTTATTTCATGCATACAACCTATATTTACACATCTACATCACCCTTAATACATGAAAAAGAAAGTTAGATCTTACCTTGACAACTTGACTTCTCAATTTGGCTAGAGTTTGTGAATTGAAATGAAAATGGTTCTTGTTGCTCCAATTACTATCTTCACGTTTCTAGGGACATTCTAAAGGGTTGAAACACCTTGGAAAATAATTTTTGGATCAAGACTCAAGAGCTCAAAAATCAGCCATTGTGGCCGAGAGCTTTCTCTCTCTAGGTTTAGGTTTTCCTTCTTTGTGTTGTGTAATTGAAATGAATGTATTTGCTGATCTCCTTAGTCCTTATTTGGTTAAACTATGATGCCTACAAGGTGGTCACATGCTCCACTCATGACATTGAGCCACTCAAATAAACTCTACACTAAAATTCTAATTCTTTCCCTTCAACTTTCGGCTAGCCTCTTGGCCGAGCCCCCCCCCCCCCCCCCCCCCCCCCCTTGTCTCTCGTTTCTTCTTTCTTTTCAATTGTTTACAAGACAATTGCATGTGTGGTGGATGATTCATACACTACCCTTTGTCCATTGCAATCATACAAGATGAATGGTCAATATTTAAATATGAAATGATTCCTCCAACATGTTATGTCTTCATAAAATAATGCATGCCTTCATTATTCAATTGCATGCTTCAACCTTTACTCCTCCAATTTTCAGCCATATTGGCCGAGTATTACATGTATATTTCTTCCAATTTTATTGTCCACAATATAATGAAAGTGTAGTGGATGAATCAACATTAAATGCATATGTGTATGTCTTCCATAATAGCCTTGTTTTAGATGACTTTGAGTCATCTTTTGTGTATTACACGTTGGTGTTCCTTCTTGGTTCATGGTTGTCACAAAATTTTAATTAACACCACAATTAAGTAGTTCCTAATCTCCAATAAAATTTTTATACTAAGTAAAATTTATAACCGATTAGTTCTAGTTTAGAAATAAAAAAAATCCGAGGTTTCTATCTCACGTCGATTCCTTCGTGAATAACTCGACGTATAAAATACGGGGTCTAACATTCTCCCCCCTTTAGAACATTCGTCCTCGAATGTTGAATTTGGTCCCGTGACATTCTATACGAATTTTGGGGAAGTCTCCCTTATCGTTATAACATATAGTTCATCAGGCAATTTATATAATCAAGTGAGGAGTTTGAGTTACCTGTAGGCGTAGAGAACAAGTAAGGATACTTGTCTTTCATCTCCTCCTCGGCTTCCCAGGTCATCTCTTCCCTATTGTTGTTTCGCCATAATACTTTGACTGAAGCCACGTCCTTAGTTCGTAACCTCCAAACCTGCCGATCAAGTATGGCTATAGGCTGCTCCTCGTAGGATAATTCCTCTGTTACTTGGACATCATCTACGGGGAATACTCTGGAAGGATTGCCTATACATTTGCGAAGCATTGACACGTGGAAGACTGGATGCACTGCTTCTAAATCAGCTGGTAGGTCTAGCTCGTAGGCAACCTGGCCTACTCTTCGGACAATTTGATAAGGTCCAATATATCTCGGGCTTAGCTTCCCTTTCTTGCCAAACCTCATAACACCTTTCATGGGCGATACCTTCAGGAACACCCAGTCACCAACTTGAAACTCTAAGTGTCGACGTCGGTTATCTGCATATGATTTCTGCCGACTCTGGGCTGCCAGTAATCTCTCTTGGATAACCTTTACTTTATCAACATCCTGCTGAATCATATCTGGGCCTATCAGCTTGGTCTCACCAACATCAAACCAGCCAATAGGTGATCTGTACTGTTATATATCCCGTATTTTTGAACCTCGGAGCATCTGCTGGGGTGGGGCCCACATACCGAGATTTTGTTTGGAACATCCGAAAAATCATATGAATCACATATGTAAAGTTAAACACAACTCATGAAGTACCTTTGGACCAAATCAAAGTGGAAACCCTCCAAACGAATATTTTTAAGAAAACATTTTCGGGTGACCTGACTTTGGGGGGCAAACACTGTATTGTAAGTTTGGAATTTCGAAAATACCTTGCAATAGAAGTTGTAGATAATTGAATTAGCTTTCCATCCATAGGTCGTGGGTTCCCAGGTGACGTCGGTACAAGGAGATATGAACGTTTTAAGGTCGTAAGGTCAGTGGGCTAGGCCCAACTCGGGACCAACCGAGTTGGCCCAAAAAAATGAAAAACAATTCAGGCCCAAGTGAGGAGCCATTCGGCCATGGTCCATAAAAAGGATCCAAGCCCATGGAATTAAGTCATGTGGTCAATGAATAAAAGACCACTTAATCATCCAAATTCCATAGAACTTTCAAGAGAAAGAATAGGAGGAAAAACAAGAGAAAAACAAGAACAAAAAGAGGGCATTTCGGGTTTGGCCATAGAAAAATCATCCCTCAAAATCTTGCCTCTAAAATTATTTTCTTGTTGAATTCCTACTAAATTAAGTGTCCTCTACAACTTGGTGTAATTGTTTTCGAAGAAGGAGCACTTATTTCTTCAAGTTGACAACTTGTTCAAGTGAAGAAGTTTGTAGAAAAAGGTAAGAATCAATTCCTTTTTCTTATGTTATGAAGGTTTGTTTATGTTGTGGTATGTGGAAATGAGTAGAAATTATGGAAATAAGGAAGTTTGCAAAGTGGGTATGTATATATATATATGTAGCCATGGGTGTATATATGTTGTATACATATATGAGTTGAATTTTATGTTGCATTCTAGTTGTGGTTATGATGGAAATTATATTGGGAATGAAAGTTGAATGAATTTTGGTTGAAGTTGGAATGTAGGTGATTATGTCACTTTAGAATAATTTTGTGATATTATGGAAATGAAGTTGTTAAGATGTGAATTATGATTATGGTTGATGAATTTGGAAGTTGGAAACTTGTTATGAAGTTGTATGCCAAAGATTTGATGTTTTGCATAAGTTATGATTTTGGCGGAAGATTGTATATCATGTATATCGAGTGTATATCTTTAGGAAAACGATATGAAATGTTTCTAGAACTATATGGTGATGATCATGATGGTTGTTGAATATGAAATTATTGATCTTAGTTGAAAGTTGGGTTGAATTGAAGATTATGTCAACTTGTGAGAAAAATGACTAGTTGAAGGATATTTGTGTTTTTAATGTTCATTGTTGATATTGTTGTTGTCGTTTGGGTTGTTGTTGATGATTTATAGCCGAGTTGAATTCTCGGGGTGTCATATGTATAGGGGAAGTGCTGCCGAAATTTCGGTAGCCAAATATGCTTAAAGTTGAAATAATGGCATTAATAATTCACAATTGGTAAACTTGACCAATTGCAGTTTTTCGACGAAACGGGAAGTGAGTTTGGAAAGGCTTAAGGAGCGCGAAAGGTATGTAAAGCAACCCCAATTCTTCCCTTGGCATGCCCCTAGTGTGTTAGGGTCGGATCCGGGCCTCGAAGGACCTCTTGGCCCTCGGAATCTGCAAGACAAAATTTCAGTTTTTCCTTCAGTAGAATTGAACCATTTTGATACGCTTTTTCTGAAATTATGCAATTTTGCTCTAAATTATTCAGAAAGTCATAGAATGTTTGTATAACCTTTTTAGGTGATACTATATGCTTAGAGGGCACAATTTGAGCCCGCCGCCTTGTTTGTCCCAAGGCGGGCCCGCTATTTACGGTTTTGCCCCTAATGTGTTAAAGCTTCCTTTTTAAGCGATTTTTGAAAGAAATGTTTTAATTACCCTACTAATCGCTTAACGAATATTATTTTAAATATTTTGTTAAATATTATAAATTATTTTGACACTCGGAATGACTTCGGGAAAGTTATACTTCTGTAATTTATTATGATATCCGAAATACATTTATTATGATTCCGTCCGACCCCATTGGATTTGTTTGTCTTTGATACGCTTCATCGAGTCTTTGAAAACATTTATTACATTTTTAAATTGCATTAGTCTCTCACTACTCCATTCGTGGATGTCCCAATGTTTCCCACACTGAGCCCGGGCCATGATATGTTGTCAAGCGTAATTCTCTGCATTGTTCGCCGCGTCCCGATGTGAGGGGGCAGGTATACGCGTACATGGGTCTGTGGAGTATGATGTGCCATGTCCGCCTATTCTGATCTGATCTGTTATGGCCATTTTGATATGATATTATATGATACGGGGCCACGCCCCTTTTCTGATTCCTCTGTATTGTGGCACCAGTGTCGGGAGGGTGACCACGTTCTGTCTGCCGAGTCCCGTGGCAGGGATCGGATATGATATGACATATGTTTCTGTACACATTCTGTCTGATTTGGAAATATGCATTTGACACTCTGGATTTTGTACCCATTTTCTGTAATCATTATGATTTGACTTTTGTGATTCCGCTTTACATATTCAGTACATATTTCGTACTGACCCCCTTTCTTCGGGGGCTGCGTTTTCATGCCGCGCAGGTACGGACGACAGGTTTGCTGATCCGCACGTTTAGGATCCCATTTCTGCTATTTTGGGGCGCTCTCTTCTACAGAGCCCATCTTTTGGTACAGTCTGTCACTGCTATCTGGATATGTACTTTGTTCAGGGTATGAAGGGGCCCTGTCCCGTCTTATGATTATGATATGTTCTCTAGAGGTCTGTGGATACATCTGTGTGGGTTCTGTACATATGTTTGGGATGTTTTGTTTTATGATAGCCTTATCGGCTTCTGTGTGCCAAGTCTGCTCTTCGGCTAAATTCTGTAGCATCCACTAATGTTATTATTATATTATTATTCTGATAATATGCTAATTTGGGTATCGGGTACGTATAGGTGCCCAGCTAGGGCACTGGTCGCGGCCCACGGGGTTGGGTCGTGACAAAAGTGGTATCAGAGCAGTTCGTCCTCGGAATGTCCACAGACCGTGTCTAGTAGAGTCTTGTTTATCGGTGTGTTGTGCACCACGCCTATAAACAGGAGGCTACAGGGCATTTAGGATACTACCCTTCTTTCTGTCTTAGATCGTGCGATAGAGCTGTGTTATCAGGATGACCCCTCCCTAACGAGTGGCTATGTTTGCAGATATGCCTCCAAAAAAGGCAACAGCGGCCCAAAAGGCCAAGTCAGCAGCCTTGGGAGAGACTAGCCGGGTCCAGAGGATTACCAGGGCCCAAGCACATATTGCTCCGGGGACTTTGCCCCAGACAGAGGGTTCGTCTACACCGCCACTCGTGGAGGAGATTGGGGCGGCCGTAGCTGCAGATATGGGGGCGGCTCCACCGCCAGCTCCCGCAGTTCCAGTACCTGAGCCTCCAGCTCCACGGCCAGGCACTGAGGATCAGTCTATGAGGGAGGCAGTCCAGTTGCTGACTAGACTTGTGGCAGGGCAGGTTCAGGGGCATGGACTGGGAGGTGACCGGGCAGTCAGGCGTGATAGTTCGAGAGCCCGTGCGTTTTTGACTTGTAACCCTCCAGAGTTCTTCGGGACAAAGCCCGAGGAGGATCCTGAGGAGTTTATTAGGAAGATGCGACGCACTCTAGATTTGATTAATGCTTCCGAGACAGAGTCAGTCGCGTTAGCTTCGTACCGGTTATATGATGTGGCGGCAAACTGGTACGAGTCATGGGGGATATCCAGGGGGGACGGCGCTCCTCCAGCAGTTTGGGGCGATTTTTCTCAGGCATTTCTTGGACACTTTCTGCCCCGAGAGTTGCGACGAGCCAGATCTGATAGGTTCTTAATGTTGAGGCAGAAGGGCCGCAGTATCAGGGACTACAGTTTGGAGTTTGATTCCTTGGCCCGATATGCACCTACTGTGGTGGCTACTATGGCGGACCGGATGCACTGATATATTATGGGGCTGGATCGGTATTTTGTTGATAGCTGCTTAGTATTGGCTGCTCAGCCCAGTATGGACATTGCCCGTATCCAGGCCCATGCCCACGGCATGGAGGATCGGGGCAAAGGAGGACACCAGCCTGACAGGGGCAAGGATCGGAGACAGCCCAAGAGGGCCAGGTCATCTGGAGACTTTCGGGGCAGACAGCCCCAACAGCCGCAGCAGCCTAGCAGATTTTCATCTCAGCCGGCGCAGAGCGCGCCTCCCCAGCCTGCAGGTCGCAGATTCGATAGCCCAGGGTATTCAGGAGCAGGCCAGAGCTCCAGGGCTTCAGGTTCGCGGACAGATAGGGGTTCTGGTCAGATGAGGCCACCCAGGGTTCAGTGTTCTTTTTGCGGCAGATACCATATGGGAGAGTGCTACAGAGCCACCGGTGCGTGCTTTTCTTGTGGCTGTCAGGGCCATTCTGTGAGAGATTGCCCGTATAAGGGTAGTTCGGGTGGTGCAGCGCAGCCTACCGGATCAGCCGCTGGGTCTTCATCTTCGTCAGTGGCTATGCGCCCTACTGGGCAGGGTATTTTGGCACCAGCGGGTCGCGGCAGAGGCCGTGGTGGAGCTTCTGGTATTAGCGGTCCTTCGAACCGCATTTATGCTTTGGCCAGCCGCCAGGATCAGGAGGCATCTCCTAATGTCGTCACAGGTACTTTATTGGTCTTCTCTCGATCTGTGTATGCACTAATTGATCCAGGTTCGACTTTATCATATATTTCACCTCTTGTTGCCGGTAAAATTGGTATTATGTCTGAACCTATAGAGCCATTTGAGGTAGCCACACCGATAGGGGATTTTGTTGTAGCGAAACAGGTTTATAAAGACTGTTCTGTGATCGTTTGTGACCGTGACACTAAAGCAGATCTGGTAGAGTTAGATATGACTGAATTTGATGTTATTATGGGTATGGATTGGCTAGCTTCCTGTTACGCTAATGTTGACTGCCAGAATAAGGTAGTTCGCTTCCAGTTTCCTGGGGAGCCAGTTATAAATTGGGCTGGTAATACAGCATCGCCGAAAGGTAAGTTTATTTCATACCTTAAGGCAAAGAAAATGATCAGAAAGGGTTATATCTATCATCTGGTTCGGGTGCAAGACTTGGACGCCGAGACGCCGACACTTCAGTCAGTCCCCGTGATTAATGAGTTTCCATATGTTTTTCCCGACGAGCTTCCAGGTCTTCCTCCAGAGCGGGAGATAGACTTCTCTATTGACTTACTCCCAGACACTCAGCCTATCTCTATTCCTCCGTATAGAATGGCGCCTGCAGAGTTAAAGGAGTTGAAGGAGCAGCTGAAAGATTTGTTGGATAAGGGCTTCATCAGACCCAGTACTTCGCCTTGGGGAGCCCCGGTATTATTTGTGCGTAAGAAAGACGGGTCGCTGCGTATGTGTATTGATTATCGGCAGCTGAATAAGGTAACTATAAAGAATAAATACCCCCTCCCCAGGATTGATGATTTGTTTGATCAGCTGCAGGGCGCTAAGTGTTTTTCGAAGATAGATCTTCGATCCGGTTACCACCAGGTGCGAGTACGAGAGGCCGATATCTCTAAGACAGCTTTCCGGACCCGATATGGGCATTACGAGTTCAGGGTTATGTCTTTTGGGCTGACAAATGCTCCCGCAGTATTCATGGATTTGATGAACCGGGTATTCAGGCCATTCTTGGATATGTTTGTAATTGTATTCATTGATGATTGATATCCTGGTTTATTCTCGGTCTGAGGCGGAGCACGCAGATCATCTGGGATCGGTATTAGGGGTACTCCGGCATCAGAAGTTATATGCGAAATTTTCTAAGTGCGAATTCTGGCTGTCTTCAGTGGCCTTCTTGGGGAATGTTATTGCAGCTGATGGTGTCCGGGTGGACACACAGAAGATTGAGGCCGTGAAGAATTGGCCCAGACCTACGACGCCCACAGAGGTACGCAGTTTCCTGGGGTTAGTAGGCTATTACAGGAGATTTGTGGAGAAGTTTGCTTCGATTTCAGCGCCTTTGACAAGGCTGACTCAGAAGGGAGCTAAGTTCCTGTGGTCTGACGCTTGTGAACGGAGCTTCCAGTTGCTGAAGGAGAAGCTGACTACAGCCCCAGTTCTGACTCTTCCAGAGGGACCGGACGGGTATGTTATTTATTGTGACGCTTCTGGCATGGGGTTGGGCTGTGTATTGATGCAGCATGGCAGAGTTATAGCGTATGCTTCCCGGCAGCTCAAGAAGCATGAGAAGAATTATCCTACCCACGATCTGGAGCTCGCAGCGGTAATTCATGCTCTGAAGATATGGAGACACTATTTATATGGCGTTCATGTGGATATCTATACTGATCATAAGAGTCTCCAGTATATTTTCAGGCAGAGAGAGCTTAATTTGCGACAGCGGAGGTGGCTGGAGCTTCTGAAAGATTATGACGTGGATATTCTGTATCATCCGGGTAAGGCTAATGTTGTTGCCGATGCGCTCAGTCGGAAGTCTATGGGCAGTTTGGCCGATTTACAGCTAGACAGGAGAGAGATAGCCCGTGATATTCAGCAGTTGGCTAGTCTGGGGGTTCGTCTGGCCGATTCTGGAGATACACGGATTTCTGTTCGAGGGGTTTCTGAGTCATCCCTCAGGGACGATATTAAGCGGCGTCAATACGAAGATCCTGTCTTAGCTCAGTACAGGGACACAGCCTATGATAAGGAGAGGACTCCGTTCGAGTTTTCACCGGACGGTACTTTGTTATACAGAGGCAGGTTGTGTGTACCTGATATTGCAGGCCTTCGGCAACAGGTTATGAGCGAGGCACATTATGCTCGCTACTCGGTCCATCCTGGGTCTACGAAGATGTACCATGATCTCCGATGCTTATACTGGTGGGACGGCATGAAGCGGGATATTGCAGAGTTCGTCGCCCAGTGCCCTAATTGTCAGCAGGTCAAGATTGAGCATCAGAAGCCGGGTGGACTGTTGCAGGAGATGGAAATCCCGACTTGGAAGTGGGAGGTTATTAATATGGACTTCATTATAGGTTTGCCTCGCACTCCACGGAAGTATGATTCCATCTGGGTCGTCGTTGATAGGCTGACGAAATCAGCCCAGTTTCTTCCCGTCAGGACTACCTATTCCGTCGAGGATTATGCCAGGCTCTATATTAAGGAGATTGTGAAGCTCCACGGGGTTCCTATATCTATTATTTCTGACAGAGGCGCCCAGTTTACGGCGCATTTCTGGAGATCTTTTCAGGAGGGACTAGGGACTCAGGTGAGTCTGAGCACCGCATTTCATCCTCAGAGCGACGGGCAGGCCGAGCGCACTATACAGACGCTGGGGGATATGTTGCGGGCCTGCGTTATTGATTTCAGAGGCAGCTGGGATGATCACTTGCCGTTGATTGAGTTCGCATATAATAACAGTTACCATTCCAGCATCCAGATGGCTCCGTACGAGGCTCTATATGGCAGGAAATGCAGATCGCCGATTGGCTGGTTTGATATTGGCGAGTCAGAGTTGATTGGCCCAGATATGGTCCAGCAGGCCGTGGACAAGGTAAAACTTATTCGGGAGCGACTGTTGGCAGCCCAGAGTCGACAGAAGTCATACGCGGATAAACGGCGTCGACCGTTGGAGTTTCAGGTAGGCGATTGGGTATTTCTGAAGGTATCGCCTATGAAAGGCGTGATGCGGTTCGGCAGAAAGGGTAAGCTCAGTCCGCGTTATATTGGGCCTTGTTAGATTGTTCGGAAGGTTGGAAATGTCGCCTATGAGTTAGATTTGCCATCTGATTTGGAAGCGGTACATCCGGTATTCCATGTCTCTATGCTTCGCAGATGCATTGGTGACCCTTCCAGAATTTTCCCTGCGGATGATATTCAGGTGTCGGAGCAACTATCGTACGAGGAGCAGCCCGTATCTATTTTGGATCGTCAGGTAAGGAGGCTTCGGAATAAAGATGTAGCCTCTGTTAAGGTACTGTGGCGGAACGATAATAGGGAGGAAATGACATGGGAGGCCGAAGAGGAAATGAAGAAGAAATATCCTCATTTGTTCTATATACCCACAGGTAACCTTAAATCCCTGCTTTAATTTATTCCAATATCAATCGTGTGTCATATGTGATGTCTGTAAACATGAACTCCCCCAAAGTATTTTCAAACCCTATGAGATTAATTTAACATTCGAGGACGAATGTTCTAAAGGGGGGGAGGATGTTATATCCCGTATTTTTGAACCTCGGAGCATCTGCTGGGGTAGGGCCCACATACCGAGATTTTTTTTGGAACATCTGAAAAGTCATATGAATCACATATGTAAAGTTAAACACAACTCATGAAGTACCTTTGGACCAAATCAAAGTGGAAACCCTCCAAACGAATATTTTTAAGAAAACGTTTTCGGGTGACCTGACTTTGGGGGGCAAAAACTGTATTGTAAGTTTGGAATTTCGAAAATACCTTGAAATAGAAGTTGTAGATAATTGAATTAGCTTTCCATCCATAGGTCGTGGGTTCCCAGGTGACGTCGGTACAAGGAGATATGAATGTTTTAAGGTCGAAAGGTCAGTGGGCTAGGCCCAACTCGGGACCAACCGAGTTGGCCCAAAAAAATGAAAAACTATTCAGGCCCAAGTGAGGAGCCATTCGGCCATGGTCCATAAAAAGGATCCAAGCCCATGGAATTAAGTCATGTGGTCAATGAATAAAAGACCACTTAATCATCCAAATTCCATAGAACTTTCAAGAGAAAGAATAGGAGGAAAAACAAGAGAAAAACAAGAACAAAAAGAGGGCATTTCGGGTTTGGCCATAGAAAAATCACCCCTCAAAATCTTGCCTCTAAAATTATTTTTTTGTTGAATTCCTACTAAATTAAGTGTCCTCTACAACTTGGTGTAATTGTTTTGGAAGAAGGAGCACTTATTTCTTCAAGTTGACAACTTGTTCAAGTGAAGAAGTTTGTAGAAAAAGGTAAGAATCAATTCCTTTTTCTTATGTTATGAAGGTTTGTTTATGTTGTGGTATGTGGAAATGAGTAGAAATTATGGAAATAAGGAAGTTTGCAAAGTGGGTATGTATATATATATGTAGCCATGGGGGTATATATGTTGTATACATATATGAGTTGAATTTTATGTTGCATTCTAGTTGTGGTTATGATGGAAATTATATTGGGAATGAAAGTTGAATGAATTTTGGTTGAAGTTGGAATGTAGGTGATTATGTCACTTTAAAATAATTTTGTGATATTATGGAAATGAAGTTGTTAAGATGTGAATTTTGATTATGGTTGATGAATTTGGAAGTTGGAAACTTGTTATGAAGTTGTATGCCAAAGATTTGATGTTTTGCATAAGTTATGATTTTGGCGGAAGATTGTATATCATGTATATCGAGTGTATATCTTAAGGAAAACGATATGAAATGTTTCTATAACTATATGGTGATGATCATGATGGTTGTTGAATATGAAATTATTGATCTTAGTTGAAAGTTGGGTTGAATTGAAGATTATGTCAACTTGTGAGAAAAATGACTAGTTGAAGGATATTTGTGTTTTTAATGTTCATTGTTGATATTGTTGTTGTCGTTTGGGTTGTTGTTGATGATTTATAGCCGAGTTGAATTCTCGGGGTGTCATATGTATAGGGGAAGTGCTGCCGAAAGTTCGGTAGCCAAATATGCTTAAAGTTGAAATAATGGCATTAATAATTCACAATTGGTAAACTTGACCAATTGCAGTTTTTTCGACGAAACGGGAAGTGAGTTTGGAAAGGCTTAAGGAGCGCGAAAGGTATGTAAAGCAACCCCAATTCTTCCCTTGGCATGCCCCTAGTGTGTTAGGGTCGGATCCGGGCCTCGAAGGACCTCTTGGCCCTCGGAATCCGCAAGACAAAATTTCAGTTTTTCCTTTAGTAGAATTGAACCATTTTGATACGCTTTTTCTGAAATTATGCAATTTTGCTCTAAATTATTCAGAAAGTCATAGAATGTTTGTATAACCTTTTTAGGTGATACTATATGCTTAGAGGGCACAATTTGAGCCCGCCGCCTTGTTTGTCCCAAGGCGGGCCCGCTATTTACGGTTTTGCCCCTAATGTGTTAAAGCTTCCTTTGTAAGCGATTTTTGAAAGAAATGTTTTAATTACCCTACTAATCGCTTAACGAATATTATTTTAAATATTCTGTTAAATATTATAAATTATTTTGACACTCGGAATGACTTCGGGAAAGTTATACTTCTGTAATTTATTATGATATCCGAAATACATTTATTATGATTCCGTCCGACCCCATTGGATTTGTTTGTCTTTGATACGCTTCATCGAGTCTTTGAAAACATTTATTACATTTTTAAATTGCATTAGTCTCTCACTACTCCATTCGTGGATGTCCCAATGTTTCCCACACTGAGCCCGGGCCAGGATATGTTGTCAAGGGTAATTCTCTGCATTGTTCGCCGCGTCCCGATGTGAGGGGGCAGGTATACGCGTACATGGGTCTGTGGAGTATGATGTGCCATGTCCGCCTATTCTGATCTGATCTGTTATGGCCATTTTGATATGATATTATATGATACGGGGCCACGCCCCTTTTCTGATTCCTCTGTATTGTGGCACCAGTGTCGGGAGGGTGACCACGTTCTGTCTGCCGAGTCCCGTGTCAGGGATCGGATATGATATGACATATGTTTCTGTACACATTCTGTCTGATTTGGAAATATCCATTTAACACTCTGGATTTTGTACCCATTTTCTGTAATCATTATGATTTGACTTCTGTGATTCCGCTTTACATATTCAGTACATATTTCGTACTGACCCCCTTTCTTCGGGGGCTGCGTTTTCATGCCGCGCAGGTACGGACGACAGGTTTGCTGATCCGCGCGTTTAGGATCCCATTTCTGCTATTTTGGGGCGCTCTCTTCTACAGAGCCCATCTTTTGGTACAGTCTGTCACTGCTATCTGGATATGTACTTTGTTCAGGGTATGACGGGGCCCTGTCCCATCTTATGATTATGATATGTTCTGTAGAGGTCTGTGGATACATCTGTGTGGGTTCTGTACATATGTTTGGGATGTTTTGTTTTATGATAGCCTTATCGGCTTCTGTGTGCCAATTCTGCTCTTCGGCTAAATTCTGTAGCATCCACTAATGTTATTATTATATTATTATTCTGATAATATGCTAATTTGGGTATCGGGTACGTATAGGTGCCCAGCTAGGGCACTAGTCGCGGCCCACGGGGTTGGGTCGTGACATGTACTTCCCCCCATACAAGGCCTCATACGGTGCCATCTGAATACTCGAATGGTAGCTGTTATTATAAGCGAACTCAATAAGTGGAAAATGATCGTCCCAGCTACACCGAAAATCCATAACACAGGCCCGTAACATATCTTGTAGGGTCTGAATGGTACGCTCGGCCTGTCCGTCAGTCTGAGGGTGAAATGCCGTACTAAGACTCACTTGTGTCCCTAATCCCTCCTAGAAGGATCTCCAGAAGTTAGCTGTGAACTGGGCTCCTCTATCAGAGATAATAGTTGTGGGAACGCCGTGAAGTCTCACTATCTCCTTAAGGTACAACCTGGCATAATCCTTAGTTGAATATGTAGTCCTGACTGGAAGAAAGTGGGCTGATTTTGTCAGCCTATCAACGATGACCCAAATAGAGTCATATTTTCGCAGAGTGCGAGGTAAACCTATGACGAAGTCCATATTGATCACCTCCAACTTACAGGTCAGAATCTCCATCTCCTGTAATAGTCCTCCAGGCTTCTGGTGCTCGACCTTAACCTGCTGACAATTCGGACCCTGGGCAACAAACTCTGCTATATCTTTCTTCATGCCATCCCACCAATACAAGCATCTGAGGTCATGATACATCTTTGTTGACCCTGGATGAATAGAATAACGGGCACAGTGTGCCTCTCCCATCACTTGTTGTCGTAACCCTGCAACCTCAGGTACACATAATCTATCTTTGTATCGTAGTACCCCGTCAGGTGCAACCTTAAATGGGGTCTCTTCCTTTTGAAGAGCTGCATCCCTATGATGTACAAGGATAGGGTCCTCGTAGTGGTGTCTCTTTATCTCTTCTATGATAGAGGACATAGCAACTCCCCGAACAGAAACCCTGCCATTTTCAGAATTAGCCAAACGGACTCCCAAATTAGCTAATTGGTGAATCTCACGGACTATCTCCTTTTGCTCTGGGTGTACGTCTGCCAAACTACCCATAGATCTACGGCTGAGTGCATCTGCTATAACATTTACTTTCCCTGGGTGGTATAGAATATCAAAATCATAGTCCTTCAGAAACTCTAGCCACCGCCGCTGTCACAAATTCAGCTCCTTCTACTTAAAGATGTACTAGAGACTCTTATTATCTGTATAAATGTCCACATGCACACCATATAAATAATGTCTCCATATTTTTAGAGCATGAATCACCGCTGCTAACTCCAGATCATGGGTGGGATAATTTCTTTCGTGCTTTCTGAGCTGTCGGGAGGCATAGGCTATGACCTTACCATGCTGCATCAGCACACAACCTAACCCAACACCGGAAGCATCAGAATAAATAACATAACCATCCAGTACCTCAGGAAGAGTTAGAACTGGGGCCGTAGTCAACTTATCCTTCAGCAACTGGAAACTCCGCTCACAAGCGTCGGTCCACTGGAACTTTGCTGCCTTCTGGGTTAGGCTCGTTAAAGGCGCTGAAATTGAGGCAAACTTCTCTACGAACCTTCTGTAATACCCTGCTAGTCCCAGAAAGCTGTGTACTTCAGTAGGTATCGTAGGTCTAGGCCAAGTCTTCACCGCCTCAATCTTCTGCGTATCTACCCGAACGCCATCAGCTCCAATAATATGCCCCAAGAATGCTACTGAAGTCAACCAAAATTCATATTTAGAGAATTTAGCATACAATTTCTGGTGCTGGAGCACCCTAAGTACCGTTCTCAAATGATCTGCATGCTCCTCTTCTGATCGTGAATAGACCAGAATATCTTCAATGAATACGATTACGAACAGGTCAAGAAATGGCTTGAACACTCTGTTCATCAAATCCATAAATACTGCTGGAGCATTGGTCAACCCAAAGGACATCACTCTAAACTCGTAATGTCCGTATCGGGTCCTGAATGCAGTCTTTGGAATGTCTGCCTCCTTTACTCGCACCTGGTGATAACCTGACCGCAAGTCTATCTTCGAGAAACACTTAGCACCCTGCAACTGGTCAAATAAATCATCGATCCTGGGGAGGGGATACCTGTTCTTTATTGTTACTTTATTCAGCTGCCTATAATCAATACACATCCGCAGCGACACATCCTTCTTCTTTACAAATAATACCGGTGCACCCCAAGGTGATGTACTGGGCCTTATGAAGCCCTTTTCTAATAGATCTTTCAGTTGCTCCTTCAGCTCCTTCAGTTCTGCAGGTGCCATTCTGTAAGGAGCAATAGATATGGGCTGAGTGTCTGGTAATACGTCTATAGCGAACTCTATCTCCCGCTCAGGAAGAAGGCCTGGGAGTTCATCTGGGAATACATCGGGAAACTCGCTAACCACCAGCACTGACTGAATAGTCGGCGCCTCTGCCTTCAGGTCGTGTACCCGTACCAGATGATAAATATAACCCTTTCTGACCATCTTCCTTGCCTTGAGGTATGAAATAAACTTACCCCTCGGCGATGCTGTATTTCCTATCCACTCTATCATTGGCTCTCCTGGGAACTTAAATCGGACTAACTTGCCTCTACAATCAACGTTAGCATAACAAGAAGCTAACCAATCCATACCCATAATAACATCAAACTCAGTCATATCTAGCTCTATCAAATCTGCCTTGGTGCAACGACTATATATGTTCACCGAACAGTCTCTATATACTTGTCTTGCTATAACAGAATCTCCTACTGGTGTAGCTACCTCAAATGGTTCTATCGATTCGGGTTTTATCCCAATTCTACTAGCAACAAGTGGGGAAATATATGATAATGTGGAGCCTGGGTCTATCAATGCATACACATCTCGAGAGAAAATCGATAGCATACCTGTAACCACATTAGGTGACGCCTCCTGATCCTGCCTAGTAGACAAGGCATATATGCGGTTCGAAGGACTGCTAGAACTAGAAGCTCCGCCACGACCTCTACCGCGGCCTGTTGGTACCTGGAAACCCTGCCCCATAGGGCGCACAGCCATAGACGAAGATGAACCAGCAACTGATCCAGTAGGCTGAGCTGCACCACCTGGACTACCCCCGAGTGGGCAATCCCTCATAATATGGCCCTGACGGCCGCAAGAAAAGCAAGCACCTGTAGCACAATAACATTCGCCAGAATTCTGTTTCCCACATCGAGAACACCGAGGCAAGGGTGGCCTCGACTGACTCGGAACCCTAGGCATTTGTGAACCCGAAGCCTTGGAGTTCTGACCGGCTCCTGAATACCCGGTATTATCAAATCTCCTACCAGTGAGTTGTGGGGGTGCACTCCGTGCTGGCTGAGAAGGATATCTACTGTGCTGCTGCTGAGGCTGCCTGCCTCGAAATTCACCCGGGTGGCCGGCTGACCTAGCTCTCTTGTGCTGGCCTCTGTCATAGTCTCTATCTGGCTGACGCCCCCTGTGTCGATCCTCCATCCCCCGGGCATACGCCTGCAACCGAGCAATATCCATCCCTGGCTGGGAGGCCATTACCATACAGCTATCAACCATATAACGATCCAACCCCATCACATATCGATGCATCCTATCGGTCATATCAGCTACAATAATAGGTGCATATCTGGCCAACGAATCGAACTCGAGACTATAATCCCGAACGCTCCTGCCATTATGCCTCAGACGTAAGAATCTATCGACTCTGGCTCGCCGCATTTCTGGAGGCAGAAAATGGCCAAGGAAAGCCTCCACGAACTCATCCCACACTGCTGGAGGAGCATCCGCACCCCTAGACAACTCCCATGACTCATACCAGTTGACAGCTACGTCCCGCAGTCGATACGAAGCTAACTCCACAGACTCAGTCTCAGAAGCCTTAATTAACCTCAGCGTACACTGCATCTATCGAACGAACTCCTGCGGGTCCTCCTCGGGCTTTAACCCGAAAAATTCTGGAGGGTTACAACTTAGGAAGTCACGGTCCCTCAGACTGTCATGTCTATCCGCCTGGTCAACCCCTAGTCCTTGCCTGCGAGTCTGTCCGGCCACTAGTCTGGTGAGTAACTAAACTGCATCCCTCGTAGCTCTATCTTATGCCCCTGGCTGAGGAGCTGGAGGCTCATGTGCTGGGTCCTCGGTAGTTGGCGGTGGAGCCGCCCCCTAACCCGGAGCTGTCGCTGCCCTAGGTTCCTCTTGAAATGGCGGTGTGGCAGAACTCGCGGACTGAAGCAAAACCTCAGGCAAAATCTGAGCACGAGCCCTAGTAACTCTCCCAGTCTAGCTAGTTTCTCCTGCTATCGATTTACCCTTCTGGGCAGCTGTCGCTTTCTTCGGAGGCATAGCTGTAAACATAATAGTCTGTTAGAAAAAGATCACCCTAATAATAGAGCTCTATCGTACGATCTAAGATAAGAAGGAAAGCTGACATCCTAAATATCCTGTAACTTCCTGTTTATAGATGTGGTGCACAACACACCGATAAACAAGACTCTACTAGATATGGTCTGTAGACACTCCGAGGATAAACCGCTCTGATACCACTTTTGTCACGACCCAACCCCGTAGGCCGTGACTGGTGCCCGACCTGGACACCCGTATATATGTTCTTTAGCTATGTGTTCTTTTCACAACAAACTCAATATGGATCTTATAACGACCAACCATGGTCTCAGATTTGTCGCATAATTATACATATAAAAGCAAGCCGACAAGGCTGCCATCACATATCAATATCATATGCAAGCCAACAAAGCTTCCATTATACACGAACCTCAGACCACAGCACATCGTATAGACACAGCTGAACAGAACCCATACACAACCCACACATATGTCCACAGACCTCTAAGAGTTTCAACAGTAAATATGACGGGATAGGGCCCCGTCGTACCCTTAATCAACATATGCATATATTTAGATTAGAAAGGATCTATACCAAATCTGGGCTCCGCAACAACGGAACTCTCAAAAATAGCAGAAGGGAAATCTTAAGATGTCGGATCACCAAAGCGAGTATCTGCACCTGCAGGCATGAAACGCAGCCCCCCGAAGAAAGGGGGTCAGTACGGAATATGTACCGAGCATGTAAATCATGAAATACAATAAACGGGATCATAACTGAAATAAGAGGTACAGAAAATGAGTACAATAACCAGAATACCAAGTACTTGCTTTTGAAACATAACTCATGCACATCAATATCATATGTCACATCCGGCCCCATTATGGGACTCGGTGAACATGGTCGCCACCCCGTCTCTGGCGCCATAACACAGCATACTCCAGAATATAATATAACTCCGTAATACATCATAAATCCGTAACACAGCATAACTCCGTAACACAGCATAACATCATAACACAGCATAACACCATAACACAGCATAAATCCAGAATATATATATATATATATATATATATATATATATATATATATATATATATATATATATATATATTGTACCCGGCCCTTTAATGAGGGACTCGGCGAACAATGCAGTGGAAGTGTGCACGATAACATACCCGACCCGGGACTCGGTGAAAGATATATTGAGGTATGCACGAGCAGAGTAGTGAGAAACTATATGCAATTCAAAACATTTTAAAGGACTCAATAGGATAGTCAACACGAACCATCGTTCGCAATTTCAAATAATAGTCATACCATATACCTTTCGGATGTCCCTGTGGATCATATCAAAATGGAACTTTGAAATCACGTGTACATATCAATATATATAAAACAAAACATAAGTTATGGGAATCAAGATCAATAGCCATCCTAGTGGCTCTAAGAATAGGAATTTCCTTTGGAATCGTATATATATCATATATTCATTTCACAACGATCATGCCAAAAAGAAAGAAGGGTTAGCTTCACATACCTTTAGCGCTTATTCGTTACACAATATGTATACGCTGCCCAATAATACTTCAACCTATATTAAGATGCCAACAACTACGTTTAAGTTACGGGGAGATTCAAAACGTATTCTAACGTTAGTAACTCCTTTCTAGATGTTTAGACGATGTTTTCTCTTGTATCCAAACCAACCACATACAACCAATCCAACATCAATAATTATGTGTTCAATACCAATCCGGACAGCCCACACAATATCCCAAACAACCCACATTCACAACATGCAATAACGATTCACATACGGCTACTACATTCTCAAGTTAATTCTAATAGTTCGTAGCCTTAACGTTTGCATGTAACATGTTACACCTCGAAAAAGTCCCCGTACATGTACAAGGAATAGAACGACAAGTGTATGAGTGTGGGGTGTTTTACTAAGCAAGGGGTGAGGACTCGTGAATTTTTGGAAATGGAAAAGTTGTAGAATTTCATGCAGCCTAGTGGTCGTATAGTGATTTACGGACCGTAAACCACCATCGTCCTCCAGCCTTTCGAATTCCAACTTTCTGTTAAAGTGTGGGAATGCTTAAATACGACTTGGAATACGGCCCGTAAACCTCGATCGTAAACTACAATATTCTTCAGCCAACTTCTTTGTTTTGGACATGCTTAAATACGACCAGAGAGGACGGCTCGTTAACTAGTTTACGACTCATAAACTGTGGTTTACCACCGCTGTTCACCCTGACTGGAATTCATTAAAGATCAAACTTTGAGTTATAAAAGGGACCAAAGCCTCATTTTATTTCATTTTTCATCCATACAACCTTCAAGAACACTCTAGAAGCTCTCCAAATATTCATCCACAAAATTCAAGAGATCAAAGGGAAACCAAGATCATCAACATCTAATTCCTGAAAGCAAGTGCATGAGGCTCTATTGGAAGTCATCTTCTTCAAGAAATCTCAAAAGGGTTGATACAAGACTAACTCCATCGAGCTTTATGAAGATGGAGTCTTTGAAGATCATGGGAGGTCCACATAGGATGGCCTTCAAGATATGGGAGATAGCTTGGATGGAAGGCTTCAAGAACGTCACATTCAAGATATGGAAGATAGCATGCAAAAGGAGCTAGCACTTAAATGCAAGCCTTTTCAAGTTTCACTTCCATGGAAGACATCCAAACAAGGCCCTTACTTCATTAAGGGTATAATTGTAATAATGTAGTGTCTTCTATTATTTAGTTAGTATAAATAGCTAGTCTTTCATTTCATTAAGGGACGTTTTGACTTTGGATGAATTGATGAGTGATTTTGAGAGTTGTCTCTAGAGAGAGAAACTTGTAGAGAGGCCATGGATGGCTCTTATTAGATATTTGATTGTTGAGAGGTTGGTTGCTTGGGAATTCAATTCCCTTGAGGTCATCCTAAGAGGTTGGTGCTTGTTTATGTTAATTAATTGAGGTCTTTAGGTTTGATACACCTTTACGTTGCTTTTAATTCCATTTTCTTGTGTCAATCTATCTATCCTTTACTTTCCTTGTTATTTTATTGCTTCCGCGTATCCGTTATTGTATCAATTGGTATCAGAGCTTAGCTTAGGTTTGCTCCATCAAATCTAGTCTTGGGTTTTGATTCAACAAAAAAAAAACGAAATTAAAAAAAAATGAATTTTCTTGTTGATTTTGTTGAATCTAGTGTTAGATTAGAGTTTCCTAGTGTTTCTAGAGTCTAAATCTTCAATTTCGAGTAAATTTGGAGTTAGGGATTGTGTTCCACCATTGTTGAGCTTCAAAGCTTCAAGAACTTGAAAGTGGGTCTTGTTGAAGAAGGTGAAATTGAAGGTTGAAACCTATTGTGATTTGTTCTCTACATTAAAGAGAACTTAAATCCGAAATTTGAGCCAATTTGGAGTTGATTTGAGGGTAGTTGAACTTTTGAATTGTTCTTGTGTTCTTGAAGACCTTCAAATCTTCATAAGGAAGAAGACTCCAAAGGATCATTTGATCCAAAAGTTGTCAAATATTTCTGATTTTTTGCGAAAAAAAAAATATCGAATTGGCCCATATGCGACACTACATGCGAGTCGCGTGTTGAACCTGTGAGTCGCAGGTAGTGTCGCACCTTGTGACAGAGAGTTGAACGTTTTGGGGGGCATCGTCTGCGAGCCGCGGATCACCATCGCAGGTTGCACCTGCGAGTCGCAGGTGGTGTCGCACCTTGTGACAGAGAATTGGCATTTTGGCTGCATCATCCGCGAGTCGCGGATCACTATCGCAGGTTGCACCTACGAGTCGCAGGTGCTGCACAGGTGTCGCAGGTTGCACATTTCAGGTTTTTCAACTTTAATTCCCTTTGATTCCATTTATCAAAAAAAAAAAAATCTTGATCCTTAGTTTATGGTCTTGTGTCCCTAATCCGTTATTTCAAATTGATACCTTGGATCAATTGGGGCTTCCCGGTCGTGTTTTCAAGTTATCACCTACCCGAGCCCGAAAATTTAGTTATTTTCCCGATTTTTGCACTCCATTTTCTTGTGTCTCTCAACTAGTAGCCATTTAGTAGTTGTTCCTACTTGTGTTTGCTAGTTCTTATGTCTGCATTTCTTTCGTGCCAATTCTTTCGTGCTTTTCTTTGTTTTATCTCGTTGTTAATTTCATAGCTCGATTGCGTTTGTTTTAATTGAGTCGTCCTCGTTCTTCTTGAGTCTACGAGAATCCATTCCGATCTCGAGTAGTAATTGTGCACCTTGCAACCAACCGAATCCAATCGAGAATCAACATCGGCTAATCCAATTGAGTGGTAAAAGGCAAGAGTGTGTCAGTGCATTTGAGTGGTGCTAGCCGAGCACAAACGAGTGTAAACACGAGTGTGGTGAGGTTTCTTTACTACGAACGTGTTTGCTAAGTGTTCTTTGCAGGTACTTCTCCATGGATTCCGATTCATGTGGTGGCGATTATGATTGTTATGACGATGATGGTTGTAGTTATGAAGGGGAGGACTATTGGAGCTATCAAGGGTGTGACGATGGGGAATATGAGGGCTATATGGGAAATGGTGATCATGAGGAAGTTCGAGGAGAGAATTACCATTTTGAAGGAGAATATGAAGAGAGTGGTACTCATGTGTCTCATGAGGAAGATAGGGATGAAGACGAAACTTGTTATGCTTCACATGATGAAGGTGAAGGTTCTTATGCTATATATCATGAAGATGAAGATGACTCAAGGTATGACTCTCTTTCACACGTATCTTATGGGTCTTATGGGGAAAATCCTTATACAAGTAGGACTCGTGGAGGGTATATCTATGGAGGTAGTGGAAGTGCTAATGTTGATTATGGAAGGAATTCTAGTTGGCATGCATATGCTTCTTCTTGTAGTACTTCCTATCCTAAGCAAAGTGGCATGAGTGGGAATGTGAGTACTAGTTGGAGTCGTCCTATACAAAAGAAGGTGTTTCCAAAGAGGAGATTCATGGAGACCAAGGTAAACCTTTGTGGTAGAGAGGGAACCCTTGTGCTTGATGATGATTGTTACACCAATTTCATCACCCCTCGTGCGGTTGAAGAATTAAGGCTACCTTGTGTGAATAGGCAAAATCCTTATTATGACGAGGGAGGATATTGGGTTGATAGGAGGGTGATGGTATATATTTCACTTGGCAAGTACCAAGAGGAGGTTTGGTGTGATGTGCTTCCAATGGATAATTGCCATGTATGCTTGGGAGTATGTGAAATGTTGTGGGAGACGAGTGAGGAGTCCAATCAAGACTTGGGAGGACATGAAAAGGATATTGAGAGGCCAATATCCCAAGCCCCATGTGAGACGAAATAAATCTTTGAAGGGTACCTCTTTTGAGAGAACCCCATGCTTAAAGGCAAGGACGGCGGCCCCAACCATTCCTTCCATTGGTCAAAGGAGCTTACGTGAACATCAAGGTTTAGATTGGAGGACGAATCCTTTTCAAGAAGGGGAGAATGATACAAGACTAACTCCATCGAGCTTCATGAAGATGGAGTCTTTGAAGATCATGGGAGGTCCACATAGGATGGCCTTCAAGATATGGGAGATAGCTTGGATGGAAGGCTTCAAGAACGTCACATTCAAGATATGGAAGATAGCATGCAAAAGGAGCTAGCACTTAAATGCAAGCCTTTTCAAGTTCCACTTCCATGGAAGACATCCAAACAAGGCCCTTACTTCATTAAGTGTATAATTGTAATAATGTAGTGTCTTCTATTAGTTAGTTAGTATAAATAGCTAGTCTTTCATTTCATTAGGGGACTTTTTGAATTTGGATGAATTGATGAGTGATTTTGAGAGTTGTCTCTAGAGAGAGAAACTTGTAGAGAGGCCATGGATGGCTCTTATTAGATATTTGATTGTTGAGAGGTTGGTTGCTTGGGAATTCAATTCCCTTGAGGTCATCCTAAGAGGTTGGTGCTTGTTTATGTTAATTAATTGAGGTCTTTAGGTTTGATACACCTTTAGGTTGCTTTTAATTCCATTTTCTTGTGTCAATCTATCTATTCTTTACTTTCCTTGTTATTTTATTGCTTCCGCGTATCTGTTATTGTATCAAGGGCTGAAATAGGGTTTTGGTATAAAAAGAGTATTGTTGCTCAAGGCTTGTTCCACCATCATCCAAGGTATGTTTCATGACTATACCATATGGTTCAAGGTATTGGAAGGCTTAGACACTTGAAATGTAGAAGAACATAGAAATGGGTCATTATTGAGTGATTAGTGACATAAATGAATGATAGTGGAATTGAACTATGAATATTGAAGTGTTGTGAATACAAGTACGTTATAAATGATGTTTATATCATGAAACAAGCATTAAATGCATGAAAACGCAAGGATGAGCTAGAAGTAGAAATAAGGGGAAATTGGAGGAAAATGGTGGATTTTGCCAAATGTACGTAAATGACGATTGTCGATGATGATATTGTGAGTAATATGATGAATGTTGGGAATTGATATAAAACATGGGAAAAGTATTAGAAATGAAGGAAGTGCTATCCAATATTCCTTAGAAATAGTAGTCCGTTCTTATAACTACTTAGCTAACGACGACATGAATTCTTTTGAAGGTATATACGAGTGCATTAAGGGTGAACGAGCAAGCAATAAGAATTGTAAACGTCGAAGGTATGTTAGGCTATTCCCTTTCTTTCAAAGGCATGATCCCTAGCTTACGATTTCATAAATGCTCCCATCTTTTCCTTGCTATCAAAGGTTAAATAGTCTATGATTCCGAAGCACGATTTCCTTCTTGATATTCCATAAATGTTTTCCAAAGTACTTCCATTTTCCAAAACCAAAGGTTGTGATTATGTGAGTTCTTATGATAACGACGAAGGATATGTTTTTCAATAACAATGATGATGTTAAAAGTGAAAATATTATTATGATGACTATGATGAGAACGATCTTATGTTTAAAAGTTTCAAGTTTACGATTTCAAGGACTATATGAGAACGTCGAGCTATTTACTGATTTCTCAATTTATTCATGGATGGTGACTTTATTTCTAAATCTTCCAAAGTATATGAATGGATGCCTTATGAAGTTCATGATTTTATTCTATGCTTTCTTTTAATGCTATTCTTCATTGATAGTCTCGCCTTATAATAATTGTTCCTTCAAGGTGAGACAAAGCGACGATGAGTACTCCATAACATAATCGGAGGCTTTCGACCCTACGTCACTCCGACGTACTTACAGCTTTTCCTTGGGCTCTCAAGCATGCTATGTATATTATGTATGTATATATATATATATATATATATATATATATATATATATATATATATGATATGAAAATGTTTTCAGGGGAAATGGGGAAGGTGAGGCGCTATAGACGCATAGCCACCTGGTCAGCTGGCATATCATGATTTCATCCCGGACGCGGGATGCCCAGACGCGGGATATATGGGTTACGGATCGGGCCGTACGTTCCTCGGCACTAACTTATTATATTTATGGATCGGGTTGTACGTTCCTCGGCACTAACTTATTATATTTATGGATCGGGTCGTACATTCCTCGGCACTAACATATGATGACATATGGATCGGGCTGCGCATTCCGCAGCAATTTACTATATAATGCTTTATGAGTATGCATGCATGGATCCGCCTTAAGAGGCAAGCAGTTATCGATTATCTCCTTGTACTTACTTTACTTTCTTATTCTTACTTTAATTCTTGATGTATACCTTACATACTCAGTACAATGCTCGTACTGACATCCTTTTCTTTGGATGTTGTGTTCATGCCCACAGGTAGACGGGAAAGCGGTCCAGACTGATAGGAGTCACTAGCCGAGCTGAAGAGCACTCCATCTTCCGGAGGTGCTAATTGGTTGTTCCCTTTGTGTATATATTTGTATGTCACTCAATAGAGGCTCGTAGATGCTCGATGTGGGTTGTGTGGTTCCACAACGTGGGTAGTACGCATGTGTATAAGTATATTGAAATATATTTTTGTATCAACACGTTATATTTTTGTAATGAAAAGCAAATCCTCTTTTTAAAGTTAACCGGAAATAGATGAATGATTGTTAAATGGGTTAGGTAAATGATAGTACGAGCGGTGCTCGGTGGTTAGCCCCGGGTACCCGTCGCGGCCCCTAGCCGGGTCGTGACAGAAGTGGTATCAGAGCAGTTCGTCCTAGGAAGTGTCTACGAGCCGTGTCTAGTAGAGTCTTGTTTATCGGTGTGTTGTGCACCACATCTATAAACAGGAGGCTACCGGGCATTTAGGAAACATGACCATCTTTCTTCTTAATAGATCGTGCGATAGAGCTGTGTTATAAGACTATCTCTCCCCTAACGGTGCATTGTCATTTCAGCAAAAATCGATGAAGGGAAAAGCTACGACGGCCCAGAAGGGCAAGATGGTGGTTGAAGAAGGGCTTGATCGAGAGCCGTCTACGGATATGGAGGGGGGCGAACCCCAGAATAACGCCCCACTTCGATTTTACCATACCTCGCCCACTTTTAAGGATCAGAGGGAAACCTCGATCTTAGCTCCAGTACCCCCCGTCCCTTCGCAAGATACCGCGGGCCAAGAGATGAGACAGGCCATTCTTTTACTGACTCAATTGGTAGCCGCTCAGACTCAGCGGCAGAATGCGAGTCACGATGACAGGGGTTGGAGAAAGGGAGTTAATTCCTTTGGGTCTGACCGTGAGATTAGAGATGCACCTCCACAGTTTCCCAGACCCAGATTTGATGGACCTGCTTATTCAAGGTCATCCCAGAGTCTCAGAGTTTCTCGTTCTCGGGTTCAGAGTGATTCTGATCAGAAGAGGTCACCAGTACCACGATGTATTCAGTGTCGCAGGTTACATTGGGGACCGTGTCGCCGGGGCTCGGATGTTTGTTATGCCTGTGACCAGGCCATTTAAAGTGAAATTGTCCATCGCTACGTGGTAAAAGTGAGTTTCGAATTACGAGAATGGTAACGGGCTCTTCATCATCGATACGCCCTCCAAGGTTAGGGCCACAGGGGCTAGTAAGCAGTTATAGAGACCGAAGAACGCCTAGTCCAAGCGGATCCCAGCATCATACCCAGGCGTTAGCTGAACGATGGGATCATGAGTCTTCCCCTGATATTACTCCAGGTATATTGCTAGCACCCTTTTATGATTAATGCGAATACGTGTGCAAATAAGCCATATGGTAAATGTAATGTGACTGACTAAAAAGGATAACAGGTTGAGTATGCCTGCTTCATGAGGCTACCCTATGTTATGAGCAGGTTTGCAAACGAGATCAAGAAGTGTCACTCTATAGGATGGATTATGATATGGGTACAATGAGCCGTAACAAGAATTGTTATGTAAAGTATAGCGAGAAGACGCCTAAGGGCATGGATGATATCTTTAGTTAGGCGCATAAGGCAGAGACTACGGTAAAGATAAATAATGAAAGTAGGATAATTAGTAGGAGGAAGGTCAACGCGATAGGAGCGAGATGGGGGATGATTAGGACGGATAGAATTAGTTTTAGGCAGCAAGAGACGGATTGACACAGGTGGTGTATCCTAAAGAACAAAGCGGTACTAAGTTAAGAATATGGTTACTCATGCGAAGAGTCAAGGATCGATTATTAAGTGGGAGGAGATAGAATAGCAAAGAGGAAATGTACGAAGTACGAGTGCCTAAAGAATAGTGGTGTGGTAGTTAAAGGAGAACATATCTCCTACAAATATCCCATACCAAGTTAGAACGAGTGAAGTGAATGCGATAAAGAGTTGAAGAGGAAAAGATGATCTTGAGTTATGGGTCTACTGTACGACGATGAAGCGATGAAGTAGAGTTATAACTAATAATGATAGTGGTACAATGCGGATATGAAATCGGTTCCAAGTGCAAACAAGAGTAAGAGAACAAGGAGGCATGGGGCGCATTAGCGACGTAAGAGAGACCTAAGCCCTAGGGAAATGAAGATGGCGTTACAAGCAAATTTTGAGCGCCGAAGAAGAGGGCAAGTGACATTAGATGGGTGGCATGGATAGCTAGACCCACTATTAATGTAAGCATCCCTATGGGGCAGGAAGTTGTTAATCGGAGCATATTCAGATACAGACACATAACTACTGGATGAGCTAAGTAACGTACGTTTTGCTCGGAGTGTTATATCGGGTGCATTTCTTGGTTATAAGATGCGAAACTCCGATCGCGTGACATGGTTGGAGAAGAGTTGGAATCAGTTTAGGGAGTACTGATTAGTTACTATTACTCTTCCAGCAGAATCGAAACTCTCGTTTCTATGTACTTATATTGATTTAATGACTTCCGGGATTGAATACTCTTTTAGCCCAAATGAAAATATAACCCCGGAGAATGTTGTGAATATAGTGGGTGACGGTAGCCCCAAGAAGAAGGCATGCAGGCCTGAGACACAGAATAATTCATGATATTAACATGGGTCTTATTGTAAAGTTACCCCGTTCTCGAGGTAAGGGCGTTAGCAAAAAGGTCATTGATAAGGATATTGACACTTAGATGAATATGACCATGGATACGGCATACAGATGAATATGACTATGGATGCGAAGACAGACATCGATACAGGTATACGGATGGATGGGTACGAATGCGAATCGCGCAAAAATAGTATGTAATTCATAGATACTTACGCGTCGCCAATGAGACCAAGTGAACACTTAGGAGAGGAGTAAGAGGTAAAGTAAGAGTGAGAGAGTCATGATGCCCGGGGTAAGTTGAAGGAGGGTATATGGTAAACGGAACTGAAATGTCGAGTTGGAATTGCTGTGAGAGACAAATGGAATAATTGCTTGGGGCATAGTTTAAGTACAGGTTACATACTCACCATAGAAGCCCGAGGATATGACAACCTGCGAGAGCGATAGAATCACGGAACAAAGGTGGAGAGTTAGGTTCCGATGCATTAAATCCTATAAGATCGTATACAACAAGCAATGTAGCTTATAAATATGTTAGAACTCCCACTAGGATCATGTCAATTAAATGATGCTCAAATGACAAGAAAGTTGATGTATGAGAAAGTACCCTTTGCCACATTAGATAGGTAAGTGCGAGGACTTCGAAATAAGGAGGTGACTTAAATTAGAGTTTGGTGACAAAAACAATAATCGGGAAGAAATACTAGGGAAGCCAAAGTGAATGCGGAAGCCAAGTATCCGCACCTAGTCGAATCTCCAGGAAAAGTCCATGATGGTATGTATGTTTTAATTTTATGTTTTTGGTCGTGTGTGGCCATAAATGTGTTAATATTGTGATATGGACCTGTGAAGCGAAGATATTGTGGGTTATTGTAATGGAAAAAGTAGTGTCCAAATTACAAAGGAAACTCCGGCAAATTTTCTTAGAATCTCCGCTGATTTAACATTCGAGGACGAATGTTGAAAAAGGGGGGAAGAATGTTACACCTCGGAAAAGTCCCCGTACATGTACAAGGAATAGAACGACAAGGGTATGAGTGTGGGGTGTTTTACTAAGCAAGGGGTGATGATTCGTGAATTTTGGAAATGGAAAAGTTGTAGAATTTCATGCAGCCCAGTGGTCGTATAGTGATTTACGGCCCGTAAAGTGATTTACGGACCGTAAACCACCATCGTCCTCCAGCCTTTCAAATTCCAACTTTCTGTTAAAGTGTGGGAATGCTTAAATACGACTTGGAATACGGCCCGTAAACTGGTTTCCGTAAACCTCGATCGTAAACTTCAATATTCTTCAGCCAACTTCTCTGTTTTGGACATGCTTAAATACGACCATGGAGGACGGCTCGTAAACCAATTTACGGCTCGTAAACTGTGGTTTACGACCACTGTTCACCCCGACTGGAATTCATTAAAGATCAAACTTTGAGTTACTAAAAGGGACCAAAGCCTCATTTTATTTCATTTTTCATCCATACAACCTTCAAGAACACTCTAGAAGCTCTCCAAATATTCATCCACAAAATTCAAGAGATCAAAGGGAAACCAAGATCATCAACATCTAATTCATGAAAGCAAGTGCATGAGGCTCTATTGGAAGTCATCTTCTTCAAGAAATCTCAAAAGGGTTGAAATAGGGTTTTGGTATAAAAAGAGTATTGTTGCTCAAGGCTTGTTCCACCATCATCCAAGGTATGTTTCATGACTATACCATATGGTTCAAGGTATTGGATGGCTTATACACTTGAAATGTAGAAGAACATAGAAATAGTAGTCCGTTCTTATAACTACTTAGCTAACGACGACATGAATTCTCTTGAAGGTATATACGAGTGCATTAAGGGCGAACGAGCAAGCAATAAGAATTGTAAACGTCGAAGGTATGTGAGGCTATTCCCTTTCTTTCAAAGGCATGATCCCTAGCTTACGATTTCATAAATGCTCCCATCTTTTCCTTGCTATCAAAGGTTAAATAGTCTATGATTCCGAAGCACGATTTCCTTCTTGATATTCCATAAATGTTTTCCAAAGTACTTCCATTTTCCAAAACCAAAGGTTGTGATTATGTGAGTTCTTATGATAACGACGAAGGATATGTTTTTCAATAACAACGATGATGTCAAAAGTGAAAATATTATTATGATGACTATGATGAGAACGATCTTATGTTTAAAAGTTTCAAGTTTACGATTTCAAGGACTGTATGAGAAAGTCGAGCTATTTACTGATTTCTCAATTTATTCATGGATGGTGACTTTATTTCTAAATCTTCCAAAGTATATGAATGGATGCCTTATGAAGTTCATGATTTTATTCTATGCTTTCTTTTAATGATATTCTTCATTGATAGTCTCGCCTTATAATAATTGTTCCTTCAAGGTGAGACAAAGCGACGATGAGTACTCCATAACATAATCTGAGGCTTTCGACCCTACGTCACTCCGATGTACTTACAGCTTTTCCTTGGGCTCTCAAGCATGCTATGTATATTATGTATGTATATATATATATGATATGAAAATGTTTTCAGGGGAAATGGGGAAGGTGAGGCGCTATAGACGCATAGCCACCTGGTCACCTGGCATATCATGATTTCATCCCGGACGCGGGATATATGGGTTATGGATCAGGCCGTACGTTCCTCGGCACTAACTTATTATATTTATGGATCGGGCCGTACGTTCCTCGGCACTTACTGATTATATTTATGGATCAGGCCGTACGTTCCTCGGCACTAACATATGATGACATATGGATCGGGCTGCGTGTTCCGCAACAATTTACTATATGATGCTTTATGAGTATGCATGCATGGATCCGCCTTAAGAGGCAAGCAGTTATCGATTATCTCCTTGTACTTACTTTACTTTCTTATTCTTACTTTAATTCTTGATGTATGCCTTACATACTCAGTACAATGCTCGTACTGACATCCTTTTCTTTGGATGCTGTGTTCATGCCCACAGGTAGACGGGAAAGCGGTCCAGACTGATAGGAGTCACTAGCCGAGCTGAAGAGCACTCCATCTTCCGGAGGTGCTAATTGGTTGTTCCCTTTGTGTATATATTTGTATGTCACTCAATAGAGGCTCGTAGATGCTCGATGTGGGTTGTGTGGTTCCACAACGTGGGTAGTACGCATGTGTATAAGTATATTGAAATATATTTTTGTATCAACGCGTTATATTTTTGTAATGAAAAGCAAATCCTCTTTTTAAAGTTAACCGGAAATAGATGAATGATTGTTAAATGGGTTAGGTAAATGATAGTACGAGCGATGCTCGGTGGTTAGCCCCGGGTACCCGTCGCGGTCCCTAGCCGGGTCGTGACATAACAACTTATAACAGCCTATCCAACACAATGCATAATCTTAATTATCATTAATCTCACAAGCGCAATAAGAATAACAACAACGTGTCAAAACAGTCCGCACATTACAACACCCAATAATAGTCTACATGCGATTATGACACGTCCAATATATTCTTGTTAGTCTATAGTCATAACATTTCGTTGAAACGATTCTGTAACATCCCAACCACTATGACAACATGATGTATATTCTTAACTATAATTAATTTTTCCAACTTAGCCAAAACAACACGTCCAAAACAGTCCCTAACCAACAACATGTCCAAAACAGTCCCTAACCGACAACATAAAAATGTTCGGAATTCTTGCAAACGTTTACGACCATACTAAGAAAACCACATATGATTCTTACACATTATTTCATGTGTTCTTTTCATATAATTTCAGTAAGTTATGACCAGCTAACCACACGACAAGTACAACATCAATTCATACGCAACTAAGCTACATCGTCATCTCTATAATCCTTACAACAACTCACAAACGACTTTGGTTTCAACTCCAACCATTAAACACCTTCATTTCCATCATAAAATTCATGACAATAACAATCAAAATATCAAGTAAAATCAGTTCACTAACTTCTTACAAAAACAGTCCATACACGGTTTCAACAGGCTTCAACATCACTCACATAAAATCATAGATTCAATTATTTTCATACTAACACAACTTCACTTTTAACCTTCCAATTCTTTTCATTCCTTTTTACCATGAGATCTATGATAGTAACAACCATATTTATTAAAGAAAATTAGTTCATTAATTCCACCAAAACAGTCCCCTCGGCCACATAGTCATTCCAACACTAACATTCATGATTTTATGCATGCGATTCATGTTCATCAAGTTACAACCATACTTCAACATTAACACCTATAACCTAATGGTTACTATCATGTTCCCACATCAACACACCTTATTTAATGCATACAACTTATATTTACACATCTACATCACCCTTAATACATGAAAAAGAAAGTTAGATCTTACCTTGACAACTTGACTTCTCAATTTGGCTAGAGTTTGTGAATTGAAATGAAAATGGTTCTTGTTGCTCCAATGACTATCTTCACGTTTCTAGGGACCTTCTAAAGGGTTGAAACACCTTGGAAAATAATTTTTGTATCAAGACTCAAGAGCTCAAAAATCAGCCATTGTGGCCGAGAGCTTTCTCTCTCTAGGTTTAGGTTTTCTTTCTTTGTGTTGTGTAGTTGAAATGAATGTATTTACTGATCTCCTTAGTCCTTATTTGGTTAAACTATGATGCCTAAAAGGTGGCCACATGCTCCACTCATGACATTGAGCCACTCAAATAAACTTTACACTAAAATTCTAATTCTTTCCCTTCAACTTTCGGCTAGCTTCTTGCCGAGCCCCCCCTCCCCCCTTGTCTCTCCTTTCTTTTCAATTGTTTACAAGACAATTGCATGTGTGGTGGATGATTCATACACTACCCTTTGTCCATTGCAATCATACAAGATGAATGGTCAATATTTAAATATGAAATGATTCCTCCAACGTGTTATGTCTTCATAAAATAATGCATGCCTTCATTATTCAATTGCATGCTTCAACTTTTTCTCCTCCAATTTTCAGCCATCTTGGCCGAGTATTACATGTATATTTCTTCCAATTTTATTGTCCACAATATAATGAAAGTGTAGTGGATGAATCAACATTAAATTCATATGTGTATGTCTTCCATTGTTATGTCCCGTATTTTTATACATTGGGACAACCCGGATTAACTATGATAAGTTAGGGCCAAGACCATTCCGGGACTTGAAGTCGAGACTTTTGACCTTCGATTTTATTTTGAGACATAAGTTGTTCATGAAATTGTTGGCATGGAACATTTAGGAAAAGTTGGGACCAAAAGTCACAAATTTGGAAGTTGAAAATCATGCAAGAAGTCCCACACTTTGTGGCCAATTTTAAATGGTCCAACACTTGTGTGGGCCATGGACACTTGGAGAGTTAGTATGGGAACTTAAAAGATGACTTCTAAGTCATCTTCTCTCATTCCATACTTAGCAAGAAAATCAAGAAGTTGAAGAACTTCAACACCAAACTTTCGGCCAAGCCAAGAGAAAAACCAAATCCAATTTGAGCCATTCCAAAAATATTTCTTTGGTGAAAATCCACTAATTGAAGGTCCCTAAGTAACGTGGAAGTGTTGTTGGAGCGATCAAGCAATCCGTTTAGTAGATCGCAAACCCTAGGCAAAGTGTGGAGTTGAAGAAGAAAGGTAAGATTTGGTCTTGTTTATGTGTTGTGAATGTTGTATGCATGTTTTAGTATGCTAAAATGAATGAAAATCATGAGATAGGGTATGTTGGAAGTGGGTTGTGTGCTTGGTGTGTTAGCCGTATGAGGTGTGTGTATGTTGTGTGGTGTTGAGGTGATGAATTAATTCTATGTAGCATGTTTGATTGTTGTAGGGTGAAGAAATAAATGAGAACCATTTAAATGTGTATGTGGGTATGTGGCCGTGTGTAGCCTCCCATGTGTGGCAAAGGATTAATTAATATCGCTTAGTGTTTTAGTTGTTGTCGTTATGAATTCTAGTTTGGAAATGAGCGTTTAATGACTCAAGATTGATGTTGAAATTGTATGGGCTGGTTTGAGGGTTATTGTGCGTTTGATGTAAGTTGTACATTTATGAGAATGCTATCGTTATAGTGTGGATTGTTGATACAAATCATGATTTGAAAATGAGGAGTGTGTTATAGTGAGGTTCTCGGGTTTGGGGACTATTTTCGGGTAAATTGGAACAATTGTTGGGTTGTTGGAAATATTATGTAAATTGTTTAGCATGTCCTTGAATATCGTTGGTAAGGGTTCGGGTTGGAAATTGAATGGATGAGCGATAATATGGCTTGAATGTAAGCCGTCGAATTGGATATTATGAATGTTGTCGAATGATGTGAAAGAAAGTTGTTAATGTTATATTATCCTTCGGATTGGTCATTGGGATTGGTTATTGTTGTTGTTATTGTTGTTGTTGTTGATTCTGGCCGAGTTAAATTCTCGGGGTTGGCCTATTTACAGGGGAAATGCTGCCCAAATTACTGTAGAATTAAGTGTTAGTTTGGAATAAATTGCTTAGTGCCGATGGCTAATGTGTAATACTCGTTGACGTATTTGTAGACCTTGGGGAGCCCGAGGCGTAGGTTGGATTAGCTTGAGTTGAGTTAGCTTGGAGTGCGTACGAGGTATGTAAAGCTCAACCTTCTTTCTTTTGGCATGTCTTAGTTATAAATAGGCTATGTCACGAGCCTCGAGGAAATTCTAAATCCGCAATCCGAGTATGTTATGATCTCTATATATATTCCTTGGCATTCGTATGTTTGATGTGATGAAATATGAACCCTTATGTTTTCGAAATAATTGATTTCCAATGTTGCACTAAAAGTTTTGTTTTAAAGAATTCCGTAACTATGAACGCCGTATCTTTCACAGAAAGGCTCGGATTGCTTCGATATCTTCGTAGGAGTTTGCATGGCGTGTGATAAGTATGTTTTCCATAGGCGGGCCCGGCTCGGGTCGATACCCGTCCGTGGGTCCCGCGACTTTCCTTTATGTAATTCGGAGGACTTTTGAAAGAATGTAGTATGACTATTATCTCAATTTTCAAAGTACGGTCATTTTACTTATAATTGAATCCATGATAATGATTTTATGCATATGGTTACTCATGACTCTACTCGTGCGTTCTGTTATATCTTTCGCCGGTTCCCGGGCCGGTTCTGTTGTCGTGCGCACTTTGATATACTCCGGAGTTATGCTGTGCTTATGGTTCACCGAGCTACTCGCCAAAGAGTGTCGGGTTCCACTTATATATGATGTTATGGTGTGTATGGCGTTATGCTGTGTTATGATGTGTGACGGGGATACGGAGATTTGAACCTTCTGGTGTTATGCTGTGTTATGGCGCCATCGACGGGCGGGCGACCATATTCTCTGTGCCCTATGCATGACTTATATTTTGAGAGTAAACATTTTGATATTTTGGGTTTGCACTTATGTTCTGTACTTCTATTTCGTTTATGCCTCAGATTTGTTTTCTGTATCTTCTGCTTTACATACTCAGTACATATTTCGTACTGACCCCCTTTCTTCGGGGGGCTGCGTTTCATGCCCGCAGGTGCAGACGCACAGTTTGGTGATCCAGCCGTTTAGGATACCCTCTTCTGCTGTTTGGAGTGCTCCTCTTATTCCGGAGCCTACAGTTTGGTATATATCTTCGTTCGTTGCATATGTATGTATATGTTCAGGGGTACGGCGGGGCCCTGTCCCACCATATGATTCGGTCTGTCTGTTTAGAGGTCTGTAGACGTATATGTGGGTTTTGTGCCTACTTCTGTACGGTTGTGTTTGTATGATCCCACTTGCCGTGGCAGCCTTGTCGGCGTGCGTTTGTATATGTTTTGGGCCGTTGCGCCATTTGATAGCCTTGTCGGATTCTGATATATATGTACACATATGGTTGTGTTTGAAATGTGTCTGAGACAGTTTGATATAATTTGAGGCAGCGTGTGATATTTGTGCCCGTATACGCTATCTGTATGTGATTCGGATTTGATGAGTGTGTTCGGGTGCCCAGTTCGGGCACTAGTCACGGCCTACGGGGTTTGGTCGTGACATCCATAATAGCCTTGTTTTAGATGACTTTGAGTCATCTTTTGTGTATTACACGTTGGTGTTCCTTCTTGGTTCATGGTTGTCACAAAATTTTAATTAACACCACAATTAAGTAGTTCCTAATCTCCAATAACATTTTTATACTAAGTAAAATTTATAACCGATTAGTTCTAGTTTAGAAATAAAAAAAATCCGAGGTTTCTATCTCACGTCGATTCCTTCACGAATAACTCGACGTATAAAATACAGGGTCTAACAAGGTAGATCTTACTTATAGGCCACCTTGCCTACTTTACGCACAATCTCATAAGATCCAATGTACCGGGGACTAAGCTTCCCCTTTTTGCCAAATCTCATTACACCCTTCATTGGTGACACCTTCAAGAATACCCAATCTTTCACTTGGAACTCTAAGTCTCTTCGATGATTATCTGCATAGGACTTTTGATGACTTTGGGCTGCTAACAACCGATCTTGTATGAGCTTAACTTTCTCTATGGCTTGCTGGACCAAGTCTAGTCCTATCAACTTAGCCTCTCCTGTTTCAAACCACCCAATTTGGGATCTACACTTTCGCCCGTATAGAGCTTCATACGGTGCCATTTAAATGCTAGAATGATAACTATTGTTGTAAGCAAATTCAATGAGTGGCAAGTGATCATCCCAATTTCCTCCAAAATCTATCATACATGCCCGCAACATATCTTAAAGGGTCTGACTAGTACGCTCAGCTTGTCCATCAGTCTGCGGGTGAAATGCCGTGCTAAGGCTCACTTGGGTCCGAAAACCCTCTTGAAAGGATTTCCAAAAATTAGCCGTAAACTGGGTTCCTCTGCCTGAGATAATAGACAATGGAACACCATGAAGTGGTACTATCTCTTTAACATAGAGCTTAGCATAGTCTTCTGCCACATACGTCGTTCTGACTGGTAAGAAATGAGCTGACTTAGTGAGTCTATCCACAATCACCCATATGGAATCATACTTACGTCGAGAACGGGGCAAGCCCGTAATGAAGTCCATGTTAATTACTTCCCACTTCCAAGTTGGAATTTCTATAGCTTGCAAAAATCCGCCCAGCTTTTGGTGCTCGATTTTCACTTGTTGACAGTTAGGACAATGAGCCACGAATTCTGCTATGTCCTTCTTCATCCCATTCTAACAATATATAGACTTAAAATCATGATACATTTTCGTCGCACCGCGGTGAACAAAATAACGGGAGCAATGAGCTTCTCTCAATAACTGGTGGCGTACACCTGCCACATCAGGAACGCATAATCTACCTCGGCATTGGAGAACCCCGTTTCCTAAAATATCAAATGATGACTCCCCTTTCTGAGGGAGTTTATCTCTGTAATGTATTAGCATGGAATCTTCGTATTGCTACTTTTTCACTTCCGCTACTAGCGATGAGACTGCCGAATTCTAAATAGTAGTTCCCCTGCTACCTGAGTCAACTACTCGAACTCCTAGGCTAGCTAATTATTGGAGCTCACGAGCCATTTCTCTCTTCTCTAGTTGAACACCACACAAACTTCCCATAGATCTACGACTAAGAGCATCAGCCACAACGTTCGCTTTTTCGGGGTGATACAAGATATCAACATCATAATCCTTTAGCAGTTCCAACCATCGTTGTTGCCGCAAATTCAACTCTTTCTGCTTGAAGATATACTGAAGACTCTTATGATCTGTATAAATGTCCATATGGACGCCATATAAATAATGTCTCCATATCTTTAATGCATGAACCACGGCAGCCAATTCTAGATCATGGGTTGGATAATTCTTCTCATGTTTCCGTAATTGCCTCGAGGCATACGCAATCACCTTACCATGTTGCATCAATACACAACCTAGCGCCATACCTGAAGCATCGCAATATACAACATAACCTTCCAATCCCTCTGGAAGTGTCAGGACTGAGGCAGAAGTCAATCTACCTTTTAACTCTTGGAAGCTACGCTTACAAGTATCTGTCCATTGAAACTTTGCTGATTTCTGGGTCAGCTTTGTGAGCGGTGCAGAAATAGAAGAAAACCCTTCAACAAATCTCCTGTAATAACCTGCTAAGCCCAGAAAGCTACGAACCTCCGTAGGAGTTGTAGGCCTCGGCCAAGTCTTCACGGCCTCAATCTTTTGACTATCTACTTGAATACCATCGGCTGCAACAATGTGTCCGAGAAATGTCACTGAGTTCAACCAAAACTCACATTTAGAAAACTTTGCAAAAAACACTAGAGTTCGAAGAACTCCAAGGACAGTACGCAAATGATCCGTATGTTCTGCCTCAGATCTAGAATACACTAAGATATCATCGATGAATACAATCACGAACAGATCTAGGAATGGTCTGAACACATTGATCATCAAATTCATAAATACTGCCGTTGCATTAGTTAGCCCAAACGACATCACTTGAAACTTGAAATGACCATATCTTGTTCTAAAGGCTGTCTTAGGGATATCTTTCTCCCTAACTCTTACTTGGTGATGTCCGGACCTCAAATCTATCTTTGAAAACTATTTGGCGCCTTGTAATTGATCAAATAAGTCATCAATCCTCGGAAGAGGATATTTGTTCTTAATTGTCACCTTATTCAATTGTTGATAGTCAATGCACATTCTCAAGGATCCATCTTTCTTTCGGACGAACAATACGGGTGCTCCCCACAGGGATGAACTAGGCCTAATGAAGCCTTTCTCAAGCAAGTCTTTCAACTGCTCATTCAACTCTTTCAATTCTGCGGGTGCCATTCTATAAGGGGGAACAGATATAGGATTAGTGTCCGGTAACACATCAATAGCAAAATCAATCTCCCGCTCCGGAGGAAGGACTGGAAGCTCTTCCGGGAACACATCCGGAAATTCATTCACCACGGGAACTGACTGAAGAGTTGGCAATTCAGCTTCTACATCTTGAACCCGAACTAGATGATAGATACATCCTTTCGTGATCATTTTCCTTTCCTTTAGATAGGAAATAAACCTACCTTTAGGTGACGCAGTATTCCCTTTCCATTCTAAAACTGGTTCTCCCGAAAATCGGAAACGAACCATTTTCATTCTACAATCAACGTTGGCATAGCAAGAAGCCAGCCAATCCATGCCCATAATAACATCAAAGTCTACCATTTTTAACTCAAGCAAGTCAACTATAGCACGACGGTCACAAATCACAACCATACAGTTTCTATATACTCGACTAGCTATTACGGATTCACCAACGGGTGTGGACACCTCAAAAGGTTTGATCGACTCTGGTTCGACTCTAAATCGACCCGCAATATATGGAGTAACATATGACAATGTGGAGCCCGGATCAATCAAAGCATATACATCATGAGAAAATACCGATAATATACCTGTGACCAAGTCAGGAGAAGACTCAAGATCTTAGCGTCCAGCCAAAGCCTAAATACGGTGCTGCGGACCGCTAGAACTGGGAGCTCTCCCTCTGCCTCTACCACGGCCGACTGGCGCATGTGAACTTGGCCACATAGGGTGCATAGAAGATGAAGATCCGGCTACTGACCCGGAAGGCTGGGTCCTACCTCTACTGTGAATCGAGGTGCAATCACGCATAATATGGCCTGGTCGACTACAAGAATAACAAGCCTCTGAACTCGATCGGCACTCACCCCAATGTAACTTCCCACACTGGGAACATCATGGTATGGGTGGCCTCGCCTGACCTAAATCACCTCTGAACTGAGACCCCGAAAAACTCTGACTCGGCCCGGAATGAGTAGATCTATCAAATCTCTGGCCTGAAAATCGTAAAGGTGCACTGGTCATAGAATGGCCTGAATGCCTAGAAAACTGTTGCATGTGCCCACCTCTAAACTCGCTCATCGGACCCGAATATCTGGCCCTCTGGCCATGTCCCCTATCATGCTCACGTTCATTCCTTTGCTGTTGTAGACTTTCTTCTAAGTTCTGAGCATGGGCCTGAATGCGTGCAATATCCATATTGTCCTGAAGAGACGCCGTCAAACACCTATCCATCAAATGTGGCCCTAGGCCCTTCACAAATCGGTGTACCCGGTCACCCATATCCGCTACCATAGCCGAAGCATACCTAGCCAAAGAATTGAAGCAGAGACTATACTCTAAAACACTCATGCTGCCTTGCCTCAGATTCAAGAACTTATCGGCTCTAGCTCGCCGAACTTCTGGAAGCATATAGTGTTGGAGGAAAGCATCAACGAACTCTTGCCATACCGGGGGAGGTGCATTGGCTCCCCGTGAAGCCATCTAAACCGTGTACCAATGGATCGAGACATCCCTCAATCTATATGATGCTAAATCCACCGATTCAGTGTCTGAAGCATGTATCAATCGAAGAGTCCTGAACATACCATCGATAAAGTCCTGAGGGTCCTCATCCAGCTTTGACCCAAATAATTCTGGAGGGTTCAAGGTAATGAAGTCATGGGCCCTTGCACTAACAGCCCTATCACCCTGCCCTGTACTTTGCCGCTGAATCAGGGTAGCAACTAATTGAGTAAGCAAATGTATGGCCTCTTTTACATCTTGTCCTGAAGCATCCGGTGGAGTAGTCGGAGGTGCTGGAGTTGGGGCTGGGGCTCCCTCTGGCTCCTCTAATATAGGTACTGAACGGTCGGAATGCGATTGAGCCGCACTTTGGGACTCACTTTCCTCTACTACCGACGGCAGTGCTCTTTCAGCCCGCTTTTCTGCCACCGTCTTGCCCTTTTGGGCTGCTATAGCCTTTCTCTTTATAGGCATTTCTGAAATACACATCACACGGTTAAGGAACAAGAAGTTCTTATATCATGGCTCTATCGCACGATTCTTATAAAGAAAGAAGGTCATTTATTCCTAAAATGCCTGCAGCTTTTTGTTTATAAGTGTGGCGCGCAACACACCCATAACCAAGACTCTACTAGACACAGCTCGTAGACACACCTTAGGACTGAACTGCTCTGATACCACATTTGTCACGACCCGACTAGGGTGGGGGGGAGGGGGCGACGAGCACCCGATGCTAGCCCACCCGAGCACCCCTTATCGTACCTTTACACTTACGTCTAGGTGAGCCACATAATAAAACATATATTTCAATTCGCCAATCACACTAGTCCCATAGGACAACACTACCTTTATATCATCATTGACATCTATGCCCATATCAATGTACATAAGCCAACAAGGCTAACAAAATGAAATCCAAAATATAGGTCGACAAGGCCAAACACCTCTAACCACATACACATGTCTACTTAGCCTCTAAGGAGAGTATAACATATCATACAGCCAGGACAGGACCCCGCTATGCCAATAATTGTGTACACAAAAGAATAAGTACCCAAAAGCTATAGCTCCGCATGAAGTGGAGCTCTGCTATGTAGTCTCTGAGAATGTAGCTATGGATCAAGTCTGTCTCCCTGTGCACCTGCGGGCATGACGCAGCGTCCACAAATAAAAGGACGTCAGTATGAAGAATGTACTGAGTATGTAAAGTATGATCGATATCAATATAGAAGCATAATAAGCAATATAAGGAAAATTATAAGATGGGAGATAGTGGAACCATCATCATAAGAACTTATTTTCCTTACATAGGAACTTTCCATTTCGAGTGCGTGATTGTATACATACATCCGTGTCCATATCCGTATCCGTACTCATTTACATATCCTTAGTCGTATTCATATCATATACGTATTCTTATCCATAATCGTATCATATTCGTATTCGTATTCGTATCTATATCATATACCTATCCATAGCATATACATATTCATATCATACACATATCATTTACATAGCATACCCGACCCCGAAAGTTCGGTGCTTCACGTACCCGACCATAGCTAGGCCTCCCTGATCATACAAGCCTCGCCAACCAAGGCTCACTATTACACATACCTGGCCCTACCAAGGCTCAGTGCTGTCCGTACCCAACTGCAGTGGTGCTCGCGCGTTACCTAAACATACATACATATTCTACCCGGCCTTATAAGCTCGGGATTCCATAATAGTCATACATAGACACATAAACATAATAGCTCATAAGCATCTTTACTATTATCATCACTATCATCATCGTCATCGTAATCGTTATCGTCATCGCTATTACCTTTATAGTCATCATCAATATCATTATCACTATTATAGTCATTCATTGCATCTATCATTATAGGATTACTCGTCATATGAGGAACTTAGTACAATCGTAATACATATCGAGGATCATGGCCTCAATAGCTCGAATGATAGAATCATTTGAAGGATATCATAGACTTATAGAAGATTTAGATGTTTGGCCAAAGAACCATGCCTTATGAAAGAAGGGTTAGCCTTACACACCTTTCCGTTCAACTATTTACCACTTGCACGTTCTCCTCCGAAGCTCACGTTTCTACCTTCATTAAAGTCATACTATCATTAGAAATCGATAGCTAGTATACATGACTAAAACTAGAGAAAATCGGTCAGTATCTCCTTTATTTATACGACATTCCTCCATAGCGTATATCAACTCCCAAACGTCTATAATACATCCACAATACTATAACAATAGTCATTTTTCATCCACATTATCCACATTTCTCAATTCACTTTCAATCACCCATATCCATGGTCATAACACACGACTACGTTCATTCACATACATTGCCTATCCCATGTTCTTCCAAGTCATTTACAACATATTTATATCACAACACATTAAGAATCATGACTCAATTCAAACTATCACTCAACATGGCACTATTCCACATTCATGACCCATTTTTCTATACCCTTCTACAATCCAAGTATTTCAACTCTCAAATACCTTAAACAACACATAAATATCATAAATCTTACCTTAGAAGTTGTAGGAACAAGCCTTGGTTGGTAATACTTCACTTGAGCAAAAACCCTAGTTCATCTCCAATGAGATTTCTTCACTTGAATGATCTTTAATGGGTTTACTTACACTTGATGCACTTAATTTAAGTTGATGATCACTAATAACCCTTGAATTATTATGGAATAAATGTAGAGAGATGTTTTAGAGAGAAGGGGTGTGATATGGAAATGAAATGAAATGAAACTTGGTCCTTTTTTTAATGAACCATTTCAGTCCCTGGCCATATATACGGACCAACATACGGTCCGTACATTTTATACGGGCTGTATCTTTGGCCGTATGTTTGGTCCATAAAGTCTGCCATTCTAGGCTGATTATACGGTCCCAACATACGGACCGTATAATTTATACGGCCAGTATGTTTGGCCGTATAATCCCAAGTGATCCTGAAGCTCGTTTCATCGACTCGTTTGATCTCCAATCCTTATGGAACCTTCTTAACACTTGTTCAACACCTCAATACCAATCTAAGGGACGTTATCACTCTTTTCCAAGACATCATTAAATCCTCATTAACTCGTTACTCTTAATTCCTTTTCGTAACCTATCGTATGCCTTGCCTTCTCTTGGCCAACTTTCTTCCCCCATCTCTAACATTTTTGAAATCTCAACTAGGGTCGTCGAATGTAATTTCTAACTTATTTAAATATTGTATGCTTGTACTCTTCACTAGTCTATTCACTTGTGCATCAACGTAAAATTTTCCGAGGTGTAACACATGACTAGTGTCGGAGCTGGGCACCCGTATACGACTCGCTAGATATAAACAGACTGAAACTGAAAACAATATGGCACTCTGTAAGAGCATGCTGTGAACTCATCATATCATACATCAGAAAGAACCTGTCTGCTGAGAAGTCACAGTTAACCAAAACATAACAAATATGGAAGCCGATAAGGCTGCCGCTATACATGGGGTCGTCCAAGACGAACTACATCGATATAGCTGACCAAACCGTATATACACAACCCACATATGTCTACAGACCTCTAAGAATATAGCAGAATCTGTGTCAAAAGGATCTGTACCCAAAATATCTCAAGCTCCGGAACAATGGAGCTCTCCAAGCAGCTAGGTAGAAGTCCAAAGCCAGAGCATCACCAAACTGAGTGTCTGTACCTGCGAGCAAGTAACGCAGCCCCCGAAGAAAGGGGGTCAGTACGGAAAATGTACTGAGTATGTAAAGGATGAAGTACAATAATGAAGATCATGTCTGAGTAGAAAATGACATGAGACAAGTATGATAATCAAGGATACCAATGCCTCTGTGCCTTATGAGAGGAGAGTCATGCATACATATAATATACCGTACCCGGCCCTCTAGTGAAGGATTCGATGAAATCATCATATATATACTGTACCCGGCCCTCTAGTGAGGGACTCGGGGAAATCATCATATATATACCGTACCCAGCCCTCTAGTGAGGGACTCGGTGAAATAATTATATATATACCGTACCCGGCCTTCTAGCGAGGGACTCGGTGAAATAATCATATATATACCGTACCCGGCCCTCTAGTGAGGGACTCGGTGAACAATGCAATGAAACTGTGCATGAATACGTACCTGGCCCGGGACCCCGTGAATGATATATTAACGGTATGCACGAGTAGAATATCATGAGCAACCATATGCAAACTAAGCCATCATCTGAGACTCAATAGAATAGACAGAATGAACCAACACTTAGGAATTAATGACAACTATCATGTCAAGCACTATTGAGAACTAGAGTTTCCTTGGAGTCATATGTATGTTCGTCGTTCGCTCACTTTATGTAGTTCATGCCATAAAGAAAGAAGGGATAGCTTTACATACACTTTGGAGCCTCTAGAAGTGGAGTCATCATCCATGAGTAAAATTGAGAAAATCTAGAAGTAGCTCCACATTCTCATATTCTCTTTGAAGTCATAAACTTGAGTTCTTAAAACACGAAATCATCATTATCGTTGTCACCATCATAAAATCATTCTTATCCTTCACATCATGAGAAGCTTTAAGAACCATGGACTTTTACTTTTTGAAAACAAGAAGGTTACAGAAACATTTATGAAATCATACCATAGGAATCATGCCTTTCAAAAAAGGGATGAGCCTTAACATACCTGTTCAGCCTCCAATTATCTACACTTATTCGTCCGAGCTCGCAAGTCTACATTGAAGAGGATTCACACAATCGTTAGACTCATCGTAGTATATTTTTGCTAAGCTCTCAGGTCAAACTATTTTACATCCTACTGAAAATCGGGCAGCATTTCCCCTGTTTATATGCCTAGCCCGGAATCTCAATTCAGCAACCAACAACAACAACAACAATACCAATATCAATAACATCATTTACAATACCAAAATATTCCATAAAACATCCTACGCGATGTTTGTCTAATTTCTCAACTAACAACATTACTATACAACCATTTCATCACTCTATCTTCGTAAATAATCCAAAAGTAATATTAATAAGGATGGATTCATACCTTATTTTTGTTAACATAGCGATATCTTCAATATCCACCTTGAATCCACTGCAAAACCCTACTAGAATCACATCTATGTATTTATCCGAGCTTCGATTAATACTCCGTCACTTGAAAATTGCTTACTTTTTTGTTTCCCTCTCTCTCTCTCTTCAATTTCTAGAAATTTCTGGGCTAAAATCTGGTGAAAAAAAAAGGGTCTTACCCTTTTTATAAGGGTCAAATCCGGGTCGGTTTCACTGTAGTTTTTTTTGCTGCAGCAGGTCGGTTACTGTTACAGTACTGTAGCACGCGTTTCAGCTCTGTTAGCTGAAGTTGTAACGTCCATACTTTTCTACTCCGAAGTCCAATCGACGAGCGGTTTGTTGTGTTGGAAACTAGACTCGACGAACTTAAATTTAGGTTTTTGTTTCACCTTAAAACATTTCATATGCTAAGAGATATTCGTCCCCCAAGTTGGACCAAAATTTTCACACAAAACATTACCCTTCCTTTTTCAAAAGTCGTACTACTCCATTTCTTCCACTCATTTCCTTATAAAACCTTCTGGTATACCTTATTAACATCCTTCCTCATTAAATATACTTAATAATACTTGCTCCTTATATTCCAAAGTTGTTTTACTTAACCATAACTCAACGTACTTATGTTTCAAATTTTATAAGTTCTTCTTCGAAGATACGGGGTGTAACATCCTTCCCCCCTTAAAAACATTCATCCTCGAATGTTGTAGTGAGCCGATCCTCAATATCCTCATTGAATTTTTGTTCGATGACCATATACTTATACTATATTTTGGTCAGTTTCGTCCTGCTCTTTCTTAGCTCCTTATCAAATTCATTTGTGAATCGTACAGTCTTTAATCCTTATGTATACAAGTTAGCTAGTATTCCATTCTCATTCTGTCTTCCTTCCTGTGGTTTAACTAGCCACGCCATGGTTACTCGTTGTCCTGCGAGCGTCCTTCCTCTTTGTTCCTCATTTCTTTATTAACGGATAACTCCCTTGCTCGAATATAGCACTTTCTTCTTTCTCTTGTTGACTCCTCCGATGATATATTGGCTATCCCTACTTGTACTTGTTGAGCTTAGATACGTGCTAGATCATCCCCTCGTAATTCATCAGCCAAGATTTCTGATTCATCATAGATTTTCTTATACTAATGTCCCGTTGCTTGTTCAACGTTACTCTGCTACTAACAAATCCTTACTCTTAACGGTTACGTTTCTTCAACCATCCGTCTTAATTCCTTTCCATGATAGGTTATTGTTACATCCGGCATTTTTGTGTATTCGAAAATTTTGAGATAACTTGACTTGTAATGAAAAAGGCCATATTTGGACCTTAATTAGTGTGAATGTGTCGGTTATGAATACGTTGGTGTGGAATTACGAAAGGAGGCCAAGGGCAAAAATCGGAATTTTGGAAACTTGTTCCATGAATTTCAATTATTTAGCCAACAATTGGACTCAAAAAAAAAAGTGAGGCCCAAATCTAAGGGCCCAACCGGCCACAACATAGCCCAAGTCCATGGATTCATTAATTTCCATGTGACAATTATAATATGGACTATATTATATATGTCCTTATCATGTAGAAGCTTCAAGTGAAATCAAGAAAAACAAAGCAAGAAAAAAAAAAGAGGTTTCGGGTAAGAGAAAGAGAGAAGAGAAAAAGAAAGAAACAATTCTTGGAGCCAATTCCTTTGGTTCAAAAATTCATTCCTTGTGGGATTATTACCACGCTCAAGATTCTCTACAACTTGATATAATTATCTTGGCAAGAGGACAACTCTAGTGGCAAGTGAGGAATTTGAAGGAAAGGTAAGAATTTTATGCTTTTGTTATGTTATGGGAGGTGTATGTATGATGTAGTAAGTGGAAATGAATGAAAAGCATGAAAATTTTGGGTGTTGGGATTGTATGCATGTTGGCCGTGAGTATGCATATATATTGCATGCCTATGATGAATTGAATTCATGTTGGAATCTTGTTGTAGTTATAGTAGAAAGTGTATTGGAAGTGAAAGTTGAATGAATTAGTGAAAGTTGGAAAAACATAGTATGTGGCCGTCATATGTAAGGAGTGAAATGGAAGTGAATTAAGTTTTGTTAGTATGTTAAGTGTGTTATGGTGAAGTAAATGAAAAGATAATAGTTCTTGTTGTCATGGAAAAATGGTTGCTATGTTGTTATAAGAAATTATGCAAATTTATTGTAACTTATGTAAATATGGAAATGAAAGTAGTAAGAGGCAAATTAGTATTGTCATTGATGAAGTTGGAAGATATGAATATGTCATGAACATGCTTGCTAAAATATTGGTTTGGAAATGTAAGGTCGGAATGAAAGATGTGATGTTATGTCGGAAAGATGGCTAGTATGCCATATTATGTGCTTTGTGATACTTGTTGTTGTTATTGATGTTGTGGTTGGGTTGCTGTGTTGATATATTAAGCCGAGCTAAGTCTCGGGGATGTTATATATATAGGGGAAGTGCTGCCGAAATTTCGGTAGGCAAATATATAATAAACCTGAAGTCTTAAGGTTTGAATTTGACAATTGGTAAACTTGACCATTTGTAGATTCTGGACGAAATTGGAATCGAAGCCAAGCGAGCGTAAGACGCAATCGAGGTATGTAAAGCCTTCCCCTTCGTTCTTAGGCATGTTCTGAACATAATAGGCTCGGCCGCGAGCCTTAAATACGACTCCGTTCCTCGAAATTCGAGATGGAAATCCGCTCCAATTCCTTCAGTAAGATTGAATTACTTTTCTTATAACTTGTCCCTAAAGTGAACTTTTGTATGAAACTTTCCTAAACGGAGTCGGAATACTTCCAAATGATTATGGAGGACCTCATAAGGTCTATTATCAGTAATTTACGTATGTCGCCTCGAGTTGGTCCGAGGTGGGCCCACGGAGCCCCTATACCTATTGTATGACCTAAATTGTCTTATTTCTGTCCGTTCTTCACCAGCAACATCTGGACTATTATTCTGATCATGATATGACCACTTTTTATATAAATCTTACAAAATGGTTTTGACATCTGGAGATCTGATTCTGGTTATAATCTGTCGTGCCTTCCCGAGTAGGATATAGGCGCGTATTATGCACACTATTCGGATACTTTGATTTGACTCGCCGATTGGCATACTTCAGTTTGATTGAGTCTGTATAATGATCTGTATGTCTGTGGTTTCTCACTAATCTGTTCGTGGATGTCTCAATGCTTCCTTTCATCGGATCCCGGGCCGGTTTATATCGTGCGGATGGGCCGCCGAGTCCCTTGTCGGGGGCCGGGTCCCATGTATGAATTTCGAAGTATGATGTGTCCGGTTCCGGGGTACTGTGGTATATGTCCGTCCCCGGTTACCGTTTATATGTTACGAAGTATGATGTGTCCGGTTTCCCGGCGTGTGATCTGTCCCCGGGGTTACCGCGGTTATGATATGATGTGGTATGTGACGAAAATGTTCGAAGATATGAAATCTTCTGAAATATGATATGTTGTGGCGCCAAAGGAAGGAGTGACGACCACGTTCCTGTGCCCTATTATGATTCTGTCTGTCTGATTGGATTCCGATTCTGTCTTCCGTATGGATTCTGATTCTGTCTGTCCGTATGGATTCTGATTCTGTCTGTCTGATTGGATTCTGATTCTGTCTGTCCGTATGGATTCTCATTCTGTTTGTCCGTATGGATTATCATTCTGTCTGTCCGTATGGATTATGATTCCGTCTGTCCGTATGGATTGTGATTCTGCCCGTCCGTCTGGACCATAATTCTGTCCGTCCATTTGATTTATGATTCTGTCCGCTATATTTCTGTGCTTCCGGTTCAGGCTATGATTATATTTGTTATGTTTCTGCTTTACATACTCGGTACATTTTTCGTACTGACCCCCGGTTCTTCGGGGGCTGCGTTACATGCCCGCAGGTACAGACGCACCTGGAGATACGCCGCCAGTCTAGGGCTCAGATTCTGCTATTTTGAAGAGCTCCTTGATCTGGAGCGTGTACTTTTGGTATATATCTTCTGTCTTCTGTATATTCTGTATGTATGGTAACTCCGGGTACGGCGGGGCCTGTCCCGTCATATGACTCTGTATGTTTGTTAGAGGCCTGTAGATATGTATCTGGGTTACGGGTTGCTACTGTTCAGGTAGGTATGTACGATTTTGTGACTCCGTCCGTTATGTTAGCCTCATCGGCTTATGTATAAGTTTCACTATGTTTATGTATGTATATATTCTCGCGCGCGCCGTAATTGTATTGGCTTTAATATGTGAACACCTATTGTGAATTTTCTGTCTGGTTCGCTAACTCTGTTAGGTAGGTACGTATGGGTACCCAGTTAGGGTACCAGTCGTGGCCCATGGGGTTGGGTCGTGACAGAAGTGGTATCAGAGCGGTTAGTCCTCGGAATGTCTACAGGCCGTGTCTGGTAGAGTCTTGTTTATCGGTGTGTTGTGCACCACATCTATAAACAGGAGGCTACACGGCGTCTAGGATGTTACCCATCTTTGAATCTTAGATCGTGCGATAGAACTGTATTAGTAGGATGATCCCCTCCTGACGATTTGTTATGTTTTCAGCGATACCTCCGAAGAAGGCAACAGCTGCCCAGAAGGGCAAAGCGGGGGTGGAGGTAGGAGAGACCAGCCGGGCCCAGAGAGTTACCAGGGCCAGTGCGCGGCTAGCGCTTGAGGATGAACCCCCGTCAGCCGGATCTGTTACACCCCCCTTACCGGAGGAGATCAGAGCAGCAGAAGCTGCTGATCAGGGGACGGATCCACCGCGAGCTCCCGGGGTTTCAGTGCCCGAGCCTCCAGCTCCACATCCAGGGGCGGAGGATAGGGCCATACGAGATGCGGTTCAGTTATTGACCACACTTATGACAGAATAGGTTCGCAGGCATGGATTTGGGGGTGGTCGTGCGGACAGGTATGAAAGCTCCAGGGCTCATGAGTTCTTGACATGTAATCCTCCAGAGTTCTCCGGGACAAAACCCGAAGAGGACCCCCAGGAGTTTATTAGAAAGATGGAGAGCACGATACGGTTGATTAAGGCTTCGCCGACTGAGTCCGTTGAATTGGCCTCGTATCGGTTATATGAGGTAGCGACGAACTGGTATGAGTCCTGGCAGCTATCCAGGGGTGACGAGGCTGCCCCAGCGGTATGGGATGAGTTTACTAAGTCTTTTCTGGATCATTTTCTACCTCCAGAGGTACGGAGAGCTAGGGTTGATCGATTCTTGCACCTGAGACAGAACGTGTTATGTCCTGTGTTTTCGTATAATTGGAAATCGAGAAATAATTAAGACATGTGTGTTATGAGGAAATATTTTGATTCTAGTTGATGTGACTATGTTGGTTATGAAATCATTAATGTCAAGACATTGGGGAAGGCCGAGGGTAAATTTGGAATTTCGGAAATTAGTTTCGGGGATTACAAAACGGGACTTTTAATGAATTGGGCCAAGAATTGGACAACAAAAAAATTGAGGCCCAAAGCCTTGAAGTGGCCGGCCAAGACAAGGTCCAAGCCCACATTTTTTAAAGGTCATGTGATATACACATGACCTATAATTGGATATATATCCATATTCCCTTTGGAGTTATCAAGAACTAAAACAAAACACAAAAAAAAAATTGAGCAACACCAAAGAGGATCTCGGCCGAATAGGGAAAGAGAGAAAGAAAAAAATTCCCAAGCCTTGTGTTTGATCCAAAAATCCTTGTTCTTCACATATTGTAAAGTACTCAAGACGCTCTCCGACGGGGTACAATTAGTTTGGCGGAAGGTGCGCGTTTGCGACAAGTCGGAAACTTAAGAAAAGGTATGAATTTTGCCCCTCTAATGTTATGGAATTGATATGAATGTGTTAAGGATTAAGAATAGACGAGAATTCCGTAACTTTGATGTGTAGATGGGACCGTATGTGTGTGTGTGGTTAGTGTTGGGGCCGTGAGTTATAGGAAATAGAAGGCCATGTGAATTTGATCTTGTTTAGTTGGTTGTTGCATCGTTGTGACATTTATGACGTAAATGATCGTTTAATGAATTGAATTGGCGTTGCAAAATGATTTCGGAACATTATGGGAAAGTATATACCTTTGGTGTATTTGTGTATATCATTGTATATTTATGATGCTAAAGACGTTAAATGTGACCTATGGTTGATGTTAATGAATTTGGAATGAAACAATGCGAGTTAGAATGTTCGCCGTAAGTTTTTGATGTTTTGGATGAAATATGGAAAGTAATGAACTTCGGGAAATTTTGTATATTGTTGGAGTGTAATTGGGATGGGTTTGAATAATCTTGAATGGGTGAATGAATACAATAATGTGGGCGTAAGCTTGGAATTGTGAAGTTTGAATGAAAGTTGTCAACTTGTGTAGTAAGGTAGAACTTTGAAGTTAGAATGATTTGATTGCGATTTATGTTGCTTGTGATGTTTGGGTTGTTGTTGTTGATTTATTTTGAGCCGAGCTAAGTCTCGGGGGTGTTAGATTTATAGGGGAAATGCTGCCGAAATTTCGGTAGCCAAGTATAACCTAAAGATTGAGATGTTAACTTTCATGAATAGTAACTGGTAAAAGTGACCATTTGCAGTTTTTGGACGAAACGGGAATTGAGATTTGACGAGCGTAAGGCGCAATCCAGGTATGTAAAGCCTACCTTTCCTTCTTTTGGCATGTCCTAGTTATACTAGGTTAAGATCGGACCCTCGGGGATAATTCTGCTCTTGGAAATCCGAGTTTAGTTTTGGCCACTATTTATTCAGCGCAATTGAAACATATTCCTTATAATTGGTTGCAAGAATGTTCAAACCTTCATAACTTTTGCTATTGTGTCCGAACCTCTCCAAAACTTTCGTAGAGGGCTTTATGGAGCCTAAAGTCTGTGATTTGTGTCCGCCGCCTCGAGTAGACTCGAGGTTGGCCCGTAAGCCCCGAGGCTTCCCTTATTTGATTTGTTTGACTCACTTCCGTCCGATATGAAAAGTAATTGTTTGCCTATGACTCAAAGGTCCGTTTGAAATTTCCTATATCGTTATTGAACGTTTGCACTATGAATGATGTTAGATTTTCGAAAAATGACCTGTGAATTTTTTTTCAAAGGTTTTGCAGTTTGGAACTTCGCAACTTCCATATATTAACTCTGATCGAACTGACTCCTACTTCGAGCCTTCTGGCGTCGGTATATGCCTATATGTAATTATATGTCGAGTCCTGAAATTTACTTTTGATATGCATATGGTTTCTGCACTACTCCGTTCGTGCCATTCGCTATGATTTCGTTCGTCGGTACCCGGGCCGGCTTTGTGATCGTGCGCGCTATACCATATTCGGAAGTATGATGTGTTACGGTTTCCGAGGCCTCGCCATAGGGCCGGTTACCGTTTATGGAGTTATGATGTGATATGGCATTTGATATGTTCTGATGATGTGATATGTGTGTGATACGATTTGCCTGGAGACTGTACGGAGACTTGAAAAACTTCTGGAGTATGATGTGTTGTGGCACCAGCGTCGGGGGGTGACCACGTTCCTAAGCCCTATACATGACTTTTATTTGCATTTGTACATTTATCTTCCGTACAGGTTTGATTTGCTACTATGACGTTTGTGTTTGTTCCTTCTGACTCCAGTTATGATTGTGATTTCTGTACCTTCTGCTTTACATACTCAGTACTTCTCCCGTACTGACCCCCTGTTCTTCGGGGGGCTGCGTTTCATGCCCGCAGGTACAGAAGCTCGTTTGGGTGATCCTCCGGTTTAGGCTACCTATTCTGCTATTTTGGAGAGCTCCCCTTGATCCGGAGCTTAACTTTTGGTACATACCTTTTGTTGTGTGTGTTTCTGTACATTTGTGGCTGTGTGGGTACGGCGGGGCCCTGTCCCGTCATATGTTCGTATGTTCTGTATTGTTTTAGAGGCCTGTAGTCATGTTTGTGGGTCGTGGGTCCGGTGTGTTTGTATGTGGATCTGTTTTGCGTTCTTAAGCGGCCCGTATGCTACTATGGCCAAGACGGCCCATGAGTTCGTACGTGTGTGTGTGTGTGCATTTGGGCGATGTATATTCCGCCACCTTTCTGATTTTGATATGACTGTTCTGCACGGGCGACCGCTTAAGATAAGTGTTCGATCAATGTTTGTGTGACGTCTGCTATTAGTTTTCAGTTTGAACAACGTATGTTAAGTCTGAATGAGTCTTAATATGATGATCTGGGTTGTGAGTCTGTTTGGGGTGCCTAAGTAGGGCACCAGTCGCGGCCCACGGGGTTGGGTCGTGACAGAACGGTAGGAGTGTTCGAGATTACAGCCTAGAGTTTGACTCACTGGCTAGGTATGCACCCGCTATAGTAGCGGATATGGCCGATAGGGTGCACCGATATGTGATGGGGCTGGATGACTATCTGATCGATAGCTGCTTGGCGGTGGCTTCTCAGCCAGGGATGCATATTGCCCGGGTGCAGGCGCACGCCCAGGGCATGGAGGACCGACGTAGGGAACGTCGGCCTGATAGGGGCCACGACAGGGGCCGGCCTAAGAGAGCCAGAGCGGCCGGGTATTCAGGGGGATTTCAGAGTGAGTTTTCTCAGCGGCAGGGTAACAGGTATTCGTCCCAGCCAGCACACAGTACACCCCCACAGTTTGAGGGACAAAACTCCATGGCTTCGAGTTCGCGAGTAAATGGGAGTTTCAGTCAGATGGGGTCATCCAGACCTCGGTGTCCTTATTGCAGGAGGCGTCACCCGGGTGAGTGTTATCGTGCCACTGGTGCCTGCTTTTCTTGTGGCCGACAAGGTCATACGATGAGAGAGTGTCCGTATAGGGGTGGTCCAGGTGGTTCAGCCCAGCTTACCGGGTCAGTTGCTGGCTCACCTTCTCCTTCGGCAGCCATACGCCCCACAGGGCGAGGAGCACCAACACCATCGCCAGCGAGTCGTGGCAGAGGTCGAGGTGCAGCTTCTGGTTACAGCGGTCCTACGAACCGCGTATTTGCTTTGACTGGCCGGCAGGACCCAGGAGCGTCTTCAAGTGCACACCCAGGTATGTTAGTGATCCTTTCTTGAGGGATATGTGTATGAATGGGTCTATACTTTATCATATTATGTGATTTTCTTCTTCTGGGTATTAATAAGAGCAAGGTAATTGTTAACCTGATAGACATTGATAATTCGGAAGGGCGATATGGTAATTGTATGGTTTAGCCCTGGGTGGGACCCACTATGAGAATTTTCCGAAAATTTATTAAGATCCCGATCTGCCCTAAATTATGTGACAAAGGTCGTGCGGGGCTGTTGACGAAATTATACCAGCCCTAACGCGTCAAAATGCATGAAAGTTTTGAGGTTAAGCGTGCTAAGGACAGGGCAATTCTGGGATGGGTGACCCCCTGGGAAGTAATACAAGATTTTTCACAAGTGTAAGTATGATATATGTAAATGGAAATTTGGGGTAACCTAAAAGGAAAAGAGAAGGTGTGGAGTAACTAGTACCCTTACGGGAGTCGCGCAGCCCGAGACGGACTAAATGGGCCAAAAGAAGAAGTGTGATATCGCTCGAGAATTTGGGCCAATTTGAATAACGGTCGAAGACGTTCGCAAATAAGATATTAGTAAATGTATATGTATGTGTATGATTTTCGTCTGGTGATCATATGGATCAAGAGCTGAGCCTCGGCGACTAATGTTGTGATAGACGAAAGGTTTTACTAAACCGAATACATGAAACGAAGCGGAGACGAGGATACGAATGTTGTCAAAAATATATATAATAGATAAACTTCGGTTATGTTACCACTTAGTCTAGTGCGACGATATTTGGAAAAGAAAATGAGTATGGGTAGTAGGAAAGATGAAGGATAAGAAATGTGAATAAGCAGAATCTGTGAAAGAGCTGACAAGCAACACGTAAGACGATTTGAATGACAATTTGACGAACAAGTTTATGAATGAGTGAACAGGTTTCGATGAGATAATCTGTGATACAATGGTCGGGGTGAATAACGAGATGTCGACAAAGGGAAATTTTCATAAATCACTGGAGCCTTAATAAGAGTGGTCCGATTCTAATCAAAACTCTATCTGTTATACTTCTGCACCTCTGATTCTAATAAGGCTCTGTCTATTACGCCTCTGTACTTCTGAATCTGATTACGTTTCTGTCTGATACACCTCTGTCCGATTGACTCTGGATATGAATCTGTCTGATATAACTCTGTATGTCTGACTCTGATTACGAATCTGTCTGATACATCTCTGTACGTCTGACTCTGATCTCGGATCTATCTGATACCCTCCCATACATCTGACTTTGACTACGAATCCGTCCGCCATAATTTAGTACGTTTGCCTCCGATTACGAATCCGTCCGATATGCTCCTGTGCGTCCGATGCCAGTTCTGAATCTGTTTGGTATGACGTGGAATCATGATGATGCGGTAAGGAACCGAAGAGTATGAGAAGAAGTGATAGTAAGAATAATGTCTGAAAAGCCTTGAAGGAAAGGGAGAAGGGACACAATGTTCGTGAAAGAGCGAAAAGCATTCATCTGTTACTAGAATATGGTTCATGGCCCAGTGATTATGCGGGATATGAGAAAATACGTTATGAAAGCACATGAGTCAGTAATGTGAAAAATTACTCCATCCTAATGGTAAAGAATCCATATTGGAAAGTCAACAAAGGACAAAAATAGAAAGAACCCTCCCGAAGAAGTATGACGCCCCATGAGGTCAATTTAACATTCGAGGACGAATGTTTTAAAGGGGGGGAGGATGTTACATCCAACATTTTTGTGTATTCGAAAATTTTGAGATAACTTGACTTGTAATGAAAAAGGCCATATTTGGACCTTACTTGGTGTGAATGTGTCGGTTATGAATACGTTGGTGTGGAATTAAGAAAGGAGGCCAAGGGAAAAAATCGGAATATTTGAAACTTGTTCCATGAATTACAATTATTTAGCCAACAATTGGACTAAAAAAAAAAAAAAAGTGAGGCCCAAATCTAAGGGCCCAACCGGCCACAACATGGCCCAAGTCCATGGATTCATTAATTTCCATGTGACAATTATAATATGGACTATATTATATATGTCCTTATCATGTAGAAGCTTCAAGTGAAATCAAGAAAAACAAAGCAAGAAAAAAAAAAGAGGTTTCGGGTAAGAGAAAGAGAGAAGAGAAAAAGAAAGAAAAAAATTCTTGGAGCCAATTCCTTTGGTTCAAAAATTCATTCCTTGTGGGATTATTACCAAGCTCAAGATTCTCTACAACTTGATATAATTATCTTGGCAAGAGGACAACTCTAGTGGCAAGTGAGAAACTTGAAGGAAAGGTAAGAATTTTATGCTTTTGATATGTTATGGGAGGTGTATGTATGATGTAGTAAGTGGAAATGAATGAAAAGCATGAAAATTTTGTGTGTTGGGATTGTATGCATGTTGGCCGTGAGTATGCATATATATTGCATGCCTATGATGACTTGAATTCATGTTGGAATCTTGTTGTAGTTATAGTAGAAAGTGTATTGGAAGTGAAAGTTGAATGAATTAGTGAAAGTTGGAAAAAAATAGTATGTGGCCGTGAGATGTAAGGAGTGAAATGGAAGTGAATTAAGTTTTGTTAGTATGTTAAGTGTGTTATGGTGAAGTAAATGAAAAGATAATAGTTCTTGTTGTCATGGAAAAATGGTTGCTATGTTGTTATAAGAAATTATGCAAATTTATTGTAACTTATGTAAATATGGAAATGAAAGTAGTAAGAGGCAAATTAGGATTGTCATTGATGAAGTTGGAAGATATGAATATGTCATGAACATGCTTGCTAAAAGATTGGTTTGGAAATGTAAGGTCGGAATGAAAGATGTGATGTTATGTCGGAAAGATGGCTAGTATGCCATATTATGTGTTTTGTGATACTTGTTGTTGTTATTGATGTTGTTGTTGGGTTGCTGTGTTGATATATTAAGTCGAGCTAAGTCTCGGGGATGTTATATATATAGGGGAAGTGCTGCCGAAATTTCGGTAGGCAAATATATAATAAACTTGGAGTCTTAAGGTTTGAATTTGACAATTGGTAAACTTGACCATTTGTAGATTCTGGACGAAATTGGAATCGAAGCCAAGCGAGCGTAAGACGCAATAGAGGTATGTAAAGCCTTCCCCTTCGTTCTTAGGCATGTTCTGAACATAATAGGCTCGGCCGCGAGCCTTAAATACGACTCCGTTCCTCGAAATTCGAGATGGAAATCCGCTCCAATCCCTTCAGTAAGATTGAATTACTTTTCTTATAACTTGTCCCTAAAGTGAACTTTTGTATGAAACTTTCCTAAACGGAGTCGGTATACTTCCAAATGATTATGGAGGACCTCATAAGGTCTATTATCAGTAATTTACGTATGCCGCCTCGAGTTGGTCCGAGGTGGGCCCACGGAGCCCCTATACCTATGGTATGACCTAAATTGTCTTATTTCTGTCCGTTCTTCACCAGCAACATCTGGACTATTATTCTGATCATGATATGACTACTTTTTATATAAATCTTACAAAATGGTTTTGACATCTGGAGATCTGATTCTGGTTATAATCTGTCGTGCCTTCCCGAATAGGATATAGGCGCATATTATGCACACTATTCGGATACTTTGATTTGACTCGCCGCTTGGCATACTTCAGTTTGATTGAGTCTGTATAATGATTTGTATGTCTGTGGTTTCTCACTAATCTGTTCGTGGATGTCTCAATGCTTCCTTTCACCGGATCCCGGGCCGGTTTATATCGTGCGGATGGGCCGCCGAGTCCCTTGTCGGGGGCCGGGTCCCATGTATGAATTCTGAAGTATGATGTGTCCGGTTCTGGGGTACTGTGGTATATGTCCGTCCCCGGTTACCGTGTATATGTTACGAAGTATGATGTGTCCGGTTTCCCGGCGTGTGATCTGTCCCCGGGGTTACCGCGGTTATGATATGATGTGGTATGTGACGGAAATGTTCGAAGATATGACATCTTCTGAAATATGATATGTTGTGGCGCCAAAGGAAGGAGTGACGACCACGTTCCTGTGCCCTATTATGATTCTGTCTGTCTGATTGGATTCCGATTCTGTCTTCCGTATGGATTCTGATTCTGTCTGTCCGTATGGATTCTCATTCTGTTTGTCCGTATGGATTATCATTCTGTCTGTCCGTATGGATTATGATTCCGTCTGTCCGTATGGATTGTGATTCTGCCCGTCCGTCTGGACCATAATTCTGTCCGTCCGTTTGATTTATGGTTCTGTCCGCTATATTTCTGTGCTTCCGGTTCAGGCTATGATTATGTTTGTTATGTTTCTGCTTTACATACTCGGTACATTTTTCGTACTGACCCCCGGTTCTTCGGGGGCTGCATTACATGCCCGCAGGTACAGACGCACCTGGAGATACGCCGCCAGTCTAGGGCTCAGATTCTGCTATTTTGAAGAGCTCCTTGATCCGGAGCGTGTACTTTTGGTATATATCTTCTGTCTTCTGTATATTCTGTATGTATGGTAACTCCGGGTACGGCGGGGCCCTGTCCCGTCATATGACTCTGTATGTCTGTTAGAGGCCTGTAGATATGTATGTGGGTTACGGGTTGCTACTGTTCAGGTAGGTACGTATGATTTTGTGACTCCGTCCATTATGTTAGCCTCATCGGCTTATGTATAAGTTTCACTATGTTTATGTATGTATATATTCTCGCGCGCGCCATAATTGTATTGGCTTGAATATGTGAACACCTATTGTGAATTTTCTGTCTGGTTCGCCAACTCTGTTAGGTAGGTACGTATGGGTACCCAGTTAGGGTACCAGTCGTGGCCCATGGGGTTGGGTCGTGACAGTTATAACCATATCCTCAATACGATTTCTTAAATACGTACATTCCTAATGTGCCATCACCATCTCCATTATTCCTCGTAGCAGGATTATATATTGCGATGAACCAATAATCATAGTTCGAACTGGTCTATAGCTCACAATATCTTCGAGTTCTTGTCAAACTCTCCCTTTAATTCCTTTGCCTCAAATCTTGCAATATAACTTATAATTATAAGGTACCACAACTTCTTTCCAACATCGGTATGGTATACTTACCCTTGACTTCCTTATTCCAGTAACCACTTAGTTAGCTGTCATTCCTTGTTGGCTTTCCGGTGTGTCCATTCCCATCTGTGGGGCATAACCTTACGTTGATGGTTCATATAATTCTATAATACATACCCTTATGCTCAGTATGGTTAGTGACCCGTGATATACTTTGTAATTTCTATTGATGTTGTTGCCTTTCTATCTGCACCCACATCGTTCTTCCTCTCTTTAGAGATCGCCACACCGCTTATCGTTACTCCCTTTGTTATGATTCTTATATTTTTCCTTTAATTTCAAGATTTTCTTCCGTTGTAACCCAAAAGTGTCCTTTGTACTCATCATCCATTTCGTCATTCTCTTTCTGGTTAGCTTGCAGAGCTTTCCTACTCTCTTTATTACTATTTAGGATACGTCGCTGCCTATTTAGGTACGACACCAACTTCCCTGGTCTAGAAATACCATATCTCACGTCCGCATGAAGTATTCTCTTGATCCATTTTAATTCCTTTTCATACCTGCTTTGTGGTATGCTTATCTTTAATTCGTTCCTGCTCCCTCTTAATGCATTTTTGGTATGCCACTACGTCCCGAATTTTGGCCTCCTTAAGCTAACCTTTTTCTTTCCTTGGACTTTAACAATGCCATACCTCGTTTCAGGACTAGAACTGCCCTTCCCCCCTTTTTAAGGGTGTTCTTATAAACTAGTAACTCCCGAGTATCAGTAGTCATTGGCCTACCCTAACGATCTTTCGACTCTTTTGGTCTCTTATAATACCGGAATTCTCTCATCGTATAGCTTGACTTATTTTCCTTTCTGCTAATCGAGGGCTTTGCATTTGAATGAAGCGCTTATGCATTACAGATCCATTCTCGCTGCCTTTTTTTAAGGCCTTTCTACTTCTACCTTTTATGACTGAACATTTCTCAAATCAACGGGTTAATGGAAACATTGGAATCCATCAAAACATTTTACGGGACGTTTGGTCACACTTTGCTCTTTTTATCCCTCGTCTTCCTCCACAACTATTATCACTGAAATTCTTCTTACTCTGAGTTTCCGGTTTCACTCTACGTTTACAATATATCATTGAGGGTTAATATGCTACACTCTTCCCCTTCCACTATCAATCCTTTTATTCTCTTGGCTCACTTATCCGAAATTTTCCTTGACTACTTACTTGCGTCCCACCTATGCGTTGTAGTTCTTCCAGTGTTCTGCCACTTCTTGTTCGTGTCATGAATTCCTTGCAAATATACCCTCTTCTTTCTTCTCCTTCTGGCCATCAAGGCTAGTCCATACTCATAAATATTTCCCATACATCCTTCTATTTCCTTTATAATTAAACCTCGGTATTCCTTATCCTCATCCCATGTCATTGATGTACTACCTCCCGGTTAGCTTTGTTAGTTCATTAACCTCTCGCTTGTCCTTGGTGATTTCTCAATTTTTCTTTTCTTCCTTTCTTCTTCTTTTGACAAGCCCATTTGTGTACCTTACCTGCTTTAATCCTCAAACCTTCCTTGAGTTCCTTCCTCCCCGAGCGCCCTTCTCCACTTGTTATTTTATAGTATCGACCCTAACGTTTGTAAAATATTCCTTTAAACATGAAAATCCGTTCTATTCTTAAATCATCTTTTAGGAATGCTTCTCCGTTTTCGAGGCAACCGTGTCAGTATGACTACACATTTATCCCTTTATACACCTCTCGAGAGCTGGAAATCTTTTAATATCGTTGCAAGGCCTGAACAATTCTCTCGCTTACTTCACATCCCTATTTGTGATTACTATCCTTTAGTCCCACTTATCGAAGTCTATTTTCTGACCCCACACATTCATCTTTTGTTTCACACTACCATACTTTATCCCTTTCGCATGCCTACCTTCAAATTTTATCAAAATAGTCCCTTGCCTTACCCATTGTCCCTCTTGGAAGCTTCACTTACCCTGGTTTCTTACACTTTTTTTTTTCTCAAGGCATTCTAATCTCTTTACTTTCTATATATTCACTTTCTTCCTTTCCCTGATGTTGTTGCATTAGGACTTTCCAACTCTAGCCTGTGGTGACAATATCATTAACTTAACTTGTAACATCTATCACTTGAACTTCACTACCCTGTTCGATTGATGCCTTTAGTATACCGCAATGTCGGTTGCTGCGACATATATATCGGTTGGCGTAGCCACATATGGTATTTCATACACACACACACACACACACACATATATATATGTTTACTAATGCCTCGCTTACAAAGTACTTCCCAATACTATTTGTACTCATCCTAATTCTAGAGCTGTGATGCTTTTTTTTTTTCTCTTTGCTGGTCTAGTCCGCCTCATCCTTCACGATCTTTTAGAGTTTCCAACCACTCCGCATACTCCCATCGTCCTAAGGCTACTCCAGCTTCTTATCTGTCTTTTATGTCTGAATTTGTAGGACTCTTAATATACTTCCCAGGGTGTCACCCATCCTAGTATTTCTCTCACCCCAGCATGCTTAACCTTGGAGTGCTAATGGGATCCGGTGCGTTAGTGCTAGTATAATCGCATACACCTTACTGCGTGACCTTCCTCACATAACCTAAAGCAAGTTGAAGTTTTAACAAATTCGAAAACATTCTCGTAATGCATCTCCCTCCGAATTAGAAAGGATCTCTTACTCTTCCGACTAAGCAAATGCTATTTTGGCCTTTTCAGTCCTCAATATTCACCTTTTCATCTGTGTATATGACTACCTTCCATCCTAGATATCAAGATTTCCAATGGTGGAGACAACACCTTAATCGCAGTTACTCCAAATACTTAAGTCATTGATCCCCTTTAGAATTTCTGCTCATCACTAATCAGTATTACCCTGAAGTAATTATATACGCACATAGGAAATTTCAATAAGAACTCGTATACCTGTAGCTGATCGGTCCTTAGCCTGATCTGGTAAGCTATAGAGTGAAGTGTGCTCTTCATCGTTGTCTTCCTACCGTTTACTAGTCTGGCCTAACATAATGCTGAAACGTAAGGAAAATCTAGACATGCCAACTTTGTACTTCCTCAATTACGTCTTCATCCACAGGAGTCTCGTGACCCTTAAAGGGGTCTTTGTCATATGATTTCTCAGTCGGGTCTCCTCCTACTGGAGCCACATCCTCCGATGGGTCCGCCTCAATGGAATAACTGATGCTCTTTCTTATACCTCTTGACATCCTCGATCCTGAGTCGACGGGCGATACGGGTCTCATGTCCTCCTTCGGAGCCTCACTTACGCTCCCATTAACTGAACTTGTCCTCTTCTCCAATACAATCCTGAAATTTAACAAAAATCGTACCACGAACGAGCTTTCCTATCATTGGCTCTATTGCACGATCTATGATCACAAAGAAAGATGACATCCTAAATGTCCTGTAGCTTCCTGTTTATAGATGTGGTGCACAACACACCGACAAACAAGACTCCACTAGACATGGTCTGTAGACAATCCGAGGATGAACTGCTATGATACCACTTTTGTCACGATCCAAACCAATGGGCCATGACTAGTGCCCGAGCTGGGCACCCGTATACGACCCGCTAGTTATAATCAGACTGAAACTGAAAATAATATGGCACTCTATAAAAGCATGCTATGAACTCATCATATCATAAATCAGAAAGAACCTGTCTGCTGAGAAGTCACAGCTAACAAAAACATAACAAATATGCAAGCCGACAAGGCTGCCGCTATACACGGGGACGTCCAAGACTAACTACATCGATATAGTTGACCAAACCGTATATACACAACCCACATATGTCTACAGACCTCTAAGAATATAGCAGAATATATGTCAAAAGGATCTTTACCCAAAATATCTCAAGCTCCGGAAAAATAGAGCTCTCCAAGCAGCTGAGCAAAAGTCCTAAGCCAGAGCATTACCAAACTGAGTGTCTGTACCTGCGGGCATGAAATGCAGCCCCCGAAAAAAGGGGGTCAGTACGGAAAATGTACTGAGTATGTAAAGCATGAAATACAATAATGAAGATGATGTCTGAGTAGAAGATGATAGGAGACAAGTATGATAATCAAGGATACCAATGCATCTGTGCCTTATGAGATGAGTGTCATGCATATATATAATATACCGTACCCAGCCCTCTAGTGAGGGACTCGGTGAATCATCATATATATACCGTACCCGGCCCTCTAGTGAGGGACTCGGTGAAATCATCATATATATACCGTACCCGGCCCTCTAGGGAGGGACTCGGTGAAATAATCATATATATACCATACCCGGCCCTCTAGTGAGAAACTCGGTGAAATCATCATATATATACCGTACTCGGCCCTCTAGTGAGGGACTCGGTGAAATAAGCATATATATACCGTACCCGTCCCTCTAGTGAGGGACTCGTTGAACGATGCAATGAAACTGTACACGAATACGTACCCTGCCCAGGACTCTGCGAATGATATATTAACGGTATGCACGAGTAGAATATCATGAGCAACCATATGCAAACTAAGTCATCATCTGAGACTCAATAGAATGAACCAACATTTGAGAATTAAAGACAACTATCATGTCAAGCACTATTGAGAACTAGAGTTCCTTGGAGTCGTATGCATGTTCATCATTTGCTCACTTTATGTAGTTCATGCCATAAAGAAAGAAGGGATACCTTTACATACACTTTGGAGCCTTTAGAAGTAGAGTCATCATCAATTAGTAAAATTGAGAAAATCTAGAAGTAGCTCCACATTCTCAATATTCGCTTTGAAGTCATAAACTTGAGTTCTTAAAACACGAAATCATCATTATCGTTGTCACCATCATAAAATCATTCTTATCCTCCACTTCATGAGAATCTTTAAGAACCATGGACTTTTAGTTTTTGAAAACAAGAAGGTTATGAAAACATTTATGAAATCATACCATAGGAATCATGCCTTTGAAAGAAAGGGACGAGCCTTAACATACTTGTTCAGCCTCCAATTATCTAACATTATTCGTCCTAGCTCTCAAGTCTACATTTATGAGGATTCACACAATCGTTAGATTCATCGTAGTATATTTGTGCTAAGCTCTCAAGTCAAACTATTTATATCCTGCTGAAAATCGGGCAGCATTTCCCCTGTTTATATGCCTAACCCAGAATCTCAATACAGCAACCAACAACAACAACAACAATACCAACATCAATAACATCATTTCCAATACCAAAATATTCCATAAAACATCCCACGCGATGTTTGTCCAATTTCTCAACCAACAACTTTATTATATAACCATTTCATCACTCTATCTTCGTAAATAAACCAAAAGTAATATTAATAAGGAGGGATTCATACCTTATTTTTGTTAAAAGAGCGATATCTTCAATATCCACATTGAATCCACCGCAAAACCATACTAGAATCACATCTATGCGTTTATCCGAGCTTCGATTAATACTCCGTCACTTGAAAATTGCTTACTTTTTTGTTTCCCTCTCTCTCCTCTCTCTTCAATTTCTAGAAATTTCTGGGCTAAAATCTGGTGAAAAAAAGAGGGTCTTACCCTTTTTATAAGGGTCAAATTGGGGTCAAATCCGGGTCGGGGGGTCGCTGTAGCATTTTACTGTAGCAATCGGCTTTTGTAGTTGTACTGTAGCACGCGTTTCTGCTCTGTCAACTGAACTTGTAACGTCCATAATTCTCTGGTACGAAGTCCAATCGACGAGCAGTTTGTTGCGTTGGAAACTAGACTCGACGAACTTAATTTTAGGCTTTTGTGTCACCTTAAAACACTTCATATACTAAGAGTTATTAGTCTCACAAGTTGGACCAAAATTTTCACACAAAACATTACCCCTCCTTTTTCCAAAGTCGCACTACTCCATTTCTTCCACTCATTTCCTTATAAAACCTTCTGCTATACCTTATATACATCCTTCCTCATTAAATATACTTAATAATACTTGCTCCTTATATTCCAAAGTGGTTTTACTTAACCATAACTCAACGTACTTATGTTTCAAATTTGATAAGTGCTTCTTCGAAGATACGGGGTGTAACATTAAAAGACGAGTAAGAGGTAAAACAAGGATAATGTAGTCATGATACTCCGGGTTAGTTGAAGGAAATTATATGGTAAATTGAGTTGAAATGTTTAGTTGGGACTATCGTTAGGAGCAAATAGGACAACTACTTTGAATATGACATAAGTACATGCTATACACTTCCTATGGTAGCCTGGGGTATGACAAATTACGAATGCAATAAGATCACGGAATGAAGGGGAAGCTTAGTCCCCGATACATTAGGCCTTACGAGATTATGCACCAATGGGCAAGGTGGCTTAGGAATTAGATCTTCCTCCTGATTTGGAGTCAGTCCACCTGGTTTTTCATGTCTCAGTGCTCTGTAAGTGTATTGGAGATTCTACGAGGATTGTTCCGATTGATAATGTCCAAGTGATAGAAAAGCTAGCATATGAAGAAGTCCCTATTGCCATCTTAGTCAGGCAAGTACGAAGACTTCGAAATAAGGAAGTAGCTTCAGTCAAAGTCTTGTGGCGAAACAACAACCGGGAAGAAATGACTTTGGAAGCAGACGAGAGTATGAAGTTAAAGTATCCACACTTATTCAAAGCCCAGGAGAGATTCAAGATGAAACACTAACATTATGAAGCATGTATACTTACTTTTCATGCATATGGGTCATGTGTGACCAATTTGTATTGCTATTGTGTTGTGGCCCTATGAGGCAATGATATTATGGGTTGTTGTCATAGGAGGGTATTGCCATATTACAGGGGAAACTCTTGCGAAATTTTCGTAGAATTCCCGAGTGCTTAACATTCGAGGACAAATGTTCCAAAAGGGGGGAAGAGTGTTACACCTTGGAAATTTCATGTCGTCATGTAGTGAGTGAACCACTGTGAGCTTAAGGATAACAGGGAGTTCTTAAGACTATAAGATGGAAAATTAGTGGTCTTAGAATGTGTACGTCAAGATCTTGAAGTTATATGAATTGATGGAATAAGGATTGATAAGGACAAGTGGAGTATAAGTGAGATTTAGGAAAGGCTTCGTAAATTATCGCATTAAGAATTGTTTGGTAAGGTCTTGAGGACGAGTTATAGGGATGTTTATATCATTAATGAAGTATTTAACAAGTGTTAAGAAGGTTGTATAAGGATTGGAGACCAAACGAAACGACGAGAACAACTTCGGGAAAACTCTGAGTTACACGACCATGTTATACGGCCCGTGGAATGTTATACGGACCGTACAATGGTCTGTATAACCCAACAGCAACGAAGTGTTCCATGGTGGTGAACCACGACCACTTTTAGGGACCCTGCAATGTTCCACAAACCGTACAAGTGTCCGTGGAAGTCCCGACGGGCTGAATAAGTTCACTTATATAAATGTGACCCCACTTCATTAATTTCATTTCCCACACACTTCTTCATCTCTCTCAAGACCTCTAGAAGGTTCCACATACTTCATCTACAAGAATACAAAGGAAAACAAACATCAATATCAAGAATTCAAGTGAATAGAGTGCAAGGAAGCTCTTTGGAGTTGCTAGAGTCAAGAAATCCCTTGGAAGTTGAAGCTAGGGTTTTCTTCAAGGGAAGTATTGCCACCCTAAACCCGTTCCTACGCATTCAAAGGTGAGTTTTATGATTATTCCATGTTGGTTAAAGTATTGAAAAGTTGAAACACTTGGATTATGGAAGAAGATGGAAAATGGGTTACAAAACATGAGATTAGTGGAAATTGTGAATAGTGGATTAATATGAATCATGAATATTGATATGTTGTGATTGTAATTATGTTATGAATGATGTTAAGAGCATGAGAGAAACATTAGATGAGAATGAATGTAACGTGGTAGTATGGTTATGATTATGGATGACCATGAGAGGAAATTGTAGGAATTGGATAGTAATGAATTTGACCAAAGTCATTGATGATGATATTATGAATGTTAATATTGACGTTTGGGAGTTGAAATATGATATGGGGAAAGTAGTAGAAACAAAGGAGATGCTGCTCAATTTTCTATAGCTTTAGTTCAAACATGCTTATATTGTTGATTATCTAATACAAGTATGAACTCTCTTGAAGGTAGAAACGTGAATATTGAAGAGGAGCGTTCAAGCGATAGAGTAGCTAGACGAAAAGGTGTGTGAGGCTATTCCTTTCTTTCTATGACATGAATCGGATGGTATGATTTTGTCCCTCTTCTCCATCAATCCTCTATATCAGGGAAAACTAATAGCCTATGTTCATGAATAGCCATATGAGATGAGAGATATATTATGAGTTCAACAATGATGATGATGAGTTAAGTATAAAGAATCTAGAGTTCATGATATGATGTTCCTATAACGATAATGATGTCATTTATTGAATACACTCACCTTATATATTATTTCCTTCAAGCTGAGGCAGAATACCCTAAAGATAATGATGTCATTTATTGAATACACTCACCTTATATATAAATTCCTTCAAGGTGAGGCAGAATACCATAAAGTTAATGATGTCCTTTATTGTATACATTCACCTTATATACTATTTCCTTCAAGGTGAGGCAGAATACTTATAAATGTTCCATAATGGAATCGGGGGTTCACGACCTTAGGTCACCTTGATAAATTATAGCTATCTTTGAGTTATTTTACATGCATTATGATGAGTATATGTTGATGATATTACACCACGCCTATATGGTATGGGCAGACACACCACTGCAGTGGGCAGCTTATACCCTAGACGCGGGAGGCCTGGACGCAGGTTAATTATTATCACACCGTACCTATATGGACGGGCAACTTATACATTATCACACCGTACCTATACGGACGGGATGCTTATATATTTAGGCATACATGATATGACGACAATTATGAAGTAAGCCAGCATGCATTATTTCTTTATTAAGTGACAGTCAGATACAATTGCTCCTTATTTGATGCATTCTTTATCTCAACGACGTATTGTTATTATTTATGCCTCTCATACTCAGTACAATGTTTGTACTGACGTCCGTTTTCTTGGACGTTGTGTTCATGCCCACAGGTAGACAGGCAGGTGACCGTGATCTAGACTCGTAGGGGCTATGACCTGCCTTGAGAGCACTCCATTGTTCCGGAGGTGCCGTGATTATTATTTTGTGTATATATGTATATTTTGGGCATGATAGGGTCCTGTCCGGTCCATATGTCTAGTACTCTAGTAGAGGCTCGTAGATACGCAATTGTGGGTTATATGGTCTCACGAGGTTACTGTTGTACATATATATATTTTGATAACCGAAAGGCTTATGTCTATAAAAGTATCTATGTTCTCAAATGAAAAATGGTTTTTCCTATGATTAAGAGCACATGAATATTAAAGAAGTGTAATATGAGTATGATGAAGAGTAGAACGAGTGGTGCTCGGTGGTTAGCCACGGGTACGCATCACGGCCCCTAGGCGAGTTGTGACAATATACTGGCCGTATGTTCTACCCAGAATGGCTCTTTCACAAGATCAAATCTACGGCCAATAGAAAAGATACGGACCGAATGTTAGTCCGTAGATTGGTGTCGGGATAGATTTTTAAATATGATATCACCCAACCCCATTCAATTTATTTCATTTCTCCTCTTCACACTTCAAGAACATTCTAGAGAGCTCTCCACTCTTCATCCATAAGAACTCAAGGGAGATTTGTGATCAACTTCATCAAACCAACAAAATCAAGTGTATGAAACTCACTGAAGTTTATCCAAGCCAAGAAATTCCAATGGAAGTGAACTAGGGTTTTGGTGTAAGAGGAGTATTTCCGCTCAAGGCTTATTCCTACACTATCTAAGGTATGTTTTATGATCATACCATGTTGTTTAAGATATTGAGAGGTTGAAAGACTTAGATTATGAAAGGAGATAGAAAATGGGTTATTAAGATGAGAATAATGAGATTTTGAGTAGTAGCTTGGGATGAGTCATGATTCTTGATATATTGTGATTATGATTATGCTATAAATGATATTAAGGACATGGGATAAGCATTATATGTGAGAAAACGTACTAGTATACCACAACCATGATTATGGATGAATTGAAGTGAAATTGTGAAATGTGGATAAGGTAGAGTGAATGAAGATTATTGGTTATAATATTGTGAATGTCATTATAGATGTTTGGGAGTTGAGATACAATATGGGGAAAGTTCTATAAACAAAGGTAATGCTGCCCAATTTTCTCTAGCTTTAGTTGAGCATGTTCATGTAATCGCTTAGCTAATGTTAATGCGAACTCTCTTGAAGGTGACAACGTGAGCGTTGAAGGAGAATAAGCAAGCGATAGAATAGCTAAACGAAAAGGTATGTAAGGCTAGTTCCTTCTTTCTAAGGCATGACTCCTATGGCATGAATCCTCCTATCTTTCCATGATTTTCCTACATATCGGAAATTATGAGTCTACGATTATAAAGAGCTTCATACAAGATAAAGAAAAGAGATATGTTACGAGCATGACAATACTGATGATGAATCTAAGTTTAGAAGTCCTAAAGCTGATGATATGACATTCTTACGAAGCTAATGAACCTTTTATGATTCTTATGATATTATTTTCCCTACCTCTCCATGACTTTCATACATTCTTGGAACTATGAGTCAACGTTGATAAAGAGCTTCTTATGAGATAAAGATGAGAAATATGTCATGAATACGATGATAATGATGACGATGACTAAATATAAAGAATCTTAAAGTGAGATACGATGTCCATAAGGTTAATGATCCTAAGAATGGTTCCATTGATGCTTTTCCTTGTATACACTCACCTTAAAATGTTAGTCCCCTCAAGGTGAGATATGATGATTAGGATTACTCCGTAATGTAATTGGGGGTTCACGACTTTATGTCACCCCGACATAGCCATAGTTGTCTTTAAGTTCTAATGTATGTTTTGATGACAAAGATATAGTGATGCTAGTCATGATCAGGTCATGATATACCTATGAGATGTATAATAATGACAAGTCTATGAGGTGCTCACGATGGCTATATGACGATACGATTCCACCGTGCCTAGAGGGCCGGGCATGTCACCATAAAGGCGGGCTGCATACGATTCCACTGTGGCAAAATGACCGGGCATGTCACCGCTAAGGCGGGCTGCTATGGTTACACCTAGCCTAGAGGGCCGGGCATGACACCACTAGTGGGTGGCATATGATGGTTACCCGGACGCGGGTTAACGATAATGTATGTGCTATGACGATATATGTACTACGATTATATATGTTATATGTATGAAATGCATCCACTCTTAAAGGTAATTATGTTCAAAGTGAAAAATGGTTTTCCTATGATTTGAGTATAAGATTAATGAATGAACGCTTGATGTGTAATGGTACGAGCGGTGCTCGGTGGTTAGCCCCGGGTACCCGTCATAGCCCCTAGTCGGGTAGTGACAAAAGTGGTATCAGAGCAGTTCAGTCCTAGGAAGTGTCTATGAGCCATGTCTAGTAGAGTCTTGTTTATGGTGTGTTGCGCGACACACTAATAAATAGGAGGCTACAGGGCATTTAGGAAAAATGATCATTCTTTCATCTCTAAGATCGTGCGATAGAGCTAAGCCATAGGAAATAAGATTCCTTATACTAACCCTTGATTGCAGCAGAAGAACGGTATTGACAGAAGAAAGTGATTGATGACATTGAAAGTTACGGGGCTAAGCCCCTTGTTGAGGCTACGTTATCGGAATATGTATTTATATGATAATGGATTGGTTGTCATGGAGGTAAGTCAGTGTAAGTACAACAACAGAGGAATTGACTAAAGTTATCTCTTGAAGATAAGTTCAGTTATAAGTTTGTGAACTAAAAAAATTGAATGAATCAGAACAAAGGTAGGCGATGGTACTAAAGTTGTGTGTCGAGTAAGGTAAGACTATTGGGGTATGATTGAAATGTAAAGCTGAAGGATGAAAGGAAAAGTAAATAGGAAGGGATAACAGGGCAGATCGCTAAAGGATCAGTGTTATACCCTGTATATCTATACGTTGAATTATTCGTAAGCAAATCGACTCAAGTTAAAGGCGAAATTATTTTCGGACATGAAATAGGAACTTTTAATTTTCAATTTTAATTAGTACACAAATTGTTCATAAATTTTATTTAGTATAGAAATATTATTGGAGATTAGGAACTAATTAATAGTGATTAGATTATTAAGTAATGATTAATTAATTTAATTGTTAAAAGTGGGCCCCACCCTATTTAATAAAAAAAATAAAGCAAAATAATTATTAAGTAAAATAGGTGGATGATTCACTATGGGGGGGGGGGGAGTACGTGTCCTATGTATGGGCAAGATATATATAGCCACATTGTGACTAATCTTGCCATGTAAATTTCATTTGCAAATTTAAGAATTGACAGCTAAGGAAAAGCCATAGCCATGGCTGCCAAGGTTCGGCCATGGCAGCCCTTTTTAAAAAAAAAAAAAAATTCCTTTCTATTAAAAATTTCAAGATATTGCACACGTTCAAGAAGGCGCGACATAAAGTGTTGAATCGAGAAAGAAGAAGCAGTGCAATTGGTGCAAGTGAGTGTAGAATTTCCTCCGATTAAATTAAGGTAAGATTTTATCATTTTATGGTATAATTGTATAAATGGTGTTGTAATGGAAGGATTAAAATTGAATTGGATGAAATTGGAAGTAAGAAATTGCATGAAATTGTTGATATTAGGAGTTGTAGTTGTTATATAGAATTGTTGAGTTGGGAAGATTCAAAGTGTGGTTTATGTTAATATGTTGTTGTCGGGTTGTCGTTGATGTGGATTCTAAATTTGGAAGAAATAAGTGTATAACGTATTGTATACGAAGCGTATGTTGGTTTGTTCGGTGTATAATCTTAAATGTTGATTATTTGGAGTGGAAAAGGATTAAGAAAGATTATTGAGTTGTTTATGGGTTGGATTGTAAGGATTCTATATGAATAGTGCTATTACTGTCATTGTTGGTATTTCTGTGATAACAAGAGGATAATTGCAAATTCGGGTTACGCGAATATATAGGGGAAATGCTGCCCGATTTCTGTTAAGTCCTTAACTAATGAAAACCCTAATCGAGAAAGTATAAGTTAAAGAATGAGTCCTATAGGCGATTGGTTACAGATTTATGAACTAGGAAGTATAGTTTACTAACGATAGCGTTACTTTTATATTAAATAGGCTAAAGGGCGACGAAGCAAATGGGTTTGCGATTAATCGTTAACATGTATGTAAAGTTAACCCTTCTTTCTTTTGGCATGATCTTTATGAAATAAACAGACGACATATATGTATGATTTCAAAGAAGCTCCTATTCTTCGAGCCACTAGGATGGCTAATGTTCTTGACTCCCAGAAGCTATTTCATTATGTCTTGATACGTGTATATGATTCCAAAAGTTCTATTTTGATATAATCCATAGTGATATTATTGTTAACACCCGCCTTATGTTTTATTCCCTTCAAGGCGAGGCATGATACTCACAAATGTCCATAATACAATCGGGGGTTCACGACCTTACGTCACCCTGACATAGTATAGTTGTCTTAAGGCCTAATGAATGCTCTTAATGCTAATGCATGTTATGACAATAAGATGATAAGTAATGCTAACTAGTAACACTATGGGATACATGGAACACTAAGAAATGATAACATGATGCTATGGCTTGAGATGTATAATAATGACGTGTTATGATTGATGTTGTGATGATATGATTTCCACCGCACCTATATAGCCGGGCATGTCACCGCTAATGCGGGCTGCGTATGATTCCACCGCGCCTATATGGCCGGGCATGTCTGTCACGCCCCGAACCTGGGCCTGGACGTAACACGGCACCCGGTGCCTGACTGCATGTGACCGAGCGAACCAACTGGCTGACTGAATCAACATGTGATATCAAAACATAACTAATTTATAAAATAAAACTAACACATGCTGATTAATTAAAAGTCTCACTGAAATATCATAATGCGGAAATACTTAGACAATCTGAACATATCTGAAAGTAGCCAACATGGCTAAACCAAACAACTAAGCGACTGCCAACAAGGCTAACATAATAAATATCTGGTTGTCTGAACTGTGTCTATGAAGCATCTAAGAGTACTGAATAATAGAGCTGTCTATAAACTGAAATAACTGGATAGCTGACAACGCCCCGAAGGAATTTGGGGCTCACCAATAGCTGATACGTGCACTCCTAAATAGCTGAGTCGTCAACCTGTATATCGTTGCCTGCATCGCGAGATGTAGGCCCCCAAGCAATAAAAAGGGACATCAGTACATTTGAATTGTACTGGTACGTAAAGCAACTGAAGCAATAAAATACTGGAACTGAAACTGAAACTGAACTAAATAGTAAAGCAAGAAGCTGAAGTACTCCCTGTTCTGGATGAAGAATCACCTGTAAAACTGTAAATATAACTGTGGCCTAGGGCCCAAATAATGTGCACAAAAACTGTGGCCTCTGGCCCAAGCAATACGTATGCATAAACTGTGGCCTAGGGCCCAAAAATACAGATACAGGTGTTCAACATTAACAATTTACAAAAGTGAGACTGGCTATAGTTGATAGCATGATAACTGTTTCTGATTATGGGACTCTTGCAAATAACTGGTTATACACTGACTGAGACTCATGTGATAATAATGCATAAGTCCATAAAGATTACGTGCTGAGTTCATGATGTTCAAAGTGACAACCATGAACGAATTCTGTAACTGCAACCCTAGAAGATAACAGTTCTATATCATATCATGAAACTAGGGCTAACTATATTCTGAGTCAAATTGCTGACAAGTATGAAGAATGAGGCGTAGGGAGAATCATGAACATTCCCTAACGTAGATAGTTAGCCTCACATACCTTAATTTCATCCTTTGAGCGTAATACAATGTTCGCCAACCCTTTCAACTTTGATCTATATCAATACAAGTCAAAGGGATTCTATATTAGCAATAATATTCATGCTTTGGTCATCTAAGCATTTTATCAAACACTTAGTGGGCATAAAGCTCCACAATCTCCATTAATGGTGATTTCTTCACCCAATTTCCATTCTATTACTTCTAGGTGATTCTACAATCTTAATTAGGTGTAATTAACATCATTCTCCATCACCCATATCATTATAACAATCTCAAGTCAACAATCCAAAACCCTACTATAGTTCATGTAATTCCCTTTACTAGACCCATTTACTATTCTCCCAAGAACTCATCAATTCACTATTATGAATGATTAGAGTGTAGAAGCATTACCTTTTTGACGTCCAATCCTCTTGAATACGAGGTCTAGGGTTTCCACGCCTAACAATAATGTTCCACTCACAAATCTATTGATTAGAAGGGTTTACTCAAGTTAGAAAGAGATTAGGGACTTGAATTCAACCTAGAATCATGATAACACTTACCCTGTATGGTTCTTGAGGCTTGGGACTTGTTTTTATTGACTTTAGGGTAATTTTTCGTGAATGGGGTGCTGGGGAAATAAACCCCAAACCTTAGATATAACTAAAAACGCGTAACCCGACTTTTTGACCCGAATCTGACCCGATTCGCGATTGTTCCGCGATACGGGACCATTGCGAAATGGTCTGCAGCTAAATACTCAGACTTTCGCGATCGACCCGCCATGCGGGGCCATTGCACGCGCCCCCACGCGCTTGAAAGAGCTACGGGTGTCGGTTCTGCACAGCGTTCGGTACAATGGACATAGCTTCTTGTACAGAGCTCTGTTTGGGATCCATAATATACCGTTGGAAAGCTATTTCAAAGGGCTACAACTTTCATGTTTTAAGTGTCCACAAATGCCCAACGGAGTTTCACCAAATTAGACTGGAAGACAGACGTATCGAAAATTTAGCCGATTCTATCGAATTTTAAGTGCCTTACTATTAGCCATATTGAGACGATCATATCTCCTTGCTCCGATCTCTGATTGGCTTGGTCCTTATATCGTTAGAAAGGTACTTCTACATACTACAACTTTCATTAAGGGTACTTTCCCAAATTCCCAACTAATCAAGGAGTTATTACTGCCCGAAGTAGGCCTATCAACCATTTTCGCAAAACGTTCAAATCTTCAGTTTTTCCACTAAAACTCTAATGATATGAGTCTAAACTTAGTTCCATGATACGGGGTGTTACAATGTCACCGCTAATGCGGGCTGCTATATTTACACCGAGTCGAGAGGGCCGGGCAGGATATCCACTAGTGGGCGACATATGAGGGTTACCCAGACGCGGGTAACGATACAGATTATGATGTGACGATGTATATGATGACATACGTGATGATGTATGGGATGTGATAACATGTGTGCTACGATTATGTAAAATGTGAAATATGTTAGTAATACGATTGCCTATGACATTGGTGTAGGTTACATATTTGTCCCATGACTCATGATCTTTCTATTATGTTTGTTTATTCCATTCCTGCCTCACATACTCAGTACAATATTCGTACTGACGTCCTTTTTCTTTGGACGATGTGTTCATGCCCACAGGTAGACAGGGAGGAAATCTTGCTCTAAATTCTTAGAGGCTGCTAGCTGACTGAAAGCCCTCCATTGTCCCGGAGGTGCCTATGATGATTCTTTTGTGTACAGTTGTAGATGTAATCTCTTAGAGGCTCGTAGATCCTCGACGTGGGTCGTGTAGTTTCATGGCATGGTCATTATGTGTATATATATGTGTGTGTATATTATTTTGCTAGCTTAAGGGCTCGTATGTATAAAAGCTTTTAGTTTCTAAATGAAAATGGATTTTATTATAAATTAAGCATAAATCGGATAAATGATTGCTAAATAAGCTTAATAAGTGATGACACGAGCGGTGCTCGGTGGTTAGCCCCGGGTATCCGTCACGGCCCCTAGCTGGGTCCTGACAGACAAGGATTGTGGATTTGTGAAACAATTGTTGTATTGTGAGTTTATTAGAAGAAACAGATGATATCCGTTGGGATAAAGATAGTGTTATAAGAAAGCTTGGGACACTTATCATCAGAATATAAGTGCTACCTAATTGAGAGTTTGAAACGACTATAAGCACTAGCTAATTACTGATCGGAATAAATGGAATGTGGCTTTGGTTAAGGTTTCGTACGTGGGGAATCAAAGTTATAAATGATAAAAAAAAGACATGGATGTGGTATAAGTACAACCCCAAAGGGGGGAAGCGGGTGAAAGCAAAGTAAGTATAAATGGAAACAATTGACGCTATAATATATCCAATATGGATACTCAAACTTCAAATGAGATCCCATGCTGAAACAAGTTGGTAAGATCTGAAAGCCAGCGATAAACGAATAAAAGACAGGATGGTATTTGAGAACAAGACTAAGGATCATTTGTAAAATTCTATATAATATGACATTAGAAAGTGAATGCTTATAAAAAGGAAGAATACGACAAGAAATTGGTAACAAGTAACTTAAAAGATGTTATAAAGGATAGCAATGCTATGCTGGATTAGAAGTTAAGATGTTGACAACGGAGTTATTAGCTAATGATATTGTGACATATAAGTAGCAAAGGAGAAAGGATAGGAAATCTCTCCTATAGTAGGATATGAGAAAAATTAATGGTGAATAGGGGAAGAGAAAGGAGTATGACGAAATAGACAGCAAGTGAGTGTTAGTACAACAAGATATGTAGAGCAGAATAAGCCAGGAGAAGGAAAGACTACGACTAAGATTGGATGCACATAGTAAAAATTGTACACGAATAGTTATGCAACCTACGAATATTTGTATGCTAAGAATGAGACCAAGCGAGTACTTGATAAGAAGAGTAAGAATTCAGTAACAACATGTCACGACCCAACCCCGTAGGCCGTGACTAGTGCCCGAGCTGGACACCCATACACACTTACTTACCAAATCGACATATCAATGACTTATCCATATCCAGCATACATTAATTTATACATATACTGAGAACAAATGTCATCTGAAGCGGTCGCATATAACATACGTATCATACAGAAGCCACCAAGGCTGTCGTAGAACATATCGTTCAAAACATATATATACGTATACATACATACAAGCCGTTAAGGCTGTCATAGCCAATGGAACGGCTTAGACGCAAGCCACACAGACATATTCGAACCACATCGACCCATGACCCACATACATGTCTACAGGCCTCTAACAAACATAACAGAACCACATGACGGCACAGGGCCCCGCCGTACCCCTAAATAGTCATATATACATAAATATGTACAACAGAAAGATCTGTACCAAAAGTATGGGCTCCGGAACGAGGGAGCACTTCAACACAGCAGAACGGATGGCCTAAGCTGATGGACCACTTACATGAGCGTCTGTACCTGCGGGCATGAAACGCAGCCCCCGAAGAAGAGAGGGTCAGTACGGAATATGTACTGAGTATGTAAGGCATGAAATACAACTGGAAAGATCATAACTGAAATAGAGATTCCAGGAGTCAAGTATGATAACCAAGGAACCGCTGTACCTGTACAGTATGAGACAGAATCAAACATACCAACATCACATATCGTACCCGGCCCATTGTGGGACTCGTTGAATAAAATCATGTCATTATTGTCACGACCCGACTAGGGGCCTTGACGAGTACCCGATACTTGTACCGAGCACCCCTTATCTGTCATATTACCTTTATTTCATGGCAAGCCGTGTAACAGAGCCATATATGTTTTTTCTTTCTGAACATTAACATTAGCAGCGTCATTCTGAACATAAACTAGTAAACTTCGTTGTTACTTTATACAACAATCATGCTGAGACACCATACATCTATCTGTACCTGACTGACTATACATATCTGTCTACGAGCCTCTAGGCATAGTACACTTATACATAGAAAGGGCCGAATACTGTAGTGCCCGAATATACATACACACAAAATAGTACCGCGGGAGTGAGGCTCCGGAACAACTGGAGCACTGTAGAGTACCGCTGGTAGAGCTCCTAAGAATCACGTCCACCTGTCTGCTGACCTGCGCGGCATGAAACGCAGCGTCCACAAGAAGGGTCGTCAGTACGAATAGTGTACCGAGTATGTAAGGCATAAAAGATAATATAACCAGTAACCTAGAGTACGATTAACAATATCATGGTGTCATAGGACATATAACGAGGCAGGAAAGTAACCTGTACGTGGGAAGGCCCCTTTTCAGGTCGGCTGTCATGTAGGCTTGTCTTTTCACCTTTGAAACGTTTCTTTTCATAGGCATAAGAATTAACATTTATATATTACTTATTCTCGTGTACAGAAAATAGTACATTTCAGTAACGGTACCTTTTGCTCACATTTACAGACGCCGAATACAATCGGCTCTCCCAACCCCCTTCCCAACGGTGTCCCAACACTACATCATAAATATGTATCATACATTATATAAATATACAGACGCCGCGTACGGCTCTCCCATATCCCGCGTCCAGGCATCCCGCGTCCAGGATGGAATCCAGCTAAAACAGGTGGTGATATAACAGTGGCCCTTTCCCTTTCCCCATACACATATACATATACATTTTCTTATCTTTTATACATATACACGTCTCATATACAAGTACTTATCTCATTTATATATACATATACATACACATATACCTGTTTTATATACATATATCATATAAGCACACAAGCGCCAAGGAAAATCATGTATCCATCGGAGTGACGTAAGGTCGGTGACCTCCGATTACATTATGGAATGCTAGTGATAGCTTTGTCTCACCTTGAAGGAACAAGTATTTTAAGGCGAGACTATCAACGGAGAATAGTATTACAGTAATCGTAGAATGAAATCGTGGGCATCATAGATGACCGTCATAGGCTTTGGAGTCAGAGAAAATAAAGATATAGCTAGGAAATATAAATACGATTCAAAAATAAATGTATCACTTTCATGTTTACATGAGATACTTAGCTTAGTCATCTTAGTCATAGAGTCGTTCCGGTCGTACTTATCAAAGGTACATTCTCTGTCTAACATTGTCATTATCATTATCCTCATAGAAACATTCTCGTTAGAGTAGTCATAGTACTTATCATTCGGTAACGAGATGGGGATCAAAAGTCCCCTTTGGATTTACTTCAAGTAAGTCAATCACGACTATAGGAAAATCCGAGAGTAACGGGCCCACCTCGGGCCGGATGAGGTAGCGTATACGATTTTCGTATGTTACGTGTCATAGCGTTACTTGTGAGGGTCTTAGGGTAATCGGGTCCCATTTATACAAGTTCTAAGGGTGTAGGAGGTTTTTCCAACAATTGGCACACTTTCTAGTTCAATTCTATTGAACAAAAAGTGGAAAACTTTAGGTGCGGATTCCGGGGAATAGGGTTGTCCCCGAGGCTCGTAACCGACTTAGTACATCTAAGACATGCCATAGAAATAAGGGTGAAGCCTTACATACCTCTTTCCGCGCCTTTAGCTATTCCAGATTCACGTCACAATTTCGTCAAAATCTGCAAATTGGTCATTTTTACCCAAAACTCTCATTAGTATACTTAGAGTTGAAATCTTAAGGTAATACTTGGCTACCGAAATTTCGGCAGCATTTCCTCTGTAAATGTACCATCCTCGACATTCAATTTAGTCAAATTCTCGTCAAACACAATCCGGGAATTCGAACCCGGCCAAACTATCAACATGAATTCAACAATCACACTAGCGATCCATACATTACTTTCTTCCACATTTATGGACTTCACTATCATTCTACACATTCACAACATCATTCATGCAAAAATAAGAATTTACGCTAACGTCAAATTAACTTCTTCGACGCTTCCACAACGATTACAACTTCGTTTTCATTATGGAACGCATAACAACAACAATCAAAACACTACATAAAATCAATCCGATTGTCCCACACAACATCACCATATTCGGCCACCATGATCAACAACACAACAACTCGAATATTAATTACAACTTGCTCATTGTTCCTCAACAATTCAACACACAATCATGGTTACATAAGCCATGTTCACGGCCACCTATGTCATGCACACACACTCCGCTAACATCAACCATGCACACCACAATCTCTCCAAATTCATTCAACTTCCATTTTCCACACATCATTCACAACAATAACAACCAAACACTAATTAAATAATTGAAGCATGGCTCCTACACACATATATATATACACAGCCATACACTATATTTCTCTCTTTCATGAATTTCATCTATTTTAGGATACTACAACACATATACACCATATATAACACATAAAACAAGATTAGAATTTACCTTTCTTCTTCAACTTCTCACTTGCCTAACTCTTGGCAACTTGTATGATTTTGAACCTTTCTTGCTCCAACAACAACTCCACCTTGTTGTGTACCCTCTACTTGGTGGAAAATGATTTTTGGAAGAATTTTGCAATTTTTTTCTTGGGTTTTTCACTATGGCCGAATGGCCTTAAGCTTTGCCCTCTTCTTTTGTTCTTCAATTTTCTTGAATTTTCTAGAACACTTATGGGATAAAGATGACTTAGTCATCTTATTTAATACCATGAATTAATGAATCATGGGCCAAACCTATCAACATGGCCGGTTGGGCCTCTCTTTCTCCTTAAAAAAAATGTCAAGCCCACTTTATATTCTTAGCTAGTTCTTGCAATTTAGGGAAGCAATTTTTCCAACTTCCAAGTTTGCCCTTCGTCGTTCTCCATATTTCCACTTCTAGACTTTTCATAAGCAACTCATGTGCCAAACAAAATAAAATATGGCCTTGCTTGTTTTCTTCCCGCGATTGTCTTGAATTATACGATTATTCGAAATGCGGGATATAACATCCTCCCCCCCTTTGGAACATTCGTCCTCGAATGTTAAACTGGCATCGTAGCGTAGTATAATACTTCGGGGAGGTCTCTTTTGTGGATAACTCATGCCGCTTAGCATATCCATCTTAGGAGCTTAGGTTGCCTTAGCCAGTGTGGATTCAATATCGGTCTCACCCTGTGACATCTTTACTTTTCTCCTTCATCCTCAAAACTTTCTGTTGTCATGCCTTCCCCTTTTCTGTTAGTCTAGTCCGTCTTCACTTACCCGGCTTCTATAGGGTTTTTAACCACCTCATACGCTCTAATTTACTTTAGAATACCGAATTTCACATTCGTCTCTTGTTTCCGCATTTATGAAATTTTCGGCATATTTCCCAGGGGGTCACCCATCATGAAATTGCTCCCCCCCTGAGCACGCTTAACCTTGAAACTTTAATGCATTTCAGTGTCACGGTGTTAGTACTTCTACCTCCACTTCCCCGTACTACTTATGTCGCATAATATGGGACGCGTTGGGGTTTTAGCAGGTTTCAAAACGTCCGCGTAACACATCTTTTCTTTTATTTACAGTTCTAACCTCCGCAATCTCCAGTATCCGCCTTTTACCTATGCGTATGGCCACTTTTCGTCCAAATTTCCAAACTCTTAATATGTTCAGTAATACAGAGGATAGTATAGAGTAAAATAAAATCCGAATTGATTAACACACGGTTATCATAGAAAGTACTGAAAAAGTACCTGTGGCCGCGTCTGCGGAAGGTTCAGGGTCCTGTCGTCCTGTCAGTGCATATAGGCGGTGCGGAGGACCGGCTGAACTAGGTGCCCCTCCTCTACCTCGGCCGCGGCCCGCTGGAGCCTGGGAAGTCTGTCCACGAGGGCGCACGGTCGACGATGAACCGATTGCTGATCAGGCTGGCTGAGTTCAGCCTGCTTCATCCTTTAGTGGGCAATCACGTACAAAATGGTCAGTTCGACCACAGGAAAAACAACCACCGGTGTCTAGGTAGCACTGCCCAGAGTGTGGCTTAGCACACCGAGCACATCGTGGCGGGGGAAGCCCCGTCCCGCTAAAATCAGCTCTGTACTGGGATCCTGAGGCTCTAGTACCCTGATCCGATCCCGAATAGGCGGAGCGGTCAAATCTTCTATCCGCAAATCGAGGTGGTGCACTGGCCATTGATTGGCCTGAATACCTAGACTGCTCTTGTGCATGCCCCCCTCTATACTCGCTTCTAGCCCCAGAAGATCTGCCCCTTTTTCTGGGACCCCTGTCTGGATAATGCTCCTCCCTCCGTGACTGGTACTGTTCTTCCAGATTTTGGGCGTGGGCCTGGATGCGGGTAATAGTCATCCCGTCCTGGAGTGAAGCCGTCAAGCACTCCTTAACCAAATGTGGCCCTAGCCCACTTACAAACCGGTGCACATGGTCTCCCCTATTAGCTATCAAGGCAGGGGCATACCTGGCTAGCGAGTTGAAATGAAGGCTGTATTCTCGGACACTCATATTTCCCTGTCTCAGGTTCAAGAACATATCGGCTCGAGCCCGTCGAACCTCTGGCGGTAGGAAATGTCGCAGGAACGCCTCAGTGAACTCCTGCCAAACCGGAGGGGGTGCATTTGCTCCCCTCGAAGATATCCAGCTGCTGTACCACAGAACTGCCACATCCCGCAGCCTGTATGAAGCCAACTCTACGGACTCCATATCCGAAGCATGTACGATCCTCAGAGTCCTCAGCATCTCATCTATGAAACTCTGCGGGTCTTCCTCTGGTTTCGATCCATAAAACTCTTGCGGCTTTAGGGTAATAAAGTCACGGGCCCTTGCACTTACCGCCCTGTCTCCCAGGTCTACATCTTGCCGCTGAGCCTGTGCGGCAACGAGCTGGGTCAATAACTGGATGGCCACTGCCATCTGCTGGCCCGGAGCTGCTGGCGGTGGGACTGGAGGTGCGGGGGCTGGAGCTGGAACTCTTTCCTGCTCTGCTGGTGCAGGGGGAGCGGGAAAAGTCTGAGGGGGAGCTTCATTATGAGATTCTCCTTCTTCTAGCTCCCGCTCAACTCTGCTGCCCGCTCGACTCTGCTGCCCGCCACCCTCTTGGCATTCTCGGCCGTCGTAGCCTTTCTCTTCGGCGGCATTACTGAAACCATAGCATAGGATTAGGAAAGGAATGTGGAAGCCTGATAGCATAGCTCTATCGCACGATCTTAGGACACAAAGAAGGTCATATTTCCTAAATGCCCTGTAGCCTCCTGTTTATAAGCGTGGTGCGCTACACACCCATAAACACGACTCTACTGGACACGGCTCGTAGAAAAACCCCTAGGACCGAACTGCTCTGATACCACTTCTGTCACGACCCGACTAGGGGCCGTGACGAGTACCCGATACTTGTACCGAGCACCCCTTATCTGTCATATTACCTTTACTTCATGGCAAGCCGTGTAACAGAGCCATATATTTTTTTTTCTTTCTGAACATTAACATTAGCAGCGTCATTCTGAACATAAACTAGTAAACTTCGTCGTTACTTTATACAACAATCATGCCGAGACACCATACATCTATCTGTACCTGACTGACTATACATATCTGTCTACGAGCCTCTAGACATAGTACACTTATACATAGAAAGGGCCGAATACTGTCGTGCCAGAATATACATACACACAAAATAGTACCGCGGGAGTGAGGCTCCGGAACAACTGGAGCACTGTAGAGTACCGCTGGTAGAGCTCCTAAGAATCATGTCCACCTGTCTGCTGACCTGCGCGGCATGAAACGCAGCGTCCACAAGAAGGGACGTCAGTACGAATAGTGTACCGAGTATGTAAGGCATAAAAGATAATATAACCAGTAACCTAGAGTACGATTAACAATATCATGGAGTCATAGGACATATAACGAGGCAGGAAAGTAACCTGTACGTGGGAAGGCCCCTTTTCAGGTCGGCTGTCATGTAGGCTTGTCTTTTCACCTTTGAAACGTTTCTTTTCATAGGCATAGGAATTAACATTTATATATTACTTATTCTCGTGTACAGAAAACAGTACATTTCAGTAACGGTACCTTTTGCTCACATTTACAGACGCCGAATACAATCGGCTCTCCCAACCCCCTCCCCAACGGTGTCCCACACAACATCACCATATTCGGCCACCATGATCAACAACACAACAACTCGAATATTAATTACAACTTGCTCATTGTTCCTTAACAATTCAACACACAATCATGGTTACATAAGCCATGTTCACGGCCACCTATGTCATGCACACACACTCGGCTAACATCAACCATGCACACCACAATCTCTCCAAATTCATTCAACTTCCATTTTCCACACATCATTCACAACAATAACAACCAAACACTAATTAAATAATTGAAGCATGGCTCCTACACACACATATATATACACGGCCATACACTATATTTCTCTCTTTCATGAATTTCATCTATTTTAGGATACTACAACACATATACACCATATATAACACATAAAACAAGATTAGAATTTACCTTTCTTCTTCAACTTCTCACTTGCATAACTCTTGGCAACTTGTATGATTTTGAACCTTTCTTGCTCCAACAACAACTCCACCTTGTTGTGCACCCTCTACTTGGTGGAAAATGATTTTTGGAAGAATTTTGCAATTTTTTTCTTGGGTTTTTCACTATGGCCGAATGGCCTTAAGCTTTGCCCTCTTCTTTTGTTCTTCAATTTTCTTGAATTTTCTAGAACACTTATGGGATAAAGATGACTTAGTCATCTTATTTTAATACCATGAATTAATGAATCATGGGCCAAACCCATCAACATGGCCGGTTGGGCCTCTCTTTCTCCTTAAAAAAAATGTCAAGCCCACTTTATATTCTTAGCTAGTTCTTGCAATTTAGGGAAGCAATTTTTCCAACTTCCAAGTTTGCCCTTCGTCGTTCTCCATATTTCCACTTCTAGACTTTTCATAAGCAACTCATGTGCCAAACAAAATAAAATATGGCCTTGCTTGTTTTCTTCCCGCGATTGTCTTGAATTATACGATTATTCGAAATACGGGATATAACATCCTCCCCCCCTTTGGAACATTCGTCCTCGAATGTTAAACTGGCATCGTAGCGTAGTATAATACTTCGGGGAGGTCTCTTTTGTGGATAACTCATGTCGCTTAGCATATCCATCTTAGGAGCTTAGGTTGCCTTAGCCAGTGTGGATTCAATATCGGTCTCACCCTGTGACATCTGTACTTTTCTCCTTCATCCTCAAAACTTTCTGTTGTCATGCCTTCCCCTTTTCTGTTAGTCTAGTCCGTCTTCACTTACCCGGCTTCTATAGGGTTTTTAACCACCTCATACGCTCTAATTTACTTTAGAATACCGAATTTCACATTCGTCTCTTGTTTCCGCATTTATGAAATTTTCGGCATATTTCCCAGGGGGTCACCCATCATGAAATTGCTCCCCCCCCTGAGCACGCTTAACCTTGAAACTTTAATGCATATCAGTATGCCATAATATCATCATGCATATACATATATACATACCGTACCTGGCCCTCTAGTGAGGGACTCAGTGAATCAAATCATCATATGCCCTCCTGGCCGCCATAACATATCATCATCTCATCATATCATCATATACATATACCATACCCGGCCCTCTATTGAGGGACTCGGTGAACAATGCAGTGGAGTGCGCACGATAACATACCCGGTCCGGGACTCGGTGAATAGACATATTGAGGCGTGCACGAGCAGAGTAGTGAGAAACTACATGCATATAAATCAAGACTCGATAGACAAGCATACTTACCGACACCTGAAGGCTCGGACAAGTTTCGGGTCAATCCGACTTAGTATGAGAAAGTTATGAGCGTTTGAAGTACAGAACCTTCTACGAACATTTCAGATGCCGTTTTTAGAAAATCAAAGCAACAATCATATCAAGTACCTTTCGGATATCGTTGTGGATCAAATCAAGTAGAGCTTTTGGAACCATATGTACATATCAAAACATATCAAAGACTCAATAGAATAATCGGATGTGCTAGCATTTGAAGATCAAAACTTTAGTCATATCAATTATCTTTCAAATGCCATTAGGAAACATATCAAACAGAACTTCGGACATCATGGGTAAGCATCAAACCATATGAAACAGCTTATGGAAATCAAGAACGTTAGCCATCCTAGTGGCTCTAAGAATAGGAATTTCTTTGAAATCATACATATACGTCATTTGCTCGTTTCATAAGGATCATGCCAAAAGAAGGAAAGGTAAGCCTTACACACCTTGCCCGCTTTCTACGCTAATCCGAACTTAAGTCTTTGGCTTCGCAAGATCTACAACAATATTCATACATACCAAACATTAGCCATAACACTTAAGAGTCCAATTCAAAACCAACACTTTATTTACAGAAGTTTCGGCAGCATTTCCCCTGTAAATACAACAACCTCGAGAATCCAACTCAGCTATATCATCAACAACAAATCCGAGAATTTAACTCGGCCAAATTATCAACAACAATACCAACAGTTATTCTAACAATATCCACAATCAATTCAAAAAGCGTACTAACATTAACAACTTCTTTCTACAAACTTTGACGACTTTCCATTTACGTTCAATTCATAATTGCATACATATTCAAATTCTAATCCGCTACCATTCAAACAATACTCAAGAATGCTTCAAATAATCCGCACAATATTCACAATAATCCAACCAATATGCCATTCCACCCGAAACCTTCCAAATGCAACAAAACAACCACAATACATTCTCTTCTTCTAAATTCATGAACTATACCAACAATTCACATGCTAGCAACATTATTTTCCATAAATACAAGAAGTAATATTCTAGTCCCATTAGCTTCTAAAATAACTTTCCAACACTTACAACTTCAACTTGAATCATTAAACCTTCATTTGCATTATAGAATCCACAACAACACAACTAACATACTAAGTAAGATTAATTCATCTCTTCTCCACCACACTACACTCACACGGCCACACACAACACACGTTGTTTTCATAATTTTCATTTATTTCTACATACTACAACATACACAAACCTTCCAAAACATATAAAAGAAGATTAAATCTTACCTTTTTACCTTGATTTCCCTCTTGACTAGAATTATGGACTTGCAACTAAGAGAGGTTTTCTTTCCCCAACAATTATACCACGTTAAAGAGGACCTTTGAATTAGTAGGAATACTAGAATAATATATTTTTTTGGATCAAGATTGAAGGCTTCAAATTTTTTTCTTCTTTTCTTTCTCTTGGCTGAATGGCCCTTCTCACTTGGTCTCAAGTTTCTTTCTTGAATATTCTTGAATTGGAGATGATAAAAAAATAATGGGTCATCCTTATTAATTTCTAGCATTAAGTTCCCAAGTGGGCCTTGGCCCATCTAAGGTGGCCGGCCACAATTGGGCCCCTTTTCTTTTTTTCTTTTTTTTTTCCAAGCCCATTTATTTCAAGACCAATTTTTGTAATTCATGAAAACTATTTTCCCTAATTTCCAAATTTGCCCATAGCCTTCCTCAATATTTCCACATCAATATTTTCATGAACAACTTGTGTGCTAAACAAGATCAAAATATAGTCTTGCTCTTAACTTCCCGCGATTATCTTGAATTATCCGAATGTACAAAATGCGGGACATAACATCCTCCCCCCCCCCCCCCCCTCTTTAGAACATTCGTCCTCTAATGTTGAACCGGCCTCATGGCGTATTATAATACTTCGGGGAGGTCTCCTCTTTATTATTGTTTGGCCGCAATACTTTAACCGGAACCACCCCTTTGGCATAAAACTTCCTCACCTGACCATCCGTTATAGACACAGACTATTCCTTATACGGTAGCTTCTCTGTCACTTAGATATCATTTCTATGAAACACTTGGGAAGGGTCACCAACACATTTGCGAAGCATAGGCACGTGGAAGACTGGATGTACCGCTTCTAATTCGGTGGTAACTCTGATTCGTGGGTGACTTTACCAATGCTGCGGACAATTTGATAAGGTTTACTATATCTTGGATTGAGCTTTCCCTTCCTGTCGAGTCTTATTATACCCTCCATAGGTGACGTCTTCAGGAATAACCATTCGCTAACCTGAAACTCTAAGTGTCAACGTCGATTTTCGGTCTTTAAGTATTCTTCTTTTCCTACTCCTTGTTGCCTTGCTAATGGGCAATTACCCTGCTCATATATGACATTTTCTTTGTGTTAACTCTTCGGTATCCCTTTCGGGCTTTCCCTCCTAATTTTACATTCTAAGTGTTTATCCAAGCATGACTTTGTCGCTAATGAGCATAATGGTTATGTCCCTTCCCAAGGCCAGTTATATCATTATCCAAAATGTATATACATAATATTGCTTTGCCATTTCTCATCCTTCGTAGTCCAACTATACTCATGGCAACTGATAATTCGAGTTTAGTTAATTTCTCAATTCACAACATCTTTGGGTTCTTGCCGCAACTTTTTCCTCGTTTCCTTTCCTCACATTCCTCGATGCCAGTATACTTGTCTGTAACTTCCTTGGACTGGTGGTCGTCCTATCAATCGTCATCCCTTGCTGGCTCTCCGGCGTGGATTCCTTATAATTATAATTGGGCATAGCTTCATGTTAACTATTTGTTTACAATTCCATAGCGTATACCCTCATGTTCGGTATGATTAATGATCCATGAACTATTCTGTAATACCCGGTAGCCTCTTTTATCTTCTATTCATATAAGCAGTGTGCTTCCTTTCTTTGAGAAGTTATTAACTACCAACCGTTGTTACTTCATTATAATTGTTGTCATCCGAGGCGTCCTTTGGATTTGTTATCCTCTTCATTGACCTTGTGGATTTAGCTTGTATACCTTTCTTGCTCTCTTTATTACCCTCTTGGGCACATCTTTACATATCTAGGTACTATGCAAGTTCTGTTCAGTACGGGGAATTAAAACCATGATCAAGGAATATCGAGGCTCGTGTCAGCATAAAGCATCCCCTCCATGTGTCTTCCATATTTTCTCCCTATATCTACCTCATAGTACCCTCGTTGTCAATTTATTTCCACGTCCTTTCGTAATCTTTACGATATGCCCACATACCCCGAACTCTGGCCCCGAGCTAATAAGTCTCCTTTCCTGGGGCTCGAATCGTCATAGTTCATTTTAAGTCTAATATGTTCTCTCCCCCCCCCCCCCCCCCTTTATTAAGAGGGTCTATATACGCCTATGCCCCTTTAAGTGACCATTGCTTTCCGCGATCTTCTTACACTTGAAGTTCCTTCATCGCGGAGTCTATCATTTCTATCCCCTTGCTTCTACGTTCTTGTATTTAATTTAATCGGAGTACTTATAAGGGCATCCATTTCCAGCACTTACTTTTTTTTTTCATTCTGACATACCTCTGTCCTTTATATCTGACAATGTCATTACCCTTTTGGTGCGTATCCGTTTCCAACTACTTTTTCCTAACCACTCTCTTTCCTTCGATCAAGCCATCAGTATCCTTGATATTTTTCTTAGGGAGTAGCTTTCTTCTCTTGTTGTTTGTAGCATCGGCTCTGAAGTTCGCAAGGTATTCTTTTATACGCGCGAATCGGTTCCATTCTTAAGTCACCCTACAGGAAGGCTTCTCTATGTTCAATACAACCAGATCGATATGGCTACGCAATTATCCTTTTGTAATTATATCCTTTTGTAATAAAGGATTCGGCCAAGTTTTCCTTCCCTTCATGCCTATTCCTTATCTTTAACTCTATTTTCTCGATAATCGAATTCCTCAGTCTTCACATGATTCCTCATTCCATGTCATAGGTTTTCTTATGAATTGAACCAACTCACTATCCTTGTCCTTTCCTTGGCAAGTAGTCGATTCGCTATCACCAACTTATTAAAGTATCCTCCGTACTCCCATATGCTTGTCCTATTTTCACCGTTAACCTTCCCCAAGTTTGTTTCCTCTTTTTTTTTTGTCCTGTACTATTACATTCTAGTTCTTTTTCAGACCTGTCCTTCAAATTTCTACGCAAATAATTTCATGCTTTGCCCGTCGGCTCTTTTAGAGTCTTTGCTTAATTATGTTTCTTACTTTTTCACTTTTTCTGACATTTTGATCTCCTTGCCTTCCATTTACTCACTCTCTTTTCTTTCCAAATATCGTTGTATTAGAATCTTCCAACCTTAACCTGTAGTGAAATCAGTATTTGTCACGACCCAGCCCCGTGGGCCGCGACTGGCACCCTACCTGGGTACCCAGACCAAATCGCATATTTATTTCCAGATCCAAATTCATTTCAGAGTTTTTCGAAAATCATATCAAACATACTTTATATCAAAAACATGTCTTAAGCGGTCATACCAAATCAAAATGCCCTATAAAATACAAACGGAGCGGCGGAATAGACATCGCCGGTCAACAGTGCAAACATAAGCATAAGGGCCATTTGGGGCCATCATAACAAACGGACCGCTTTAAGACCAGAAAACAAAATCGAACAACCATACATAGGACCCTTATCCCACATATATGACTACAGGCCTCTACGAACTCAAAACAAAGACAGATGGCGAGACAGGGCCCCGCCGTACCCAAATAGTCAATGAACACAGTGTATGCATAACAGAGAATGTCTATACCAAAGTGGACTCCGGATCAGATGGAGTACTCCAAAATAGCAGAATGAGTAGCCTAAACCGGAGGATCATCCCAAACGAGCTTCTGTACCTGCGGGCATAAAACGCAGCCCCCGAAGAAAGGGGGTCAGTACGAAATATGTACTGAGTATGTAAAGCACGAAGTACAGAAATATGGATCAAAACCGGAAGCAAATCAAAAGACAAAGTGGAGTACAAACCGGAGTGTCAAAATCCGTATCAAATCGTGTACATATACATAATGCAGGCGAAAATCATGCAAAGCTCAAGAACGTGGTCGCCACTCCGACGCTGGCGCCACACACAGCATAACACCAGAAGGTTTCAAATCTCCGTACATCCCCGAACACAAACATAATCATAGGTGAGCGTATCGCATCACGAGCCATATCACAGCATAACTCCAGACGGAACCCGGCCCTATGGCGAAGCCTCGGGAACCGTAACACAGCATACGGCCGAATTTGTCATAAGGCGCACGAATCAAAACCGGCCCGGGAACCGGTGAACGAAGTCATAATAAGGCACGAGCGGAGTCGTGAGCAAACAAATGCAAAATATATTTCAAAATAGCTTTCCAAAGCATAATGATTTTGTAAGTCATTTCATAGTACAAAGTAATCGGATACTTAGCCGATAACAAGGTTTCATTTCACAAAACGTTTCCAAACTAGTACGTATAGCTCAAAACATAACTTAGCGCATCGTAATATTCAAAATATATATCCCGTAGGAGGAAGTCCCAAAGTCGAAAGCATCATTTCAAACTTCATTCAAAAGGACAGCCCAATAAGACAGATAGGGCGTCTCGGGGTTAACGGGCCCACCTCGAGTCAAATTGAGGCGGCGAACATATTTTTCGAACATTTATAGGCCAAAGGGGTCATACATAATCATTTCTAAATCACCCGACCACATTTCGATAGGTTTCGGACGAGTGGTGGCATTCTAGCCAAAATAGAGCCCTTAGGCTTCAATAGGATTGAATGAATAGTAACTTTTCTGTGGATCGGGTTTCGAGGAGCAGAAATGCTCCGGAAGGTCTCATATTCGACTAACATACTAGGATATGCCAAATGAAGGAGTGGTAAGCTTTACATACCTCACAGACGTCGTAAGCTCTCCCGAAAGTCCAGTCCCGTTTCGTCAAAAATCTGCAAATGGTCAAAGTTACCAATTGAGATTCTTAGGCTTAAAAATGCCTTTAACTTCATATTTGCCTACCGAAATTTCGGCAGCATTTCCCCTATAAATCTAACATCCCCGAGGCGTAGCTCGGCTCCAAATTCATCAATCACAACAGCCCACACATCAACAACAACACAAACAACAATCAAACCACCCTAGCTTCAAGGTTCCACTTTATTATCTAAGTTGGCAACTTTCGTTCACACTTTCAAAACTCCGACTCTATACCTATATAATTGTATTCATTTCCACATTCAAACTTATACAATCACATTCTAATTACAATCCAAGCCATACACGAAATTGCACCAAAATCAATTAGTTTCCCTAATTGTTCAAAACATCCAAAAATGCACTACGAACATTCTAACTCGCATCACTTCATTCCGAATTCCTCAACGTCATTATAGATTCATATTTAAAGTCTATAGCACCCAAAATATACATTGATATACATAAAGATACCAAGGGTATACACTTTCCGATAATATCCGAAATCGTTTTCCACCGTCAATTTAATTTAACAATCAATCTTTTACGATACAAGGATCACAACAACACATTATGCCAACTTAAACAAGCTCAATCCCCATCATTTTTCCTCTCTATGGCTCACGGCCAACACCCAACTTACACACACACCCATAGCTTTCTATTTACATCAAAACTACGGGATTCTCACCTATTCCCAATCCTTAACATATTCATATCAATTCTATATCAATCAAGGGGCAAAATTCTTACCTTTTCTTGAAAACCCGACTTGTCGTAAACGTCGTTCTTGCGCCAAACTAAATATACCCCGTTGAAGAGGGTCTTGAGCACTTCACAACTATGTAAAAACTAGGATTTTTGGATCACAAACAAGACTTGGAAATTTTTTTCCTTCCTTCTCTAGCTCACGGCCGAACCTCCTTGTGGGGTGTTCTTGAAATTTTTTTGTGGTTCTAATGAAAATTCTAAGTGTAACATATTGATATATATCCATTAATAGTCATGTGCATAGCACATGACATTACAATAGTGGGTTTGGGCTTGGCTAGGGCCGGCCACCCTTCAACTCTTGGGCTTCATTTTTGTTATAATTTTTTCTTGGCCCAATTCACAAAACGCCCCGTTTTGTAATTCCCGAAACTAATTTCCGAAATTCCAAATTTACCCTCGTCCTTCCCCGAGGTCTTGACATTAAAAATTCCATAACCAACATAGTCATATTTACAAAAATCAAATTATGTCCTTCTAACACCCAAGTCGTAATTATTTCTCGATTTCCAATTATGCGAAAACGCGGGACATAACATTCTCCCCCCCTTAAGAACATTCGTCCCCGAATGTTAAATAAATCTTATAAAGACTCACAAGCATAACGGGAAAACCATTTTATATATAAATAGCACACATGGTCCATCCGTTCATTGGTACAACAAATACACAAGTCTAGATTACAGGAGGCGTAGGGAATAAATGGGGGAATCTCTTCTTCATCTCATCCTCCGCCTCCCAAGTTATCTCTTCCTGGTTGTTATTGTGCCACAGAACCTTGACAGAAGGCACCTCCTTAGTGCGCAATCTCCTCACCTGACGGTCTAGAACAGATACCGGCTGCTCATCATAAGACAGCTGCTCCGTCACCTGAAGATCATCTACTGGGAATATCCTGGAAGGGTCACCAATACACTTCCGCAGCATAGACCCATGAAACACCGGTTGCACGGACTCCAAATCTGATGGCAAGTCTAGCTCGTAGGCGACCGCGCCTATCCTCCGAACAATCTGGTATGGCCCGATGTACCGCGGACTCAACTTACCCTTCCTACCAAATCTCATAACGCCCTTCATAGGCGACACCTTTAGGAATACCCAGCCGCCAATCTGGAACTCTAACGGTCGACGTCGTCTATCGGCATAAGCTTTCTGTCGACTCTGAGCAGCTAACAGTCGTTCCCAAATGAGCTTCACCTTATCTACAGCTTCCTGGATCACATCCGGCCCAATCAACTTAGTCTCGCCCACGTCAAACCAACCAATAGGAGACCTGCATCTCCTGCCATAAAGGGCCTCGTACGGGGCCACCAGAATGCTGGAGTGATAACTGTTAATGTAAGCAAACTCTATAAGCGGCAAATGATCATCCCAGTTGCCCCTAAAATCAATAACGCAGGCCCGCAACATATCCTCGAGCGTCTGAATAGTGCGCTCGGCCTGCCCGTCGGTCTGAGGATGGAAAGCTGTACTGAGGCTCACCTGAGCCCCTAGTCCCTCCTGAAATGACCTCCAGAAATTAGCTGTAAACTGGGCACCTCGGTCAGTAATAATAGATACAGCGACTTCGTGAAGTCTGACTATCTCTCTGATATATATAATCGGGCATAGTCCTCAGCCGAATACATAGTCCGGACCGGAAGGAAATGGGCTGATTTAGTCAGCCTGTCCACAATAACCCAAATAGAGTCGTACCTGCGTAGAGTACGCGGCAACCCAACAATGAAGTCCTTATTAATCATCTCCCATTTCCAGGCTGGAATTTCCATCTCCTGTAACAATCCACCGGGCTTTTGATGCTTGGTCTTAACTTGCTGGCAGTTCGGGCAGTGACTAACAAACTCGGTAACATCTTCCTTCATGCTGTCCCACCAATACAAACACCTGAGATCCCGATACATCTTAGTGGAACCAGGATGCACATAATACCGCACATTATGTGCCTTGCCCATAATCCGTCGCCGGAAGCCCGCTACGTCCGGTACACAGAATCTACCATCGTACAATAATGCACCTTCAGGCGAGATTTCAAACTGAGTCCTTGTTTTATTAAGGGCCACACGCTATCTTCTGTAACGGACAACGCTTTCCAGACATCATAGCTAATGTCATTCCTTATCACACTACTGAGCGCCCTACCACATTATCATAATTCCACTTCATACCGGACACCTCACACCAACGGATTCAAAATCACTTCATACCAACGAATCCAGAATCATACCAAACACTTCACATCAACGGATTCAGAACTAGGACCGGATGCCTCGCAGCATATCGAGCGAACTCGTAATCGGAGGCAGACATATTAGACTATGGCAGACGGCTCATAGTCAAAATCAGGGGTACAGAAACATGTCAAACAAATCTGAGGTCGGAGTCATACGTACGAAGGCGCATCAGGCGAATTCGTAATCAGAATCAAACACACGGAAATATCCTGTCACCCCAGACGAATTCACAACCAGATCATCGTATTCAGACTCCTTCAGACTCAACATACGTTGTTCGAACTGAGAGTCAACAACAGACGTCACGCAACACTTATTGCCCCCTTATCTTAAGCAGTCGCCCGTGCAGAATAGCCATATCAAAATCAGAAAGGTGGCGGAATATACATCGCTCAAATGCACACATACGTACAAACTCGTGGGCCGTCTTGGCCATAGCAGTATACGGGTCGCTTAAGAAGGCAAAACAGATCCGTATACGAACACACCAGAGATTTATCAGACAGATTCATAATCGAGGTCAGACGTACGAAATCATATCGGACAGATTCGAAACCGGAATCAGACGTGCAGAATTATATCACACAGAATCGTGACCAAATTCAGACAGGCAGAAATGTATCAGACAGAGTCGTAGTCAAAGTCAGACATACGAAGATATATCAGACAAACGCGTGATCAACATCAAATGTACAGAGGCATATCAGACAGGTTATATTCAGAGTCAGACATACAGAAAGGTGTCGGACGGATTCGCAATCAAAGCTAATCATGCAGAGGTATTTCAACCAAGATCAGATTCCGAACCGGATGTACCAAGGTTTATCAATTGGGAACACAATCGAGGCCAGAAGCATAGAGGCGTAATAGACAGGGCCTTATCAACATCGGGAGTGCAGGCTCCAATGATTCATGAAAAATTTCCCTTTTATTGGTAAACTCATTCGCCAAGCTATCACACAAATTGTCTTGCGTTTCGCGTATCGACTCTTTCAAAGATTCCGCTTATTCACACTGCTTATCTTTCATCTTTCCTACCCCCCATACTCATTTTCTCTTTCAGACATCGTCGTTCCAAACTAAGTTATAATGTAAATGGGGCTTTTCTATCCCTTGACAGCATTCGGATCGTCGCCCCCGCTTCGCTTCATGTATCCGGTTTAGTGAAACCTTTCGTCTATCACAATTTTGGTTGCCGGGACTCGGCTCTCATCCCACACGGCACCAAACAAAAATCCTACACACACACATATACATACGTATACACACATACGGACATTTTTACCCATGCCTTACTGACGAACGTCTCTGACTGTCATTCAAATTCGCTCAATTTCCCGAGCGGTGTTGTACCTTTTCTTTGCCCATTTAGTCCGCCTCGTTCTGCGTGACTCCTGTAAGGGCACTAATTACTCCACACATTCCCCTTTCCTTTAGATTGCCCCAAATTTTCATTTATCTCTAGCATACTTACACTCGTGCAACAATCTTGCATTACTTCCCAGGGGGGTCACCCATCCAGAATTGCTCTGGCTTGAGCACGCTTAACCCCGAAACTTTCACGCGTTTTGACGCGTTAGGGCTAATATAATTTCGTCGATCGCCACTCCCGACCTTTGTCACGTAATTTAAGACAATTCGGGGTCTTAACAACTTTTCAAAACATCCCCGTAGCGGGTCCCACCCCGGCCTACGAGAATTCTATTACTTTTCTGACTTGGTGGTTACCGTGTCGTCACTTATAAATCCTCAACATTTACCTCCATACGTACCTATATACTTCCAGACAGCCCACAAGTCTAAATTCGTATTCTACAAATTCCATCTCCAAATAGTCAAGGGAAACTGACAGAATATTACAGTAAGGTGTCTTCCAACCATCAACAAAAGAAAACCAAAGTCCGACGAACTTCGCGAAATCATCAAATGCCTAATTCACATAATTACCCCCACGGTTATACATATATATATACTTAAGCCGAGAGCGTACCGCTCAATTCTCAACGGCTTGTCATACGTTTTGTATTTTTCCAATTTGAGGAACCTTAATCGTCGGACATTCTTGTCCTTCACATGGGTTGTGCCAAAACAAAATGGGGTTAGAACACATTCCTGGTCCCTCCAAATAACTTGCGAATCTACTCCTCGTATATATTTTGTTGAGATAAAATTTTTCCGCTAGGGGTAACGCTCCTCACAAATAACATGGAGGGGTACCTTTTAATCCACCATAATAGGTTTATCATAATGATATCGACCTTCAAAACAGGTTAAGAATTTATATCTCATTTCCCCTTTTTCGTATTTCTAGAAAAATTTGGGCAGAGGTTCCTCTATATTTCTTACTATCCCAAAACCTGTACACAGGAAATACCAACCAGGCCTCACAGGGCCACCACATATACGTACATACATATTACATCATATCATCTCATAGCCACACGGGCTAACAATTTTAAACAAAAATATAAATATGCCGAAGCTTACCTCACATGCCCAACTCAACTGTACCTGCTACACTTTTCATATTTTATTTTTCCTTCCAATGTCCGGCTTATGTTCCAATCGTATTTCAAACACCTTACCCAACATACATCTTCCATATCATTGCTAACCTGAGCACTGTGTAGCTTCCAATATCAACAATCACTGTCTTACGTCGATACCGTTCTCCAGCTGCAATCGAAGGTTAGAAAAAGAAATTCATTTCCTACAGCTGGCTCTATCGCACGATCTAAGATTCCAAAGAAAGTAACATCCTAAATGCCCTGTAGCTTCCTGTTTATAGGTGTGGTGCACAACACATCGATAAACAAGACTCTACGAGACACGGCCTGTAGACATTCCGAGGACAAACTGCTCTGATACCACTTTTGTCACGACCCAGCCCCGTGGGCCGCGACTGGCACCCTACCTGGGTACCCAGACCAAATCGCATATTTATTTCCAGATCCAAATTCATTTCAGAGTTTTTCGAAAATCATATCAAACATACTTTATATCAAAAACATGTCTTAAGCGGTCATACCAAATCAAAATGCCCTATAAAATACAAACGGAGCGGCGGAATAGACATCGCCGGTCAACAGTGCAAACATAAGCATAAGGGCCATTTGGGGCCATCATAACAAACGGACCGCTTTAAGACCAGAAAACAAAATCGAACAACCATACATAGGACCCTTATCCCACATATATGACTACAGGCCTCTACGAACTCAAAACAAAGACAGATGGCGAGACAGGGCCCCGCCGTACCCAAATAGTCAATGAACACAGTGTATGCATAACAGAGAATGTCTATACCAAAGTGGACTCCGGATCAGATGGAGTACTCCAAAATAGCAGAATGAGTAGCCTAAACCGGAGGATCATCCCAAACGAGCTTCTGTACCTGCGGGCATAAAACGCAGCCCCCGAAGAAAGGGGGTCAGTACGAAATATGTACTGAGTATGTAAAGCACGAAGTACAGAAATATGGATCAAAACCGGAAGCAAATCAAAAGACAAAGTGGAGTACAAACCGGAGTGTCAAAATCCGTATCAAATCGTGTACATATACATAATGCAGGCGAAAATCATGCAAAGCTCAAGAACGTGGTCGCCACTCCGACGCTGGCGCCACACACAGCATAACACCAGAAGGTTTCAAATCTCCGTACATCCCCGAACACAAACATAATCATAGGTGAGCGTATCGCATCACGAGCCATATCACAGCATAACTCCAGACGGAACCCGGCCCTATGGCGAAGCCTCGGGAACCGTAACACAGCATACGGCCGAATTTGTCATAAGGCGCACGAATCAAAACCGGCCCGGGAACCGGTGAACGAAGTCATAATAAGGCACGAGCGGAGTCGTGAGCAAACAAATGCAAAATATATTTCAAAATAGCTTTCCAAAGCATAATGATTTTGTAAGTCATTTCATAGTACAAAGTAATCGGATACTTAGCCGATAACAAGGTTTCATTTCACAAAACGTTTCCAAACTAGTACGTATAGCTCAAAACATAACTTAGCGCATCGTAATATTCAAAATATATATCCCGTAGGAGGAAGTCCCAAAGTCGAAAGCATCATTTCAAACTTCATTCAAAAGGACAGCCCAATAAGACAGATAGGGCGTCTCGGGGTTAACGGGCCCACCTCGAGTCAAATTGAGGCGGCGAACATATTTTTCGAACATTTATAGGCCAAAGGGGTCATACATAATCATTTCTAAATCACCCGACCACATTTCGATAGGTTTCGGACGAGTGGTGGCATTCTAGCCAAAATAGAGCCCTTAGGCTTCAATAGGATTGAATGAATAGTAACTTTTCTGTGGATCGGGTTTCGAGGAGCAGAAATGCTCCGGAAGGTCTCATATTCGACTAACATACTAGGATATGCCAAATGAAGGAGTGGTAAGCTTTACATACCTCACAGACGTCGTAAGCTCTCCCGAAAGTCCAGTCCCGTTTCGTCAAAAATCTGCAAATGGTCAAAGTTACCAATTGAGATTCTTAGGCTTAAAAATGCCTTTAACTTCATATTTGCCTACCGAAATTTCGGCAGCATTTCCCCTATAAATCTAACATCCCCGAGGCGTAGCTCGGCTCCAAATTCATCAATCACAACAGCCCACACATCAACAACAACACAAACAACAATCAAACCACCCTAGCTTCAAGGTTCCACTTTATTATCTAAGTTGGCAACTTTCGTTCACACTTTCAAAACTCCGACTCTATACCTATATAATTGTATTCATTTCCACATTCAAACTTATACAATCACATTCTAATTACAATCCAAGCCATACACGAAATTGCACCAAAATCAATTAGTTTCCCTAATTGTTCAAAACATCCAAAAATGCACTACGAACATTCTAACTCGCATCACTTCATTCCGAATTCCTCAACGTCATTATAGATTCATATTTAAAGTCTATAGCACCCAAAATATACATTGATATACATAAAGATACCAAGGGTATACACTTTCCGATAATATCCGAAATCGTTTTCCACCGTCAATTTAATTTAACAATCAATCTTTTACGATACAAGGATCACAACAACACATTATGCCAACTTAAACAAGCTCAATCCCCATCATTTTTCCTCTCTATGGCTCACGGCCAACACCCAACTTACACACACACCCATAGCTTTCTATTTACATCAAAACTACGGGATTCTCACCTATTCCCAATCCTTAACATATTCATATCAATTCTATATCAATCAAGGGGCAAAATTCTTACCTTTTCTTGAAAACCCGACTTGTCGTAAACGTCGTTCTTGCGCCAAACTAAATATACCCCGTTGAAGAGGGTCTTGAGCACTTCACAACTATGTAAAAACTAGGATTTTTGGATCACAAACAAGACTTGGAAATTTTTTTCCTTCCTTCTCTAGCTCACGGCCGAACCTCCTTGTGGGGTGTTCTTGAAATTTTTTTGTGGTTCTAATGAAAATTCTAAGTGTAACATATTGATATATATCCATTAATAGTCATGTGCATAGCACATGACATTACAATAGTGGGTTTGGGCTTGGCTAGGGCCGGCCACCCTTCAACTCTTGGGCTTCATTTTTGTTATAATTTTTTCTTGGCCCAATTCACAAAACGCCCCGTTTTGTAATTCCCGAAACTAATTTCCGAAATTCCAAATTTACCCTCGTCCTTCCCCGAGGTCTTGACATTAAAAATTCCATAACCAACATAGTCATATTTACAAAAATCAAATTATGTCCTTCTAACACCCAAGTCGTAATTATTTCTCGATTTCCAATTATGCGAAAACGCGGGACATAACAGTATTCGTCTATTTCATAACATCTGTACCATACCTTTCGCTTTGTTTCTTGAATTCCGTTCAGTTAGTGTCTTCTATACATCGCAACACTGGTTGCTATGATTCACCTGTCGATCGATGTAGTCATAAATGGGATGTCATATGCATACACATACATTTACTACCATTTCGCTTACAAAACATTTCCCAAATGGTATTCAAACTTACTCTGATTCCAAAGCTGCGTTGCGCTTCCTCCTTCTTCACCAATTTAGTCTGCCTTAGCCCACGCGATCTCTTTAAGGTTTCTATCCACTCCGCATACTCTAATTTCCTTTAGGTTATTCCAAATTTCCCATTTGTCCCTTATATCCACAGTTGTGGAAATTTTAATACACTTCCCAGGGGGTCACCCATCCCAAAATTTCTCTCACCCTAGCACGCTTAACCTCAAAACTTTAATACATTTCGATGCGTTAATGCTGGTATAATTGCATTCAGTTCCCCGCATGACCTTTATCACGTAATCTAGGACAAGTCGGGGACTTAATAACTTCCTGAAGGTTCTCGTAGCGAGTCCCACTCCGATCTCGAGAGGATCCTTTTACTTTTCTGACCATACAATTACCGTGTTGCCCTTTTGAATCCCCAATATTCACTTCCATCTGTACATATGGTTACCTTTCATCCGGGGTTTCAAAATTCTCACTGGTGGCGGAGACGTCTCAGTCGCCGTTACTTATAACCACTGGGGCATCTGCCCCCTTTGATTTCCATTTGCCGTCATTACATGATACTTCTCCAGAAGTTACACATACATAGAAAGTTCCAAGAAAACTCATATACTTGTAGCCGACCGGTCTCGGGTCTGATTTGGGGAGCTGCCATGTGAAGTGTGCTCCTCATCATCCTCTGTCCGCCATCCGCTCGTCTGAATCTCCTCATTGCTCGCATCTGAATCGGAGGAGTATAGATAACCAGGCAATTCTTGGTTTACTGACGGCTAGGATAAGGGAGTGGAGTAGTCCGTAACACTCACCAGGGAGGCCTGCCTAACGTAGTGCTCCACCACAGGAGCAACCGGCATGGCCCCAGAAATCTCCTCCTCTGGTGTCCCAGAAGAATACTCTGATGGATCTGTATCATAACTATCCTCCTCCCTAGGGGTAAGAAACTCTGGAGGTATCGTCGTCGGGTCCTCCGAGGGATCTGTATCGTAACTGCCCTCCGCAAGGTCCTCTTCCCTGGGGGTCAAAAACTCTGGAGGAATTGTTGTTGGGTCCTCCGAAGGATCAGTCTCAATCGAATAGCTGAGGCTCCTCTTACGCGGTCCTGGAGATATCCTAGGGGCCTTCTTAGCACCCCCACTATCTGAAGCTGTCCTCTTCATCTTTCGTCAATCTACAATCACCTGTAGAAAGAGAATCATAAGCGATTTCCCAAAATACTGACGCTATCGCTCTTTTTGGAGCCTTGCTGTAGACACAGCAATTTGTTGGAAGGGAACCATCCTAATAATACAACCCTATCGCACGATCTAAGATCGAAAGAAAAGGTAACATCCTAAATGTCCTGTAGCCTCCGGTTTATAGATGTGGTGCACAACACACCGATAAACAAGACTCTACTAGACATGGCCTGTAGACATTCCTAGGACAAACCTGACTCTGATACCACTTTTGTCACGACCCAACCCCGTAGGCCGTGACTAGTGCCCGAGCTGGACACCCATACACACTTACTTACCAAATCGACATATCAATGACTTATCCATATCCAGCATACATTACTTTATACAGATACTGAGAACAGATGTCATCTGAAGCGGTCGCATATAACATACATATCATACCGAAGCCACCAAGGCTGTCATAGAACATATCGTTCAAAATGTATATATACGTATACATACATACAAGCCGTTAAGGCTGTCATAGCCAATGGAACCGCTTAGACGCAAGCCACACAGACATATCCGAACCACATCGACCCATGACCCACATACATGTCTACAGGCCTCTAACAAACATAACAGAACCATATGACGGGACAGGCCCCGCCGTACCCCTAAATAGTCATATATACATATATATGTACAACAGAAAGATCTGTACCAAAAGTATGGGCTCCGGAACGAGGGAGCACTTCAACACAGCAGAATGGATGGCCTAAGCTAACGAACCACTTACACGAGCGTCTGTACCTGCGGGCATGAAACGCAGCCACCAAAGAAGAGGGGGTCAGTACAGAATATGTATTGAGTCTGTAAGGCATTAAATACAACTGGAAAGATCATAACTGAAATAGAGATTCCAGGAGTCAAGTATGATAATCAAGGAACCGTTGTACCTGTGCAGTATGAGACAGAATCAAACATACCAACATCACATATCGTACCCGACCCATTGTGGGACTCGGTGAATAAAATCATGTCATTATGTCATCATGAATACATGTATACATATACCGTACCCGACCCTCTAGTGACGGGACTCGATGAATAGATTCATGCATATCAACATCATATATCATCTATATATATATATATATATATACCGTACCCGGCCCTCTAGTGAGGGACTCAGTGAGTGAAATCATATCATCATATCAGTATGCCATCATATCATCATGCATATACATATATACATACCGTACCCGGCCCTCTAGTGAGGGACTCGGTGAATCAAATCATCATGTGCCCTCCTGGCCACCATAACATATCATCATCTCATCATATTATCATATACATATACCGTACCCGGCCCTCTATTGAGGGACTCGGTGAACAATGCAGTGGAGTGCGCACGATAACATACCCGGTCCGGGACTCGGTGAATAGACATATTGAGGCATGCACGAGCAGAGTAGTGAGAAACTACATGCATATAAATCAAGTCTCGATAGACAAGTATACTTACCGACACCTGAAGGCTCGGAACAAGTTTCGGGTCAATCCAACTTAGTATGAGAAAGGTATGAGCGTTTGAAGTACAAAACCTTCTACGAACATTTCAGATGCCGTTTTTGGAAAATCAAAGCAACAATCATATCAAGTACCTTTCGGATATCGTTATGGATCATATCAAGTAGAGCTTTTGGAACCATATGTACATATCAAAACATATCAAAGACTCAATAGAATAATTGGACGTGCTAGCATTTGAAGATCAAAACTTTAGTCATATCAATTATCTTTCAAATGCCATTCGGAAACATATCAAACAGAACTTCGGATATCATGGGTAAGCATCAAAACCATATGAAACAACTTATGGAAATCAAGAACGTTAGCCATCCTAGTGGCTCTAAGAATAGGAATTTCTTTGAAATCATACATATACGTCATTTGTTCGTTTCATAAGGATCATGCCAAAAGAAAGAAAGGTAAGCCTTACACACCTTGCCCGCTTTCTACGCTAATTTGAACTTAAGTCTTTGGCTTCGCAAGATCTACAACAATATTCATACATACCAAACATTAGCCATAACACTTAAGAGTCCAATTCTAAACCAACACTTTATTTACAGAAATTTCGGCAGCATTTCCCCTGTAAATACAACAACCTCGAGAATCCAACTCGGCTATATCATCAACAACAAATCCGAGAATTTAACTCGGCCAAATTATCAACAACAATACCAACAGTTATTCTAACAATATCCACAATCAATTCAAAAAGCGTACTAACATTAACAACTTCTTTCTACAAACTTTGACGACTTTCCATTTACGTTCAATTCATAATTGCATACATATTCAAATTCTAATCCGCAACCATTCAAACAATACTCAAGAATGCTTCAAATAATCCGCACAATATTCACAATAATCCAACCAATATGCCATTCCACCCGAAACCTTCCAAATGCAACAAAACAACCACAATACATTCTCTTCTTCCAAATTCATGAACTATACCAACAATTCACATGCTAGCAACATTATTTTCCATAAATACAAGAAGTAATATTATAGTCCCATTAGCTTCTAAAATAACATTCCAACACTTACAACTTCAACTTGAATCATTAAACCTTCATTTGCATTATAGAATCCACAACAACACAACTAACAAACTAAGTAAGATTAATTCATCTCTTCTCCACCACACTGCACTCACACGGCCACACACAACACACATTGTTTTCATAATTTTCATTCATTTCTACATACTACAACATACACAAACCGTCCATAACATATAAAAGAAGATTAAATCTTACCTTTTTCCCTTGATTTCCCTGTTGTCTAGAATTATGGACTTGCAACATTGAGAGGTTTTCTTGCCCCAACAATTATACCACGTTAAAGAGGACCTTTGAATTAGTAGGAATACTAGAAGAATATATTTTTTTGGATCAAGATTGAAGGCTTCAAAATTTTTTCTTCTTTTCTTTCTCTTGGCCGAATAGCCCTTCTCACTTGGTCTCAAGTTTCTTTCTTGAATGTTCTTGAATTGGAGATGATAAAATAATAATGGGTCATCCCTATTTATTTCTAGTATTAAGTTCCCATGTGGGCCTTGGCCCATCTAAGGTGGCTGGCCACACTTGGGCCCCTTTTTTTTCTTTTTTTTTTCCAAGCCCATTTATTTCAAGACCAATTTTTGTAATTCATGAAAACTATTTTCCCTAATTTCCAAATTTTCCCATATCCTTCCTCAATATTTCCACATCAATATTTTCATGAACAACTTGTGTGCTAAACAAGATCAAAATATAGTCTTGCTCTTAACTTCCCGCGATTATCTTGAATTATCCGAATGTACAAAATGCGGGACAAAACACAACAATGCGGTTGCGATATTTTGGATACATCAAAGAAAGGTGTAAGATGGTTTGAGGCAAAACTACAGAGATATAATTAGTACTGAGGGCGAAAGCCATGGTTGGGCCTCGATACCGTTGTAAAGGTACAAAAGAAGAATACAAGGTAAAGCATGATGACTAGTGGAACGATGCTAAGGTATTTTTCGGGCTGATTTGAGCACCTACACATACCCGTGTAAAGATTGCAATAGGATGCGTGATAGGAGAACTAAGAGCAAATTTGAGAAAAAGGGGCAATAGAAGAGTTTGAATCAAAAATAGAGAAACGACACGAGATAATATGCCTAAAGAATTGCCAGTTAAGGTAAGGGAAATTACGAAATGACTTAACCGAGACAATCAGAACAAGCGGGTTACTGGTTACTGGATGACAGTAAAGTTATAATATGAGGGGACCCTAGCGCTATTTGATACCCAACCTTAATGATCGAGATCAAGAAGTAAAAGCAAATGATAGTTAAAGACCTTTAAAAGAAAGTCAGAAAGTGACACATGATGCTGAGGATTCCAGAATACGGACTATAACAGCGAAGTAAAGCAAGGATATTGGGGTACAAAAATGTTACCCTCTAGGAAATTTCATTTTACTCGTAGAACCTGCGAAGGGTCCACAGGTTACCAGAGTCATACGATACTCCAGGGATATTAGTGTCTAATGAACCAACGAGGGACGTCTGCGCGTTATTAAAATCATATTTAAATATTAAGAGGTAAGATAAAGGGAACGATACCTTAAGGGAATAACTATAAGAGAATAAGGAGTCAAGTTAAGACTAAGCGCACAAGGAATAAAGTAAGATTTCAACAGAAGAGCTCGCAATACAACTAACAACGGACTGCGAAGTAAGAGGAGAGTAAAGGTAGTGACGTGGAATTATTACCTCGGGAAGCAACAGAAAGAGGAGATATTATAGGAATAGCTATGTAAAGGCACGAAATGCATTATAATGAATTATAGTGAATCGACCAATGGAAGAGGTATGTGAAGGGAATAATTAAATGAGAGAACACTTGAGAAAGTATTGGGAATTCAGGACTAGTTTAACATTCGAGGATGAATGTTCTAAAGGGGGGAAGGATGTTATACCCCGTATATCTATACGTTGAATTATTCGTAAGCAAATCGACTCAAGTTAAAGGCGGAATTATTTTCGGACATGAAATAGGTACTTTTAATTTTCAATTTTAATTAGTACACAAATTGTTCATAAATTTTATTTTGTGTAGAAATATTATTGGAGATTAGGAACTAATTAATTGTGATTAGATTATTAAGTAAGGATTAATGATTAATTAATTTAATTGTTAAAAGTGGGCCCCACCCAAAAAAATAAAAAAAAATAAAGCAAAATAATTATATGTAAATAGGTTGATGATTCACTATGGGGAGGGGGGGGAGTACATGTCCTATGTATGGGCAAGATATATATAGCCACATTGTGACTAATCTTGCCATGTAAATTTCATTTGCAAATTTAAGAATTGAAAGCTAAGGAAAAGCCAAGGATTTCACGGTCTCTTATACAGACCTTATAAGTTTATGCGGACCGTATAAGTGTCCGCAGAATGCACGTCGGGTCAGATTTTTTCCAATTATAAATACAAGAGCCCACGTTATTATTTTCATTTTTCTCACTTCTCTACTTCTCTCCAAGTCTCTAGAACATTCTACACCCTTCATCCAAAAGAATTCTAGGGAAATCAAAGATCAATATCATAAATCCGAGGGAATCAAGTGTAAGAAACCCATTAAAGTTCATCCAAGGCAAGGAATCCAAGGGAAGGTGAAACTAGGGTTTTGCTCAAGTGAGGTGTTTCCACCCAAGGTTCATTCCTACGCCATCTAAGGTACGATTTATGGTATTTCCATGTTATTTAAGGTATTTGAAAGTTGAAACACTTGGATTGTAGAAGAATATAGAAAAATGGGTCATGAATGTGGGAATAGTGTCATTTTGAGTAATATCTTTAATTGAGTCATGATTCTTGATGTGTTATCATATGGTTATGTTATAAATTATATTAAGGACATGGGATAAGTATAATATGTGAGAAAACGTACTAGCATACTATGACCACGATTTTGGATGAATTGAAGTGGAATTGTGAAATGAGGGTAATGTAGATGAATGAAGATTGTTGGTTATGAGATTGTGAATGCTATTATAAATGTTTGGGAGTTGATATACAATATGGGGAAGGTTGTATAAACAAAGGAAATTCTACCCAATTTGTTATATCCCGCATTTTGTACATTCGGATATTTCAAGATAGTCGCGATAAGTTAAGGGCAAGGCTATTATTTTCCTTCCGATTGTATTTTAGTACACAAGTTGTTTATTAATAGTATGGAAATATTGAGAAAGGCTAGGGGTAAAAAGGGGAAAAATTCAAGAAGGTTCATGACAATAGCCACCGTGGCCGTGTGGCTCAAGTGGGACCCACCCATGGCTTGGCCAATTAACTCAAGCCATGAGTGGGGGTATGTGTCCACTTCATATTTGTAGGAGAAAGTATATATATAGATAGAGATTACCAAAGCAAGACATATTCTTCATCTGTACAATTCAAGAAACTTCAAGAAAAAAATATAGTAGTATTCGGCCAAGGCTAGAAAAATTTGATGCCTTGGAGTTGATCAAGAAAAATAATTTTCATCTAGAATTTCAACCAATTGGAAGGCCCTTATTAACGTGGAGTAGTTGTTGGAGCAAGCAAAGCATTCATTTGTGCAATTTGCAAGCCCTAGCCAAGTTGAGAAGTTAAAGGATAAAGGTAAGAATTAATCTCCTTCTCTATGTGTTAGGGATGGTTTGTGAGTGTTATAGTATGTAGAAATGGATGAAATTCATAAAATATGTGTGTGTTTGTTGTGGCCGAATAGGGCTATGTTGGTAAGATGTGATGAATTGATTTTATTTAGTATTTATAGTTGTTGTTGATTGTGGATTCCATGATGAAAATGATGGTTTGATGGCTTGAAATGAAGTTGTAATCGTTGTGGATTGTTGTAGAAGTTAATGTGATGCTAGCATGGTTTCTTATATTTGTATGAATGATGTTTTTAACGTGTGGTTGGTCTAATTCATGAACTTGGAAGCGAGGAATGTGTCGTTGTTGTTCTTATTGAGTTTGGAAGATTGTAAGTTGGGTTGTTGTGGTTAAATTAGATGTAAATGAAATGTCGTCGAATTATGTAGAAAGGGTTGCTAACGTTGGAATGCATTTTGAATCAATTGTTGAAGTTGTTAATGTGGTTGTTGGTATTGTTGTTGATGATTTGGCCGAGTTGAATTCTCGGGGTTGGTTCAATTTACAGGGGAAATGGTGCCCAAATTTTGGTAGGTGGATTGCTAGCTTGGAAACGGATTCCTAAATACCTATAGCTAATGTTTGCTATCTTTTGACGTTGTTGTAGAACTTAGGAAAACCGAGACTTAAATTCAGATTTGCCTAGGAAGCGGGAAAGGTATGTAAGGCTTACCCTTTCTTTCTTTTGGCATGTCCTAGAGCTAAGTAAGGTATGACACGCACCTTGGGGTAACTCTATTCTTTAATTCCGAGCTTGTTTACGATTCTTAGTCACTTCTTGACATGAGCATACTTAATATAGTCAAGCTTATTGTATGATTGAATAACGAGCAAAGCATAAAGAGTTCCTGTTCCTAAAAGGGTTCTATAAGGATTAATGTCCCTAACTTTCATAGGTGGTCTCAAATTGCTTTGAAACGTTCGTAGAGGTTCCTGTAATGAATAACGTCCATAACTTTCTTATGCAAACTCAGATTGACTCGAAACGTGTTTATGATCCTTCAAGTGTCGATTAGTGTACTTACCTATCGAGTCATAAAAATTGATTTATATGCATATAGTTTCTCACTACTCTGCTCGTGCATGCCTCAATATGTCCTTCACAGAGTCCCGGGCCAGGACACGTTTTCGTGCGTACTCCATTGCATTGTTCACCGCGTCCCTCACTAGAGGGTCGGGGCACGTTATATATATAATATGATGACATGATGACATGATGATACGGGGGTGGCGGCCAGGATGGTATATGGTGACTCTATTCACCGAGTCCCTCACTAGAGGGCCGGGACACGTTATATGTATATATGATATATGATGTTGACATGCATGATTTTCACTTCATAAGGCAAGTGTATTGATGTTTTTAAAAGTCATACTTGTTTCTGGTAAATCTCTATTTTAGTTATGGTCCCCTTTACTGTATTTCATGCCTTACATACTCAGTACATTGCTCGTACTGACGTCCCTTCTTATGGACGTTGCGTTTCATGCCACGCAGGTGTATGCAGATAAGTAGAGGACATTGCTAGGAGATGTACCAGTTGGATTGGCGAGCTCCATTTCCTTCTGGAGTGTTGCCGAGTCAGAGTATTCATGTTATGGTATCTTGATTGATGTTAGAGACTTTGCAGACGGAGTCACGTATATATGATGTCAGTCTTGTAAGCGGCTCTGCAAGCCGACGTACCATTGTGTATTATGTTACAAATTCCATATGATTACAGATTTCACTTGACTTGAGAACGACGAAAAGAATGGTTTTGACAAGTTTTTATTATGCATTTCATTTCGTAACTTAAGAGTCCAGTGTGGTCATGAACATAACGAGAACTAAAGGGGTTCGCTCGGCTCTGAGTATGGGGTCGGGTGCCCATCATGCCCTATTAAGGTTAGGGTGTGACACAATTTTCTCTAGCCTTAGTAAGCACATTCATTTAATCGATTAGCAAATGTTAATGTGAATACTCTTGAAGGAAGAAACATGAGCATTGAAGGAGAACAATCAAGCGATGGAATTGTGAAACGAAAGAGGTATGTAAGGCTAGTCCCTTCTTTCTAAGGCATGACTCTTATGGTATGAATCCTCCTATCTTTCCATGATTTTCCCACATATCGGAAATTATGAGTCTACGATTATAAAGAGCTTCATACAAGATAAAGAAAAGAGATACGTTACGAGCATGACAATACCGATGATGAATCTAAGTCTAGATGTCTTAAAGCTCATGATACGATATTCCTACGAAAACGATATTATTTTCCCTACTTCTCTATGACTTTTTTACATTCTACGATTATAAAGAGCTTCATACAAGATAAAGAAAAGAGATACGTTACGAGCATGACAATACCAATGATGAATCTAAGTCTAGATGTCCTAAAGCTCATGATACGATATTCCTACGAAAATAATGATCCTTATATATGATTCCTACGATATTATTTTCCCTACTTCTCTATGACTTTTTTACATTCTGGGAACTATGAGTTAAAGCTGATAAAGAGCTTCTTATGAGATAAAGATGAGAAATATGTCATGAATACGAAAAAAATGATTGTAAGTTTAAGCCTAGAGATTCTAAAGCAAGATATGATGTCTATGAAGTTAAAGATCTTCCTATGATCCCTTGATGTTGTTCATGGTGTACACTCACCTTAAAATGTTAGTTCCTTCAAGGTGAGATATGATGAATATGATTACTCCATAATGTAATCGGGGGTTCTCCACCTTACATCACCCCGACATCGTTATAGATTGTCTATAAGCTCTAATGCATGACTTATGACCAATGTTTCAAAAAGTTACGAGTCTATGTTCATATGGGGTTCCATATGGGATAAAGGTGTCACGACCCGGCTAGGGGCCGCGACTGGTACCCGAGGCTAACCACCGAGCACCCCTCATTCCCTCACTTATCATAGTCATTTACGCTTCTTTATCATTCATAAATTCATAATCGCATGACAATCATTTTTCGGTGGAAAGCACAATTAGTCCATACATATATATATATATATATATATATATATATATATATATATATATATATAAATGCCTCAGTAGACTATCAAAATAATATATGTAATATATTTATGCATACCGTAGTAGACTTGTGAGACCATCTAACCCACACTACGCATCTACGAGCCTCTATTGACATACTATACATGTAGACGGAACAAGACTCCGTCATGCCCAAAATATACATATGTACCAAAAGAATAATCATAAGCACCTCTAAACAATGAAGTGCTTTCAATCAGCTGACAGCTCCTAAGAATCCGGATCGAGCTCACCTTCCTGTCTACCTGTGGTCATGAACACAGCGTCCAAAGAAAACGGACGTCAGTACGAATGTTGTACTGAGTATGAGAGGCATGAACAATAACAACGCATCAAGAAAATAAAGGGAGCATCAAGTATGGATCAACTGTACCTGGGTAGGAATCATATGAAAAGTAATGCATGCTGACTTACTTTTATGCTTATCATCATCTCATGTATGCATATCATATATATATATATATATATATATATATATATACTGCCCGACCATATAGGTGCAGTGTGATAATCAGTAACATTAGCCCACGTCCAGGCCTCCCACGTCCGGGGTACCATCTCATGCCGCCCACTAGTGGTGTCTGCCTATGCCAACTGGCCATGGTGTATCGTATAGCTGCCCGCTTTTGCGGTGACTGCACGGCCAACTAGGCCCGGTGTAATATGATTATGACATGCTCATTATTAAATACTTATAATAATATGTTTATCAAAATATGCTCACAATTGTGCATGCATAGGGACTCTAGAACAAGTGTATTTTATCGAGGTGACGTAAGGTCGTGAACCCTCGATTCCATTATGGGGATTCATGAACATTCTGCCTCACCATGAAGGGATTAGTATGTAAGGTGAGTGTATAAAATGGACAACGTCATTTACTTTATAGGAATGTCATAACATATCTCTTGACTCATATAGCTATTCATGATCTTAAGCTCTTGGCTTTCCGGAATATAGGAGACTCATGGAGAGGAAGAAGAATCATATTATGGGATTCATGCCATAGAAAGAAAAGGATTAGCCTCACATACCTTTGTCGCTTAGTTAAGCTATCGTTCACTTGTTCTCCTTCAATATCACATTGCTACCTTCACGAGAGAATACGCACTATAGTTAGTCAATCGACCATAAGAACGCATCGTTATTTCTAGAGACAATTGGGCAGCGTTTCCTTTGTTTCTGATACTTTTCTCATGCTCTATTTCAACTCCCAAACATTTACAACAACACTCACAATATCGTATCAACATTCATCACTTATCTATATTTAGCAAAATCCACCATTTTTCTCCTATTTCTCCATATTTAATGGTTTTAGCTCATCATCATAATTTTTCTTACTTCACACCTATTCCATGGTCTATACTCCACTTATAACACATTCATCATCACAACCTATCAACGTTCATGATTCCATTCAACTATCATTCAATTGTGACACTATTCACTCAGTAATGGCCCATTTTTTATGTTCTTCTACATTTCAAGAATCTTAGCTTTCCAATACCTTAAATAACATGATAAAGTCTTGGAACATACCTTAGATGTTGGTGGAACAAGCCTAGAGTGGAATCACTCATTTAGCACAAAAACCCTTCTTTACCTCTTTTGGAATTTCTTGAAGGAGATGACTTCCAATTAGGTTTCATACACTTTGTTTCATAGATTTGGTGTTGATGATCATTGATTTCCTTGGTATTCTTGTGGTTGAAGTGTTTGGAGTGTTCTAGAGATTTCTAGGGAGAAATTTCGTGAAGATGAAATGAGAAAATAAACTTGGGTCCCTCCTTTTTAATAGCTAAAATCTGATTTTTATGAACAGTGGTCGTAAACCCCACTTTACGGGTTGTATACTGCTTTACTGCCCGTCCTTCGCGACCGTATTTAAGCATATCAGGAACAGAAAGGTTGGCTGAGGATCATGGCAGTTTACGACTCAATTTACGGGTCGTATTTCAATTTACGGTCTGTATTCCAAGTCATTTTTAACCATTCGAAGCATTTGACAAAAAGTCAAATTTTTTGAAATGTTGAAGGACGATGGTACTTTACGGGCCGTATTCCATTTTATGACCACTGGCTGAAATGAAATTCTGCAACTTTCTTAATTCCAAAGTTCATAAATAGTCATTCCCTACTTAGTAAAACATTGCACACTCATGCCCTTCGTTGGTCTATTCATTGTTGGCTCACAAAAAAATTCCGAGGTGTAACACTCTCCCCCCCTTTTTTGAACATTCGTCCTCGAATGTTAAACACTCAGGATTCTACAAAAATCCTGCCGGAGTTTCCCCTGTAATTTGACATTACCAACCTGTCACAACAACCCATAATATCATCGCCCCACAGGGCTACATCACAATATCAACATATCCGTGGCCACACATGACCAAAAGCATAAAAATGAAGCGTACATACCTCATATCATCGGCGTTTCGTCTTGGATCTCTCCCGGGGGTTGGAATAAGTGTGGGCACTTGGATTTCATGCTTTCTTCTACTTCCCAAGTCATTTCTTCCCGATTGTTGTTTCGCCACAATACTTTGACTGACGCTACCTCTTTATTTCGAAGCTTGCGCACTTGCCTATCTAGAATGGCAATAGGTACTTCTTCATGGGTTAGCTTTTTCCATTATTTGCACATCGGCTACCGGGACAATCTTGGTGGGGTCTCCAACACACTTGCGGAGCATCGAAACGTGGAAGCCTGGATGGACTGATTCAACTCCGAAGGCAAATCCAATTCATAGGCTACCTGACCCACCTTGCGGATGATTTTGTAGGGTCCAATGTATCTGGGACTTAGCTTCCCTTTCTTACCAAATCTCATCACCCCTTTCATTGGCGACACTTTCAAGAACACCCAATCTCCGGCTTGAAATTCCAAGTCTCGTTGGCGATTGTCCGCATAGGACTTTTGGCAACTTTAAGCAGTCAACAACCAATCTTGGATCACCGTGACTTTTCCTACTGCTTGTTGGATCAATTCAGGGCCCACTAGTTGTGCTTCTCCTATTTCGAACCATCCGATTGGAGATCTACATTTCCTTCCATATAAAGCTTCATATGAAGCCATTTGTATACTGGAATGATAGCTGTTGTTATATGCAAATTCAATTAGCGGCAAATGATCGTCCCAACTTCCACCAAAATCCAGCACACATGCTCGTAACATATCCTCCAAGGTCTGAATAGTACGCTCGGCTTGTCCATCAGTCTATGGATGAAATGCTGTGCTAAGCTTCACTTGAGTGCCTAGACCTTCTTGAAAGGATTTCCAAAATTTAGCTGTAAACTATGCCCCTCTGTCTGTGATGATAGATAATGGGATTCCATGGAGTCGCACAATTTCTTTGAGATATAACCTTGCATAGTCTTCTGCTGAGTACGTGGTCTTGACTAGAAGAAAATGGGCTTCTTTCGTCAGCCTATCCACGATCACCCATATAGAGTTATACCTGGGAACGGGGTAATCCCACGATGAAATCCATGTTTATAACTTCCCATTTCCAAGTAGGGATTTCTATTTCCTGTAACATGCCCCCTGGCTTCTGATGTTCAGCTTTTACCTGTTGGCAATTTGAACATTGTGCTACGAATTCTGCTATGTCTCTCTTCATGCCATCCCACCAATACATCATCTTGAGATCACGATACATTTTTGTTGCACCAGGATGAATAAAATACCGAGAATAGTGAGCTTCTTCTAGAATCCGTTGGCGTAATTTTGCCACATCCGGCTCACATAGCCTGCCTCGGTATCTAAGAATTCCATCCATAGAAACTTCAAACGGAGATTTTTCCTTCCCATAAGATGTGTCTCTATAACGACATAACTGTCACGACCCAACCCCGTGGGCCATCACTAGTGCCGGAACTGGGCACCCGTATACGAACCTATTACATATAATCAAACTGAATCTATGAGTAGTACGGAAACTTGTAGAAGAACTCTAACGGTTCATAACGTCGCCATATATGTATATTCAGATAAACTGTCTCCCGAGGAGTCACAACTGATCAAATCATAAAGGGATACGCAAGCCAACGAGGCTGCCACTACACATCAACATCATGTCATATGCAAGCCGACAAGGCTGCCACTACAGACGGACATCATATCATAGCACATCGGATACACACAGCTGAACAGAACTTATACACAACCCACACATATGTCTACAGACCTCTAAGAGTACGAATAGCGAAATATGACGGGACAGGGCCCCGTCGTACCCCTGGATAAACATACATATATATCATAAGATCTGTACCAAAAGTCTAAACTCTGGAACAACGGAGCTCTCCAAGACAGCTGAATAGAAGTCCTATGCTGAAGAGTCACCAAACCGACTATCTGTACCTGCGGGAATGAAACGCAGCCCACCGAAGAAAGAGGGTCAGTACGGAATATGTACTTAGTATATAAAGCATGAAATACAGTAAAATCGATCATAACTGAAATAAGGAGTACAGAAAACAAGTACAATGTCTAGAATACCAAAACACTTGCCTTTGAAACATAAATCATGCATGTCAATATCATATATCATACCCGGCCCATTATGGGACTCGGTGACATAATCATATCATCATCATATACATATATACCGTACCCGGCCCTCTAGTGAGGGACTCGGTGAATAAAGTCATCATATGCCCTCCTGGCCGCCATAACATATCATCATATCATCATATATATATACCGTACCCGGCCCTCTAGTGAGGGACTCGGTGAACAATGCAGTGAAACTGTGCACGATAACATACCCGGCCCGGGACTCGGTGAAAGTCATATTGAGGCATGCACAAGTAGAGTAGTGAGCAACCATATGCAATTTAAATCATTATCAAGACTCAAACAGAATAATAAGAAGAGATTAACACCTGAGTATCAGTAGCGACAATTATATCAAGTATCCCTCGAATGTCATCATAGTTCATATCAAAAGTGTCTTAGGAATCATAGACACATGTCAATATAGTGTGAAATAGCTTATAGAAGTCAGAGACATTAGTTATTGTAGAGTTTCTCGGAATAGGGGCTTATATATGTCGACTATTATCCAACGTATAGGAAACTGGAGAGGGAAGCTCAATCACTTAAGAGCTCTAACATCAAGAAGTGAATAAGAATCATGAATCACACTCAACACTTATGAATAGGATTACCCCAAAGCTCATATCATTCATCACTTAAATCTAAGACATGCCAAAAGAAAGAAGGGACAACCTTACATACCTGTTTAACGACTATTCGCATATCCGTTCGCTTTGTCGCCCCCTTTAGCCTACTTTTATATACATTTTCCTCTCGGCCATCAAAATAATATATACATATAATAGCATCTCGTGAGACCATCTAACCCACACTGTTCATCTACGAGCCTCTACTGGAGTACTAAACATAAGGACGGGACAGGACCCCCTCATGCCCAAAAATACATATACATGAATATACAAAAAAGAATCGTCATAAGCACCTCCGAACAAAGGAGTGCTTTCAATCAGCTGATGGCTACTGCTGGTCTGCGACGAGCTCTCCTCCCTGTCCACCTGTGGGCACGATCACAGCGTCCAAAGAAAACAGACGTCAGTACGAATATTGTACTGAGTATGAGAGGCATAAACAATGAAATAGAACAATGGCATAAAGGAAATATCAATATGGAACATTTATATCTAACTGTCATGTATAAAAGAATTAAGCCATGCTGTCTTACTCATACTCGTCATCATGTCGTGTATGCATAATGTATAAGATGCCCGCTCATATAGGTGCGGTGTAGTAATGTATAAGCTGCTCGTCCATATCGGATCGGTGTGATAATCAAAACATTAGCCTGCGTCCAGGCCTCCCGCGTCCGGGGTACCATCTCATGCCGCCCACTAGTGGTGTCTGCCCATGCCATTTGGCCATGGTGTAACGTATAACTGCCCGCCTTAGCGGTGACTACTTGATCGTGAGAAGGCCGATGTCCGAAGTTCAATTCCGGAATCGTGTATTGGTGAAACTGAAATTTGACAGACTCTTTTGAGTGACTATAAAGAAGCCGATGTCCAATGGTTATATTTGGGCATCGTTGTTGCATGGCTGATTTTGATGTTATCCCGAAATCGTTGTTAGTAAATGGACTCCGCGGGTCCCCCAGGGTGGTGCCAGTGAGACTCCCCCTGTGAGTAATTAGCCAAGGTCCCGTCTGTCTGTTGAGCAAAGATCCAGGACGAGTGGCACTTAAACTTCGCTAGTCACACAGGGTTGTGCTACCGAGACGTTGATATTTTCGTCCGGAGTATATGTGTACACCTCATTTGCATAGCACGATATCACATTTATACCATTATTGCACTGTATTGCATTATTACTTGATCGAGTGTGGTGATGAGTGGATTGTGATATTTCCGTTGTGATGATTGGATTGTGTTGATTATGTAGCGGTGATCAGATTGGATCGGGTATACTCGGTCTTATCATATTGGGGTTTAGATGCTTACATAGGTGATGACAGATACTTGGTTGCGATCATATTTTCTTATACTTGTTAGATTCCTTGCTTATCTGCTTTATTTTCTGAATTGTGTTAACTATACTTAGTCGGCCGATGATGCATACTAGTACTGTTGTTTGTACTAACCTGCACTTACTGCATTCTTCTATGAATGTAGAGTACCAGATCGGATCTACTTCTGTGACCCGTGGCTGATTGACTCTTCAACTTCCACTTGAGTTTTGCCGGGTGAGCATGGCGTCCGCTGACCTCGAAGACTCTTCTATTACTTGTGTCTTGCTTTTCATTCAGAGACATGATTTGAGACTACTTATGTATTATTATTATTCAGACTTTAGTATTCGAATTTAGATGCTCTTATATGATCACACCAGATACTGGGTGGATTTTATTTACTTCCGCACTTGTTAACATTATATTATATGGTGAGGCTTGCATTTTTTTACTTCTTCCGCTATTTTCTATTATTGTGAATGTTGAGCTAAGGGTTTGTCTACTGAGGTGGGAAAGGTAGGTGCCTGCATGACCTAGGCTAAAATGGGTCATGATAAGTTGGTATCAGAGCCCTAGGTTACCCGATCATTAATACATGAGCGTGTCTAGTAGAGTCTCGTAGATCGGTACGATGAGCTTCGTACTTATCAACGGGAGGCTATGGGACATTTAGGAAATCTCACCTTCTTTCTTTCCGTCGTGCTACTTTAATCAAATTGATATCTGACTTTTATCTCTTCCCTCAGAGATGGTGAGGATTCGTGACACGCTAGCATGGAGGATGTACATGAGGTTTACCCCATTGATTTTCACGGGCGCACCAGACAAGGATGCCTATGAGTTCATTGTGATCACGTACGAGCTACTCCATGCAGCAGGGATCACGAATACCCTTGGAGTTAGGTATGTTACCCTTAGATTCAGTGGTGGTACGAGGTCATGGTGGAGAGACTACCTTTCTAGCAGGCCAGAGCGTGCGCGCCCACTTACTTGGGAGCAGTTCTATGGGACGTTTCTAGAGACCACGTGCCACGTTCGCGAAGGGACGAGCGTCAGCATCAGTTCCTCGATCTCCGTTAGGAGGGCATTCCAGTTGCTACCTGTGCACTGTCCTTCTCCTATCTTGCTCGATACTCGTACACCTTGATTTTGACTGAGCCCGGTAGGATCCGGTGGTTCATTAGTGGGCTGGATGGTCCCCTCCAACTACCTTGTATCCAGCTGGAGGTCGAGGGCTCTTCATTCAAGACCATTGTTGATTGTGCAGTGAGAGTTGAGGCGACGAGAGCTAGGACTGCTTTATCTGGGTCTTCAGTTTCTTTATTTCAGCACTCGACTCCTCTTACCTGCTTCTCTTGTAGAGAGGTTGGGCATGTTGCCAGGAGAAGTCCAAGACCTAGGCGGGATTATCAGCCACCGAGGACTCTTGTATCATCTGGTGGTCGAGGAGGGACTTCTCATAGAGGCGGTGCCCAATCAAGCCACGGTACTTCCCATGGTTCTAGAGGTGTGTCCCAGCCAGCTAGAGGTGGTACTCAGAGTGTGAGAGGAGGATCCCAGACTGGGTGTGGTCAAGCCTATTGTAACTCATTTCCTGGTAGGCCCGAGGCTGAGGCCTCAGATGCTATGATCTCAGGTACCATTTATGTCCGTCATAGAGCAGCATCTGTATTATTTGATCCTGGATCCACTTATTCGTATGCATCTATATTTCATGGCGTTGGTTGGGATTTACCCTGTGATAGCATAGATATACCTGTTCATGTGTCTACTCCAGTCGGATATTCTGTGGTTGTTGATCGAGTATACCGGTCTTGTTTAGTTACTTTTATGAGGTACGACACTTAGGTAGATCTGATGATTCTAGATATGGTGGACTTTGATATTATATTGGGAATGTCCTGGCTTTCTCCTTATCATGCGATCTTGGACTATCATGCCAAGACAGTCACTTTAGCAATGCTGAGCATTCCTAGGCTTGAGTGGAGAGGTACTCCTAGTCCCTCTCCGAAGAAGATTATTTCTTTCCTTCGGGCGAATAAGTTAGTAAGTAAGGGGTGTTTAGCGTATTTAGCGCTTGTTCGTGATACGACTGTTGCATCTCCATCCCTTGAGTCTATCCCTATTGTGAGTGAGTTCGCGGTGGTATTTCCGTCAGATTTGCTGGGTATGCCACCCGATCGTGACATTTATTTCTGTATCGACGTGGACCCAGGTACTCGTCCTATTTTCATCCCACCATATCGGATGGCTCCTGCCGAGTTGAGAGAGCTTAAGGAACAATTACAAGATTTATTGAGCAAGAGGTTCATTAGACTGAGCGTCTCCCCTTGGCGTGTTCCTCTTTTATTTGTGAAGATGAAAGATGGGACCATAAGGATGTGTATTGATTACCGCCAGCTGAACAAGGTCACTATTCAGAACAATTACCCTATGCCCCGTATTGATGATCTGTTTGATCAGCTTTATGGTGGTTCGGTGTTTTCGAAGATCGATTTGCATTCCAGATGTCACCAATTGAAGATCAAGGCAGAGGATATTTCGAAGACAGCATTTCGGACGACATATGGCCACTATGCGTTTCTAATGATGTCTTTTGGGCTTACTAATGCCCCGACTGCATTTATGACTTTGATGAATGGCATCTTTAGGCTGTTCCTTGATTCTTTTGTGATTATGTTTATTGATGACATCTTGGTGTATTCTAAGAGTAGAGTGGAGCATTAGGGCCATCTTCGTACCGTCCTTGGGTTGTTGAAGAAACATAGCTTGTTTCCTAAATTTTCTAAGTGTGAGTTCTGGTCGGAGGCTGTAGCATTCTTGGGCCATGTGGTGTCCAAGGAGGGGATTACAGTTGACCCACAGAAGATTGAGGTTGTGAGGGGTTGGGCGAAGCCCACTACTGTTACCGAGATTCGTAGTTTTGTGGGTTTGGCCAGTTATTACTGTCGCTTTGTGAAGGGTTTTGCTGGCATTGCTTCGTCATTGACCAGATTGACTCAAAAGGATGTTCCCTTCGAGTGGACGGATGATTGTGAGGAGGGCTTTCAAAAGCTCAAGCTTCTGTTGACCACAACCCAGATCCTAGCCTTACTTGTGGAGGGCAAGGACTTCGCTGTCTATTATGATGCTTCCCGTATAGGTTTGGGTGCGGTGTTGATTTAGGAGGGTAGGGTGATAGTATATGCCTCCGGTCAATTAAAAGTTCACGAGAAGAATTACCCTACCCATGATTTAGAGTTGTTGGCCATAGTGTCCACCTTGAAGCTTTGGAGGCATTACTTGTACGGTGTCCATTGTGAGGTTTTTACCGATCACCATAGCCTTCAACATGTGTTTACTTGGAGAGATCTTAATTCCAGGCAATGCCGATGGATGGAGCTCCTGAAGGACTATGAAATATCTATTCTGTATCACCCTGGTAAAGCCAATGTGGTGGTTAATGCCTTGAGTCGCAAGGCAGTAAGTATGGGAAGTTTAGCGTGATTGATTATTTTCGAGCGCTCGTTGGCTATGAAGGTTCAGACTCTGGCCAACAGTTTTGTCCATCTTGATATTTCAGCCCCGGGCATGATTTTGGCTTGTACAGCGGAGAGGCAATTATTATTGGATAGGATCAAGACTCATCAGTTTGAGGATGCCTAGTTGAGTAAGATCTGATATAGGGTTTCGAGGGGTGAGGCCAAGGAGGCCGTGATTGATTATGAGGTAATTTGAGGATTACAGGACGTGTGTGCGTTCCTCGTGTTGGTGGTCTGATTCAGTTGATTTTATCTGAGGCCCACAACTCTCACTATTCCATTCATCCGAGAGTGACTAAGATGTACCGTGACTTGAGACAGCACTATTGGTGGCGCCGTATGAAGAGAGATGTAATTGATTTTGTGGCTAAGTGTGGAAATTATCAACATATAAAATATGAGCACCAGCGACCTGGTGGGGTGCTTCATAGGATGCCCATTCCCGAGTGGAAGTGAGAGAGGATTATCATGGATTTTGTCAGAGGACTTCCGAAGACCCTTGGCAAGTTTGATTCTATTTGGGTGATAGTAGATCGGTTGACTAAATCTGCTCAATTTGTTCTGGTTCAGGTTTCCTATACCGTAGAGAAGTTAGCCAAGATGTATATTTGGGATATTATGAGGTTGCATGGGATCCTTATTTCTATTACATCCGATCAGGGTACTATCTTCACTTCCCAATTCTAGAGAGCATTTCATGACTAGGTGGGTACCCAATTGGACTTTAGTACAACTTTCCATCCCCAGACCGATGGCCAGTCCGAGTGGACCATTTAGGTGCTCGAAGACATGTTGAGAGCGTATGTTATTGACTTTGGTGGTCATTGGGATCAACACTTACCCTTGGCGGAGTTTGCATAAAACAACAGTTATCATTCGAGTATTAGTATGGCGCCTTTTGAGGCTTTATATGGTAGGAGGTGTAGATCTCCAATTGGTTGGTTAGATAGGTTCGAGGTTCGACCTGGGAGCACGGATCTAGTGAGAGAGTCCCAGAGTTATTCAGGCCAGACTCGTGGCAAAAGATTTATGCGGGCCAGAAGGTACGGGACTTGAAGTTTGCCATTAGTGATCAGGTTCTATTGAAGGTTTCCCCCATGAAGGTTTTTATGAGATTTGTTAAGAGGGCAAGTTGAGCCCTAGATACATTAGCCCGTTTGAGATAATGGATTGTATCTGTGATGTTGCTTATGAGTTAGCATTGCCGCCAGGCTTGGCGGGAGTTCACCCGGTCTTTCATTTTTCGATGCTGAAGAAATACCATGCCGACGGTACCTACATTTTCTGTTGGGATTCATATTGCTTGATGAGAATTTTAATTATGAGGAGGAGCCTATCGCGATCTTAGATAGGCAAGTTCGGAAGTTGAGGTCCAAGAAGATTGCTTCTGTGAAGGTGCAATGGAAGCACCGTCCTGTGGAAAAGGCTACTTGAGAGACTGAGTCCGATAAGTATAGCTGATATCCCCAATTACTCACTGATTCAGGTATTTCCCTACTTTCCTTTTTTTCCTTTCTCGAGGACGAGTTACGGTTCAATTGGTTTTTTGATGTAACGACCTGCTTGGTCGTTATAGTTCTTTAGGCATTTTCTCCTACTCCCGAGCATTTATTAGCTTCCTCTTTGACTCGAGGGGACCGTTGATATGCTTCCCGAGGTATCTAGATCGAATTCGGGTAACTATGGTAAAAATAGTAAAAAGGGTTGACCCGAAGTTGACTTTTGGCCAAATGGACCTTTTTCGGAGTCTCGTCAATTTCGAGAGGTTCGGATGGTCATTTAGAACCTGTGTGTATTTGGTTCGGTTCGCAATGCATTCAGATGTATTTCGGGATAGAGGATGGGAGATTCGAATTAGGCATCGGGGGTTGACTTGGTCAACGAGGCCTCCGTTGGGAATTCTGAGACCACGAGCGCGTTCGCAGCGTATTTTTGTATGGGTTTAGGTGGTTGGGTTGCGAGCAGATGGCCTCGGGAATAACCCGAAAATTCGATTGAGGACTTAGAAATTATGGGAATTCTGGTGTCTAGTGCCCGCGGTGGCGGCACCAGAGCCGCCCCAGCGGCACCGCTGTGGCAGTGTGATGACCACCGGGGCGATAATGCGTAATAGGGACCATACCGCTGGGGTGGTTTACCAGCCGCCGTAGCGGCATTCCAATCGTTGTGGTGGTGACGACAGTTATATTTCATTAAATGTGTCTTAAATAAGTCTTAGACCCTCATTATTTCAAATCTGGATATTGGAGCTTAGAGAAACCGTTCTTGGAGGTAAATTGAAGAAATTCTTGGATGTAAACTTTACTAAATCCTTTGCCCTTCCTTAATCACAATCATTCTAGATTCTTTCCTTTCGTTTAACATTTCCCTAGAGATGGAATTTGAAGGAGGATTTCGGGAAACTATTCCCTTACGGTCATATATGATAAATCGATGATGTTAATGCCAAAATTTGATGAATCTAAGCTTATTGATCATATATCTCCCACTTTTAACATTGGATTTCGGATTTGGAGACTTAGGGGTTATACCCAATTTGGGGGTTTTTACTTGAATTCATATTTAGACCAATTCTTGGGTTAAATCAACAATTAATGGTTGGGTTAGGATTCCCTAGTACTTAATTTTGTATTTTGCCCGCGAATTTTTCATTTTGCCCTTATGGGCCCATTTCCCCAATTTCTAGGGTTAAAATGGACCTAATTGATATCATAGCAATATTAGTATCATTCTTCATGATTTCTAATTTAGAATTGGATTATGCTTAGACTACTTTGGTTCTAAGCTTCAGAGGAAGGGCAAAGCAACAGACTGACTTGTTAGTGTTGCGGTTCGACAGTCCAGGTAGGTTATGGTTTATTTTTATGAGATTTTGTATAGTGAATCACATATTTAGATTATGAGGTCGGAGACAGTATGTGAACCTTTAGGTATGAAGTTGGGAAGGACATTGCCTTAGGTTGGGCCTTGACATGTGTCGGGACTAACCACACAGTTATGTGTGTTGATTGACTAATTGTGTTGTCTTGATGCCATGTGTAGTTGATAGATATCGAGTCCTGTTTGTCGTCCTTATTTGGATAGGATGGACATACCGTTGTTAGTATTTGTGCTTGATATATGTTAGCGTACCCACGGTTGATACTTGAGATTACTGATATGTGTTGGCGTACCAACTGTTGGTACTTGACTTGATATATAATTGGCATACCCAGTGTTGGTATTGTGATGTGATGCGTTGTTGGCATACCTTGTTGTGGTACTTATGATATTAAACCTGATTGTTGATTGTTGACATATACATTGTACGCATTCTCTCTTATTCATGCATGGCCGATACCCGACGATGATTCGGTATCGTTGATTGAGCGAAAATGATATTTGATAAACTCTTTTGTTGAATAAATGTGAAAAGTCTGATGTCCAAAGATCCATTCTAGAATCGTTGCTTATGTGAAACTGATATCGGACAAACTCTTTTACTTGAGTGATCGTGAGAAGGCCGATATCCGAGGTTCAATTCCGAAATCGTTGATTTGTTAATGATATTTGACAGACTCTTTTAAGTGACTGTGAGGTGGCCGATATCCAATGGTTATATTCAGGTATCATTGTTGCATGGCCGATTCCGATGTTATCCCAGAATTCTTGTTAGTGGATGGACTCTGTGGGTCCCTCAGGGTGGTGCCAGTGAGACTCCCCCTGTGAGCAATTAGCCGGGGTCCGTCTGTCTGTTGGGCAACGATCCAGGACGGGTGGCACTTAGACTTCGCGAGTCAAGGTGGATTGTGCTACCGAGACGTCTATATTTCCGTCCGGAGTACATGTGTACACCTCATTTGCATAGCACGGCATGGCATTCATACCATTATTGCACTGGATTGCATTATTACTTGATCAAGTGTGGTGATGACTGGATTGTGATGTTTTTGTTGTGATGATGGATTGTGTCGATTCTATAGCAGTGATCAGATTGGATCGGGTATACCCGGACTTATCATATTGGGGTTTAGATGCTTACATAGGTGATGAAGGATACTTGGTTGTGATCACATTGTCTTATACTTGTTAGATTCCTTGCTTATCTGCTTTATTTTCTGAATTGTGTCAATTATACTTAGTCGGCTGATGATGCCTACCAATACTGTTGTTTGTAGTAACCTGCACTTGTTGCATTCTTTTATGAATGCAGAGTACCAGATCATATCTACTTCTGTGACCCGTGGCTAATCGACTCTTCAGCTTCCACTTGAGCTTTCCAGGGTGAGCATGGCGTCTGCTGACCTCGAAGACTATTCTATTACTTATGTCTTGCTTTCCATTCAGAGACAGGATTTGAGACTACTTATGTATTATTATTCAGACTTTAGTATTCGGATTTAAATGCTCTTGTATGACCAGACCAGATACTGGGGTGGAGTTCATTTACTTCCGCACTTGTTAACATTATATTATATGGTGAGACTTACGTTATGTTACTTTTTCCGCTATTTTCTATTATTGTGAATGTTGAGCTAAGGGTTCGCCTACCGAGGTGGAAAAGGTAGGTGCCTGCATGACCTAGGCTAAAAGGGTCGTGATAGTTTCCAGGAGAAATTGTTGACCATACCGGACATGAATTGGGCTACTTTGTGAGATCAAAAGATAAAGATAAACCTTGGTGGATGAGCACTAGTTCTAGAAATTTCTCAGTATAAAGTGAATGGGAACTCCGTTGGCAAAAATATCATGTATCACAATATTGTGTTAAATTTTGGATAAAAGGATTGCCATACAAAGTGTTATTTTTTCTGTGGAGGATTTGGTTCTAACAATTGCCAGTTGATGAGGTGTTGATGAATGTGCGGATCTCAATAGTGTCAAGATGTTGTTGTTGTTGTTATGTTCAACAGGAAACAATAGACCATCTCTTCATTACAGGTCCATTTGCAAGTAAAGTATGGAGGTATTTTGCAACGACTGCAGGTATTGCAGGGCCTTTTTTTCAGACTAAACAAACAATCTCGACTTGGTTGATTGCATAATATGTTGCAAGACTGAAACCATTGTATCAAGCTGCCCTAGCTTTAGTTATGTGGCAAAGTTGGAAAAGCAGGAACACAATTAGGCATGGTGGAAAAGTTTCTCACAACAAGGTGATTCATGATATTAATAGAAATGTGCATTTGCTAGCACAAAAGAAGTATCCTTGGCTGCAGAATTTTCCAAAATTCTAGCCTTTTATGATTCACTCTTTGGAAAGTTATAGGGTACCATTATTATACAAGCAGGTAGTGTGGAAGCCTCCAAGTTGTGGATATTACAAGTGTAATACAAATGGTGCTTCAAGAGTTAATCTAGGGCAAAGTTCAACAACATTTTGAGTAAGGAATTATACTGGTGATTTCATATATGCAAAGGCAAGAAGATTGCCAAATACAACAAACATCATTGCTAAAGCTGTAGCTATTGAGGAAAGGGTCAAATACTGTACCGCACACAACTACTGCCTTTAATAGTTGAGACTAATTCTTTAACGATGAAGAAGGTGTTCGATGGAATATGGAAGGTACCTTGGAGTATTGCTCTGATAGTTAAGAGGATCCAATGCTAGAGAAATGAGAAAGAGGTTCAAGTGGAACATGTATAGAGTGGGAACTGTTTGGCAGATTTTTTTGCTAACCTGGTTTTTGGTATTGTAGGTACAATACAATATAATCATTTTCAGGAAGTTCAATCTCAAGGAAGAAGATTAATCAACATAGAAAAAGCTCAACTACCAAATCTCAGAATCAGATGCACATTTAGACAGTTCTACAATCGGTGAATTCTGATGGAAAGGGAATAAACTATAAATAGCATTATCTTCATTGTGTGGTATCAACTGATGGTTAAATTGTTACACCTTGGAAAATTTCCCATTAACGTACAGTGAATAGGCTAGCGAAGGGCACGACGTATACGATGTTTTGATAAGTAAGAAATAGCATTTGATGATCCTAACCTAGATTCAAAGACATTTGACGTAAGGGGAAAAGGTTGTCAAGGAAAGCAAAGGATATGCTGCGTGTCGGGTAAAAATTATGAGCGACAAGTTAATGATGGCTTAAAGATGTTTCGGAGAAGAGTGATAACGCCCCTTAGATTGGTATTGAGGTGTTAATCAAGTGTCGAGAAGGTTCCATAAGGATTGGAGATCAAACGAGTCGACGAGAACGAGTTTCGGAGAGCTGGGCATTATACGGCCAAACATACTGGCCGTATACAACATACGGACCGTATGTCTAGCCGTATGTCCTGCCCAGAATTAGGGTCTTCACTGGACCAGATCTACGGCCAGACATACGGTCAGTATAAATTATACGGACCGCGTATGTTGGTCCGTAGAATCTGGTCGGGACATATTTTAAGTTGATATAAGGACCTCTCTCCCATTTAATTCATTTCATTTTCCACTCTCCACACTTCAAGAAACCTCGAGAATTCTCTCCACTCTCCATCCACAAGAAACCAAGAGAAATCTATGATCAACTACATTGAACCCACAAAATCCAAGAAATCCCGAAGGAAGTGAGCTAGGGTTTTTCTGCAAGAAGAGAATTCCCCCTCAAGGCTTATTCTTCAATTATATAAGGTGAGTTTATGATCATTCCTTGTTGTTTAAGGTATTGAAAGTTAAAAACACTTATATTGCAGAAAGATATAGAAAATGGGTCATAATGTGGGAATAGTGTCATTGTTGAGTGGTAGTTTGGGGTGAATTATGAATATTGGTATATTGTGATTATAAGTCCGCTATGAATGACATTTAGAACATGGGGTAAGTATTATGTGTGAGCAAACGCGGTAGTGAACTAAAACCACGATTATGGAGAAATTGGAATGAAATGGCGAAATGCGGATAATGTAGATGGATGATGATTGTTGCTTATTATATTGTAAACGTTGTTATGGATGTTTGGAAGTTGATATATGATATGGAGAAAGTAGAAGAAACAAAGGAAATGCTGCCCATTTTTCCCAAGAAATAGTAACACGTTCTTATAGTCGATTAACTAATGTTGATGCGAATCCTCTTGAAGGTAGAAACGCGAGCATCGAAGGGGAATGATCAAGCGATAAAACTGCTAAACAAAAGAGGTATGTAAGGCTAGTCCCTTCTTTCTAAGGCATGATTCCTATGATATGAATCTTCTGAATTTTCCATAATCTTCCTAAATAGAGGAACTATGAGTCCATGACTGTAATGAGCTATATATGTATGAGATATGACGAGCAAGATGATGGTGATGATGAGTTAAGTATAAAGAATCCTAGAGTAAATTAAGATGTCCATGAAGCTAAAGATTCTAAGTATGGTCCCATTGATGCTTTTCCTTGTGTACACTCACCTTAAAATGTTAGTTCCTCCAAGGTGAGATATGTGTTGATGATTACTCCATAATATAATCGGGGGTTCACGACCTTATGTCACCCAGACATAACCATAGTTGCCTTCAAGTTTTAATGTATGTTTCGATGACAAAGGTATAGTGATGCTAAGTCATGATATGCCAATGATATGTACAATAATGTAAGTGTTACACCTCGGAAATTTTTCCGTACTTGGGTGATGAGTAGAACAATGAAGGGCTTGAGTGTATGATGTTTTACTAAGTCAGGAATGGCTAATTATGAATTATTGGAAATAAGAAAGTGGCAGAGAATTTTCAGCTCAGTGGTCGTAAAGGGCACTATACGGCCCGTAAAGTGATTTACGGACCGTATAGTGCAATCGTCCTCTAGCTGTCCAAAAATTTCAAGTTTTGTCAAAGTGTTGAAATGGCTAAAAAACGACTTGGAGGACGGCCCGTAAACCTCGGTCGTAAACTGCCATGTCCCTTAGCCAAACTTTCTGTTTTTGAAATGCTTAAAAATGATCGCGGAGGACGTACCGTAAACCACAATACGGTCCATAAACTGTGGTTTACGACCATTGTTCATTCCGACAATTTTTCATTAAAGATCAGTTTTGTGATTATTAAAAGGAACTTAGGCTTCATTTCATTTCATTTTTCTTCCATATAACTCAAGAATGCTCTAGAACTCTCCAAATATTTCCTCCATAAGAATTCAAGAGAATCAAAGGGAACATCAAGATCAACACCACTAAATTCACGAAAACAAGTGTAAGATCACATCAAAGGATCATCTAAGTCAAGAAATCCTTAAAAGGGTGGAACTAGGGTTTTGGCTAAGTGAAGTATTTCAACTCAAGGCCTGTTCAATCATCATTTAAGGTATGTTTCATGACTATACCATGTGATTCAAGGTATTGGAAGGCTTAGATACTTAAAATATAGAAGAACATAGGAATGGGTCATTATTGAGTGAATAGTGACATAAATGAATGATAGTGGAATTGAATCATGAATGTTGAAGTGTTGTGAGTACAAATACGATATAAATGATGTTTATAACATGAAACAAGTAGTAAATGCACGAAGGCACTAAGGTGAGCTATAGGGAGAAATATGGGAAAATTGGAGGGAAATGGTGGATTTTGCTAATGGTGCATAAATGATGATTTTGATTGCGATATTGCGAATAGCATTGTGAATGTTGGGGGTAGATATAGAACATTGGAAAAGTAGTATAAACGAAGGAAGTACTGCCCAAATTTTCCTAGAACTAGCGATTCGTTCTTGTAGTTAATTAACTAATGTAATACGAATTCTCTCATGAAGGTGACGACGTGGTATCGAAGGAGAATAAGTGGACAACAACTTAGCTAAACGGTAAGGTATGTGAGGCTAGTCCTTTCTTTCTAATGGCATTAATCTTATAGTCTGAATTACCATCTTTCCATGAGCTCCTACATTCCAAAAAGTTAAATGCCCATATGAGATAAGTTATACGGTATGATGATGCTAGGATGATGATGATGTTAGTCCTTGCCTACACTCACCTTATGTACTAGTCCTTTCAAGGTGAGGCAGAATGTTCGTAATTGCTCCATAAAGCAATCGGGGGGTCACGACCTTACATCACCCCGATAGAGTAAAGTTGTTCTCAAACCTTACGCATGTGCTACGATAAGATAAGTATTTTACAATGAGTACATTATGATAATTATTTTATGATAAGCATGGCATGAGCATTGCATACCAGGCCTAGTTGGCCGGGCAGACACCGCTTCGGCGGGCGGCGATACGGATACACCACGACCTTCGGGCGTGGGCAGACACCACTAGTGGGCGGCATGAGATGGTACCCCAGACGCGGGAGGCCTGGACGCGGTCTTATATTACTGATTGTCACACCGTTCCGACATGGGCGGGCAGCTTTCATATGATGCATACATGTTATGATGATAAGTATGAGTAAGACAGCATGCATTATTCCATTTATGATTATCGGTCAGATCCATATGCTTTATATTGATGCCTTTATTCATTGGTCATGCCTCTCATACTCAGTACAATATTCGTACTGACGTCCCTTCTTTGGACGCTGTGTTCATGCCCACAGGTAGACAAGGAGGCGAGCTTGATCCAGATACTTAGGAGCTGTCAGCTGTTGAGAGCACTCCATTGTTCGGAGGTGCTTATGATTTCTCTTTGGTATATATGTGTATATATTTTGGGCACGACGGAGTCTTGTTCCGTCTATGTATTCATTATGATAGTAGAGGCTCGTACATGTGTAGTGTGGGTCAGGTGGTCCCAAAAGATGCTATTATTATGTATATATTATTTTGATGGCCGAGAGGCATATGTATATAAAGTAATTATGTTTTGATACAAATTATGTTTCCTATACTTTCATGCGTAAAACTGGCAAAAGATCATTAAATGAGTAGCAGAGTGAGCGGTGCTCGGTATCTAGCTCTGGGTACCCGTCGCAGCCCCTAGTTGGGTCGTGACAGAATTGGTATCAGAGCAGTTCGTCCTAGGAAGTGTCTACGAGCCGTGTCTAGTAGAGTCTTGTTTATGGTGTGTTGCGCGCTATATCAATAAACAAGAGGCTACAGGGTATTTAGGAAAATGACCATCTTTCTTTTTACTAGATCGTGCGATAGAGCCATGCATAGGATTTTACCCTTCCCTAAAAGTGCATTGTGATTTCAGAATGCCGCCGAAAGGAAAAGCTACAGCTGCCCAGAAAGACAAAGCTACGACGAAGAAGCGGGCAGAAAGGGAGCCTCCGGCGAATGTAGAGGAAAGTTAATCACAAAATGAGGCCTCGCCTAATGTAGGAGAGCAGGGAGGAGCCTCAGTCCCAATTCCTCCGCCAGTTGCTTTGGGTCAACAAGTGACTGAGGCCATACACCTACTGACACAATTGGTTGCCGCCCAGGCACAGCGGCCGAATGCGGGCCCGAGTGACCGTTCCGCCAGTATGAGAGCCCATGATTTCTTGACTTTAAATCCTCCGGAATTTTTCGGGTCGAAGCCGGATGAGGACCCCCAAGGCTTTGTTGATGAGATGTTGAGGACGCTGACACTTATGCATGCTTCTGAGACCGAATCGGTAGAGTTGGCCTCTTATAGACTTAGCGATGTGGCGGTGCTATGGTACAAAAATTGGATGATATCAAGAGGAGAGAATGCACCACCTCCCGTTTGGTAAGAATTTGTGGATGCCTTTATTCGTCATTACATGCCGCCTGAGGTCCGCCGAGCTAGAGCGGACAGGTTCTTGAATTTAAAGCAAGGGAGCATGAGTGCTCGAGAGTATAGTATGCAGTTCAATTCGTTGGCCAGATATGCTCCAACTATGGTGGCCGACATGGGAGATAGAGTCTACATATTTGTGAGTGGTTTAGGACCCCACTTGTTTAGAGATTGTTTGACGGCCTCTTTACAAGATGGAATGGATATTTCCTGGATACAGGCTCACGCTTAAAATCTTGAAGAACGACAACAACATCAAAGGAGTGAGCGTGACGGTGATAGGAAACAAGGTAAGAGGGATAGATCGATGGGAGTGAGTAGCGAGTATAGAGGGGGGACCGAGGCAGACGCACTCTAGGCACTCAGGTCAGTCAGCGACCAGTGCGCCTCCCAGGTTCTCAGACAGGAGGTCCGATCGTTCTTTCCAGTCGGGACAAGGCCAGAGTTCGAGGGCCTCCGATTTTCAGTTCAAGGGACATTTTAGCTAGAGGAGGCCCCCAGTACCGTGGTGTATCCAGTGCAGTAAATTACATTCCGGACAGTGTCATCAGGGTACCGATGCTTGTTATGCCTGTGGGCAAGTTGGTCACATGATGAGGGATTGCCCTTCGGTGAGAGATAGAGCAGGGACTCAGCCCACAGGTTCAGCAGCGGGTTCCTCTTCAGTGCGTCCGACAGCATAGACTTCTCAGACTACAACAGGTAGAGGCAGAGGCAGAGGAGGAGCATCTACTTCAGGAGTTGTTCAGCCCCGCGTATATGCTTTGGCAGGGCGACAGGATCTTGAATCCTCCCCCGATGTTGTCACAGGTACCTTGACTATATTTTCCCGAAAGGTATATGCTTTGATTGATCCGGGTTCTACTTTCTCTTATGTTACCCCATATGTTGCTAATTGTATCGGGGTGGAACCCGAGCCGATTAAACCTTTCGAGGTGTTCACCCCGGTTGGTGATCCCGTAATAGCGAGACAAGTATATAAGAATTGTGTAGTCATTATAGGTGACCGACAAACAAGGGCCGATTTGATTGAACTGGAAATGATAGACTTCGACGTAATAATGGGTATGGATTGGTTAGTGTCGTGTTACGCAAATGTTGATTGCCGAACGAAAATGGTTCGATTCCAGTTTCCGGAAGAGCCCGTACTTGAATGGAAGGGTAATACAGCATCCCCTAAGGGTAGGTTTATTTCCTACCTCAAGGCGAGAAAGATGATAGCCAAGGGCTATATTTATCATCTAGTTCGGGTTCATGATACGGAGGCAAGGCCACCAGTTTTCCAATCTGTCCCGGTAGTAAATGAATTTCAAGATGTATTCCCGGATGAACTTCTAGGTCTTCCTCCAGAAAGGGAAATTGACTTTTCTATCGATGTATTACCAGACACCGAGCCTATTTCTATTCCCCCTTATCGAATGGCTCCGGCAGAACAGAAAGAGCTAAAAGCACAGCTAAAAGATTTACTTGAGAAGGGGTTTATAAGACCCAGTTCATCGTCGTGGGGAGCACCAATCTTGTTCGTAAAGAAGAAAGACGTAGTATTCTGGGTTTGGCAGTTTATTATCGAAGATTCGTAGAGGGCTTTTCATCTATTTCATCCCCGTTAACGAAGCTAACCCAGAAGTCAGCGAAATTTCAGTGGAATGATGCTTCTGAGCGTAGTTTCCAAGAGCTAAAAGATAGATTAACCTCAACTCCAGTGTTAACACTTCCAGAAGGACTGGATGGCTATGTCGTGTATTGTGACGCTTCCGGTGTGGGACTAGGATATGTGCTGATGCAGCATGGCAAGGTTATTACATATGCTTCGAGACAGTTGCGGAAACATGAACAGAATTATCCGACTCATGATCTCGAATTGGCTGCGGTTATTCATGCCTTAAAGATATGGAGGCATTATCTGTACGATGTGCACGTCGATATCTATATAGATCACAAGAGTCTTCAACATATTTTTAAGCAGAAGGAGTTGCACCTACGCCAGAGGCGGTGGTTGGAATTGTTGAAGGATTATGCCGTGAATATTTTATACCACCCCGGGAAAGCGAATGTGGTAACAGACGCGCTTAGCCGTCGATCAATGGGCAGTTTAAGTGAAGTCCCTTCAGAAAAGAAAGAAATGGTTCGTGAGCTCTATCAACTAGCAAATCTTGGGGTACGTGTAATTGATTCGGGTAAGGCAGGAATTAGTGTTAATGATCCTGCAGTCTCGCCCTCTTATGCGGAGATAAAAGAACGCCAGTACGAAGATCCACAGATGTGTCATCACAGGGATGTATCCTGTGGGAAAGAGAAGTCTCCATTTGCAGTGTCCATAGATGGGGTTCTTAGATACCGAGACAGACTGTGTGTACCGGATGTGGCAAAATTACGCCAGCGAATTTTAGAGGAAGCGCACCATTCTCGGTATTCCATCCATCCATGTACGACCAAAATGTATCATGAACTTAAACTGCTATATTGGTGGGATGGCATGAAACGAGACATAGCAGATTTCGTGGCGCAATGTCCGAACTGCCAACAGGTGAAAGCAGAACATCAGAAGCCAGGGGGCTTATTGCAAGCAATGGATATTCCTACCTTGAAATGGGAGGAGATTAATATGGATTTTATTGTGGGATTACCCCGCTCCCGAGGAAGATATGATTCTATATGGGTGATCGTGGACAGGCTCACGAAAGCAGCTCATTTCCTCCCAGTTAGAACCATGTATTCGGCAGAAGACTATGCCAGGTTGGATCTAAAAGAAATTGTGCCACTTCATGGAATTCCTTTGACCATTATTACAGACAGAGGGGTACAGTTTACAGCTAAGTTTTGGAAATCTTTTCAAGAAGGGTTAGGTACTCAAGTCAAATTCAGCACAACATTTCATCCACAAACTGACGGACAAGCCGAGCGCACCATTCAGACCTTGGAGGATATGCTCCGAGCATGTGTGTTAGATTTTGGGGGTAGTTGGGATGAGCATTTACCCCTTATCGAATTTGCTTATAACAATAGCTACCATTCCGGTATTCAAATGGCCCCGTATGAAGCCTTATATGGAAGAAAATGCAGATCTCCAATTCGATGGTTTGAAACCGGAGAAGTACAATTGATAGGCCCCCACTTGATCCAACAAGCAGTTGAAAAGGTTAAAGTGATTCGAGTCCGACTGTTAACAGCTCAAAGTCGCCAAAAGTCTTATGCGGACAACCGCCGATGAGATTTAGAATTCCAGGTAAATGACTGGGTAATTCTGAAGGTATCGCCAATGAAAGGGGTGATGAGATTTGGCAAAAAAGGGAAGTTGAGTCCAAGATACATCGGACCTTATAAAATTGTCCGTAAGGTGGGACAGGTAGCATATGAATTGGACCTACCTTCGGAGCTTGAATCAGTCCATCCGGTGTTCCATGTTTCGATGCTCCGCAGGTCTATCGGGGATCCTACAAGAATAGTCCCGGTTGACGATGTGCAGGTGACAGAGAAGCTGACATATGAAGAAGTACCTATTGCCATTTTAGATAGATAGGTGCGACAACTCCGAAATAAAGAAGTCGCTTCGGTCAAGGTTCGATGGCGAAACAACAACCGGGAAGAAATGACTTGGGAAGCGGAAGAAAAGATGAAAGCCAAATACCCGCATTTATTCCAACCCGCCCGGAAGGGATTCAAGATGAAACGTCGAAGATGTAAGGTATGTACACTTTAGTATTATGCTTTTAGTCGTGTGTGGCCATGGATGTGTTGATAGTGTGATATAGCCCTGTAAGGCCATGATATTGTGGGTTGCTGTGACAGGTTGATAGAGTCAAATTACAAAGGAGACTTTGGCAAAAATTTTCTAGAACTCTCGAGTGTCGAACATTAGAGGACGAATGTTCCAAAAGGGGGGAAGAATGTTACACCTCGGAAATTTTTCCGTACTTGGGTGATGAGTGGAACAATGAAGGGCTTGAGTGTATGATATTTTACTAAGTCGGGAATGGCTAATTATGAATTTTTGGAAATAAGGAAGTGGCGGAGAATTTTCAGCTCAGTGGTCGTAAAGGGCACTATACGGCCCGTAAAGTGATTTACGAACCGTATAGTGCAATCGTCCTCCAACTGTCCAAAAAATTCAAGTTCTGTCAAAGTGTTGAAATGGCTAAAAATGACTTGGAGGACGGCCCGTAAACTGGTTTACGGACCGTAAACCTCGGTCGTAAACTGCCATGTCCCTTAGCCAAACTTTCTGTTTTTGAAATGCTTAAAAACGATCGCGGAGGACGGACCGTAAACCACAATACGATCCGTAAACTGTACAGTAAAGTTGTTCTCAAACCTTACGCGTGTGCTACGATAAGATAAGTATTTTACAATGAGTACATTATGATGATTATTTTATGATAAGCATGGCATGAGCATTGCATACCGGGCCTAGTTGGCTGGGCAGACACCGCTTCGGCGGGCGGCGATACGGATACACCACGACCTCCCGGCGTGGGCAGACACCACTTGTGGGCGGCATGAGATGGTACCCCGGACGCGGGAGGCCTGGATGCGGGCTTATATTACTGATTGTCACACCGTTCCAACATGGGCGGGCAGCTTGCATATGATGCATACATGTTATGATGATAAGTATGAGTAAGACAGCATGCATTATTCCATTTATGATTATCGGTCAGATCCATATGCTTTTTATTGATTCTCTCATTATATTATTGATGCCTTTCTTCATTGTTCATGCCTCTCATACTCAGTACAATATTCGTACTGACGTCCCTTCTTTGGACACTATGTTCATGCCCACAGGTAGACAGGGAGTCGAGCTTGATCCAGATACTTAGGAGCTGTCAGCTGTTGAGAGCACTCCATTGTTCGGAGGTGCTTATGATTTCTCTTTGGTATATATGTGTATATATTTTGGGCACGACGGAGTCTTGTTCCGTCTATGTATTCATTATGACAGTAGAGGCTCGTAGATGCGTAGTGTGGGTCAGGTGGTCCCAAAAGGTCCTATTATTATGTATATATTATTTTGATGGCCGAGAGGCATATGTATATAAAGTACTTATGTTTTGATACAAATTATGTTTCCTATACTTTCATGCGTAAAACTTGCAAAAGATCATTAAATGAGTAAAATGAGTAGTAGAGTGAGCGGTGCTCGGTATCTAGCTCCGGGTACCCGTCGCGGCCCCTAGTTGGGTCATGACAGTAAGTTTATGATATACCTATGCAATGTATGAAAATATTAAGTTTATGATTGATTATGTGACGATACGATTCCACCGCGCCTAGTTGGCCGGGCATGTCACCGCAAAGGTGGGCTGCATACGATTCCACCGTGCCTAAATAGCCGAGCATGTCACCGCTAAGGCAGGCTGCTAGGTTTACATTGAGCCTAGAGGGCCGGGCATGATCACCACTAGTGGGCGGCATATGATGGTTACCCGGACGCGGGTTAACGATGATGATTATGATGCGATGATATATGCGCTATGATGATACACGTACTATGACTATATATGTATACGATATATGTATGAAATGTATTCACCCGTAAAACTCACATAGGTTATATCTTCATCCTATGGCTTATTATTCTTTCATTATGTTCATTTCATTCATGTCTTACATACTCAGTACAATGTTCGTACTGACGTCCATTTTCTTTGGACGTTGTGTTCATGCCCACAGGTAGACAGGGAGGTGGTCCAGACTCGTAGGAGCTGTTAGCTGACTTGAGAGCACTCCATTGTTCCGGAGGTGCTATTTGGTTTATTCTTTTGTGTATATATATGTATATGTATTTCAGGCACGACGGGGTCTTGTCCCGTCCATTTGTCTAGTACTTTAGTAGAGGCTCGTAGATATGAATGTGTGGGTAGTATGGTCTCACGATGCTACTATGGTGTATGTATTATTATTTTGATAGCCGAAGGGCTTATGCATATAAAAGTAATTATGTTTCCAAACGAGAAAAGATTTTCTATGATTTGAGTATGAATTTGATAAAAGAAACGCTTAATGAGTATGATAAGTAAGGGAATGCATGGTGCACGGTGGTTAGCCCCGGGTACCCGTCATGGCTCCTAGCCGGGTCGTGACAAAAGTGGTATCAAAGCAGTTCAGTCCTAGGAAGTGTCTACGAGTCGTGTCTTGTATAGTCTTGATTATGGTGTGTTGTACGCCACACTAATAAACAAGAGGCTACAGGGCATTTAGGAAAAATGACCAGCTTTCATCTTAAGAGATCGTGCGATAGAGCTGTATTATAAAATTTTCTCCTCCCTAATAGTGTTCTATGATTTCAGAAATGCCGCCAAAGGGAAAAGCTAAAACCGCCCAGAAGGGCAAGACTACAATGAAAAGTCGGGTAGAAAGAGAGCCGCCAATGAATGTTGAAGAGGGAGAGTCACATAATGAGGCTCTATCTAATACTTCCTCCACCCCGCCCAATGTAGAAGGACAATGACGAGCTTCAGCTCCAGTCCCTCCACCGGTTGCTTTGGGTGAACAAGTGACCGAAACTATCCATCTATTGACACAGTTAGTTGCCGCCCAGGCACAGCGGCAGAATGTGGGTCCAAGTGATCGGGCAGCCAGCACCAGAGCCCGTGATTTTATGAGTTTGAATCCTACGGAGATTTTCGGGTCAAAGCCGAATAAAGACCCACAAGGTTTTATTAATGAGATGTTGAGAACATTGAGGATTATTCATGCCTCCGAAACGGAATCTGTGGAGTTGGCATCTTATAGACTCCGAGATGTGGCGGTATTGTGGTACAATAATTGGCTAGCATCAAGAAACGAAAATGCGCCTCCTCCCGTGTAGCAAGAATTTGTAGATGCTTTTATCTGCCACTATTTTCCACCTGAGGTCCGCCGAGCTAGAGCGGATAGATTTTTAAATTTGAAGTAAGGAAATATGAGTGCCCGGGAGTATAGCCTTCAATTTAATTCCTTGGCAAGATATGCCCCAACTATGGTGGTGACATGGGAGATAGAGCGCATCGCTTTATGAGTGGCTGAGGGCCACATTTGTTCAAGGATTGCTTGACGGCTTCGTTACAAGATGGGATGGATATTTCCCGAATATAAGCCCATGCCGAGAATTTAGAAGGACAACAACCTCCGCAAAGGGGTGATCGTGATATCGATAGAAGGCAAAGCAAGAGGGATAGATCTATGAGGGCAGGCAGTGATTATAGACGGGGATCAAGGCAGACACATTCTAGACACTCAGGCCAGTCAGTGACTAGTGCGCCTCCACGATTTACGGGTAGGAGATTTGATCGCTCCTTTCCTTCAGGACAGGGTCAGAGTTCGAGAGCTTCGGGTTCTCAGTTTGGGGGTGATCATAGTCAGAGGAGACCACCAGTACCGCGATGTAGTTAGTGCGGTAAATTACGTTCGGGGTTATGTCACCAGGGTACAGACGCTTGCTATGTTTGTGGACAGACTGGGCATTTGATGCGAGATTGTCCCTCGAGGTATGAGAGAGGTGGGGCTCAGCCCACAGGGTCAGCAGCTAGTTCTTCTTCAGTGCGCCCGGTAGGGCAGACTCCCCAGATTTCAGCAGGTCGAGGTAGAGGCAGAGGGGGGGGGGGGGGGCATCTACTTCATGTGCCACTCAGCTCCGTGTATACACTTTAGCCGGACCACAGGATCTTGAGTCCTCCCCGGATGTGGTTACAGGTACATTATCCATATTTTCCCATAATGTGTATGCATTGATAGATCCAGGTTCTACTCTATCTTATATTACTCCATATGTTGTTGGCCGTATTGGGGTGAAACCTGAGCCAATAAAACCTTTTGAGGTATCTACTCTGGTTGATGATCCCGTGATAGCTAGACGAGTGTATAAAAATTGTGTAATTGTGATATGCGACCGCCAGACTAAAGCTGATTTAATTAAGCTAGAAATGTTAGATTTCGATGCGATTATGGGTATGGATTGGTTGGCCTCCTCTTATGCTAATGTTGATTGACGAATGAAAGTGGTTCGATTTACATTTACGATAGAGCCCGTGCTTGAATGGAAGGGTAATACAGCATCTCCAAGAGAGGTTTATTTCGTACCTTAAAACAAGAAAGATGATAGCTAAAGGCTATATTTATCACCTAGTCCGAGTATATGACACCGAAGCAAAGTCGCCAGCTTTCCAATCCGTTCCGGTAGTGAATGAATTCCCGGATGTATTTTCAGATGAACTTCTAGGCCTTCCTCTAGAAAGATAGATTGATTTCGCCATCGATGTGTTGCCGGACACCAAGCCTATTTCCATTCCTCCTTATCGAATGGCTCCGGCAGAATTGAGAGAATTAAAGGCACAATTGAAAGACTTGCTTGAAAAAGGGTTTATTAGACCCAGTTCATCGCTGTGGGGAGCACCAGTCTTGTTCGTGAGAAAGAAAGATGGTTCCCTACGAATGTGAATCGATTATAGGTAGTTGAACAAGGTGATGATAAAGAACAAATATCCTCTCCCAAGGATTGATGATTTGTTTGATCAATTACAGGGTGCCAAGTGGTTTTCTAAAATAGACTTGAGGTCAGGTTATCATCAAGTGAGAGTTAGAGAAGAAGATATCCACAAAACATCCTTCAGAACGAGATATGGCCATTATGAATTCCGGGTGATGTCGTTTGGGTTGACTAATGCTCCGGCAGTGTTCATGAATTTGATGAATAATGTATTCAGGCCTCTCTTGGATTTATTTGTGATAGTATTCATTGACAATATTCTGGTATACTCTCGCACAGAATCAGAACACGCAGATCATTTACGTATCGTTCTTGGAATTCTTTGAACCCGAGAATTGTATGCAAAATTTTCAAAGTGCGAGTTTTTGCTGAATTCTGTGACATTTCTGGGTCACGTTATTTCAGATGATGGTATTCGAGTTGATACTCAGAAAATCGAAGCTGTGAAGACTTAGCCAAGGCCTACGACGCCTACAGAAGTCCGTAGATTTTTGGGATTGGCAGGTTACTATAGAAGGTTCGTAGAAGGGTTTTCGTCTATTTCGGCCCCATTAACGAAGATAACCCAGAAGTAAATTAAATTTCAGTGGAATGATGCTTGTGAACGCAGCTTCCAAGCGTTAAAGGACAGATTAACCCCAGCTCCAGTCTTAACATTCCCAGAAGGGCCAGATGGCTATGTTGTATATTGTGATGCTTTCGGTGTTGGGTTAGGATGTGTGTTAATGCAGCACAGTAGAGTCATTGCTTATGCTTCGAGGCAGCTGCGAAAACATGAAAAGGACTACCCAACTCATGATCTCGAATTGGCTGCAGTCATTCATGCATTAAAAATGTGGAGACATTACTTGTGTAGTGTGCATGTCGATATCTATACAGATCACAAGAGTCTTCAGTACATTTTTTTCAAACAAAAGGATTTGAATCTACGGCAGAGGCGGTGGTTAGAGTTATTAAAAGATTATGATGTGAGCATTTTATACCACCCCAGAAAAGCAAATGTGGTAGCTGATGCGCTTAGCCGCCGATCAATGGGCAGCCTATGTGAAGTTCCTCCAGGAAAGAAAGAGATGATTCATGAGCTCCACCAACTAGCTAATCTTGGAGTACGTGCAATTGATTCGGGTAGTGTAGGGATTGGTATTAATAATCCCACAGTTTTGTCCCTACATATGGAAGTGAAAGAGCGACAATATGAAGATCCTCAGTTGAGCCATTATAGAGACGTATTTCATGAGAAAGAGAAGTCTCCATTCGAAATCTCCCCAGATGGAATTCTTAGGCAGGCTATGTGTGTCGAATGTCGCAGAATTGCACCGACGAATTCTAGAAGAAGCCCATTATTCTCGGTATTCCATTTACCCAGGTGCAACAAAGATGTATCACAATCTCAAATTGATATATTGGTGGGATGGCATGAAGAGGGATATAGCAAAATTTGTAGCCCAATGTCCAAATTGTCAGCAAGTGAAAATATTAGCAATATCAATGTCAAACACAAGGTATCATGCCACAAGTCTTTCGTGAATCTTTACCTAACCATTTCCACCATGTATGAGTGTATGAATGCATAAATGAGTGTATATATGGTAAATCAATGCAAATAAACTAACGATGAAGGAACAAGTCAGAAAGCCACAAATCATATCAAGACTTAGATCAACTCAACCATGAAATGAATCATACAACATGTCTCAACCAACATAAGAGTCTATGTCCCTTTTACCTTCCACATATAGCAAGTACGCCTCACAACTAAGTCTTGTATCACCAAGATGGTCCATTTTTCTATATATTATCATCAACACTAAATCATACATCAAGTGTTCATCTACGTACTATCATAAATATATAAATCACAATTCAGGTCTAAATTTAGTATCCTTCCCTTCTCCGATAATATATGTCACAATAAAGAAAAACTGAGTACAACACGAAAATTTAGCAAATAAGTCTAATCACAATAGCGAGGCAACAAGCCACATTCAACAAAATCAATATAATAGAAATCCATCCTGAATAACCACAGTATGAATACAACTACACCTCATATTTTAGTACATTAACGTAATGGCGACGAGCCCACAAAATCAGAAGTCATACAAACCTAGCCAATATCAAACCAAAACACCATGTCCGAAGACCTAATCATGCTTTCTCCCGTCAATTCTACACAATGCATACGTTTCACTAATCAAAGTCTAACTAAAGTAAGTCATAACCTACCTCAAATGCAGAATAGGAGCCGCGAACTAATCCACACGAGCCTTCTATTTTCGAAGCGCCTCATAACGGTCAATGTCTAACAATATGATGCTAAGTAAGCAACAAACCATGTATTTAAACAAGAACAACAATTCGGGGAAGAAGACCCAGTTACTTCTACCCTCTTCAATAGATGAAACCATCGTTTAATGGTGAATTTATCATACTTCTATCTCTACAATCATTAACCTTCAATTCATGGGTTTCTAATAAATTTTACCCTTTCCAACAGATTTTAAAACAAATCTTCCATTTTTAATAGAACTATAAGTCTCAACATGCAATTTCAACCAAAAGAAATCAAATTCTCCTCCTAGATAGTGATAATGTATACTCCTAGATGATTAATCAACAACAAAATCAACAACCCACAAATTATTTAAGGGTTTACAAATTTTAGGGTTCTAGGATTTTCACCCACCATTGATTGACCTCTTAAAATAATCATGGAACTTGAAAAAGAAAGGAAAAAGGAATAAATAAAGATGGAGACTTACCGTCCAAGATGTTTTTACCAATGAATGGAATTATTTTTTCCTCCTTCTCTCTTGAAAACTGCCTTTGGGCTCTTGGGAATAATGGGTAGGAGTTGAGGCATTAAAATAGGGCATTCTGCCCCCCATCAGCCGCTGTAGCGGTCACCAGACTGCTGCAGCGATACCGCTCTAGCGGCCCTTTGGCCACTGCCAGCGTCCAGCTGGAACAGTCCGCACTAAAATGGGCATAACTCCCTCATCCGGAGGCGAAACGCGACGATTCTTTTTCCTATAGCTTCCTAATTTCGATACGGATCTAATGATTCAAATATCACTCATAAAAAATGTTGTTTGATCAATATGGAGTCATTTCTATCCACATACCTCTGGCGAAAATACCGAATACGAGCGCAACAAAACCCAAACCCATCTGAAACTCTTTGGAACCTCACCAAAGCTTGTGGATAAGTTCAAAATCATCATAATAACATGTTGGAGCTTCCAAAACATTGAAACGGGGTCATCCTAACCTGACGTTGACCGTGGTCAACTCTAACTTGTTAACTTAACTAGCTTCTCCCTCAATGACTCAATTTACACTCAAACATTGCGGAAACCAATCCAATCACTTCATTAAGTCATAGATCATACTAAAGGGACTAAGGGAAGGGTCAAAGGGTCAAAACACTATAACGACCAAATGGGTCGTTACATTCTGTTACACCTCAAAAAATCCCCCTTACATGTACTGAGAATAGGACAACAAAGGTCATGACGTATACGGTGTTTTGATGAGTTAGGAATAGTGTTTGATAACCCCAAACGAGATTTCAAAACCATTCGAGATAAGGAAAGGAAATTGTTAAGGAAAGCGAGTCGTAAGTCGTATATCGAGTAGGAATAACGAGCAACGAGTTGGTGAGGGCATAATGGTGTCTTAGAGACATGCAATGACGTCCCTTAGATTGGTATTGAAGTATTAAACAAGTGTTAAGAAGGTTCCATAAGGATCGGAGATCGAACGGGACAACGAGAACGAAAACGGAACCACTGGGCATTATACGGTCCAACCTACGGACCGTATAATTTATACTGGCCGTATAATTGGCCAATGAAGGGACCAGCTACTGGACCAATTGTACGCCCATATATACGGTCCATATAAATAGTACGGACCGTATGTTGGTCCATATAATGGGTCTCGGCCAGCTTTTAAATTAAGTGTAAGGGGTCATTTTTCATTTCACCCATTTCATTTCCCACCTCTTCAAACTCAAGAAGCCTCTAGAACTTTCCCTACTCTTCAATCACAAGATAAATCCAAGGCAAACTAAGATCAAAAACACATAATTCATGAAATAAAGTGTATGAAAACTAAGTGGGGTTCATCTTCCTCAAATAAAATCAAAGGAGGTCAAGAAGGGTTTTGATGCTAAGGTAGAAATTCAACTCAAGGCTTGTTCAACCAACATCCAAGGTATGTTTTATGATCATTTCATGTTGTTTAAGGTATTGGGAGACTTAGATACTTAAAATGTAGAAGAACATAGAAAGTGGGTCATTATTGAGTAAATAGTGACATAATTAAATGATACGTATATCATGAATCAAGAATTAAATGCGTGAAAACACAAAGATGAGCTATAAGTAGAAATATGGGGAAAATTGGAGGAAAATGGTTGATTTTGCTAAATATGCATAAATGATGATTCTTGATTTTGATATGGTGAGTAGTATTGCGAATGTTGGGAGTTAAGAGCCGACATTCATAAATTTCTATATAAGATGAGAGATACGATGTGATGATGCTATATTCATAATGAGGTTATTTGTTGCCTACACTCACCTTATGTACTAGTTCCTTCAAGGTGAGGCAGAATGTCAATAATTGCTCCATAATGATATCGGGGGATCACGACCTTACGTCACCCCGATAGAGTAGAAATGATCTTGAGCTTCATGCATGTACTATGATAAGATAAGCATGTTTTGATAAGTATATGATAGTAAGCATTTTATGATGAGCATGACATGATTGCATCACACCGGGCCTAGTTGGCCGGGCAGTCACCGCCAAGGCGGGCAGCTATACGGATACACCATGACCTTTTGGCATGGGCAGACACCACTAATGGGCGGCATGAGATGGTACCCCAGACGCGGGAGGCCTGGACGCGGGCTAATGTTATTGATTATCACACCGTTCCGACATGGACGGGCAGCTTGCATATTATGCATATATGATATGATGAAGAGTATGAGTAAGACAGTATGCATTACTTTCCATATGATTGTTATTCAGATCCAGATGTTTCATATCGATGTTCTCATTATATTATTGATGTCTTTCTTCATTGTTTATGCCTCTCATACTCAGTACAATATTCGTACTGACGTCCGTTTTCATTGGACGCTGTGTTCATGCCCACAGGTAGACAAGGAGGTGAGCTTGGCCCAGATCCTCAGTGGCTGTCAGCTGATAGAGAGCACTCCATTGTTCGGAAGTGCTTATGGTTATTCTTTTGGTACCTATGTGTATTTTTGGGCATGACGGAGTCTTGTTCCGCCTATGTATATAGTATGTCAGTAGAGGCTCGTAGATACGCAGTGTGGGTTATATAGTCTCACATGATGTTGTTATGTATATATGTATATATGTTATTTTGATAGCCCAAAGGCAAATAAGTATAAAGCATTTATGTTTCTATAAAATATATGCTTTCTTACACTTCCATGAATAAAAATTGCAAAAGAGCATTAGATGAGTAAGATGAGTAGTAAAGTGAGCGGTGCTCGGTAGCTAGCTCCGGGTACCCGTCACGGCTCCTAGTTGGGTCGTGACAGAAGTGGTATCGGAGCAGTTCGTCCTAGAAAGTGTCTACGAGCCATGTCTAGTAGAGTCTTGTTTATGGTGTGTAGCGCGCCACGCTAATAAACAAGAGGCTACAGGGCATTTAGGAATATGACCATCTTTCTTCTTATGAGATCGTGCGATAGAGCCATGTCTAAGATTATATCCCTCCTAAAAGTGTGTTATGATTTCAGAATATGTCGCCAAAGGGAAAAGCTGCCACTGCCCAGAAGGGCAAAGCTACGACAAAAAGGTGCGTAGAAAGAGAACCTCCGCTCAATGTACAGGAGGGCGAATCACAAAATGAGGCCTCGCCTCAGGTGGAAGAGCAAGGGGGAGCCTTAGTCCCAATCCCTCCACCAGTTACTTCGGGTCAACAAGTGACCGAAGCTATTCATTTGTTGACGCAATTGGTTGCCGCCTAGGTACAGCGGCAGAGTGCGTGCCCGAGTGATCGTTCAACCAGTACGAGAGCCCATGACTTTCTGACTTTGAACCCTCCGGAATTTTTCGGGTCGAAGCCGAATGAGGACCCGTAAGGCTTTATTGATGAGATGCTGAGGAAGCTGAAACTTATGCATGCTTCCGAGACCGAGTCGGTAGAGCTGGCCTCTTATAGACTCCGCGATATGGCGGTATTATGGTACAACTATTGGATGGCCTCAAGAGGAGAGAATGCACCATCTCCGGTTTGGCAGGAATTCGTGGATGCCTTTATTCGTCATTATTTACTGCCCGAGGTCCGCCGAGCTAGAGCGGACAGGTTTTTGAATCTGAAGCAAAGAGGTATGAGTGCTCGGGAGTATAGTATGCAGTTTAATTCTCTGGCCATGTATGCCCCGGCTATGGTGACCGACTTGGGCGATCGCGTACTCAGGTTCGTGAGTGCTTTGGGGTCACATTTGTTTAGAGATTATCTGACGGCCTCCTTGCAAGATGGGATGGATATTTCTCGACTACAGGCACATGTTCAAAATCTTGAGGAGCGACAGCAGCAGCAAAGAAGTGATCGTGATAATGAAAGAAGGCAAGGTAAGAGGGCTAGATCTATGGGAGCGAGTAGTGAATATAGAGGGAGATCGAGGCAGATGTATTCTAGGGACTCAGGTCAGTTAGCGACTACTGCGCCTCCTAGATTCTCAGTTCAGGGGAGATTTTAGTCAGCGGAGAGCTTCAGTACCGCGGTGCAGTCAGTGCGGTAGATTGCATTTCGGGCAGTGCCATCAGGGTTCAGATGCATGTTATGCCTGCGGGCAAGTTGGCCACATGATGAGAGATTGCCCTTCAGCGGGAGGTAGAGTCGGGACCCAGCCTACGGGATCATCAGTTGGATCTTCCTCAGTACGCCCGACAGCACAGACTTCTCAGACCACCACAGGTAGAGGCAAAGGCAGAGGGGGAGCATCTACTTCAAGTGTCGTTCAGCCCCACGTATATGCTTTGGCTGGGCGACAGGATCTAGAGTCTTCCCCAGATGTTATCACAGGTACATTGACTATATTTTCCCGTGATGCATATGCTTTGATTGATCCGGGCTCTACTTTCTCTTATGTTACTCCATATGTCGCCGATTGTATTGGGGTGAAACCCGATCCCATCAAACCTTTTGAAGTGTTCCCTCCGGTTGGTGATCCGGTAGTAGCAAGGAAAGTGTACAAGGACTGTGTTATCGTGATATGTGATCGTTAAAACAAAGCCAATATGATCGAGTTGAAAATGGTAGATTTCGATGTGATCATGGGTATGGATTGGTTGGCTTCGTGCTATGCTAATGTCGATTGTCGGACGAAAATAGTTCGGTTCCAATTTTCGGGAGAGCCCGTACTTGAATGGAAGGGTAATACGGCAACCCCAAAGGGTAGGTTTATTTCCTACCTTAAGGTAAGCAAAATGATAGCTAAAGGCTATAGTTATCATCTAGTTCGGGTCCAGGACACTGAGGCAAGGTCGCCAGCTTTCCAATCTGTTCCGGTAGTGAATGAATTCCCCGATGTATTTTCGGACGAACTTCCAGGTATACCTCCCGAGAGGGTAATTGATTTCACTATTGATGTGTTACCGGACACTGAGCCTATTTCCATTCCTCCTTATCAAATGACTCCGGCAGAATTAAAGGAACTAAAAGCACAGCTAAAAGATTTGCTTGAGAAGGGATTTATAAGGCCCAGCTCATCACCGTGGGGAGCACCGGTCTTGTTCGTGAGGAAGAAGGATGGATCCCTGCGGATGTGCATTGATTACCGACAGCTGCATAGGGTAACGGTAAAGAACAAGTATCCCCTCCCCAGAATTGATGATTTGTTTGATCAATTGCAGGGCGCTAAATGGTTTTCCAAGATAGATTTGAGGTCTGGTTATCATCAAGTGAGAATTAGAGAAGCGGATATTCCCAAGACTGCCTTCAGGACAAGATATGGTCACTACGAGTTCCGAGGAATGTCGTTTGGGTTGACGAATGCCCCAGCGGTGTTTATGAATTTAATGAATAATGTGTTCAGACCATTCTTGGATCTCTTTTTCATAGTATTTATCGATGATATTTTTGTATATTCTCGCACGGAGTCAGAACATGCAGATCATCTAAGAATTGTCGTTGGTGTTCTCCGAGCTCGGGAATTATATGCAAAGTTTGCAAAGTGTGAGTTTTGGCTTAATTCTGTAACATTCCTAGGCCACGTTATTTCCGATGATGGTATCCGAGTCGACACTCAGAAAATTGAAGTTGTGAAGACTTGGCCAAGGCCTACGACACCCACAAAATTTCGTAGTTTCCTGGGTTTGGCAGGTTATTATAGAAGATTCGTAGATGGCTTTTCTTCTATTTCAGCTCCACTGACGAAGTTAACTCAGAAATCCGCTAGATTCCAATGGAACGATGCGTGTGAGCGTAGTTTTCACGAGTTGAAAGACAGATTGACTTCAGCCCCAGTGCTAACACTTCCAGAAGGGTCAGAAGGCTATATTATATATTGCGACGCTTCTGGTGTTGGACTAGGATGTGTATTAATGCAGCATGGCAAGGTTATTGCATATGCCTCGAGACAGTTGCGGAAACATGAACAGAATTATCCAACCTATGATCTTGAATTGGCCGCGGTTATTCATGCTTTAAAAATATGGAGGCATTATTTGTATGGTGTACATATTGATATCTATACAGATCACAAGAGTCTTCAATACATTTTCAAGCAAAAGGAATTGAATCTGCGTCAGAGGTGGTGGTTAGAACTGTTGAAAGACTATGATGTAAATATTCTGTACCACCCGGGAAAAGCTAACGTAGTGGCTGATGCGCTTAGTCGTCGATCAATGGGTAGCATATGTGAAGTCCCTTCAGAAAAGAAGGAAATGGTTCGTGAGTTGCAACGACTAGCTAATCTTGGACTACGCGCAATTGATTTGGGTAGCACAGGTATCAGCATTAGTAACCCCACAGTTTCATCCTTAAGTACAGAAGTAAAGGGACGACAGTACGAAGATTCCCAGTTAAGCCACTACCGAGACCTATCTCGTGAGAAGGAAAAGTCTCCATTTGAAGTCTCCACAGAAGGGGTTCTCAGATATCAGGGCAGGCTATGCGTACCGGATGTGGCAAGATTGCGCCAAAGGATTCTAGAGGAAGCTCACTACTCTCGGTATTCTATTCATCCCGGTGCAACCAAAATGTATCATGACCACAAATCGATATATTGGTGGAACGGTATGAAGAGAGACATAGCAGAATTTGTAGCCCAATGTTCGAATTGCCAACAAGTAAAAGCGGAACATCAAAAGTCAGGAGGCTTATTGCAAGCAATAGAGATTCCTACATGGAAATGGGAAGAAATTAATATGGACTTTATTGTAGGATTACCTCGTTCCCGAGGCAAATATGATTCTATATGGGTTAGCGTGGACAGACTCACAAAAGCACCTCATTTCCTCCCAGTTAGAACCACATATTCAGCGGAAGATTATGCTAGGTTGTACTTGAAGGAAATTGTGCAAATTCACAGAATTCCTTTGGCTATTATCACAGACAGAGGGGCACAGTTTACAGCCAAGTTTTTGAAGTCCTTTCAAGAAGGTCTAGGCACTCAAGTTAAGCTCAGCACGACGTTTCATCCACGGACCTACGGGCAAGCCGAGAGCACTATTCAGAACTTGGAAGATATGCTACAAGCATGTGTGCTGGACTTCGGTGGTAGTTGGGATGAGCATTTACCCCTTATTGAATTTGCCTATAACAACAGCTATCATTCCGGTATTCAAATGGCTCCATATGAAGCCTTGTACGGAAGGAAATGTAGATCTCTAATTGGATGGTTTGAAACCGGAGAAACACAATTAATAGGCCCCGACTTGATTCAACAAGCAGTCGAAAAAGTTAAGGTGATACGAGATTGGTTGTTGAGGGCCCAAAATCGTCAAAAGTCTTATGCGGACTACCACCGACGAGACTTGGAATTTCAGGTAGATGATTGGGTTTTCCTGAAGGTATCGCCGATGAAAGGGGTGATGAGATTTGGCAAGAAAGGGAAGTTAAGCCCAAGATATATTGGACCCTATCGAATCATCCGTAAAGTGGGTCGAGTAGCCTATGAACTGGACTTGCCTTCAGAACTCGAGCCAGTACATCCAGTCTTCCATGTTTCTATGCTCCGCAAGTGCATCGGAGATCCAACTAGAATAGTTCCGGTTGATGATGTCCAAGTGACAGAGAAATTGACCTATGAAGAAGTACCGGTTGTCATTTTAGATAGACAGGTGCGAAGGCTTCGAAATAAAGAGGTCGCTTCAGTCAAAGTCTTATAGCGAAACAATAATCAGGAAGAAATGACTTGGGAAGCGGAGGAGAATATGCAAGCTAAATATCCGCATTTATTCCAACCCCCGGAGGAGACTCAAGATGAAACATCGACGAGATGAGGTATGTATGCTTTATTTTTATGCTTTTGGTCGTGTGTGGCCATAAATATGTTGATATTATGATATAGCCCTGTAAGGCGATGATATTATGGGTTGTTGTGACAGGTTGGTAGTGCCCAATTACAGGGGAAACTCTAGCGAAATTTTCGTAGAATCCCGAGTGTTTAACATTCGAGGACGAATGTTCCAAAAGGGAGGAAGGATGTTACACCTCGAAAAATCCCCCTTGCATGTACTGAGAATAGGACAACGAAGGTCATGACGTATACGGTCTTTTGATGAGTTAGGAATAGTGTTTGATAACCCCAAACGAGATTTCAAAACCATTCGAGATAAGGAAAGGAAATTGTTAAGGAAAGCGAGTCGTAAGTCGTATATCGAGTAGGAATAACGAGCAACAAGTTGGTGAAGGCATAATGGTGTCTTAGAGACATGCAATGACGTCCCTTAGATTGGTATTGAAGTATTAAACAAGTGTTAAGAAGGTTCCATAAGGATCGGAGATCGAACGGGACAACGAGAATGAAAACGGAACCACTGGGCATTATACGGTCCAACCTACGGACCGTATAATTTATACTGGCCGTATAATTTGCCAATGAAGGGACCAGCTATTGGACCAATTGTACGCCCAAACATACGGTTCGTATATGTTATATCCCGTATTTTGCGTATTCGGATAATTCAAGACAATTGTAAGAAGTTAAAGACAAGGCTATATTCCGGTTTTGACTTAATGCACAAGTTGCTTGTAAGTATTATTAGTATGGAAAATTAAGAAAGACTAGGGGAAAAAAGGGAATTTCACGAAATGGCTCATTGTAATATTGAAGAAAGCTAAGGGCAAATTCGGAATTTGGAAAATAATTTTTCATGAATTGCAAGACCAAAAAAAAAAATGGGCTTGGAAATAAAAGGGGCCAAGTATGGCCGTCCAAAGGGATATGGGCCAAGGCCCATATGGAGACTTAAAATAAGTATTAAAGGATGACCCATTTATCATTTTTATCTTCATCTTTAGAAAAATCAAAAAACTTGGAGAAGACCCAAAATAGAAGGCCATTCGGCCATGCTTGGTTGAACAAGAACCTTGGAAAAAAAATTGTTCAAAAATTATTTTCTACTAATTGGAAGGTCCCTAGCAAAGTGAAGTAGTCATTGGAGCAAGTAAAGCATCCATTCTTGCAAGCTACAAATTCTAGTCAAGTGAGAAGTTAAAGGAAAAAGGTAAGAATTAATCTTCTTTTATATGTTATGGATGGTTGTGTATCTTGTAGTATGTAGAAATGAATGAAATTCATGAAAATATGGATATATGTGTTGTGGCCGTATGGTTATTGTATGGTATGGAAGAGAATGAATCAAATTTTTCTTAAGTATTTTGGTTGTTGTTGTAATGGAATCTATGTTGATAATGAAAGTTTGATGATTTTAGTTGAAGTTGTAAGTGTTGAAGAGTTGTTTAGAAGCTAATGTGATGCTAAAAACCATTTCTTGTATTTATGGAAAACAATGTTATTAGTATGTGAATTGTTGGTGTAGTTCATGAAATTGAAGGAAGAGAATGTGTTGTTATTGTTCTTTTTGCATTTGGAAGCTTTCGGGTGGAGTGGAATAATGGTTAGATTATTTTGAACATTGTGCGGATTGTTTGAAGCATTCTTGAACATTGTTTAAATGGTTGCGGATTAGTACTTGAATATGTAAGCAATTATGAATTAAACGTAAATGGAAAGTCGTCAAGGTTTGTAGAACGAAGTTGTTAATGTTAGTATGCTTTTTGAATTGATTGTGGATATTGTTAGAATAACTGTTGGTATTGTTGTTGATAATTTGGCCGAGTTAAATTCTCGGATTTGTTGTTGATGATATAGCCGAGTTGGATTCTCGGGGATGGTAGTATTTACTGGGGTAATGCTGCCGAAATTTCTGTAGACAAAGTGTTAGTTAAGGATGAGATTCTTGGATATCTATAGCTAATGTTTGTTATTCACTAACATTGTTATAGATTTTGGAAAGGCCAAGACCTAAGTTGGATTAGCTAAGGAAGCGGGCAAGGTATGTAAGGCTTACCTTTCTTTCTTTTGGCATGATCCTTATGAAACGAGCAAATGACGTATATATATGATTTCAAAGAAACTCGCATTCTTAGAGCCACTAGGATGGCTAACGTTCTTGATTTCCATAAGTTGTTTCATATGTTTTGATGCATATCGTTGATATCTAAAGTTCTGTTGATATGTTTCCGAATGGCATTCGAAAGATAATTGATATGACTAAAGTTTTGATCTTCAAATGCTAGCTCGTTCGATTATTCCATTGGATCTTTGATATATTTTGATACGTACATAGGTTCTAAAAGTTCTATCTGATTTGATCCATTACAATATTCGAAAGGTACCTAATATGATTGTTGCTTTGATTTTTCAAAAATGGCTTCTGAAACGTTCGTAGAAGGTTCTGTACTTCAAACGCTCATAACTTTCTTATACTATGTCGGATTGACCCGAAACATTGTTCACCGAGTCCCTCATTAGAGGGCCGGGTACGGTATATGTATATGATGATATGATGAGATGATGATATGTTATGGTGGCCAGGAGGGCATATGATAATTTGATTCACCGAGTCCCTCACTAGATGGCCGGGTACGGTATGTATATATGTATATGCATGATGATATGATGGCACACTGATATGATGATATGACTTAGCTCACCGAGCCCCTCACTAGATGGCCGGGTACGGTATATATATGATATATGATGTTGACATGCATGACTCTATTCACCGAGTCCCTCACTAGAGGGCCGGGTACGGTATATGTATACATGTTTTCATGATGACATAATGACATGATTTCATTCACCGAGTCCCAGGATGGGCCGGGTACGGTATGTGATATAAGAATGTTTGATTCTGTTACGTACTGCACAGGTACAGTGGTTTCTTTATTATGATACTTGACTCCCGGAATCTCTATTTCAGTTACGATCTTTCCAGTTGTATTTCATGCCTTACATACTCAGTTCATATTCCGTACTGACCCCCTCTTCTTCGGGGGCTGCGTTCCATGCCCGCAGGTACAGACGCGCACGTGAGTGGTCCGTCAGCTTAGGCCATCCATTCTGCTGTGTTGAAGTGCTCCCTCGTTCCGGAGCCCATACTTTTGGTACAGATCTTTCTGTTCTACCTATTTATATATATATATAACTATTTAGGGGTACGGCGGGGCCCTGTCCCGTCATATGGTTCTGTTATGTTTGTTAGAGGCCTGTAGACATGTATGTGGGTCATGGGTCGTTGTGGTTCAGATATGTCTGTGTGGCTTGCGTCTAAGCGGTTCCATTTGCTATGGCAGCCTTAACGGCTAGTATGCATGTATACGTATATATATGTGTTGGACGATATGCTCTACGACAACCTTGGTGGCTTCTGTATGATATGTATGTTACATGTGACCGCTTAAGACGACATCTGTTCTCAGCGTCTGTATAAATTAATATATGTTGGATATGGATAAGTCATTGATATGCTGATTTGGTAAGTAAGCGTGTGTGGGTGCCCATCTCGGGCACTAGTCACGGCCCACGGGGTTGGGTCGTGACAAAAGTTGTATCAGAGCAGTTTGTCCTCGGAATGTCTACAGGCCGTGTCTAGTAGAGTCTTGTTTATCGGTGTGTGGTGCACCAAATCTATAAACAGGAGGCTACAGGACATTTAGGATGTTACCTTTCCTTCGATCTTAGATCGTGCGATAGAACTGTATTATTAGGATAGTTCCCTTCCAACAAATTGTTGTGTCTACAGCGAGGCTCCAAAAAGAGCGATAGCGTCAGTATTTTGGGAAATCGTTTCTGATCCTCTTCCTGCAGGTGATTGTTGATTGACGAAAGATGAAGAGGACAACTTCAGATAGTGGGTGTGCTAAGAAGGCCCCTAGGGTATCTCCAGGATCGAGTAAGAGGAGCCTCAGTTATTCGATTGAGACTGATCCTTCGGAGGACCCAACAACAATTCCTCCAGAGTTTCTGACCCCCAGAGTAGAGGATCCCATGGAGGACAGTTATGATACAGATCCCTCGGAGGATCCGGCGACGATTCCTCCAGAGTTTCTTACCCCTAGGGACGAGGATAGTTATGATACAGATCCATCTGAGCATTTCTCTGGGACACCGGAGGAGGAGCACTATGTTAGACAGGCCTCCCCGGTGAGTGTTACGGACTACTCCAGTCCCTTATCCTGGCCGTCAGTAAACCAGGAATTGCCTGGTTATCTATACTCCTCCGATTCAGATGCGAGCAATGAGGGGAGTCAGACGAGCGAATGGCGGACAGATGATGATGAGGAGCACACTTCACATGGCAGCTTCCCATATCAGACCCGAGACCGATCGGCTACAGGTATATGAGTTCTCTTTGGAACTTTCTATGTATGTGTAACTTCTGTAGAGTACCATTTAATGACGGTAAACGGAAATTTAAAAGGGCCGATGACCCAGTGGTTATAAGTAACGGCGACTGAGATGTCTCCGCCACCAGTGGGAATCTAGGGACCGCGGATGAAAGGTAACCATATGTACAGATGGAAGTGAATATTGAGGATTCAAAAGGGCAACACGGTAATTGTATGGTCAGAAAAGTAAAAGAATCCTCTCTAGATCGGAGTGGGACCCGTTACGAGAACCTTCTGGAAGTTATTAAGACGCCGACTTGTCCTATATTACGTGATAAAGGTCATGTGGGGAAGTGAATGCAATTATACCAGCATTAACGCATCGAAATGTATTAAAGTTTCGAGGTTAAGTGTGCTAGGGTGAGAGAAATTTTGTGATGGGTGACCCCCTGGGATGTCTACTAAAATTTCCACAACTGTAGATATAAGGGACAAATGGGAAATTTGGAATAACCTAAAGGAAATTAGAGTATGAGCAGTGGATAGAAACCTTAAAGAGGTCGCGTGGGCTAAGGCAGACTAAATTGGTGAAGAGGGAGGAAGCGCAACACAACTTTGGAATCAGAGTATGTTTGAATAGCGTTTGGGAAATGTTTTGTAAGCGAAATGGTAGTAAATGTATGTGTATGCATATGACATCCCATTTATGACTATATTGATCGACAGGTGAATCATAGCAACCAGTGTTGCGATGTATAGAAGACACTAACTGAACGAAATTCAAGAAACAAAGCGAAAGGTATGGTACAGATGTTATGAAATAGACGAATACTAATTTTACTACAGGTTAAGGTTGGAAAATTCTAATACAACAATATTTGGAAAGAAAAGAGAGTGAGTAAATGGAAGGCAAGGAGATCAAAATGTCAGAAAAAGTGAAAAAGTAAGAAACATAATTAAGCAAAGCCTCTAAAAGAGCCGACGGGAAAAGCATGAAATTATTTGCGTAGAAATTTGAAGGACAGGTCTGAAAAAGAACTAGAATGTAATAGTACAGGACAAAAAAAAAAGGAAACAAACTTGGGGAAGGTTAACGGTGAAAATAGGACAAGCATATGGGAGTACGGAGGGTACTTTAATAAGTTGGTGATAGCGAATCAACTACTTGCCAAGGAAAGGACGAGGATAGTGAGTTGGTTCAATTGATAAGAAAACCTATGACATGGAATGAGGAATCATGTGAAGACCGAGGAATTCGATTATCGAGAAAACAGAATGAAAGATAAGGAACGGGTATGGAGGAAAGGATAACTTGGCCGAATCTTCCATTGTGGAAGGATATAATTACTAAAGGATAAATGCGTAGCCATATCAATATGGTTGCTTTGAACATAGAGAAGCCTTCCTGGAGGGTGACTTAAGAATGAAACCGATTCGCGCGTATAAAAGAATACCTTGCGAACCTCAGAGCCGATGCTACAAACAACAAGAGAAGAAAGCTACTCCCTAATAAAAAGATCAAGGATACTGATGGCTTGATCGAAGGAAAGAGAGTGGTTAGGAAAAAGTAGCAGGAAACGGATACGCACCAAAAGGGTAATGACACTATTAGACATAAAGGACAGAGATATGTCAAAGTGGAAAAAGTAAGCGTCAGAAATGGATGCCATTATGAGTATTCCGATTAAATACGAGAATGTAGTTAGCAAGGAGATAGACAGGACAGACTCCACGATGAAGGAACTACAATTGTATGAAGGTCGCGGAAAGCGATGGTTACATAAATGGCATAGGCATATATAGACCCTCTTGATAAAGGGGGGGGGGGGGAGAACATACTAGACCTAAATTGAACTATGACAATTCAAGCCCCAGAAAAGGAGACTTATTAACTCGGGACCACAGATCAGGGTATGTTGGCATATCGTAAAGGTTATGAAAGGACATAGAAATAAATTGACAACGAGGGTACTATGAGGAAGATATAGGGAGAAAATATGGAAGACACGTAGAGAGGATGCTTTATGCTGACACGAGCCTCGATATTCCTTGATCATGGTTTAATTCCCCGGACTGAGCAGAACTTGCGTAGTACCTAGATATGTAAAGATGTGCCCAAGAGGGTAATAAACAGAGCAAGAAAGGTATACAAGCTAAATCCACAAGGTCAATGAAGAGGATAACAAACCCAAGGGATGCCTCGGACGACAATTGTTATAATGAAGTAACCACGGTTGGTAGTCAATAGCTTCTCGAAGAAAGGAAGCACGCTGCTCATATGAATAGAAGGTAAAAGAGGCCACCGGGTATTAGAAGATAGTTCATGGACCATTAATCATACTAAACATGAAGGTATACGCTATGGGATTGTAAGAATACTTAACATGAAGCTATGCCTAATTATAAGGAGTGCACGTTGGAGAGCCAACGAGGAAAGACGACTGATGGAACGATCACCAATCCAAGGAAGTTACAGACAGGTATATTGGCATTAAGGGATGTGAGGGAAGGAAATAAGGAAAACGTTGCGGCAAAAACCCAAAAGTGTTGCGAGTTAAGAAATTAACTGAACTCGAATCACAAGTTGTCATAAGTATAGTTGGACTGCGAAGGATGAGAAATGGCAAAGCAATATCATGTATACGTTTTGGATACTGATAAACTAGCCTTGGAAAATAGCATAACCATTATATTCATTAGCGATAAAGTCATGATTGGATAAACAGTTAGAATGTAATACCGAAGAGATCAACACAACGAATATGCCATGTATGAGCAGGGTAATTGCCCATTAGCAAGGTAACAAGGAGCGATAAAAGAAGAATATTTAAGGGCTAAAAAAATCGACGTCGGCATTTAGAGTTTCAGGTCGACGAATGGCTATACCTGAAGACGTCACCTATGGAAGGTATAATAAGACTCGGTAGGAAGGAAAGCTCAATCCATGATACAGTGGGCCTTATCAAATTGTCCGTAATATGGGCAAAGTCACCCATGAATCAAAGTTACCACCGAATTAGGAGCGGTACATCCAGCCTTCCACGTGTCTATGCTTCGCAAATGTGTTGGTGACCCCTTCCCAAGTGTTTCATATAAATGATATCTGAGTGATAGAGAAGCTACCATACAAGGAATAGTCTGTGTCCATAACGGACGGTCAAGTGAGAAAGTTATATGCCAAAGACGTGGTTCCGGTTAAAGTATTGCGTCCAAACAATAATAAAGAGGAGACGATCTGGGAAGCCGAAGGAAGAGTTGAAGAAGAAGTATCCCTAATTGTTTTCTACGCCTACAAGCAACCTAAGCCTCTAAAACGGATATGTTAAATGATCGTATCTGACAACTATAAAGGAGACCTCCACAAATTAATATAATTCACTATGAGGCCAGTTCAACAATCGAGGACGAATGTTCTAAAGGGGGGGGGGGATGTTATATCCGATATTTTGCGTATTCGGATAATTCAAGACAATTGTATGAAATTAAAGACAAGGTTATATTCAGGTTTTGACTTAATGCACAAGTTGCTTGTAAGTATTATTAGTATGGAAAATTAAGAAAGACTAGGGGCAAAAAGGGAATTTCACGAGATGGTTCATGGTAATATTGAAGAAAGCTAAGGGCAAATTTGGAATTTGGAAAATAATTTTTCATGAATTGCAAGACCAAAAAACAAATGGGCTTGGAAATAAAAGGGGCCAAGTGTGGCCGTCCAAAGGGATATGGGCCAAGGCCCATATGGAGACTTAAAATAAGTATTAAAGGATGACACATTTATCATTTTCATCTTCATCTTTAGAAAAATCAAGAAACTTGGAGAAGACCCAAAATAGAAGGCCATTCGGCCATGCTTGGTTGAACAAGAACCTTGGAAAAACAAATTGTTCAAAAATTATTTTCTACTAATTTGAAGGTCCCTAGCAAAGTGAAGTAGTCATTGTAGCAAGTAAAGCATCCATTCTTGCAAGCTATAAATTCTAGTCAAGTGAGAAGTTAAAGGAAAAAGGTAAGAATTAATCTTCTTTTATATGTTATGGATGGTTGTGTATGTTGTATTATGTAGAAATGGATGAAATTCATGAAAATATGGATATATGTGTTGTGGCCGTATGGTTATTGTATGGTATGGAAGAGAATGAATCAAGTTTTTCTTAAGTATTTTGGTTGTTGTTGTAATGGAATCTATGTTGATAATGAAAGTTTGATGATTCTAGTTGAAGTTGTAAGTGTTGAAGAGTTGTTTAGAAGCTAATGTGATGCTAAAAACCATTTCTTGTATTTATGGAAAACAATGTTGTTAGTATGTGAATTGTTGGTGTAGTTCATGAAATTGAAGGAAGAGAATGTGTTGTTATTGTTCTTGTTGCATTTGGAAGCTTTCGGGTGGAGTGGAATAATGGTTAGATTATTTTGAACATTGTGTGGATTGTTTGAAGCATTCTTGAACATTGTTTAAATGGTTGCGGATTAGTACTTGAATATGTAAGCAATTATGAATTGAACGTAAATGGAAAGTCGTCAAAGTTTGTAGAAGGATGTTGTTAATGTTAGTATGCTTTTTGAATTGATTGTGGATATTGTTAGAATAACTGTTGGTATTGTTGTTGATAATTTGGCCGAGTTAAATTCTCGAATTTGTTGTTGATGATATAGCCGAGTTGGATTCTCGGGGATGGTAGTATTTACAGGGGAAATGCTGCCGAAATTTCTGTAGACAAAGTGTTAGTTAAGGATGAGATTCTTGGATATCTATAGCTAATGTTTGTTATTCACTAACATTGTTATAGATTTTGGAAAGGCCAAGACCTAAGTTGGATTAGCTAAGGAAGCGGGCAAGGTATAAAAGGCTTACCTTTCTTTCTTTTGGCATGATCCTTATGAAACGAGCAAATGACGTATATGTATGATTTCAAAGAAACTCCCATTCTTAGAGCCACTAGGATGGCTAACGTTCTGGATTTCCATAAGCTGTTTCATATGATTTTGATGCGTATCGATGATGTCTAAAATTCGGTTGATATGTTTCTGAATGGCATTCGAAAGATAATTGATATGACTAAAGTTTTGATATTCAAATGCTAGCACGTTCGATTATTCCATTGGATCTTTGAAATATTTTAATACGTACATATGGTTCCAAAAGTTCTATCTGATTTGATCCATAATGATATTCGAAAGGTACCTAATATGATTGTTGCTTTGATTTTCCAAAAATGGCTTCTGAAACGTTCGTAGAAGGTTTTGTACTTCAAATGCTCATAACTTTCTTATACTAAGTCGGATTGACCCGAAACTTGTTTCTGAGCCTTAAGGTGTCGGTAAGTATACTTGTCTATCGAGTCTTGATTTATATGCATATAGTTTCTCACTACTCTGCTCGTGCACGCTTCAATATGTCTATTCACCGAGTCCCGGGCTGGGTATGTTATCGTGCGCACTCCACTGCATTGTTCACCGAGTCCCTCATTAGAGGGCCGGGTACGGTATATGTATATGACGATATGATGAGATGATGATATGTTATGGTGGCCAGGAGGGCATATGATTATTTGATTCACCGAGTCCCTCACTAGAGGGCCGGGTACGGTATGTATATATGTATATGCAGGATGATATGATGGCACACTGATATGATGATATGACTTCACTCACCGAGCCCCTTACTAGAGGGCCGGGTACGGTATATATATGATATATGATGTTGACATGCATGACTCTATTCACCGAGTCCCTCACTAGAGGGCCGGGTACGGTATATGTATAAATGTTTTCATGATGACATAATGACATGATTTCATTCACCGAGTCCCAGGATGGGCCGGGTACGGTATGTGATATAAGAATGTTTGATTCTGTTACGTACTGCACAGGTACAGTGGTTTCTTTATTATGATACTTGACTCCCGGAATCTCTATTTCAGTTACGATCTTTCCAGTTGTATTTCATGCCTTACATACTCAGTTCATTTTCCGTACTGACCCCCTCTTCTTCAGGGGCTGCGTTCCATGCCCGCAGGTACAGACGCGCACGTGAGTGGTGCGTCAGCTTAGGCCATCCATTCTGCTGTGTTGAAGTGCTCCCTCGTTCCGGAGCCCATACTTTTGGTACAGATCTTTCTGTTCTACCTATTTATATATATATAACTATTTAGGGGTACGGCGGGGCCCTGTCCCGCCATATGGTTCTGTTATGTTTGTTAGAGGCCTGTAGACATGTATGTGGGTCATGGGTCGTTGTGGTTCAGATATGTCTGTGTGGCTTGCGTCTAAGCGGTTCCATTTGCTATGGCAGCCTTAACGGCTTGTATGCATGTATACGTATATATATGATTTGGACGATATGCTCTACGACAACCTTGGTGGCTTCTGTATGATATGTATGTTACATGTGACCGCTTAAGATGACATCTGTTCTCAGCGTCTGTATAAATTAATATATGTTGGATATGGATAAGTGAATATATGCTGATTTGGTAAGTAAGCGTGTATGGGTGTCCATCTCGGGCACTAGTCACGGCCCACGGGGTTAGGTCGTGACAGTATAAATAGTACGGACCGTATGTTGGTCCGTATAATGGGTCTCGCCCAGCTTTTAAATTAAGTGTAAGGGGTCATTTTTCATTTCACCTGTTTCATTTCCTACCTCTTCCAACTCAAGAAGCCTCTAGAACTTTCCCTACTCTTCAACCACAAGAGAAATCCAAGGGAAACTATGATCAACAATACATAATTCATGAAATAAAGTGTATGAAAACTAAGTAGGGTTCATCTTCCTCAAAGAAAATCAAAGGAGGTGAAGAAGGGTTTTGATGCTAAGGTAGAAACTCAACTCAAGGCTTGTTCAACAAACATCCAAGGTAAGTTTTATGATCATTTCATGTTGTTTAAGGTATTGGGAGGCTTAGATACTTGAAATGTAGAAGAACATAGAAAGTGGGTCATTATTTAGTAAATAGTGACATAATTGAATGATAGTGGAATTGAATTATGAAAGTTGAAGAATTGTGATTATGAATACGTTATAATGATGTGTATATCATGAAACAAGCATTAAATGCGTGAAAACACAAAGATGAGCTATAAGTAGAAATATGGGGAAAATTGGAGGAAAATGGTGGATTTTGCTAAATATGCATAAATGATGATTGTTGATTGTGATATGGTGAGTAGTATTGTGAATGTTGGGAGTTGATATAGAACATGGGAAAAGTAGTATAAACAAAGGAAGCGCTGCCCAATTTTTCTTGTAGTCAATTAACTAATGTTAATTCGAATTTTCTCATGAAGGTAACGACGTGATACCGAAGGAGAACAAGTGAGCGATAGCTTAGTTAAACGATCAAGGTATGTGAGGCTAGCCCTTTCCTTCTAATGGCATGAATCCTATAGCGTAAACCCTTTATCCTCTTCGTGAGTTTCCATTTTCTGAAAAGTTAAGAGCCTACATTCATAAATGTCTATATAAGATGAGAGATACGATGTGACGATGCTATATTCATAATGAGGTTATTTGTTGCCTACACTCACCTTATGTACTAGTTCCTTCAAGGTGAGGCAGAATGTCAATAATTACTCCATAATGATATCGGGGGATCACGACCTTACGTCACCCCGATAGAGTAGAAATGATCTTGAGCTTCATGCATGTACTATGATAAGATAAGCATGTTTTTATAAGTATATGATAGTAAGCATTTTATGATGAGCATGACATGGTTGCATCACACCGGGCCTAGTTGGCCGGGCAGTCACTGCCAAGGCGGGCAGCTATACGGATACACCATGACCTTTTGGTGTCACGACCCAACCCCGTAGGCCGTGACTAGTGCCCGAACTGGGCACCCGAACACACTCATCAAATCCGAATCACATACAGATAGCGTATACGGGCACAAATATCACACGCTGCCTCAAATTATATCAAACTGTCTCAGACACATTTCAAACACAACCATATATGTACATATATATCAGACGCCGACAAGGCTATCAAATGGCGCGACGGCCCAAAACATATACAAACGCACGCCGACAAGTCTGCCATGGCAAGTGGGAAAATACAAACACACCCGTACAGAAGTAGGCACAAAACCCACATATACGTCTACAGACCACTAAACAGACAGACCGAATCATATGGCGGGACAGGGCCCCGCCGTACCCCTGAACAAATACATACATATGCAACGAACGAAGATATATACCAAAATGTAGGCTCCGGAATAAGAGGAGCACTCCAAACAGCAGAAGAGGGTATCCTAAACGGCTGGATCACCAAACTGTGCGTCTGCACCTGCAGGCATGAAACGCAGCCCCCCGAAGAAAGGGGGTCAGTACGAAATATGTACTGAGTATGCAAAGCAGAAGATACAGAAAACAAATCTGAGGCATAAACGAAATAGAAGTACAGAACATAAGTGCAAACCCAAAATATCAAAATGTTTACTCTCAAAATATAAGTCATGCATAGGGCACAGAGAATATGGTCGCCCGCCCGTCGATGGCGCCATAACACAACATAACACCAGAAGGTTCAAATCTCCGTATCCCCGTCACACATCATAACACAGCATAACGCCATACACACCATAACATCATATATAAGTGGAACCCGACCCTCTTTGGCGAGTAGCTCGGTGAACCATAAGCACAACATAACTCCGGAGTATATCAAAGTGCGCACGACAACAGAACCAGCCTGGGAACCGGCGAAAGATATAACAGAACGCACGAGCAGAGTCATGAGTAACCATATGCATAAAATCATTATCATGGACTCAATTATAAGTAAAATGACCGTACTTTGAAAATCGAGATAATCGTCATACTACATTCTTTCAAAAGTCCTCCGAATTACATAAAGGAAAGTCACGGGACCCACGGACGGGTATCGACCCGAGCTGGGCCCGCCTATGGAAAACATACTTATCATACACCATGCAAACTCCTACGAAGATATCGAAGCAATCCGAGCCTTTCTGTGAAAGTTACGGCGTTCATAGTTACGGAATTCTTTAAAACAAAACTTTTAGTGCAACATTGGAAATCAATTATTTCGAAAACATAAGGGTTCATATTTCATCACATCAAACATACGAATGCCAAGGAATATATATAGAGATCATAACATACTCGGATTGCAGATTTAGAATTTCCTCGAGGCTCGTGACATAGCCTATTTATAACTAAGACATGCCAAAAGAAATAAGGTTGAGCTTTACATACCTCGTACGCACTCCAAGCTAACTCAACTCAAGCTAATCCAACCTACGCCTCGGGCTCCCCAAGGTCTACAAATACGTCAACGAGTATTACACATTAGCCATCGGCACTAGGCAATTTATTCCAAACTAACACTTAATTCTACAGTAATTTGGGCAGCATTTCCCCTGTAAATAGGCCAACCCCGAGAATTTAACTCGGCCAGAATCAACAACAACAAAAACAACAACAACAATAACCAACCTAGCAACCCCAATGACCAATCCGAAGGATAATATAACATTAACAACTTTCTTTCACATCATTCGACAACATTCATAATATCCAATTCGACGGCTTACATTCAAGCCATATTATCGCTCATCCATTCAATTTCCAACCCGAACCCTTACCAACGATATTCAAGGACATGTTAAACAATTTACATAATATTTCCAACAACCCAACAATTGTTCCAATTTACCCGAAAACAGTCCCCAAACCCGAGAACCTCACTATAACACACTCCTCATTTTCAAATCATGATTTGTATCAACAATCCACACTATAACGATAGCATTCTCATAAATGTACAACTTACATCAAACGCACAATAACCCTCAAACCAGCCCATACAATTTCAACATCAATCTTGGGTCATTAAACGCTCATTTCCAAACTAGAATTCATAACGACAACAACTAAAACACTAAGCGATATTAATTCATCCTTTGCCACACATGGGAGGCTACACACGGCCACATACCCACATACACATTTAAATGGTTCTCATTTATTTCTTCACCCTACAACAATCAAACATGCTACATAGAATTAATTCATCACCTCAACACCACACAACATACACACACCTCATACGACTAACACACCAAGCACACAACCCACTTCCAACATACCCTATCTCATGATTTTCATTTATTTTAGCATACTACAACATGCATACAACATTCACAACACATAAACAAGACCAAATCTTACCTTTCTTCTTCAACTCCACACTTTGCCTAGGGTTTGCGATCTACTAAACGGATGGCTTGATCGCTCCAACAACACTTCCACGTTACTTAGGGACCTTCAATTAGCGGATTTGCACCAAAGAAATATTTTTGGAATGGCTCAAATTGGATTTGGTTTTCTCTTAGCTTGGCCGAAAGTTTGGTGTTAAAGTTCTTCAACTTCTTGATTTTCTTGCTAAGTATGGAATGAGAGAAGATGACTTAGAAGTCATCTTTTAAATTCCCATGCTAACTCTCCAAGTGTCCATGGCCCACACAAGTGTTGGACCATTTAAAATTGGCCACAAAGTGTGGGACTTCTTGCATGATTTTCAACTTCCAAATTTGTGACTTTTGGTCCCAACTTTTCCTAATTGTTCCATGCCAACAATTTCATGTACATCTTATGTCTCCAAATAGAATCAAAGGTCAAGAATCTCGACTTCAAGTCTCGGAATGGTCTTGGCCCTAACTTATCATAGTTAATCCGGGTTGTCCCAATGTATAAAAATACGGGACATAACATCTGGCATGGGCAGACACCACTAGTGGGCGGCATGAGATGGTACCTCGGACGCGGGAGGCCTGGACGCGGGCTAATGTTATTGATTATCACACCGTTCCGACATGGACGGGCAGCTTGCATATTATGCATATATGATATGATGATGAGTATGAGTAAGACAACAAGCATTACTTTCCATATGATTGTTATTCAGATCCAGATGTTTCATATCGATGTTCTCATTATATTATTGATGTCTTTCTTCATTGTTTATGCCTCTCCTACTCAGTACAATATTCGTACTGACGTCCGTTTTCATTGGACGTTGTGTTCATGCCCACAGGTAGACAAGGAGGTGAGCTTGGCCCAGATCCTCAGTAGCTGTCAGCTGATAGAGAGCACTCCATTGTTCGGAGGTGCTTATGGTTATTCTTTTGTTACATATGTGTATTTTTGGGCATGACGGAGTCTTGTTCCGCCTATGTATATAGTATGTCAGTAGAGGCTCGTAGATACGCAGTGTGGGTTATATAGTCTCACATGATGTTGTTATGTGTATATGTATATATGTTATTTTGATAGCCAAAAGGCAAATAAGTATAAAGCATTTATGTTTATATAAAATATATGCTTTCTTACACTTCCATGAATAAAAATTGCAAAAGAGCATTAGATGAGTAAGATGAGTAGTAAAGTGAGCGGTGCTCGGTAGCTAGCTCCGGGTACCCGTCACGGCCCCTAGTTGGGTCGTGACACATTCTTATTGGCATCCTTTTATTTGTGGATGTTGCGTTCATACCCGCAGGCAGACAGAGAGACGACTCACACCCTTAGGTTGATTTCTCAACGCTTGTATTGGAGCACTCCACTTGTTTTGGAGTTGCAGTCTAGCTTGGTAAGATACTTTTGTGTACATTTGGCTATGGCAGGGTCCTTTCCCGTCCTTATTATGTCTTGTATTATAGTAAAGGCTCGTAGACGGATATGTACAGTTAGATGTTCTATGGCCTTCTCGGTCTATATTTCGTTATATCCTTATTTTTGATAGCCTTGTCGTCTTGTATACTTGGTATCAGCTTGATTACATTCGTATATATATATATCTTTGGGATCTTGTCCCTTTTAGCTTATGATATCTATTAGTGACCAGGTTGTCATGTGACGGCCCTCACGGCTCACACTCAGGTATGACTATCTAATGCGTGTATGTCCTGTGGTGCTCGGTAGGTTAGATTCAGGTGGCCGTCATGGCCCTCCGGTCGGGACATGACAAAAGTGGTACAGAGCAGTTCGTCATAGGGCTTTCTACGAGCCGTGTCTAGTAGATTCTTGTTTATAGGTGTGTAGTGCACCACACTTATAAACAGGAGGCTCCAGGTCATTTAAGATGGTTGACTTATCTTCTTATCCTGGATCGTGCGATAGAGCCATATTAGGAGAATTCCCTTTTCCTGACCATGTGTTATGATTTCAGTAATGCCCGTGAGGAGAAAAGCTTCAGCGGCCCAGAAGGGCAAGTCAGTGGTAGGTAGGAGAATTGGTCGAGTACCACCTGTAGGTATCGAGGAGGACGAGTCCTAGAATGAGGTTCCATCTTGGAATCTCATACCCCGCCAGCTCCAGAGGAGCATAGAGGAGCTCTGACCTCAGCTCTAGCTCCAGCATCCCTAGTTCCTCCAGCAGATGCATCTGGACATAAGATGTGAGATGCTATTCAGTTGTTGACTTGGTTAGTGGCCGCTCAGGCCCGACGCCAGGGTGCTGGTGTTGATATTGCTGATAGGGGTGTTAGTTTGAGGGTCAGGGATTTGCTTAAATTGGACCCTCCAAAGTTCTTTAGATCGAAACTAGATGAGGACCCACAGGTTTTTATTGATAGGATGCAGAGTACACTAAGGGCGATGCACGCTATCGAGACTGAGTCAATAGAGTTAGCTTCCTATAGACTATGGAATGTTGTTGTTTACTGGTATGAATCTTGGGAGCTATATAGAGGTAATAATGCTCCTCCAGTAGTATGGCGATAGTTTACAGCGGCCTTTATCTACCATTATCTGCAGCCAGAGATTAGACGGGCCCGAGCTGATAGGTTCTTTAACCTTAGACCTGCGAGCATGGGTGTTTGAGAGTACTGTCGTCAATTTAATTCATTGGCTATATGTCACGACCCAAGCCGATGAGTCTTGATGAGTGCCCGACCTCTACAGACCAAGCACCCCTAAACTCGTACCTGGATCTCACTGAGCAACATGGTGGCCGATATATAGTTTGCAACTGAGCTATACTAGCTCCTGTAAGATTAACACAATAGACTCTGCATCAAGAACTCACTATATATATATATATATATATATATATGTATGTATACATACGTGCTGAGGATAACAGTGCAAGCCGACTAGGCTGCTACATATGTTGTACAACAAAAATGAGAGCCGACACGGCTCCATAACATCCCAACTACATACAATTGTCTACAGACCTCTATGGAGTATGAGCTATAGAAAGGATAGGACAAGGTCCCGTCATACCCCTATATACATATCAAAATAGCATACCAAAATGGACCGCAGCTCAGAACCAAGTGGAGAACACTGACTGCAGCTAGGTGGAAGACGTATTGAGCTGGATCGCCTGTCTGGCTACCTGAACCTGCGGGCATGAACGTAACGTCCTCAAGCAAACGGAAATCAGTACAAATAATGTACTGAGTATGTAAGACATGAATAACAACACAATATAGACATAAGAAGCATGATATGAAAGAGATAACCTATACATCGGATTGCCTCTTAAGGCGAATGTCATACATGCTTAGCTTTTAGAAAAAAACATTTTTCATACATATATAATGTAATAGTGCTGCGGAACGTGTAGCTCGATACATATATCACCATTAGCCCACGTCCGGGCCTCCCGCGTCCGGGGTAATCATCTCAAGCTGCCCACTGCAATAGTGCTGCCCGATCATGTAGGCACATTATCATCATCCATGAGCCACCCACCATAGTGGTGCTGCCCGGCCATGTAGGCACGATATCATCATCCATAAGCTTCCCACCTTAGTGGTGCTGCTCGGCCATGTAGGCACAGTATGAGAAAATACATACAAATATACATAAAGCATGCATGAGAGCCCAATTAAGAGCTACAACTCTCCGATTTCTATTATAGAACAATCATCATCACTATATCTCACCTCGAAGGAACACGTAACATAGGGTGAGATCAATAACAATGAGTAAAATCGATAAATTCATGAAACAAGCTCAATAACCTCATGAGAACATCAAGAACTATAAGCTTTGAAAAGTCTAAAAAATGGAGTCATCTTCACCATCATTATCATTATAGAAAACATCTATCTTTAGCATCATAAGAACTTTGAGAACCATGAAATTCTAGCTTTTTGGGAATAAAGATATTATGGAAGTCATGTATGTGTTCATAAAATGAGAATCATGGCTTTAGAAAGAATGGGATTAGCCTTAACATACCTGGAGCTTACTTCTCGACTTTCCAACCTACTTCCTGACTTGCAATCAACATAAGATCATTCGCAGTCTCGTAATATACATATAAAACCATTCATACTATTGTTTGGCTCATCGTCATAAGCTTGTCTTAGGCCTTCAAATTAAATCCTCTTAGAATCTGTCGAAATTCGAGCAGCATATCCTCTGTTTATATGCTTAGCTGGAAATCACAATACCAACAAAACAACAATAATAGAAACACTAATATCAACAACATCATCAATACCAATATACTCAGTAAGACATCCCACACGATGTTTACCCAATTTCTCAACCAATCAATCGACTTTACGAAGCTTTATAAACTAAATCTCCATAATACGATTCATAACATCAATAGTAAAGAATATCCTTACCTCAATCAAGGTTGGAAGAGCTCAAAATATTATTTATCTTCAATAGATTCCTTCATCCTGACAGGATTTGATGTTTAGAACAAGAACTACAAATCCCTATACACTTCCCGAGCCTCGTTAATGGTTAACTTTCACACTTTATCACCAAAATTGGCATATGAACTTGTAGGAACATGTATCTATGTTGTAGAAGGTCCTAGAGTTAGTAAATGACCAGAAAAATGACCAAGAGGGACCTTTTATACTTGTCAAAGTCAGTGGAAACTGACTTAAAATTAACCCCTGTGCGATCGCACTGGGAGTGGCACGTCGCGCTGGGTTGTATGACGCCCTTCTGCGCATTCGCGCCTAGTGCTGACACGTTCGCACTAACCAAACCACTGGCCTAGCAACCAAACTTGTAACGTCCATAACTCTTCACTCCGATGCCGTGTTGACGAGTGGTTTGTTGCGTTGGAAACTAGACTTCATGAATTTCAACTTAGCAGGTTGATTTTCTTCAAAACTCTTCATATTCTAAAAGATAATCTTTCCCCAATTTAGTTCATACTTTGTCGTTCAAGGTAACGCTCATCGTTTTCCAAAGTCATACTAACTCAACTTCTTCAACTCATTTCCTTATAGGACCTCCCGGTATTCCTTATGTGCATCCTTTAGTCCTAGAGTATACTCAATAATGCTATGCTCCTTATATTAAAAAGTTGTTCCACATAGCCATAGTTCAACATACATATGTTAAAATTTGATAAGTGCTTCTCCGGAAGTACGGGGTATAACATCCTTCTCCTCTTAGGAACATTAGTCCTCGAATGTCGAAATAGAACTCATTTTGACGTTGATGTCAATATTCTCACCTGCATCTGCTGGTATTTACTTCATTTACTTGCAGTCTTACTCACGTATTCGGAACCGAACTTATTTGAACTACGAAACTTATGATCCTCCTCGCGGTTCCTTGGAGCCAATACACCTTAAGTTAATAAATCGTAACCATAACTTTATGTAGACTTATGATACTATATCATTTTGTTGAAGCGACAATCCTCTCCTATTCATGTTGGGGTTTAAACCTTTATACTTATGGTCCATTCAATCTTTCCTCATATTCTGCTGGCGATTTCTGAGAACTTATCTATTAACCCCATCATTCATATGAATAGTGATCAACTTGATATTTAGTTTTTCCGTCCTTTTTACCCCTCTGAGCTCTACCCTCTATTTCTCAGTTGATTGACAGTTGTAGTTAGAGATCTTCTGTTGAAATATTACTCTATATCTTGTCTGCATACCGTTCAGTTGTGCTGGTACTGATTAATTCTACTAAACTAGTTAATATTTTCCTTAACCCTTTTGGGTTCTGTTACACTGAATCTTATGCATTCCCAGTTGTTACACCTCTCATTTTCATGGTAGGAAAAACTTACGGCTTCCTAGTTGAGTATGCTCTGAAATGGAGATTTATACCTGAGTATAGGGATGATAAGTATCTTACCCAGTGCATGGAGGTACAAGCAAGTATTCCAGGTATATTACAGGATTAGAAGTTGAACGGATTGAACCGACACAGGCTGAGTAAATTCAGGGAAATATGTAGACACCAGACATTATCGACAGACTGTCGACCATGTCAATGGGCCGCCAACGTGCACCGTCAATGTGCCGCCAACATGCACCGTCAATGTGCCGCCAACATGCACCTTATCGACGGACCGTCGATCGCTGCAGTCAATATAGCTTTGCAGATTCTGATCTACAGAAGCAGGTCAACAGAGCAAGTTGGCAGACCGTTGACACGTCGATGTGAACGTCGACCCGCTCGTCGAACTGCTTATCTGGAACGTGCCAGTTCCAGCTATAAATAGACGAGTCACACCCCAAAATTTTAGATTTTATTTTCTCTCCAAGTCTTGAAGGTTCTAGAAAAATTCTCTCATTATATTATCATATATCCAAGGGAAATTAAGGATTAATCACCAAGAATTAGTAGAATCTAGTGCAAGAATGCTCACTAGGGTTTGTGGAGATCAAGACACCCTTTTGTGTTGAAGTAGGGTTTTCTCCAAGTGGAGTATTCTCATCTAAAGTCCATTCCTACACATCATCCAAGGTGAGTTCTATGTTCAATTCATGTTATTAAGAGTATTGAGAGGTTGAAAGACTTGGATTATGGAAGGGAGGAGAATATGGAGTACAAACATGAAATTATTAATATTCTTGAATCATAGTTCTTGATATGTAATGAGTATAAACTTGCTATAAATAGTATTAAAGATGTTATAGAGGCCTTGTATGAGGGTGTATACGGTATGGTGCCATAGCTAGAGTTATGAAGGGCTTTGATAAGGAATGTTGGGGATTTAATAATGTCTAGCTTGATGAAGCTATTGATTAAAATATTATGGATGTTGTTATTAATGTTGGGAGTTGCTTATTACGTGGAAGAAGTCATCAAAATAAAGGGGATGTTACCCATTTTTCGTTAGCTTTAGCTTAAGCTTAAGTATGTTTTTTATTATCTAATTTTAGTACGAACTCTCTTGAATGTAGAAACATGAATATTGGAGGGAAGTGTTCAAGTGATAAAGTTAATAAACGTAAAGGTATGTAAGGCTAGTCCCTTATTTTCTAAGGCATGATTCCTATGACATGACATCCTTTATTGTTCCATGACCTTCTTACATTCCGAAAAATACAAGTCGATGTTTATAAAGAGCTTCCTATGAGATAAAAATAAGAGATAGGTCATCAGTATGATAACGATAATGATGAGTCTAAGCCTAGAGATCCAAAAGCTTATGATATGATATTTCCATGAAGCTAATGATCCTTGTATGATTCTTTGATGCTATTCATTATTGCTAGACCCACCGTATGATGCTAGTTCCTTCAAGGTGAGGTATGACGATTATGATTACTCCATAATGGAATCGGGGGTTCTCGACCGTGCGTCACCCCGATATAGTTATAGATTATCTTTGAGTTCTAATGTATGCTTTATGATAGGTACATGATGATGAGATTACACCGTGCCTAGAAGGCCGGACATGTCACCGCGAAGGCGGGCTGCATACGATTAGACCGTGTCGAGCTGGCCGTACATGTCACCTCGAAGGCGGGCTCCATATGATTACGTCGTGCCTAGAGGGAAGGACATGACACCACTAGAGGGCGGCATGCGATGGTTATCCGGACGCGGGTTAACACTGATGGTATATATGATATGTATAACATGTGTTTTCTTTTAAAGGATAAGCAGGTTATATCTTCATCTCATGTTTCATGGTTTCTTTATTATGCTAGCATTATTCATGTCTTACATACTTAGTACAATATTCGTACTGACGTCATTTCTTTTTGGACCCTGTGTTCATGCCCACAGGTAGACAGGGAGACGGTGCAAATCCGTAGGAGCTTATCAGCGGATTCACTGGAGCACTCCACTATTTCGGAGGTGCTACTTGTGATCATACTCTTTTGTGTATATATTTGGGCATGGCGGGGTCCTGTCCCGTCCTTATGTCTAGTACTCTAGTAGAGGCTCACAGATACATACGTATGGGTTGTTGATGTTCCACAATGATCACATTGTACTTTTGTATATCATTTTTGCAGCAGTGAGGGCTTATGTATAAATATATAGGTTGCTTTGTAGGTTATGTCACGACCCGACTAGGGGCCATGAAGGGCACCCGGGGCTAACCACCGAGCACCACTCATTCTATTACTCATTATACGTTCATTCATTATTCTCATACTCAAAATCATAGGAAAACCATTTCAATTTTGAAACATATTTACCTTTATATACATAAGCCCTTCGGCTATCAAAATAATATAAATATTTATGTACAATGAGGAAATCATGAGACCATACTACCCACACATACGTATATACGAGCCTCTACTAGAGTGCTAGACATATTGACGGAACAGGACCCCGTCGTGCCTAAAATATATATATATATATACACACACACACATAGAATCGTAAGCAATGGCACTTCCGGAGAAATGGAGTGCTCTCAAGTCTGCTGATCGCTCCTATGAATCTGGATCACCTCCCTGTCTACCTGTGGGCATGAACACAGCGTCCAAAGAAAGAGGACGTAAGTACGAGCATTGTACTAAATATGTAAAGCATAAACAATAAAAATACATCAATGAAATAGGGAGATATCAAATGAAGAACAACTTGTAACGGATTGTCAATTTTGATAGAAATAAAACATGCTAACTCAGTTCATAAACATCATCATATTATGTATGCATATCTATATGAGCTGCCCGACCATATAGGTATGGTGTGATCATCATTAGCCCGCGTTTGGGGTAACCATCTTATGCCGCCCACTAGTGGTGTCTGCCCATGCCATCTAGACATGGTGTATACGCTGCCCGCTTTAGCGGTGTCTGCCCGGCCATATAGGCGCGGTGTAATATCATCATCATGTACTGCTCATAGGCTTATCATAATCTTGTCATACCCTTATCATAATGCATGTATAGGAACTCAAAGACAACTATACTTTATTGGGGTGACATAAGGTCGTGAACCACCGATTCCATTATGGAGCATTCATAAGCATTCTGCGTCACCTTGAAATAATTAGCATATAAGGGGAGTGTATACAATAAGCATCATCATTATCATAATCATCATTATCATTCTCATAACGTATCTCTTATCTTTGTCTCATATGGCTCTACATGAACATAGACTCATAATTTTTTTAATGTAAGAGGGTAATGGGGAGTAAAGGAAAATCATGCCATGGAAGTCATGCCTTAGAAAGAAGGGACTAGCCTTACATACCTTTTCGTTTAGCTATTCTATCGCTTGATCGTTCTCCTTCAATGCTCACGTTTCTACCGTCAAGAGAGTTCGTATTAACATTAGTTAATCGATTATATGAACGTCCTTACTAAAGCTAGAGAAAATTGGGCAGCATTTCCTTTGTTTATACAACTTTTCTCATATCATATATCAACTCCCTAACGTCTATAATAACATTCACAACATTATAACGAACAATCTTCATTCATCTACATTACCCACATTTCACAATTTCACTTCAATTCATCCATAATCATGGTCGTAGTACACTAGTATGTTTTCTCACATATAATGCATATTCCATGTTCTTAATGTCATTTATAACATAATCATAATCACAATATATCAAGAATCATGACTCATCTCAAGCTAATACTCAAAATCTCATTATTCTCATCTTTGTAACCCATTTTCTATCTCCTTTCATAATCTAAGTCTTTCAACCTCTCAATATCTTAAACAACATGGAATGATCATAAATCTTACCTTAGATAGTTTGGGAGTGAGCCTTGAGTGGAAAGACTTCACTTGAGCCAAACCCTAGTTCACTTCCAATGGAAATTCTTGAATTGGATGAACTCTAATGAGCATGTTACACTTGATTTCCTTGGTTTGATGAAGTTGATCACAAATGTTATATCTCGTATTTTGCATATTCGGAAAATTTGAAATAATTGAGACTAGTGAGAGATAGGGCAATATTTTGATTTTATTTAATATATGTTGTTCATGCAAAATATTGATGTGGAAATATTGAGAAAGGCTAAGGGCAAAATTGAAATTTTGGAAAGTAGTTTCATGAATTACAAAAATATTAGCTATAAGAAGTTGGGCTTGGAAAAATCAAAAAAAAAAAGAAGGGCCCAACAAAAGTGGCCGGCCATAGGGGGGCATGGGCCAAGCCCATGTGGAAATTTAACCCATGAAATAAATAGACAAAGGGCCATGTTATTTATCATTCAACACTTAGAACATTCAAGAAAACAAAAAAAAGTGAGAGCAAGAAGCAAGAAATTCGGCCAAGCAAGAAAGAAAGAATTTTTTTTTATGCCATCAATCCTTGATCCAAAAATTATAATTTTCTAGTATTCTTACTAATTCAAGGGCCCTCTTCAACGTGGTATAATTATTTAAGCAAGAAAACCACTTTGGTGGCAAGTGAAAAATTGAAGAAAAGGTAAGAATTTCTATTCTTTTACATGTTATGGAAGATTTATATATGTTGTAGTGAGTAAAATTGAATGAAAAACATAGAAATGTTATGCGTTGTGTGTGGGCCGTGTGGGTGTGTTGTGTGTGTGTGGTCGTGTGGTGCTAATTAGGTGGAGGAAGATGAATTAATTTTATTTAGCATGTTAGTTGTGTTGTTGTGGCCTTTATGATGTAAATGAAAGACTAATGGTTCAAGTTGGCATGGAAATTGGTTGTAGGTTGTTGTAGGAAATTATGTGATTTTAATATGGTTTTTATGAAATTGTGGAAATGGAGATGCTAAAGTGTGAATTGTTGTTATTGTTGATGAATTTGGAAGGAGATAATGCGACGTTGTAGTCTTGTTGCATTTGTGGAGATTTCGGGTGGAGTATGGTGTTGGTGGAATTGTTTGAATATTGTATAGATTGTTTGAAATGTTCTTGAATTGTGCTTGAATGATCTTGGATTAGTAATGAATATGTGAGCGTTGATATTGGCTTGAATGTACGTAGTTGAATTGAATGTGATAAGCTACGTAAAAGACAAGGTTACTAATGTTAGAATGCAACTTAAATTGATTGTTGATGTTGTTAGTATGGTTGTTGGTATTGTTGGTATGGTTGTTGATAAATCTGGCCGAGTTAGATTCTCGGGGATGTTGAATTTACAAGAGAGATGCTGCCGAAATTTCTGTAGACAAGTACTAGTTAGAATTGGATTTTTAAGTACTTGTAGCTAATGTTTGGTAATTGATAACGTTATTGTAGATATTGGAGAGCCCGAGACTTCAGTCGAGATTTGTTTAGCGAGTGATCGAGGTATATAAAGCCTACCTTTCCTTCTTTTGGCATGACCTTTATGAAATGAACGAATAACGTATATGTATGCTTCTAAGGAAAATCCTATTCTTAGGGCCACTAGGATGGCTAACATCTTTGACTTCCATAAGCTATTCCATATGGCTTGATACGTATTTTATGATGTTCGAAGCTTCTAGTTGTTATGTTTCCGAATATTGTTCGAAAGAAAATCGAGATGATTAAGGTCTTTGATGAATACTTTGATACGTAAATATGGTCTTAAAGTCTCCATTTGATTTGATCCATAATGTTATTCGAAAGTTTCCTAATATGAATGATACTTGAATTTCCAAATATGGCTTATGAAATGTTTTTAGAAGGTTCTGTACTTCAAAAGCTCGCAACTTTCTTATACTAATTCCGATTGACCCGAAACTTATTTTTGACCCTTCAGATGTCGGTAAATATAATTTTCCACCGTGTTTTGAAATTTATTTATTTGTATGCATATGGTTTCCTCACTACTCCGCTCGTGCATACTACTATTACATCGTTCGTCGGATCCCGGGCCGATTTTGTGATCGTGCGCATTATGTTATATTCGGTAGTATGATGTGTTACGGTTCCCGAGTTCCTTGCCAGAGGGCCGGGTACCGCTTATATACGGAGTTATGATGTGATATGGCATATGGTGTGTTTTGATGTTGTGATATGTTATGATGATACGATATGTTCGGGGATTGTACGGAGATTTGAAACCTTCTGGAGTATGATGTGTTGTGGCGCCAGCGTCGGAGTGGCGACCACGTTCCTGAGCCCTATGAATGATTTTTTTTATTTGCATGATTTATGTTTTCAGAAAAGGCTTTGATATACTAACTCTGTATCCATTTTCCATACTCCTTATTTCAGTTCTGATCTGGATTTCTATATTCCATGCTTTGCATACTCAGTACATATTTCGTACTGACCCTCTTTCTTCGGGGGCTGCGTTTTCATGCCCGCAGGTACAGTCGTTCATTCTGGTGACCCGCCAGTGTAGGACACTTATTCTGCTACTTGGAGTACTCCTTTGATCCGGAGCTCATATTTTTGGTACATATCTTTTGTTACACATGTTTCTGTATATATGACTATTTGGGGTACGGCTGTTATATCCCGTATTTTTGAACGTCAGATTATTTGCTGAGGTGGGACCCACACATCGAGATTTTTTTTGGGACATCTAAAAAAACATTCATATGAATCACATATGAGAAGTTAAACACGACTCAAGAAGGACCCTTGGGCCAAATCAAAGTGGAAGTCCTCCAAACGAATATTTTTAAGAAAACGTTTTCGGGTGATCTGACTTCAAGGGGAAAAAACGGTATTATAAGTTTGGAATTTGGAAGAGTACCAAGATATAGAAGTTGTAGATAATTGAATTAGCTTTCCAACCATAGGTCGTGGGTCCCCAGGTGACGTCGGTACAAGGAGATATGGACGTTTTAAGGTCGAAAGGTCAGTGGGCTAGGCCCAACTCGGGACCAACCGGGTTGGCCCAAAAAAATCAAAAATTAATAATAAGGCCCAAATATGTGAGGGATGGCCGGCCAACATGGCCCAAGCCCATGATTTTATTAATTATCCATGTGATAATTAATATAAAGGATCAATTAATGAGTCATATCTCATTAGAAACTTCAAGACCACTTGAGAAAAAGGAAAGAAGGAGATATCTCCAAGGCCATTTCGGCCAAGTGCAAAAATTGACAAACATTTCTTCAAAAATTATTTTCTACCAATTAAAGGATTCCTAGCAAGGTGGAGTGGTCTTTGGAGCAAGAAAAAATCATATTCTAGCAAGGTGCAAGACTTAGCTAAGTGAAAGATCAAGGAAGAAGGTAAGAACTTATTCTTTACATGTTATGGATATTTTTGCATGTTGTAGTGTGCAAAAGTGAGTGAAATTCATGAATAACAAGAATATAGTTGTGTGGCGGTGAGTTGTATATCACATGTATAGCCGTGTATATTTGGTGAATCATGAATGCATGGAGAGCAAGTTTTATTTAGTATGTTGGTTGTTGTGTTGTGGATTTTATATTGCAAACAAAAGCTTAATGAGCTTAGTGAAGTATTAGTAGTTGGAGGCTTGTCTTGGAAGATTATGTAAATTGAATATTATGTTCTTACATGTATGGAAGATAATGATATTAGTATGGTGTTGTTGGAATATATATTATAAGGTTGTTATTGTTTTCATTGGAGTTGGAAGGTTTTGAAAGAAGTAGTAAGTTGATTAAGTTGTTATAATGTATCTTGGATTGAATATGGAAATTGTTAGTGTGGTTGAGTTATGTTAATAGTTTGGCCGGGTTTGAATTCCCGGGTTGTTGTTGATTGAAAACTTGCTAGGTAAATGTTGAGGATGGTGTATTTACAGAGGAAATGCTGCCAAAATTTCGGTAGCCAAGTGTTTCCTTAAGATTCTAACTCTAAGTACCCTAATGAAAGTTTGGGTAAATGTGACCAAATCGCAAATTTTGGCGGATTTGCAGCTTGAATTCGGAATAGCAAAAGAAGCGGAAAGAGGTATGTAAGGCTTCACCCTTCTTTCTATGGCATGTCTTAGTTGAAATAAGTTGGGTACGAGCCTCGGGGACAACTCGGTTCCCCGGAATCCGCACCTAAAGTTTTCCACTTTTTGTTCAATAGAATTGAACTAGAAAGTGTGCCAATTGTTGGAAAAACCTCCTACACCCTTAGAACTTGTATAAATGGGACCCGATTACCCTAAGACCCTCACAAGTAACGCTATGACACGTAACATACGTAAATCGTATACGCTACCTCATCCGGCCCGAGGTGGGCCCGCTACTCTCGGATTTTTCCTTACAGTCTTGCTTGACTTACTTGAAGTGAATCCAAAGGGAACCTTTGATCCCGATTTCGTTACCAAATGATAAATACTATGACTCCTCTAACGAGGGCACTTCCATGACGATAATGATAACAATGATGTTAGATAAGAGAATATGCCTATGATACGTACTACCGGAACGACTCTATGACTAAGATGACTAAGCTAAGTATCTTATGTAAACATGAAAATGATAAACTAATTTTTGAATATTATTTATATTTCCTAGCTATGACTTTATTTTCTAAAAGATTTCAAAGTCTATGAACTGTCATCTATGATGCCCCGATTTCATTCTACGTTTACTTTAATATTATTCCCCGTTGATAGTCTCACCTTAAATTACTCGTTCCTTCAAGGTGAGACAAAGCGATCACGAGTGTTCTATAATATATAGGATACGTAAATGCATATAAGACATGTAAATGTATGTAAGATATGTGTATAAATTTTTAAAATATGCACATGACGAAAGAGCTAGAGCGCTATAGACGCTGATACATGCACATGACACACGTATATGTATATAATAAAAGAGCTAGAGCGCTATAGACGTTGATATATGTACATGATATATGAATATGTATACGGGGGAAATGGAGGTAAGGTCAGAGCGTTATGAACGCATATCCACCTGATCAGTTGGCATTACATGATATGATATCGTCCCGGACGCGGGATGTGTATATTTATGGTTAAATGGATCGGCTGCCGACGCCTCGGCAATATGAGATGTCCTATTTTATATGTATATGTATATGAACAAGGAAAGATTCTTAAAGGAAAGCTAAGTACGCATAGCACCTGCCAAGGGTATATATATATACAGGTTATGTTTTTACCTCAGGACATATGCTATTATCCTCTTATGTCGTTATTTCCGTTTTATACTTTCTGTATGCTACTATTCATGCCTTACATACTCGGTACACTATTCGTACTGACGTCCCTTCTTGTGGACGCTGCGTTTCATGTCGCGCAGGTCAGCAGACAGGCAGATTTGATCCTTAGAAGCCTTACCAGCAGTGTTGACAGCGCTCCAGTTGTTCCGGAGCCCCACTTTCGTGGTACTATTTTGTGTATGTATTTTCGGGCACGACAGTACTCGACCCTTTCTATGTATAAGTGTACTATGTCTAGAGGCTCGTAGACAGATATGTACAGTCAGTCAGGTACAGTTAGATATATGGTGTTCTAGCATGTTAATGTTGTTGTAGAAAGTGATAATGAAGTTGACTTGTCTATGCTCATAATGATGCTGCTAATGTTCAAAAACTAAAATATGGCACAGTCCATACGGCCTGCTAAGAGGAAAAACTAAAAGGATAAGCAAGGGGTGCTCGGTACAAGTATCGGGTACTCGTCACGGCCCCTAGTCGGGTCGTGACAACGGCGGGGCCCTGTCCCGTCATGTGTTTCTGTTATGGTTTGTAGAGGCCTTGTCACGACCCAACCCCGTGGGCCACGACTGGTGTCCTAACTGGGCACCCATACGTACCTACCTGACAGAGTTAGCGTACGAACCAACTAATTAAATTAGACATATATAGATTCATACGGGTATAGAATACATCGCACAAAATATATGCACATACATGACTTATACATAAGTCGTTAAGGCTATCGTAGCAAGCAGGGTTACTTAAGTCGCAACCTCACACATACCTACCAGAACAGTGACAACCCACAACCCACAAACATGTCTACAGACCTCTAACAGACATAACAGAATCAGATGACGGGACAGGGCCCCGCCGTACCCCAAATAAGCATATGTACAAAATATACAACAAAAAGGGTATATACCAAAAGTATAAGCTCCGGATCAAAAGGGAGCACCCCGAACAGCAGAACAGAGATCCTACACTGGTGGCGTATCACGCGGTGCGTCTGTACCTGCGGGCATGTAGCGCAGCCCCCGAAGGACAGGGGGTCAGCACGGAAATTGTACCGAGTATGTAAAGTGGAATTGTAACAATATGACAATAATTCGAACTAGAAGTACAAAATATAACGGACAGAATTGAACCCGAATCCGGATAAAAAATACAAAGTAAAAATATATATAGTGAGTACAAGGTATAACAGACAGAATCATAATCCGAATCAGACTTTCAAAAGTGCAACAGACAGAGTCATAGTCCAGATCAGATATACCAATGTGTACCAGACAGAATCATGCATACAGAGTCATAAGCATATACAGATAGCATATATATCAGATCCCGGCCCTCTAATGAGGGACGCGGTAACAGAACCTGGCCCTCTTAGTACGGGACGCGGTGGACAGACAGATCATATGCCATCCTGGCTGCCATCGCCGTATCATAATATCACATACAGATGTAAACAGAACCCGGCCCGCACACCGAGGGACGCGGTGAACAATGCAGTGGAATGTGCACGAGTAACAGAACCTGGCCCGGGGGCAGTGAAGGAAGCATTGAGACATCCACGAACAGATTAATGAGAGACCATACACATACAGATCATTATACAGACTCAATGAAACCGAAGTAATCCAGATGATAGGTCAAATCGAAGTAATCGGACAAGATTCGCAATATATACGCATATATGTCATTTGGGATGGTACGACAGATTATATCAGAATAAAATGTCTAGAACCGCTTCGGACGTCAGAACATATTATAAGATTCATAAGTACAGTCATAACGCTTGTCATATAGGAGACAGAATGATAACCAAGAGTTACCTGTGAGTTTCGGACAGAATGGATCAATCAGAACCGTACAGATAGTATCAGAATTTTGTGGGCCCACCTCGGGCCGAACTTAGGTGGTATACGTAAACTTTGGATAATAGACCTTATGAGGTCGTCCATAATCATTTCAAGACATTCCGACTTCGTTTATGAAAGTTACATACATATAGATCACTTTGACAGCAAATGATAAGAAACTAATTCAATCTTACTGAAGGATTTGGAGCAAATTTCAATCTCGAGTTTCTTGGAACAGTGTCGTATCTAAGGCTCGCGTCCGAGCCTATTATGTTTAGAACATGCCTAAGAATGAAGGGGAAGACTTTACATACCTTGGTTGCGTCCTACGCTCGTCCAAATTCGATTCCCGTTTCGCCCAAAATCTACAAATGGTCGTGTTTACCAATTAGCAATTTCAAGCCTTTAGAACTTGGAACTTTAACTCATACTTTTCTACAAAAATTTGGGCAGCATCTCCCCTATACATACCACATCCCCGAGATTAACTCGGCTCCAAACATCAACAACCAACCAAACAACAATACCAACAACATCAATAAGTAATCAAAATGCGTTCTACATAAATAATCTTCTTTCCACATAGTTTAATAACTTTCATTCAAACATCACATTGTCAAACTAATATCCACATTTTCCATATCCACTAACTAATTCAAGATTATTCAAATGCATTCCAATAGCCTTCCAAACAATATTCATGAATTCAAGTATTCCCGCCAATTCCATATTCTATCCAAAGTTTCTACCAATTGCGACGAAACTTCCAAATCACATTGTTTCTTTCCAAATTCGTTACCAACAACCATAATTCACATTTAGAATCTTACTTCCACACTTATATAAAAATCATATAAAATTCACATAATTTCTCATAATTACATACAAGCAATCCCAACGCCAATTCAAGTCATGAAGCCTTTATTTGCGAAACAAAGGTCACAACGACACAACTAACAAACCAAATAAACTTGAATTCATTTCTCCTCCACACCCACATGGCTCACGGCCAAACACACCATTTACACACACACAAACTATGCACACACACACCATACTTCCATAATTCTCATCTAATTCTAATCATTATAACATATTTACTTATTCCATAACATGAAACATAGAATTCATACCTTTCCTTCAAATTCCAACTTTCTGTAAACGTGGTTCTTCCGCCAAACTAGTTATACCACGTTGAAGAGCGTCTTGAACTTGTTACTAATTCAAGAAGAACAAGATTTTTGGATTGAGATTGAAGGCTAGAATTTTTTATTTTTTTTTGTTCTCGGTTTGGCCGAGAGGCCTCTTAGGCTTGAGCTCTCAAGTTTTCTTCTTGTTTAATGAATTTTCTAGAGAATGAACACTTGGCCCCTTTTATTATAATTCTTGATCACATGATAAATCACATGACCAATTTATGGGCTTGGGCCTTTAGTTGGCCGGCCACCCCAATTGGGCCTCTAATTTGTAAATTTATTTTTTTTGGGCCAACCCGGTTGGTCACGAGTTGGACCTAGCCCTGACCTTTCGACCTTAAAACGTCCATATCTCCTTGTACCGACGTCGCCGGGGAGGTCACGACCTACCGTTGGAAAAATATTTCAATTATCTACAACTTTTATTTCTGGGCGTTTTCCCAAATTCCAAACTTATAATGCCGTGTTTGCCCCTCCAAGTCAGGTCATCCGAAAACGTTTTCTTAAAAATGTTCGTTTGGAGGGCTTCCACTTTGATTTGGCCCCAGGGCCCTTCACGAGTTGTGTTTAAATTTACATATACGATTCATATAACTTTTCACATGTCCCAAAAAAAATTTTGGCGTGTGGGCCCCACCTCAGCTTACAAATAATTCGACGTTCGAAAATGCAGGATATAACATTCTCCCCCCCCCCCCTTTAGAACATTCGTCCTCGAATGTTCAATTGACCTTAGGGGGTCTCGTGATACTTCGGGAGGTTCCTTTCTTTCTTTCACCTCTTATCACACTTCTCGGTTCCTTACAACGTCATCATAATCCCACGTCACATCAAACAAATTCATAACTAGAGCCAGACGCACAGAAGCATATCAAACAGATCCATAATCAGAGTCAGATGTACTGCACTATGTCGGACAGATTCGTAGTCGGAGTCAGACGTATAGAATTATATCAGACAGATCCATGATCAGAGTCGGAAGTACAAAGGCATATCAGACAGAAACGTAATCAGATTCAAAAGTACAGAGGCATAATAGACAGAGCCTCATCCAAGTCAGAAGCGCATGCGCATAACAGACAAGGCTATGATTAGGATCAGACCACTTCCACATGTTCTAATTTCATTTGGTCAACACAAATTTCCATCTATATCTTATACTTATACTTGGGAAATTTTATTTTATTTCACTATTTTTTTTTGTATCCTTCCCAGGAGGTCACCCATCCCAGAATTGCTCTGGCCTTAGCACGTTTAACCTCGGAACTTTCATGCGTTTCGATGCGTTAAGGCTAGTATAATTGCGTCGACTGCCCCGCACGACCTTTGTCACGCCATATAGGGCAGATCGAGGTCTTAGTAAATTTTCAGAAAATTTTCGTAGCGGGTCCCACCCCGGTCTAAACCATACAATTATCATATTACCCTTCTGAATCCTCAATGTCCATTCCCATCTGCATATTTATAGCTACTTCAAAAAAGTTCTATTCGGTTGAAAATTACCTTACTTTTACTAATACCCCGAAGAAAAAGATCACGTAATATAATAGAATACAGATCCACCCATATACATATATCTCAAGAAAAGATTAATAATATACCTGGGTCTGCGCTTGGTGACGCTCCTGGGTCCTGCCGGCCGGTCAAAGCATATATGCGGTTCAAAGGACCGCCAGAACTAGAAGCTCCGCCGTGACCTCTGCCACGACTCACTGGTGACGGCGTATCTCGCCCCGTGGGGCGCATGGCCACTGAAGGAGAAGATGAGCCAGCAACTGACCCAGTAGGCTGGGCTGAACCTAAACCACCCTTATACGGGCACTCTCTCACAATATGATCCTGACTGCCACAATGATAGCAGGCGCCCATAGCGCGATAACACTCCCCCGGGTGGGGCTTTCCACAATACGTACACCGGGGCATACGTGGCCTAGACTGAGCAGAACCTCTACTCATCTGCGGGCCTGATGCTCTGGAGCTCTGGGTGGCCCCAGATGGACCTGCGCTATCAAAATGTCTGCCGGCGGACTGTGTACCCCGGCCTGATGGAGGAAGGGATCTACCGGACTGCTGCTGAGGCTGTCTGCCTCGGAAATCCCCAGAATACCCGGATGATTTAGCCCTCTTGGGCCGGCCCCTATCATCAACTCTGTCAGGCTGGCGCCCCCTGCGTCTATCCTCCATGCCCTGGGCGTGGGCCTGTATACGGGCAATATCCATACCGTGCTGGGCCGCCAATACCAGGCAACTGTCAACGTAATACAGATCCAGCCCCACTATATATCGGTGCATCCGGTCAATCATGGTAGCTACATATGTGGGCGCATATCGGGCGAGTGAATCAAACTCTAAGCTGTATTCCCGAATCGGCCTGCCCAGCTGCTTCAACAGCAGGAATCGGTCTACCCTGGCGCGCCTCACCTCCTGAGGTAGAAAGTGGGCCATGAAGGCCTCTGTAAACTCATCCCATACAGCTGGAGGGGCACCCTCACCTCTGGACAGCATCCAAGACTCGTACCAATTGGCTGCTACGTCGTGCAACCGGTATGACGCCAACTCAACTGACTCTGTATCAGAAGCACTAATCAGTCGCAGGGTCTGCTGCATCTGTCGAATAAACTCATGAGGGTCCTCTGCGGGCTTTGACCCGAAGAACTCTGGGGGCCCACAGGTCAGAAAATCACGGGCCCTCGAACTGTCGCGCCTGTCTGCCCGACCATCTCCTCCTCCCTGTCTATGAACCTGCCCTGCTACCAGTCGAGTCAATAGCTGAACTGCCTCTCGCAGGGTACCATCGTCCGCCCCTGGCTGGGGGACTGGAGGCGCGGCCGTTGGAGCCTCTGGAGCTAATGGTGTAGCCGCCCCCCGACCCCTAGTGGGGGCAACTGGTGCTCCAGACTCCTCTGATGATGAAGACGTAGTAGAGTCTGCTGGCTGGGACGCAATATCACGCATCATCTGAGCAAGGGTCCGAGTACCCTTCTGAGCCCGGCTGGTCTCTCCTACCACGCCCTTTTTCTTCTGGGCGGCCGTCGCCTTTTTCGGAGGCATCACTGAAAGAAAAACAACAACGGATCAGAACAGAATCATCCTAATAGCATAGCTCTATCGCACGATCTAAGATTCAAAGAAAGGAGACTCCCTAAATGTCCCGTAGCTTCCTGTTTATAGATGTGGTGCACAACACACCGATAAACAAGACTCTACTAGACACGGTCTGTAGACATTCCGAGGACAAACTTCTCTGATACCAGTTCTGTCACGACCCAACCCCGTGGGCCACGACTGGTGTCCTAACTGGGCACCCATACGTACCTACCTGACAGAGTTAGCGTACGAACCAACTAATTAAATTAGACATATATAGATTCATACGGGTATAGAATACATCGCACAAAATATATGCACATACATGACTTATACATAAGTCGTTAAGGCTATCGTAGCAAGCAGGGTCACTTAAGTCGCAACCTCACACATACCTACCAGAACAGTGACAACCCACAACCCACAAACATGTCTACAGACCTCTAACAGACATAACAGAATCAGATGGCGGGACAGGGCCCCGCCGTACCCCAAATAAGCATATGTACAAAATATACAACAAAAAAGGGTATATACCAAAAGTATAAGCTCCGGATCAAAAGGGAGCACCCCGAACAGCAGAACGGAGATCCTACACTGGTGGCGTATCACGCGGTGCGTCTGTACCTATGAGCATGTAGCGCAGCTGTCACACCCCGACTTTACTAAGGTGTGATGGGCACCCGACCCCATATCTGGAGCCGAGCGAACCCGCTGACTCTTGTTACATATAGAAACTCTTGAATCAATTAAGAAAGAAATACATAGTAAGCTCTCCCATATATGTTTTTTCATAAGTAAAATCTGACATCTTATAAGACTCGTGACATGAAACATAATAACATATCGGCTGCTGGAGCCGCTTATAGAGTGACAACCCAATACATACGACTCTGTCTGCAAAGTCTCTAACATCAAACAAACATCATAGCTCAGATACTCCGACTCGGCAGCACTCCAGAACAAGTGGAGCCTGCCAACTCCGCTGGAACATCTTCTGTAATAGCTGTGGCTCATCTGGTGTACCTGCGCGGCATGATCGCAGCCCCCGAAGAAGAGGGGTCAGTACGAGTAATGTACTGAGTATGTAAGGCATGAATAGTAACATAATAAAGGAATACACAGTATGAATAATAACGGGATAGACATATGGAGATTATCCTGGGACAGATGTAACTTGTACATATGAATGCCTTTCTGCGGATGCCATGAATGCTTAGTTTCTTATTCAGAAAAACGGTGCTTCTTATTTACATATACAGAAAACAGAACATTTCAGAAAACGGTGTTCTTTATTTATATTCACAGACGCCGAGTACATCGGCTCTCCCACCCCCCTCCCCAACAGTGTCCCAACATATTATATATATATCACATATACAGACGCCGTATCCGGCTCTCCCATATCCCGCGTCCGGGACGAAATCCAGCTGAATCAGGTGGTGATATAACAATGGCCCTTCCCCTTTCCCCATGTACATATACATATACATATTCACATTCATATACATGTGTCATACAATTGGCATGCATGAGAGCCCAAAGAAAGTCATGTGTCCATCGGAGTGACATAAGGTCGGTGACCTCCGATTACATTATGGAATAATCATGGTCACTTTGTCTCACCTTGAAGGAACGAGTATTTTAAGGTGAGACTACCAACGGAAAATAGCCTTAAGAGAGAGCATAGAATGAAATCATGGGCATTATAACCGCCAATTCATATGCTTTGAAGTCTTTTAGAAACTAGTGTCATAGCTAAGGAATAGAATTGAGGTTCAAGAACTAGTATAACACTTTCACATTCTCATTAGATTCTTAGCTCAAGACTCTTAGTCATGGAATCATTCTTGTCGTACTTATCATAAGCATATCCTCTTTCTTAACATCATCATTATCATTATCATCGTAGGATTATTCTCGTTAGCATAGTTACAGTACTTGTCATTCGGTGAACGGAATAAGGATCAAAAGTTTTCTTTGGATTCTGCTTCGAAATAGATCAAACGGAACAATAAGGAAAATCCGGGGACAATGGGCCCACCTCGGGTCAAATGAGGCGGCGTACCAAATTTATGTACATTACACTTCATGACGTCACTTGTGAGGGTTTTAGGGTAGTCGGATCTCATTGGTGCAATTCCTAGCTGTTTAGGTAGTTTCTCAACATTTGGTAACATTTGTCTACCGAAATTTCGGCAGCACTTCCCCTATAAATACACCATCTCCAAAACTTCAACTTAGCCAATTTAATCAACAACAATCCGGGAATTCAACCCGGCCAAACTATTAACACAATACCAACAAGTATTCTAGAAACACTTCAATTCAATTCAATTCATATGATATTCAAAACATTTTAATCAACATACTACTTCGTCCAACACTTTCCAATTTAACAAGAACAATAACAACTTACTTCCTTCTTTCAATTTAATCACCACAACCCAACTTTGAATCATCCAATACCAACAATCTTATCAACAACATTCCATTTATATTCAATTCTATTCAACTCAATTCACACTCCACTTCATCCCTAACCATTAAGTTCTCATTATTCATCATAAAATCCATAACAACAACACTTAAAATATTAAATAGAGTTAAAGCACCACAACTTGCCAAAGCATACCCCATTCGGCTACAACAACTACATACCTACTTCATGATTTTCCATCTATTTCCATACATTACAACAACAACCAACATACTACATAAAATTAATCCATTCTTTTTATGCAACATCACATATACACGGCCAACACCAACCATGCACGGCTACAACATAACACTCACATTTTCATGACTCTTATCCATCTCTACACACTACAACATACACCAAATATCCATAGAACATAAAAGAAGATTGATTCTTACCTCTATCTCCTTCAAGTTCTTCACTTGGCTAAAATTATAACTTTGCAAGAATATGTGTTCTACTTGCTCCAACAACTCTTCCATGTCATAGAGGACCCTCCAATTGATAGGAATACTTGAAGAAAAATATTTTCCTCCTTCACACCCTCTTGGCCTTGTTGGCCGAATTCCCCTCCTTTTTTTTTTTTTTTCTCTTTTTCTTTCTTTCTTTCTCTCCAATTTCTCTAGAGTTTTCATGAGAATTATGACTAATAAGTCATATATATAGCTAGTTTCCTCCATTTCTACTTATTTATGTTTAGGTCCCTCAAGTATGTCCACATGTCCCTCTTCTTCCCTCTCTAGAGTTTTCCTTCTTTTTCTTGAATTTTCTTGAAATTAAATCAAGAAGACCACTTGGCTTGTCTTATAAGCTTTGGTCCATAAATCTTATTTTTATATTTTTTTTCCACCATTCATCCATATATACATTTAGGCCCCTTAAGTAAGAATGTGGACACATGGCTATGGGTGGGACCCACATGCACCAACACACCACATGGCCAAGCCCTTCAAGAAATTTTTGTGAATTTCCCTTTTTTTTTTTGCCCCTAGCCTTCCGCAATATTATCATGCGCCATTTTGCAAATTTCTCCTTTTACCCTTAACCTCTCTCAATATTTCCATACTAATAATAGTCATAAATAATGTTTATAACAACTCGTTCATTAAAAATGATTTTTTTGAAAATGGTCTCATCCTTAACTTCCCACGGCGACTTTGGAATTTCCAAACGCACAAGATACGGGCTATAACAGCAGCCCCCGAAGGACAGGGGGTCAGTACGGAAATTGTATCGAGTATGTAAAGCGGAATTGTAACAATATGACCATAATTCAAACTAGAAGTACAAAATATAACGGACAGAATTGAACCCGAATCCGGATAAAAAATATAGAGTAAAAATATATATAGTGAGTACAAGGTATAACAGACAGAATCATAATCCGAATCAGACTTTCAAAAGTGCAACAGACAGAGTCATAGTCCAGATCAGATATACCAATGTGTACCAGACAGAATCATGCATGCAGAGTCATAAGCATATACAGATAGCATATATATCAGATCCCGGCCCTCTAATGAGGGACGCGGTAACAGAACCCGGCCCTCTTAGTACGGGACGCGGTGGACAGACAAATCATATGCCATCCTGGCCGCCATCCCCGTATCATAATATCACATACAGATATAAACAGAACCCGGCCCGCACACCGAGGGACGCGGTGAATAATGCAGTGGAATGTGCACGAGTAACAGAACCTGGCCCGGGGGCAGTGAAGGAAGCATTGAGACATCCACGAACAGATTAATGAGAGACCATACACATACAGATCATTTTACAGACTCAATGAAACCGAAGTAGTCCAGATGATAGGTCAAATCGAAGTAATCGGACAAGATTCGCAGTATATACGCATATATGTCATTTGGGATGGTACGACAGATTATATCAGAATAAAATGTCTAGAACCGCTTCGGACGTCAGAACATATTATAAGATTCATAAGTATAGTCATAACGCTTGTCATATAGGATACAGAATGATAACCAAGAGTTACCTGTGAGTTTCGGACAGAATGGATCAATCAGAACCGTACAGAAAGTATCAGAATTTTGTGGGCCCACCTCGGGCCGAACTTAGGTGGTATACGTAAACTTTGGATAATAGACCTTATGAGGTCGTCCATAATCATTTCAAGACATTCCGACTTCGTTTATGAAAGTTACATACATATAGATCACTTTGACAGCAAATGATAAGAAACTAATTCAATCTTACTGAAGATTTTGGAGAAAATTTCAATCTCGAGTTTCTTGGAACAGTGTCGTATCTAAGGCTCGCGTCCGAGCCTATTATGTTTAGAACATGCCTAAGAATGAAGGGGAGGACTTTACATACCTTGGTTGCGTCCTACTCTCGTCCAAATTCGATTCCCGTTTCGCCCAAAATCTACAAATGGTCATGTTTACCAATTAGCAATTTCAAGCCTTTAGAACTTGGAACTTTAACTCATACTTTTCTACAAAAATTTGGGCAGCATCTCCCCTATACATACCACATCCCCGAGATTGACTCGGCTCTAAACATCAACAACCAACCAAACAACAATACCAACAACATCAATAAGTAATCAAAATGCGTTCTACATAAATAATCTTCTTTCCACATAGTTTAATAACTTTCATTCAAACATCACATTGTCAAACTAATATCCACATTTTCCATATCCACTAACTAATTCAAGATTATTCAAATGCATTCCAATAGCCTTCCAAACAATATTCATGAATTCAAGTATTCCCGCCAATTCCATATTCTATCCAAAGTTTCTACCAATTGCGACGAAACTTCCAAATCACATTGTTTCTTTCCAAATTCGTTACCAACAACCATAATTCACATTTAGAATCTTACTTCCACACTTATATAAAAATCATATAAAATTCACATAATTTCTCATAATTACATACAAGCAATCCCAACGCCAATTCAAGTCATGAAGCCTTTATTTGCGACACAAAGGTCACAACGACACAACTAACAAACCAAATAAACTTGAATTCATTTGTCCTCCACACCCACATGGCTCACGGCCAAACACACCATTTACACACACACAAACTATGCACACACACACCATACTTCCATAATTCTCATCTAATTCTAATCATTATAACATATATACTTATTCCATAACATGAAACATAGAATTCATACCTTTCCTTCAAATTCCAACTTTCCGTAAACGTGGTTCTTCCGCCAAACTAGTTATACCACGTTGAAGAGCGTCTTGAACTTGTTACTAATTCAAGAAGAACAAGATTTTTGGATTGAGATTGAAGGCTAGAATTTTTTTTTCTTTTTGTTCTTGGTTTGGCCGAGAGGCCTCTTAGGCTTGAGCTCTCAAGTTTTCTTCTTGTTTCATGAATTTTCTAGAGAATGAACACTTGGCCCCTTTTATTATAATTCTTGATCACATGATAAATCACATGACCAATTTATGGGCTTGGGCCTTTAGTTGGCCGGCCACCCCAATTGGGCCTCTAATTTGTAAATTTATTTTTTTTGGGCCAACCCGGTTGGTCACGAGTTGGGCCTAGCCCAGTGACCTTTCGACCTTAAAACGTTCATATCTCCTTGTACCGACGTCGCCTGGGAGCTCACGACCTACCGTTGTAAAGCTATTTCAATTATCTACAACTTATATTTCTTGGCGGTTTCCCAAATTCCAAACTTATAATGCCGTTTTTGCCCCTCCAAGTCAGGTCATCCGAAAACGTTTTCTTAAAAATGTTCGTTTGGAGGGCTTCCACTTTGATTCGGCCCCAGGGCCCTTCACGAGTTGTGTTTAAATTTACATATACAATTCATATAACTTTTCACATGTCCCCAAAAAAATCTTGGCGTGTGGGCCCCACCTCAGCTTACAAATAATTTGACGTTCGAAAATGCAGGATATAACAGGCCTGTAGACACATATGTGGGTCATGGGTCGTGTTTGTTCGATTATGTCTGTGACTTATGCCTTAAGCGGTCCTGTTTGCTATTATTGCCAAAACGGCCCATATGTTTGTATATGTATGTATATTCGGGCGATGTGTATTCCGCCAGCCTGCCGGCTTTTGTATGATATTTCTGTACAGGTGACCGCTTAAGATGATGTCTGTTCTCAGTATCTGTGCAAAATAACGTATGTTATATGTGAATAAGTCTTTGATATGTTTATTTGGTAAGCGAATGGGTTTGGGTGTCCAATTAGGACACTAGTCACGGCCTACGGGGCTGGGTCGTGACAACAAATCTCTCTTGCGTTCTTGTGGAAGAAGTGTGGAGAGCTTTCTAGAGAGTTCTTGAAGTGTGGAGAGAAAGAATGAAATGAATTAAATGAGATTGGGTCCTTATATCAAATTTTAAAATCTGTCCCAACATGAACATACGGACCAACATACGGTCCGTATCTTTTATATGGACCGTATGTTTGGTCCAGTGAAGGTCCCCATTCTGTGCAGAACATACGGACAGTATGTTTTGTAAGGTCCGTATGTTGGACCGTATATTGCCTAACTTTCCGGAATTCGTTTTCGTCGACTGGTTTAATCTCCAATCCTTATGGAACCTTCTTAACACTTGTTTAACACCTCATTAGAAATCCAAAGGACGTTATAACTCTTCTCCAAGACATCATTAAGTCATCACTAACTCGTCACTCGTACATCCTTCCCAATACATAGCGTGTACCTTGCCTTTCTTGGAAAACTTTCTTCTCTTACCTCGATTGTCTTTGAAATCTCAATTAGAATCTTCAAATATTATTTCTTACTTTTCGAAACATCATATACGTCGTGCCCTTCGTTAGTCTATTCACTGTTCATGAACGAAAATTTTTTCGAGGTGTAACGAGTTATATATATTCAGGTTGAGTATGATGATTAGCCTAACGAGAGGTGATCGGTAGTCAGCTCCGGGTACCCGTCAAGGCCCCTAGTCGGGTCGTGAAAAAAGTTGTATCAGAGCAGTTCCGTCCTAGGGTGTGTCTACGAGCTGTGTGAAGCAGAGTCTTATTTATGGGTATGAAGCGCGCCACGCTTATAAGCAAGAGGCTACGGGGCATCTAGGAAAAATGACCATTCTTCTTCTTATTAGATCGTTCCATAGAGCCATGTTATAAGATTTTCTCCTCCCTAATTGTGTGTTATGATTTCAGTGATGCTGCCAAAGAGAAAAGCTACAGCCACCCAGAGAGGCAAGGCTATGATAGAAAGGCGGATGGAAAGCGAGACACCGAATAATATAGAAGAAGGTGAATCTCATAATGAGGCTCCATCAAATACCTCTCACACTCCGCCTAATCTAGAAGAGCGAGAGGGGGCTTCAGCTCCGACTCCTATACCTCCAGTTCCTTCACCGAGTGCTTCGGGTCAACAAATGACTGAAGCTATTTAGTTATTGACACAGTTAGTTGCTGCCCAAGCACAACGGAAGGGTATGGGTTCAGGTGACAGGGCGACTAGTGCTAGAGCCCGCGATTTCATAAGTTTAAATCCACCAGAAATTTACTGGTCAAAGCCGGATGAAGACCCGTAAGGTTTTATTGATGAGATGCTGAGAATACTGAGAATCATCCATGCCTCCGATACTTAATCTGTAGTTAACATCTTATAGACTCCGGGATGTGGCGGTTCTTTGGTATAATAACTGGATATCTTCAAGAAAGGAAAATGCACCTCCCCCGGTTTGGCACAAATTTGTAGATGCTTTTCTTCATCATTATTTTCCACCCGAGGTTCGGAGGGCCCGTGTGGATAGGTTTCTGAATCTAAAGTAAGGGAATATGAGTGCTCGGGAGTATAGCCTTCACTTTAATTCATTAGCTAGATACGCTCCGATTATGGTGGCTGATATGGGAGATAGAGTGCATAGATTTGTGAGTAGCTTAGGGCCGCATCTGTTTAAAGATTGCTTGACAGCTTCATTGCAAGAGGGGATGGATATTTCTCGTATGCAGGCCCACACCCAGAACTTAGAAGAGCAGCAACATCCGTAAAGGGGTGAGCGCGATGTTGATAGAGGGCAGAGTAAGAGGGCCAGATCTGTTATTGCTGGCAGCGACTATAGAGGGGATCGAGGCAGTCATATTCTAGAAATTCAGGCCAGTCGGCGACTAGTGCACCCCCTCGGTTTACAGGTAGGAGATTTGATCGCTCTATTCATTCAGGACAGGGTCAGAGCTCGAAAGCTTTGGGTCCCCAGTTTGGGGGTGAGTATAGTCAGAGGAGACCACCGGTTCCGCGATGTAGTCAGAGTAGAAAGTTACATTCAAGACCGTGTCACCAAGATTCAGATGCTTGTTATGTTTATGGACAGACTGTGCACTTGATGCGTGATTGTCCCTCGAGGTACGGTAGAAGTGGGGTTCAGCCCACAGGATCAGCAGCGGGTTCTTCCTCATCTGTGTGCCCAATAGGGCAGACTCCCCAGATTCCAGTAGGCCGTGGTAGGGGCAGAGGGGGAGCATCCAGTTCAGGTAGCGGCAACCCCGTATTTACGCTCTAGCCGGATGTCAGGATCTTGAGTCTTCCCCAGATGTGGTTATAGGTATATTGACTATATTCTCTCATAATGTTTATGCGTTGATTGATCCGAGTTCCACATTGTCTTATATCACTCTGTATATTGCTGATCATATTGGGGTGAAACCCGAGTCGATTAAACCTTTTGAGGTATCCACTCTGGTTGGTGATCCCGTAATAGCTAGACAAGTATACAAGAATTGTGTAATTGTGGTATGTGATCGTCAGACTAAAGTTGATTTAGTTGAGCTGGGAATATTAGATTTTGATGTGATTATGGGTATGGATTGGTTGGCCTCTCGTTATGCCAATGTCGATTGCCGAATGAAAGTAGTTCAATTCTAATTCCTGGGAGAGCCCGTGCTCGAATGGAAAGGTAATACAGCGTCTCCCAGAGGTAGGTTTATTTCCTACCTTAAGGTGAGGAAGATGATCGCCAAAGGTTATATATATCACCTAGTCTGAGTTCATGACACTGAAGCAAAGCCGCCGACTTTTCAATCCGTCCCAGTAGTAAATGAATTTTCGGATGTATTTCCAGATGAACTTCCAGGCCTTCCTCCGGAGAGAGAGATTGACTTTGCTATTGATTTGTTACAGGATACTAAACCAATCTCTATTCCTCCTTACGGAATGGCTCCTGCAGAATTGAAAGAGCTAAAGGCACAACTAAAAGATTTGCTCGAGAAGGGATTTATTAGACCCAGCTCATCACCGTGGGGAGCACCTGTCCTATTTGTGAGAAAGAAGGATGGTTCCCTACGGATATGCATTGATTATTGGCAGTTGAACAAGGTAGCGATAAAGAATAAATATCCGCTTCCAAGGATCGATGATTTGTTTGACCAATTACAGGGTGTCAAATGGTTTTCCAAAATTGATCTAAGGCAGGGTATCACCAAGTGAGAGTTAGAGAAGAAGATATTCCCAAAATAGCTTTCAGAATGAGATATGGCCACTACGAATTTCGGGTGATGTCATTTGGGTTAATGTTATGCCCCGTATATTTATACGTTGAATTATCCGCAAGCAAATCGACTCAAGTTAAAGGCAGAATCATTTTTGGACAAAAAAGTAGAAACTTTTAATTTTCAATTTTAATTAGAACACAAATTGTTTATAAATTTTATTTAGTGTAGAAATATTATTGGAGATTAGGGATTAATTAATTATGATTAAATTATTAAGTAGGTATTAGTGATTAATTAAGTTGGCTAATTATATAATTAAAGTGGGCCCCACCCGATTCTTTAATTAAAAGAAATAATAATAATAATAAAAAAAACAAATGTATCAAGGTGATGATTCACCATGGTGGGAACGTGGAGGGACATTAGAATTCATATAAATAGCCTAGCCAATGATCAAAGTTAGCATTCATTTTAAGTTTTTTTGCAAATTGAAGCCTAAGAGAAAACAAAAAAGGAGCAGCCATGGCTGCTACTGTTCACGGCCAGCCATGGCTGTTTTAAAAAAAAGAATTGCTTTGATTTAATTCCACGGTGATTTACAAGTTCAAGGAGGGGATAGCAACATTGGATATTGAATCGAGGAAGAAGAAATTGCGAAATTGGAGCAATTAACAGAAGAAATTCCTCCGAGAAAATTTTGGCTAAAAGAGCGACAAGACGAACGGGTTTGCGAATAGTCGCTAACAGGTATGTAAAGCTGTCCCTTCTTTCTTTTGCATGCCTTAGATTTAAGTGATGAAGGATATGAGCTTTGGGGTAATCCTATTCATAAGTCTTGAGTGTGTTTCATAATTCTTATTCACTTCTTGATGTTAGAACTCTTAAGTGATTGAGCTCCCCTCTTCAGTTTCCTATATGATGGATAATAGTCGATATATATATACGCTCCTATTCTGTTCCGAAGGGAACACCCATAAGGTGCCAGTTGATTTGTGTATATGGTTTTACTAAAGATTTCAAGGAAATTAGTTTTGTACTAAAGGAAACATAAAGTTTGATTTTCAAACCACTCCGAAGGGGGTGCGAGATTTTACTATTTCATTTGATTTACGATTTATGTTTACATTCCATAGCATCATCTCTTTGTGTGGGTATTTGTGGATTAAGTTGTGTTGACATGGTTGTGATATTAAGCCGGAAGCGTCTGCCCGAAGGGGCCATCATTATTAAGCCGGAAGCGGCTGCCCAAAGGGGCCATGATTATTAAGCCGGAAGCGGCTGCCCGAAGGGGCCATTATTATTAAGCCGGAAGCGGCTGCTCGAAGGGGCCATCATTATTAAGCCGGAAGCGGCTGCCCGAAGGAGCCATCATTATTATGCCAGAAGCGGCCATCCGAAAGGACTATTGTGTTATTAGCCGGAAGCGGCTACGAGTAAGATATTCTATATTTATATTGTGTATGCTAGAATTTGTGTAGGAGACCACATGACATGGTTTAAAATGCTATTCCAAGTTACTCCCGGGTTACTTTCTAAACTTGCTTACTGTTGCGCTTTTCCTTATTTTATGATTCAGCACTGCCTTACATAATCAGTACATATTCCGTACTGACCCCCTTTCTTCGGGGGGCTGCGTTTCATGCCCGCAGGTGCAAATCCTCGCTTTGGTGATCCGCCAGCTTAGGATTCCCTTTCTGCTGTCTTGGAGAGCTCCGTTGTTCCGGAGTCTAGACTTTTGGTTTGAATCTTATGATATATATATATATATATGTATATGTTATCCAGGGGTACGACGGGGCCCTGTCCCGTCATATTTCGCTACTCGTACTCTTAGAGGTCTGTAGACATGTGTGTGGGTTGTGTATAAGTTCTGTTCAGCTGTGTATATACGATGTGCTATGATATGATGTCCGTCTGTAGTGACAGCCTTGTCGGCTTGCATATGACATGGTATTGATATGTAGTGGCAGCCTCGTCGGCTTGCGTATCATTTTATGATTTTATCAGTTGTGACTCCTCGGGAGACAGTTTATCTGAATATACGTACATGATGACGTTATGAACCGTTAGAGTTCTTTTGTGAGTTTCCATATTGTTCATAGATTCAGCTTGATTATATTAAACAGGTTCGTATACGGGTGTCCAGTTCGGGCACTAGTCATGGCCCACGGGGTTGGGCCGTGACAAAAGTGGTATCAGAGCAGTTCGTCCTCGGAGTGTCTACAGACCGTGTCTAGTAGAATCTTGTTTATCGGTGTGTTGTGCACCACATCTATAAACAGGAAGCTACAGGACATTTAGGATATTACCTTTCTTTCATATCTAAGATCGTGCGATAGAGCCCAGCCATAGGAAATGAAATTCTTTATACTAACCTTTGATTTCAGCTGAAGAACGACATCGACAGAAGGAAGCGACTGATGATATTAGAAGTTACAAAGTACATAGGTAAGTAACGGTGCGAAAGAGGTATGTTGGATAAGGTAAGAATATTGAAATATGATTGAAATGTAAAGTTGGAAGAATGAAAGAGAAAGTAGATGGGAAGCTATAACAGGACAAATCGTTAAAGGATCAGGTACGTCTCGAGGTGCGATATGCGAAGTAAGTTCCGACATCTTTATACTTTTTACTGGAAATTGGGAGCCCTGTATGGCTATGATACGATAAGATATATGCGTATGTAAGTTGGCCCTATGAGGCATTGTTGGTTTTTCCTGCGTGCAGGTTTTGGGATAGTAAGAAGTATAGAGGAAACTCTGCCAAAATTTTCCCAGAAATAGAAAAAGAAGTAGTAGTATGATTGAGGTAAAAGTACGGAGAAGGAAGAATTATGACAAGTTATGAAGGTATTAGTAAGACAGCTAGTGAGATACTAAGGGTAAGATCGATCAGAAAGGGTGAAGAGTTAAGTACGCCTAGTTCATGGAGTGTAATTAAAACATGTTGAGAATTGTGAATAAGATTAGGAAGTGTTATGTTATCAGATGGATTACGAACAGGCTGTAATGTGAACACCATAAGGATTGCCATAGAAATGAGTAAAGCCAGCAATAAACGGATAGAAACCAAGATGGTATTTGAGACAGTGCTGAGAATTATTGGCAAAGACCTTAGATAATATGAAATCAGAAGGTGGATACTTATAAACAGGAAAGAATACGACAAGAGAATGGTAACGAATAACTTAAGAGATGTTCTGAAAGATACCAATGCTATGCTGGATTAGAGGTTAAGATGTTGACAACGGAGTTATTGGCTAATGATATTGAGACATATAGGTAGTAAAGGAGAAAGGATAGGGAATCCCTCCTATAGTAGGATATGAGAAAACAAAATGGTGAATAGAGGAAGGGGAAAGGGTATGGCGAAATAGACAGCAAGTGAATTTTAGTACAATAAGATATGTAGAACAGAATACACCAGGAGAAGAGCAAAGACAACGACGTGGAATAATTACCTCGAAAAGAAACAAAAAGAGGAATGATTACAAGAATGACTATGTAAAGACCTGGAATGCATTATAATGAATTAAAGCGAATCGACAAATGAAAGAGGTATGTGAAGGGCATAGTTAACTAAGAGAACACTTGAGAAAGTATTGGGAATTCAGAGTCAGTCCAACATTCGAGGACGAATGTTCTAAAGGGGGGAAGGATGTTATGCCCCGTATATTTATACATCGAATTATCCGCAAGAAAATCGACTCAAGTTAAAGGCAGAATCATTTTCGGACAAAAATGTAGAAACTTTTAATTTTCAATTTTAATTAGAACACAAAGTGTTTATAAATTTTATTTAGTGTAGAAATATTATTGGAGATTAGGGATTAATTAATTATTATTAAATTATTAAGTAGGGATTAGTGATTAATTAAAATTCATTAAGTTGGCTAATTATATAATTAAAGTGGGCCACACCCGATTCTTTAAATCCATGGTGATTTACAAGTTCAAGGAGGTGATAGCAACATTGGATATTGAATCGAGGAAGAAGAAATTGCAAAATTGGAGCAATTAAGAGTAGAAATTCCTCCGAGAAAATTTTGGCTAAAAGAACGACAAGACGAACGGGTTTGCGAATAGTCGCTAACAGGTATGTAAAGCTATCCCTTCTTTCTTTGGCATGTCTTAGATTTTAGTGATGAAGGATATGAGCTTTGGGGTAATCCTATTCATAAGTCTTGAGTGCGTTTCATGATTCTTATTCACTTCTTGATGTTAGAACTCTTAAGTGATTGAGCTCCCCACTTCAGTTTCCTATACGATGGATAATGGTCGATATATATACGCTCCTATTCTGTTCCAAAGGGAACACCCATAAGGTGCCAGTTGAGTTGTGTATATGGTTTTACTAATGATTTCGAGGAAATTAGTTTTATACTAAAAGAAACATAAAGTTTGATTTTCAAAACCACTCCGAAGGGGGTGCGAGATTTTACTATTTCATTTCATTTACGATTTATGTTTACATTCCATAGCATCATCTCTTTGTGTGGGTATTTGTGGATTAAGTTGTGTTTACATGGTTGTGATATTAAGCCGGAAGCGGCTGCCCGAAGGGGCCATCATTTTTAAGCCGGAAGTGGCTGCCCGAAGGGGCCATTATTATTAAGCCGGAAGCGGCTGCCCGAAGGGGCCATTATTATTAAGCCGGAAGCGGCTGCCCGAAGGGGCCATCATTATTAAGCAGGAAGCGGCTGCCCGAAGGGGCCATCATTATTATGCCGGAAGCGGCCATCCGAAGGGACTATTGTGTTATTAGCCGGAAGCGGCTACGAGTAAGATATTCTATATTTATATTGTGTATGCTAGAATTTGTGTAGGGGACCACATGACATGGTTTAAAATGCTATTCCAGGTTACTCCCGGGTTGCTTTCTAAACTTGCTTACTGTTGCGCTTTTCCTTGTTTTATGATTCAGCACTGCCTTACATATTCAGTACATATTCCGTACTGACCCCCTTTCTTCGGGGGGCTACGTTTCATGCCCGCAGGTGCAGATCCTCGCTTTGGTGATCCGCCAACTTAGGATTCCCTTTCTGCTGTCTTGGAGAGCTCCGTTGTTCCGGAGTCTAGACCTTTGGTTTGAATCTTATGATATATATATATATATATATATATATATATATATATATATATATATATATATATATATATATATATATATATGTATGTATATGTTATCCAGGGGTACGACGGGGCCCTGTCCCGTCATATTTTGCTACTCGTACTCTTAGAGGTTTGTAGACATGTGTGTGGGTTGTGTATAAGTTCTGTTCAGCTGTGTCTATATGATGTGCTATGATATGATGTCCGTCTGTAGTGACAGCCTTGTCGGCTTGCATATGACATGGTATTGATATGTAGGGGTAGCCTCGTCGGCTTACGTATCATTTTATGATTTGATCAGTTGTGACTCCTCGGGAGACAATTTATCTGAATATACGTACATGATGACGTTATGAACCGTTAGAGTTCTTTTGTGAGTTTCCATATTGTTCATAGATTCAGCTTGATTATATTTAACAGGTTCGTATACGGATGTCCAGTTCGGGCACTAATCATGGCCCACGGGGTTGGGCCGTGACAGTTAACTAATGCCCCGGTGGTGTTTATGAATCCGATGAATAATGTATTCAGGCCTCTCTACATCTTTTTGTCATTGTGTTCATTGATGACATTCTAATATACTCTTGGATGAAGGCAGAGCATGCAGACCATTTACATATTGTCCTTGGAATTCTTCGGACTCGATAACTGTTTCCAAATATTCAAAATGCGAGTTTTGGCTTCTGTGACTTTTCTGGGCCATGTTGTCTCAGTAGACGGTATTCGAGTTGATACTCAAAAAATTGAAGCTGTGAAGACTTGGCCAAAGCCCATAACACCTCCAGAAATCCGTAGTTTTCTGGGATTAGCAGGTTATTATAGAAGATTTGTGGAACGGTTTTCCTCTATTTCAGCACCATTGACGAAGCTAACTCAGAAATCAACGAAGTTTCAATGAACTGATGCTTGTGAACGCAGTTTCCCTGAATTGAAGGATATATTAACTTCAGCCCCAGTCCGGATGTCACGACCCAAACTGGAGGGCCGCGACTGACACCCAAGACCCTATTCGGCCGAGTGCCATACTACCATTCCATCCATGAGTCACAACTTTTTGTTAACCTTTAATCTATGAAATGACGCTTCTGTCAGGTACAGAAAAACTTTTCAATAAAACACTTTTGTAAAATCAGGGACTTCTCCCTTATCGTTAATGCGAGAAAACCTTTAGTCACAAATAAAATCTTTATAAAGGAAACAAAGCATAAAGACACATCGACCTATATGGTCGCTTTACAGAACTGTCGACTCCTTGACGCCCTATCCACAGGATACTGTTTGCAAAGTCTCTAACATATACAAAATTCCATAACATAAGCACTTTGACTCGGCAACACTCCGAACTGAGATGGAGCTCACCAATCCACCTGATAGCCTGGGAACATCCTATAGCCAATGTCTTCTACTCGTCTGTACATACCTGCGTGGCATGAAATGCAGCGCCCCCAGGCAAAGGGACGTCAGTACGAACAATGTACCGAGTATGTAAGGCAGAATTGAAACAATATATCTCGACTCTGATGATAAAAGAGTAACAGATTCAACCTGTACCTATAGCCAACTTTGATAAACATGTACGTGCATATGAACTTTTAATGCAGCATGAGTATGTGTATAAATATATATATATATATATATATATATATATATATATATATATATATATAATGCATGCCTTCACACTGCTCGCAACCCTTTCGGGCATAATAGCATAATGGCCCCTTCGGGCATCATAATCATCGTATACAAGCTGATCAGGTGGTTTGCGTATATAACGCCTTAGCCCTTATCCCTTCCCCATGAAATGATGTCGTGCATGTATGTAAATATGCAAATGCTTGAAAATCTTTGAAAACCATCTAAAGACTCCCTTCGGAGAAACTTTAACGCAAAACGGGAACTTCTTCCCTTATTCATTTGTCTCCTTCGAGACCCCAAAATTTAAATGTAAAATGCATAGGAATTAGACAACATTATGAAATTGCACAACTTATGGACACCCCTTCGGGACTTAAGAGGTCAAAGATACGAATACTCCTACAGTGTCTAGGAATAGAAAATTTTGAGTTCGTTTATTTGCTGGGTTCGTTTAGATAATAAGGATCTTCATCACTACCATAATCATCACCACTATCATGTATCACTTTGAAATCACCTATAACATAAACTGAGGCCATATGTTATATAACACGCTCAGACATAAGCTGAGGTGTTATGTCCCGTGTTTTCGTATAATTGGAAATCGAGAAATAATTGCGATTTGTTTGTTAAAAAGGAAATGATTTAATTTTTGTGAATATGACTATGTTGGTTGTGAAATCTTTAAATGCTAAGACCTCGGGAAAGGCCAAGGGTAAATTTGGAACTTCGTAAATTAGTTTCGGGAATTTCAAAACGGGGCATTTTAAGAATTGGGCCCAAGAAATTACAATGCAAATGAAGCCCAAACAAATGAAGAGGGGGCCGGCCATAGTAGTGGCCCAAGCCCATTTTTAAAGGGGCATGTGCTATGCACATGACCCCTAAAGTAGATATATACATGGATTACACTTGAACTTATCACAAAATTAGAAAAAAAATCAAGAACTCACCAAAAAGGGGTTCGGCCGAAGTGAAAAAAAGAAAAGAAGAGAAAAATTCCAAGCTTGTGTGGTGATTCAAAAATCTTGGTTTCTACATATTTGTGAAGTACTCAAGACGCTCTCCGACGTGGTATAAATAGTTTGGCACGAGGACGACGTTTTCGACAAGTCGGGTTTTCAAGGAAAGGTAAGAATTTTGCCCCTTTTATGTTATAGAATTGATGTGAATGTGTTAAGCATTGGAAGTAGATGGAGATCCCGTAATTTTAACGTAAATAGAAAGTTGTGGGTGTGTGTGTGTAGTGTGTTTGGCCGTGAGTTATGGAAGGAAAGAAATGGTTTGAATTGATCTTGTTTAAGTTGGCATAATGTGTTGTTGTGACCCTTAGATCGTAAATGATTGATTGTTGAATTAAATTGGCGGTGGAAAACGAATTCGGATATTATCGGAAAGTGTATATCCTTGGTATTCTTATGTATATCAATGTATATTTTGGGGTGCTATAGACTTTAGATATGAATCTATATCGATGTCGACGAATTCGGATTGAAACGACGTTAATTAGAATGTTCGTCGTGAATTTTAATGTTTTGAAGAATTATGGAACTAATGGATTTTGGTGCAATTTCGTGTATGGTTTGAATTGTAATGAGAATGTGGTTGTATAAGTTTGAATGTGGGAATGAATACAAATAGGTAGATATAGAATTGGAATTTTGAAAGTTTGAATGGAAAGTTGCCAACTTAAGAAATCATGTAGGACTTTGAAGCTAGAGTGAATTGATTGTTGTTTACATTGTTTGGTTGATGTGTGGGCTGTTGTGGTTGGTTAATTTGAGCCGATCTACGCCTCGGGGATGTTAGATTTATAGGGGAAATGCTGCCGAAATTTCGGTAGGCAAATATGGAGTTAAAGGCATTTTTGAGCCTAAGAATCTCAATTGGTAACTTTGACCATTTGCAGATTTTTGACGAAACGGGACTGGACTTTTGGAAGAGCATACGACGTCTGTGAGGTATGTAAAGCTTCCCAATTCTTTATTTGGCATATCTTAGTGTGTTAGTTGAATATGAGACCTTCCGGAGCATTTCTGCTCCTCGAAACCCGATCCACAGGAAAGTTACTATTCATTCAATTTGATTGAAGCCTAAAGGCTCCCTTTTGGCTAGAATGCCATTATTCGTCCGAAACCTATCGAAATGTGGTCGGGTAACCTAGAAATGATTATGTATGACCCTTGGCATATTACTGCTCGTAAAAATATGTTCGCCACCTCACTTCGACTCGAGGTGGGTCCGCTACCCCAAAATGCCCGATTTGCCCTTCGGGCCATCTTTGAGAATAGAGTTGAACGTACCACTTCTGATCTTTGGAACATCCTTCCACGGGGTATGTTTGGACTATCCTATGCACTAATCCAGGTTTTGAACTATATGGACCATTTTGGAATCGTTTTGCAAAACGAAACCTTATGTCGACTAAGTATTCGACTATTTTGTAATAGGATATGATTTATGAGTTTACTTTGTTTTGAAACACTATTTTGAAATACGATTTGCATTTGTTTGCTCACGACTCCGCTCGTGCCTTATTATGACTTCGTTCACCGGTTCCCGGGCCGGTTTTGATTCGTGCGCCTTATGACAATTCGGCCGTATGCTGTGTTACGGTTCCCGAGGCTTCGCCATAGGGCCGGGTTCCGTTTGGAGTTATGCTGTGATATGGCTCGTGATGCGATACGCTCACCGATGATTATGATTATGTTCGGGGATGTACGGAGATTTGAAACCTTCTGGTGTTATGCTGTGTGTGGCGCCAGCGACGGAGTGGCGACCACGTTCTTAAGCGTTTGCATGATTTTGTTTGCATAAAATACATGTATATGATTTCGATACAGATTTTGACATACCAGTTTGTACCCCACTTTGACATTTGATTTGCTTTCGGTTTTGATCTATAATTCTGTACTCCGTGCTTTACATACTCAGTACATATTTCGTACTGACCCCCTCTCTCCGGGGGCTGCGTTTTATGCCCGCAGGTGCAGACATCGGTGATCCTCCGCAGTAGGCTTCACTTCTTGCTTTTCGGAGTACTCTTACTGGGTCCGGAGTCCACTCTTGGTACAGACTCCTCTACTCTGTATATACTTTGTATATTTGACAGTTTGGGTACGGCGGGGCCCTGTCTCGCCTTATGTTATGTTTTGAATTCGTAGAGGCCTGTAGTCATCTTTGTGGGGCGAGGGTCCTATGTGTTTATTGTCTGATTTTTCTTTCGGGTCTTAAAGCGGTCTGTTTGATATGATGGCCCCAAATGGCCCCTTTGTATATATTTGTATTTTGACCGGCGATGTCTATTCCGCCGCTTTGTTTGAGTTTGATTTGATATGACCGCTTAAGACATATTTTCGATATAAATTATGTTTGATATAACTTCTTGAAAATTCTGAAATAAGTTTGGATTCGGAAATGAATATGCGATTTGGTCTGGGTACCCAGGTAGGGTGCCAGTCGCGGCCCACGGGGCTGGGTCATGACATGAGGCCATAGCACACTCAGACATAAGCTGAGGCCATAGCACACTCAGACATAAGCTGAGGCCATATATTATATAGCACACTCAGTCACGTCATGAAATCATCTAGAAACTTAGGCTTGAAAATCACTAAGATTGGAGTCATCGTAAGATTTTTCAGAAAGTATAGACTTCTGGCATTTCAAGGAGTAAAAATATTATGGATGTCATGTATGGAATCAAAACATAGGAATCATGCCTTTGAAAGAAAGGTTTAACCTTAACATACCTGGAAGCTCGCTTCTCGACTTTCCAATCTACCTCCGGTCTTGAATTCTACATATAAAACCATTCACACTATTGTTAGGCTCACCTTCATACACTTGTCCTAAACCTTCAAATTAAACCTCCTTAAAATCTGCCAATATTCGAGCAGCATTTCCCCTGTTTATTTGCCTAACCCGAATTCATAATTCAATAACCAACAACAACAACAATACCAACATTAATAATATCATTTCTCACATCAAAGTATTCCATAAAACAGCCCACACGCTGTTTTCCAACTTCCATAACTAATCAATTCACTATACAACCATTTAACCGTTCTATCATCGTAAATAAGTAAATATCAGCATAAATAGGAAGAGATCCATACCTTTCTCCCGTTAATATTATTGTATCTTCACTTTTCCACCCTAATTTTAGGCCACAACACACCGCTATATGATTCTGCAACAATAACCATACGCTATTCGGACCGAAATTTGGAAATTATACCTGGTTTGGGTTAAAAGTTGGCTTGGGGGGTTGGAGAGAAGTCTCCAGATTTTTGGAGAGGTTTTTGGGGTGTTTGGTGAAGAAAATAGGGGGTTGTCCCCTTTAAATAAAGCTCCAGAATCTGCCTGCACCGCCTCTAAAATCGTTCAGCGCGATCGCGGTGCCTTCTGGCGCGTTCGCATAGGCTTAAATATTCTGCCTGCGCGTTCGTTCAGTAAAAAGGTCATAACTCTTGATCCCTATGTCGTGTAAGGGCCCACGACCTATGGTTGGAAATATCTTTCAATTATACAAAACTTTAATTCCTGGTGTTTTTTCCAAATTCCAAACTTATAATATCGTTTTGGCCCCTCCAAGTCAGATCATCCGAAAATGTTTCCTCAAATCGTCCTTTTGGAGGGCCTATGCCCATATTTGGCTTAGGAATCCTTCTTAGGACTTGCTCAACTTTTGATGTACTACTCATATATCTCTTCATATGTCCTTTATAAAACATCGACTTGTGGGCCCCGCTTAGCTTGCAGTAACGAGGGCTTCCATCGAGCAACGTACTACCTGATTTACACCATATGGTCTCCGAATGTCATATATATACATATTCTTATACTTAGATCATATAATCTTCATCACTGACCCGAGCCTAAAATTTGCTTAGCACGTTCGCGCTGAGTTGGCCCTTGGTCTCCTGCGCGTTCGCGCCACTACCTGGCGTGTCTGCGCAGGCTAATTTCCTTGCCTGCCATCCCAACTTGTAACGTCCATATCTCCTTACCCCAATGTCCTATTGAGGAGAGATTTATTGCGTTGGGAACTGGACCTCATGAACTTCACTATGGGATTTGCTTTGTTTCAAAACTCTCCATATACTAACAAATATTCTTCCTCCAAGTTGGGCCAAAATTGCTCCTCATATTTTCTCCAAAGTCTGACAAACTTAATTTCCTTTATTCACTTGCCCGCCAATCCTTTAGGTACTTCTCATACATGATCTTAAACCCTTACAGCCATAAAATAGGCACATATCACTTCAGTGTTCACAATTAAGCAGTTAACACCTATGGAACTTCACGTCCGAACTACGAGGTGTAACATTCTTCCCCTCTTAAAAACATTCCTCCTCGAATGTTATAGTTACACATCCACGATGTTTTTACTGATGTCTTGAAGTGACTGTCCTTCTCTTATACTCCGATCACCTTATTTTTAACACAGGTTGGTTAACCTCTTCTCTCACAATAATCTCCAACCGTGAGGTTCACACGCTTCTAATTTCCCTCCAACTGTTCTAGTTCCTCATCCTTCCTTTATGTCTAAACGTGTAGGTCTCCTTAGCACATTTCCCAGGGGGGTCACCCATCCTATTACTACTCTGGCCCAAGCATGCTTAACCTCTAAGTTCTGATAGGATCAGGTGCATTAGTGCTAGTATGATCACATCCATCCTACTGTGTGGCCTTTATCACGTGACCTAAAACAAGTTGAAGTTCTAACGGATCCCAAGAAAAATTCCGGTCATGCATCTCCCTCCGAATTGGAAAAGTTCCTCATGTTACTGACCACGCAAATGTTGTTTTAGTCTTTGGAACTCCCTATTACTTCTCGATTTTCCCATTGTCGGGTGTCATAATTTATCTAATACCTTAGTCAGTCCTTGTGCTCGTACTCAAGCTTACTTGCTTCCCCTCTTAAAAGCTTTACCTTATGGTGTTGTATCCTATTGCCATTCTCAATCGAAATTTCATCCCATAATAATAATCCTTTCGTCATGACTTTTGTTCTTTCACTTACGAATCCTTCAAGTTCCCTACTTGTCATTACCCAAAATACTACTTTAAATCTCAAATCTTGTCTATAATAATCCCTAGGGATACTCGAAACGATGATGTACCTAACTATCGGTCCAGCCGGAATAGTACTTTTTATTCCAATAATTAATGGCCAATGTCCACTTGTAGTGTCCTCTTCATCTTATCATTCCATATCATCTGGTCCCATACTTTCCCATTAATCAATTCGTAGCCATCATCGACGTATAATCTTTGTGATCTCCTAAATCTGTGGTCCTTGTCCTTCTTTGGTCCTTGTCCTTTAATAAGAATTTTTTTTGTTGGAGGATTTTGGCAGAATGCCCATTATTTACCACCTTCTTAGTTCTGGTTATAAGGAAGTATAGATTGGTTCCGAAGTCCTCACATTAATCCTTGGTCACGCACAATCTTACTCTATCTCCTGTTGATTTATTCAAGCTTGATCCTATCGTCTGCTTTCCTGCTTTCATCCTTGTTACACCTTGGAAAACTCCCCGTTAACGTATAGTGAATAGGCTAGCAGAGAGCACGATGTATGTGAAGTTTCAATAAGTAAGAAATGGCGTTGGATGACCCTAATCGAGACTCAAAAACAATTAACGTAATGGAAGAAAGTTGTTAAGGAAAACAAAGGACATATTATGTGTCGGGTAAGAATTTTGGGCGACGAGTTAATGATGGCATAATGACGTCTTAGAGAAGAGTGATAACGTCCCTTAGATTGGTATTGAGGTGCAAAACAAGTATCAAGAAGGTTCTATAAGGATTGGAGATCAAACGAGTTGACGAGAACGAAATCGGAACAACTGGGCACTATACGGCCCAATATAGGGACCGTATAAAATATATTGGCCGTATGTTAGGCCTTATATTTAGCCAAGGGGGACATCACCTACTGGACCAAACATACGGCAACACATACGGCCCGTAAAAAATGTACGGACCGTATGTTGGTCCGTATGTCTCGGCCGGGACAGCTTTCATGATTTAATATAAGGACCCTCCGTTCATTATATTTCATTTCATCTCACTCCTCCACACACCAAGAAAACCTATATAACCTTCTCCATCATTCATCCACAAGGATTCAAGGGAAAACCAAGATCAACTACACCAAATCTATGAAAATAAGTGTGTGAAACCTAGCAAAAGTTCATCTACACCTAGAAATCTCAAGGGAAGTGAGTTAGGGTTTTAGTGCAAGAAGATAAGTTCTACTCAAGGGTTGTTCATCCATCATCGAAGGTGAGTTTTATGGTTATTCCATGGTGTTTAAGGTATTGGAAGGTTAAGACACATGAATGGTAGAAAGACATAGGAAATGGGTCATGAATGAGTGAATAGTATCATTGTTGAACAATAGTTTGGGATGAATTATGAATATTGGTATGTTATGATTGTGAATATGTTATAAATGACATTTTGACCATGGAATAGGTATGATATATGATAAAACGCGATAAGGAGCTATAACCATAATTGTGGAGAAATTGAAGGGGAAATGGTGAATTGTGGTGAATGTAGATAAATGATGATTGTTGTTTGCGATATTGTGAATGTTGTTATGAATGTTTGTGAGTTGATATAGAACATGGGAAAAGTTGTAGAAACATTGGAAATGCTGCCCAATTTTCCCTAGAAATAGTAACACGTTCTTATAGCCGATTAACTAATGTTAATGCGAATTCTCTTGAGGGTAGAAACATGGGCGTTGAAGGAGCGCAAGCAAGCGCTAAACTAGTTAAACGGAAAAGGTATGTAAGGCTAATCCCTTCCATCAAAGGCACGAATCTTTCAAGTTTTCCAATGATCATCTTATACGATGGAGACTATGAGTTCGTAAATACACCAAACTACATACGCACATGATTAAGAAAGGAAATACGATACGAGCATGATAATGATGATGGTGAACATAAGTATGAGAAATCCTAGTGTATAATAAGGTGTCCACGAAGCTAATAATTCTAAGTATGGTTTCATCGATGCTTCTCTTTGCACACACTCAGCTTAAATTGTTCGTTCCTTCAAGGTGAGATATGGTGTTGATGATTACTCTATAATATAATCGGGGGATCACGACCTTATGTCACCCCGACGTAGCCATAGTTGCCTTCAAAGTCTAATGTATGCTCTTAATGATAAATGTATAGTGATGCTGAGTCATGATAGGTCTATGAGACGATCAATAATGTAAGATTATGTTATGCCTATGAGATGTGTAAAAATGATGAATTTGTGATTGATTATATGAAGATATGATTCCACCGCGCCAAAATGGCCGGGCATGTCACCGCTAAGGCGGCCTGCATATGATTCCACCGTGCCTCAATGGCCGGGCATGTCACCGCTAAGGCGGGCTGCTATGTTTACACCGAGCCTAGAGGACCGGACATGATCACCACTAGTGGGCGGCATATGATGGTTACCCAAACGCGGGTTAACGATGAGGATTATGATGTGATGATATATGTAATGGGATCACATATGCACCATGATTATATAAATATACGATATGTGTATGAAATTTATTCACCTATGAAACTCATACAGGTTATATCTTTCTCTTATGGCTCATGATCCATCTATTATATTTACTTCATTCTTGTCTTACATACTCAGTACAATGTTCGTACTGACGTCCGTTTTCATTGGACGCTGTGTTCATGCCCACAGGTAGACAGGGAGGTGAGCTCGATCCAGACTCGTAGGAGCTGTTAGCTGATTGAGAGTACTCCATTGCTCCGGAGGTGCTTGATTGTTCTTTTGTGTATATTTGTAGATTTTGGGCACGACGGGGTCCTGTCCCGTCCATTTGTCTAGTACTCTAGTAGAGGCTCGTAGATACGCAGTGTGGGTTATATGGTCTCACGAGGTTACTACTATGTATATGCATATATTATTCTGATAAGCCTAAAGGGCTTTTGTATATAAAAATACTGATGTTCCCAAATGAAATATGATTTTCTTATGATTTGAGTATAAATTTGATAAAAGAGCGTTAGATAAGTATGATGAGTAACAGAACGAGCGGTGCTTGGTGGTTAGCCCCGGGTACCCGTCACGGCCCCCAGTCAGGTCGTGAGAAAAGTGGTATCAGAGCAGTTCAGTCCTAGGAAGTGTCTACGAGCCGTGTCTAGTAGAGTCTTCTTTATGGTGTGTTGCGTGCCACACTAATAAACAGGAGGCTACAGGGCATTTAGGAAAAATGACCATCTTTCTTCTTATGAGATCGTGCAATAGAGCCGTGTATAAGATTTTATCCTCCTTAATAGTGTGTTGTGATTTCAGAAATGCCGCCAAAGGGAAAAGCTACAGCCGCCCGGAAGAGCAAGACTACGACAAAAAGGCGGGTAGAAAGAGAGTCACCACCGAATGTGGAAGAGGGTGAATCACATAATGAGGCTCCATCTAACAATTCCTCCACCCCGCCTAATGTGGAAGAACAAGGGGGAGCTTCAGCTCCAATTCCTCCACCGGGAGCTTTGGGTCAACAAGTGACCGAGACCATTCATTTATTGACACAGTTGGTTGCCGCCCCGGGACAGCGGCAAAATACGGGCCCAAGTGATCGGTCAACTAGTACCAGAACCCGTGATTTTATGAATTTGAATCCTCCGGAGTTTTTCGAGTCAAAGCCGGATGAAGACCCGCAAGGTTTCATTGATGAGATGTTGAGGACATTGAGGATTATTCATGCCTCCGAGACTGAATCTATGGAGCTGGCATCCTATAGACTCCGAGATGTAGCGGTATTATGGTACAATAATTAGCTAGCGTCAAGAAAATAAAATACGCCTCCTCCCATGTGGCAAGAATTTGTAGATGATTTCATCTGACATTATTTTCCACCCGAGGTCCGCCGAGCTAGAGCGGATAGGATCTTGAATCTAAAGCAAGGAAACATGAGTGCTCGGGCATATAGCCTTCAATTTAATTCCTTGGCTAGATATGCCCCGACTATGGTGGCCGATATGGGAGACAGAGTGCATCGCTTTGTGAGTGGCTTAGTGTCACGACCCAGCCCCGTAGGCCATAACTAGTGTCCTAATTGGACACCCAAAACCACTCGCTTACCAAATCAACATATCAAAGACTTATTCAAATTTAACATACGTTATTCATGCGGATACTGTGAACAGACATCATCTTAAGCGGTCACCTGTAACAGAAATATCAAACCAAAAGCCGGCAGGCTGGCGGAATACACATCGCCCGAATATACATACATATACAAACATATGGGCCGTTTTGGCCATAATAGCAAACAGGACCGCTTAAGGCACATATCGCAAACATAGTCGAACAAACGCGACCCATGATCCACATATATGTCTACAGGCCTTTACAAACCATAACAAAAACATATGACGGGACAGGGCCCCGTCGTACCCTCAAATAGTCATATATACAGAAATATGTATGACAAAAGATATGTACCAAAATATGAGCTCCGGATCAAAGGAGAACTCCAAATAGCAGAATAAGTGTCCTACACTGGCGGGTCACCAGAATGAACGTCTGTACCTGCGGGCATGAAACGCAGCCCCCGAAGAAAGGGGGTTAGTACGAAATATGTACTGAGTATGTAAAGCATGAAATGCAGTAATCCAAATCAGAACTGAAGTGAGAAGTACGGAAAATGGATACAGAATTAGTATATCAAAACCTGTGCTGAAAACATAAATAATGCAAATAAAAATCATGCATCGGGCTCAAGAACGTGGTCGCCACTCCGACGCTGGCGCCACAACACATCATACTCCAGAAGGTTTCAAATCTCCATACAATCCGCGAACATATCGTATCATCATAACATATCATAACATCAGAACACATCGTATGCCATATCACATCATAAGGCCGTATATAAGCGGTACCAAGCCCTATGGCGAGGTCTCGGGAACCGTAACACATCATACTGCCGAATATAACATAGTGCGCACGATCACAAAACCGGCCTGGGATCCGGCGAACGATATCATAGTATGCACGAGCGGAGTAGTGAGGAAACCATGTGCATATAAGTACATAAATAAATTTCAAAACTAGATGGACAAATATATTTACCGACATCTGAAGGCTCAAAAATAAGATTCGGGTCAATCGGAATTAGTATAAGAAAGTTACGAGCTTTTGAAGTACAGAACCTTCTGACAAACATTTCATAAGCCATACTTGAAAATTCAAGTATCATTCATATTAGAAAACTTTCGAACATCATTATGGATCAAATATTCATATTAGGAAACTTTCGAATAACATTATGGATCAAATCAAATGGAGACTTTTGGACCATATTTACGTACCAAAATATTCATCAAAGACTTTAGCCATCTCGATTTTCATTCGAACAACATTCGGAAACATAACAACTAGAGTCTTCGAATATCACAAATATGTATCAAGCCATATGAAATAGCTTATGGAAGTCAAAGATGTTAGCCATCCTAGTGGCTCTAAGAGTAGGATTTTCTTTATAAGCATACATATAAATTTTTGTTCATTTCAAATGGATCATGCCAAAAGAAGGAAATGTAGGCTTTACATACCTCGATCGCTCGCTAACCAAATCCTGACTCAAGTCTCGGGCTCTCCAATATCTACAGTAACGTTATCAATTACCAAACATTAGCTACAAGTACTTAGAAATCCAATTCTAACTTGTATTTGTCTACAGAAATTTTGGCAGCATCTCCCCTGTAAATTCAACATCCCCGAGAATTTAACTCGGCCAAATTTAGCAACAACCATACCAACAATACCAACAACCATACTAATAACATCAAGAATCAATTTAAAGCGCATTCTAATATTTGTAATCTTCTATCTCTACGTCGCTTATCACATTCAATTCAACTACGTACATTCAAGCCAATATCAACGCTCAGATATTCATTTCTAATCCGAGATCATTCAAATACAATTTCAAGAACATTTCAAACTATCTATACAATATTTAAGCAATTCCACCAACACATCATGCTCCACCCGAAACTTCCAATTCCAACAAGGACGATAACAACACATTTCTATCTTTCAAATTCATAAACCACACTTAGCAATTCATACGTTAGCAATGTTATTCCCGCAAATACAAGAACTACATTAATGACCATGCTGTCTTCCAAAACAGCCCACAATCATCACAACTTCTACGCGAATCACCAAATTCTCATTTTCATCATAGAATACATATCAACAACCACCAAATTACTATATAAAAATTAGTTCATCTTCCCTACACTACACACACATACACGGCCACATACACTCACACATACCCATACGGCCACACCCACAACACACAAATTTCATACTTTTCATTCATTTCCACATACTATATCATATATATAAGTCTTCCATAACATAAAAAGGATAGAATTCTTACCTTTTCTAAAATTTCCACTTGCCACTAAAGTGGTTTTTTCGCTTAAATAATTATACCACGTTGAAGAGTGTCTTGAACTTAGTAAGAATTCAAGAAGAAAGGAATTTTTGGATCAAAGTTGGAAGGCTTAAAGTTTTTTCTCTCTTTCTCTTGTTGGCCGAATTCCCCTTCTTTCCTTGCTCTAACTTTTGTTTCTTGAATATTCTTGAATGGTGGCCCTTTTTATCTATTTATTTGGTCTATTAAATTAGCACATGGGCTTTGGCCCTTTTTTTTCCCATGGCCGGCCACCCCATAGATTTGGGACTCTCCTTTTTTTTTTCATTTTCCAAGCCCAATTTCTTATGGTTAATATTTTGTAAGTCATGAAACTAATTTCCAAAATTCCAATTTTGCCCTTAGCCTTCCTCCATATTTCCGCCTCAATCTTTTTCATGAACAACATATATATTAAATAAAATCAAAATATTGCCTTATCTCTTACTAGTCACAATTATTTCAAATTTTATCAAATATGCAAAATACGGGATATAACATCCTCCCCCCTTTAATACATTTGTCCTCGAATGTTAAACTAGCCTTATAGGGTCTTGTACGCATTTCGGGGGAGTTTTTTTTTATGTGAAGCACATATAAATCATTTACCAATCAATATAACCAATTAAGAAATTTAGATTACCTGTAGGCATAGGAAACAAGTGAGTATACTTCTTCTTCATCTCGTCCTCCGCTTCCTAGGTCATTTCTTCCCGGTTATTGTTCCGCCACAAGACTTTAACAGAAGGCACATCTTTGGTGCGCATTCTCCTCACCTGACGATCCAAAATAGCTACAGGTTGTTCTTCATAGGACAGTTCCTCTGTTACCTGGATATCCTCTATAGGAAATACTCTGGAAGGATCACCAATACACTTACGGAGCATTGATACATGAAATACCGGATGTACTGCTTCCAGATCGGATGGTAAGTCTAACGCGTAGGTGACCTTGCCTATTTTTCGAACAATCTGATAAGGCCCAATATATCTTGGACTGGGCTTTCCTTTTCTGCCGAATCTCATTACACCCTTCATAGGCAACACTATCAGAAATACCCAGTCACCAATCTGGAACTCTAAAGGTCGACGTCGTTTATCTGCATATGACTTCTGTCGACTCTGGGCTGCTAATAACTGCTCTCGAATGAGTTTCACCTTATCGACTGCTTGCTGTATCATATCTGGACCAATCAATTTAGTTTCACCCACGTCGAACCAACCAATCGGAGACCTGCATTTTCTACCATATAGGGCTTCATACGGCGCCATCTGAATGCTGGAATGATAACTATTATTATAAGCAAATTCATTAAGCGGTAAATGATCATCCCAACTACCTCTGAAATCAATAACACTGGCCCGTAGCATATCTTCCAGCGTCTGAATAGTACGCTCGGCCTGCCCGTCGGACTGAGGATGGAATGTTGTACTAAGACTCACCTGAGTCCCTAACCCATCCTGAAACGACCTCCAGAAGTTAGCCATAAACTGTGCACCTCTGTTGGAAATGATAGATATAGGAACTCTGTGAAGTCTTACTATCTCTCTAATATACAACCGGGCATAATCCTCAGCCGAATAAGTAGTCCTGACCGGAAGAAAATGGGCTGATTTTGTCAGCCTATCAACAATAACCCATATAGAATCATACTTCCGAGAAGTGCGCGACAAACCTGTAATGAAATCCATATTAATTATTTCCCATTTCCAAGCTAGAATTTCCATTTCCTGTAACAATCCACCGGGCTTCTGATGCTTGATTTTAACCTGTTGGCAATTTGGACACTGAGCAACGAACTCTGCAATGTCTCTTTTCATACCATCCCACCAATATAAACATCTGAGGTCATGGTACATTTTTGTGGATCCAGGATGAACAGAATACCGAGCATAATGTGTCTCTCCCATAATCTGCCACTGCAGCCCTGCAACGTTAGGTACACATAACCTGCCTCTATATAATAATACCCTGTCAGGTGAAATTTTGAACTGGGTCTTTTCCTTACCAAGGACCGCATCTTTGTACTGTACCAGAATAGGATCCTCAAACTGGCGTCGTTTCACTTCTTCCATAATGGACGATTCAGCAACTCCTCGGACAAAAACCCCAATATTTCCAGAATCGGCCAAACGGACTCCAAGACTGGCTAGCTGATGAATCTCACTAACTAATTCTTTCCTTTCTGGCTGCACGTCAGTCAAACTTCCCATAGACTTGCGGCTAAGTGCATCTGCTACAACATTGGCTTTTCTAGGATGATACAAAATATCGACATCATAATCTTTGAATAATTCGAGCCACCTTCTTTGCCGCAAATTCAGCTATTTTTGTTTAAACATATACTGAAGGCTTTTGTGATCCATATAAATATCAACATGAACCCCACATAAGTAATGCCGCCATATTTTTAAAGCATGAATTACCGCGGCTAATTCCAGATCATGAATGGGATAATTTCTCTCGTGCGGTCTGAGCTGCCGGGAAGCATAGGCTATAACTCGACCATGCTGCATTAGTACACAACCTATCCTAATACCGGAAGCATCACAATAAATAACATACCCGTTTGACCCTTCAAGAAGAGTTAAAACTGGAGCTATAATCAATTTTTCCTTCAGCAACTGGAAACTGCGTTCACAAGCATTGGTCCACTAAAATTTTACCGTCTTCTGAGTTAGCTTCGTTAATGGTGCTGCAATAGAAGCAAAATTCTCCACAAACCTCCTGTAATACCCTGCTAATCCCAGAAAACTACGTACCTCCGTCGGTGTCGTAGGCCTAGGCCAATTCTGTACAGCCTCGATCTTCTGTGTATCGACCCGAATACCATCTGCTCCGACGATATGCCCCAAGAATGCCACTGAGGTTAACCAGAATTCACACTTGGAGAACATGGCATATAATTTCTGTTGCCGATGTGTGCCAAGTACTGTCCTCAGATGATATGAAGCTCCTCTGCTGATCGTGAATAAACCAGAATGTCATCAATAAATACAATCAAGAACATGTCTAGAAACGGCCTGAATACCCGATTCATCAAATCCATAAACACTGCTGGAGCATTAGTTAGCCCAAAAGACATCACCCTGAACTCATAATGCTCGTATCGGGTCCTGAAGGCAGTCTTTGGAATATCTGCCTCTCGTACCCGCACCTGATGATAACCCGAGCGCAAATCTATCTTCGAAAAATATTTAGCACCCTGCAATTGGTCAAATAAATCATCAATCCGGGGGAGGGGATATTTATTCTTTATAGTCACCTTATTCAGCTGTCTGTAATCAATGCACATCCGCAGCGACTCGTCTTTCTTTCTTACAAACAATACCGGTGCTCCCCAGGGTGACATACTGGGTCTGATGAAGCCTTTTTCTAATAAGTCTTTCAGCTGCTCTTTCAATTCTTTCAATTCTGCAGGTGCCATTCTGTAAGGAGGAATAGATAGAGGCTGGGTATCTGGCAATACATCTATCGTGAATTCTATCTCCCGTTCAGGTGGGAGACCTGGAAGCTCATCCAGAAATACATCTGGAAATTCATTAACAACCGGAACTGACTGGAGAGTAGGTGTTTCTGCTTTAGTATCATGCACACGGACCAAATGATAAATATACCCTTTCTGAATCATCTTCCTGGCCTTGAGGTATGAAATAAACTTACCTCTCGGCGATGCTGTATTTCCTGCCCATTCTATAACTGGTTCCCCTGGAAACTGGAAGCGGACTACCTTTTTCTGACAGTCAACATTAGCATAACAAGAGGCTAATCAATCCATGGCCATGATAACATCGAATTCCATCATATCTAATTCTACCAAATCAATCTTAGTGCAACGACCACATATAATTACAGAACAATCCTTATAAACCTGCCTCGCTATAATAAAATCCCCGACCGGCGTGGCTACCTCGAACGGCTCTATAGGTTCAGGTGTTATCCTAATTTTACCAGCCACGAGGGGAGAAATATATGATAAGGTAGAACCTGGGTCTATCAATGCATATACAGCTCGAGAGAAAACCAATAGTGTACCTGTGACTACATTTGGCGACGCCTCCTGATCCTGTCGGCTAGCCAATGCATATATGCGGTTCGAGGGACCGCTAGAATCAGAAACCCCGCCATGGCCTCTACCGCGGCCCGCTGGTGCTGGTGTACCCCGCCCCATAGGGCGCATAGCAACATAAGTGGAAGATGAACAAGCAGCTGATCCCGTCGGCTGAGCTGCACCACCCGAACCACCCACCAACGGACAATCTCTCATAATATAGCCCTGGCGGCCACAAGAAAAACAGGCACCCGTAGCTCGAAAACACTCTCCTGGGTGAGACCTCCCACAATAAGAACATCGAGGCGTAGGTGTCCTCGCCTGGCTGGAACTGTTACATCCGACATTTTATTTATTCGAAAGATTTAAGATAAATTGACTTGTGATGAATAAGGCCACAATTGGACCTTACTTGGTATGCGTGTGTAGGTTATGAATGCAATGGTGTGGAATTACGAAAGGTGGCCAAGGGCAAAATTGGAATTTTGGAAACTTGCCCCGTGAATTACAATATGTAACCAACAATTTTGGACTCAAAACAAATTAAGAAAATGAGGCCCAAAACCAAGAGGCCCAACCGGCCAAGGCTTGACCCAAAGCCCATGGATTAGATAATTTCCATGTGGAATTATATATGTCATCCTTATCCTAAGAATGTTCAAGAAAAAAACAAAGAAAGAACAAGAGGTAAAGAAAAGGGGGCATTTCGGGTTTGAGAGAAGAAAAAGAAAGAAAAGAAAGAAAATTTTTGGAGCCTAATCCTTGAGTTTGAAATTCAATTCTTGTGGGAATACTACTAAGTGCAAAGTCTTCTACAACTTGGTACAATTAGTTTGGCAAGAGGACAAGTTTGGTGCCAAGTGAAAACTTGAAGGAGAGGTAAGAATTTTACCCTTTTTATGCCATGAAATATATGTATGTATGTTATAGTATGTGTGAATGAATGAAAAACTTGGAAACTTTGTGTGTTGGGATGGTGTTCATGGTGGCCGAATTTATGCATGAATTGTATGTTCAAGAGGGCTTGAATGCATGTTGTAATTTAGTTGTAGTATGATGGAAATTGTATTAGAAATGAAAGTGGAATGAATTAGTGGAAGTTGGGGAAAGTGTCATGTGGCCGTGGGGTGTAATGTTGATGATGGAATGTGAATTTTTCTCCGTTAGTATGTTAATTGTGTTAATCGTGAAGCGAATGAAAAGATAATGGATTTTGTTGTTATAGAAAAATGGCTATTAAGTTGTTGAAGGAAATTATGCAACTTGGCTATGGTTTATGTAAATATGGAAATGAAAGTAGTAAGATGCAAATTATGATTAATGTTGATGAATTTGGAAGATGGAAATGTATAATGAACTTGTATGTTGAAGGTTAGGAAAAATTGGATAAGTAGTGGCTTAATGGAAAGTTTGTATGTTTTGCATTTCCTGTGGATATCTTGTGAAAATGGTATAATATGCCTCCGACGTATGTTGTAATGATTTTGATGGATGATGAATATGAAAATAATAAGTTTGCATTGATTTGGAAGTGTTGGAAGAATTATGGCATTATATTGGAAAGTAGACTAATAGTATCATATTATGTTTTTATTGTGATTGTTGATGTTGTTGGTGATTGTTGGTGGGTTGTTGTTGAATATTCCGAGCCGAGTTAAATTCTCGGGGTGTCAAAGTTATAGGGGAAGTGCTGCCGAAATTTCGGTAGCCAAGTATAACCCAAAGATCAAAATGTTATCTTTCATGAATAGTAACTGGTAAAAGTGACCATTTGCAGTTTTTGGACGAAACGGGAATTGAGATTTGACGAGCGTAAGGCGCAATCCGGGTATGTAAAGCCTACCTTTCCTTCTTTTGGCATGTCCTAGTTATACTAGGTTAAGATCGGACCCTCGGGGATAATTCTGTTCTTGGAAATCCAAGTTTAATTTTGGCCACTATTCATTCAGCGCAATTGAAGCCTATTCCATACATTTGGTTGAAAGAATGTTCAAACCTTCATAACTTTTGCTATTGTGTCCGAAGCTCTCCGAAACTTTCGTAGATGGCTTTATGGAGCCTAAAGTCTGTGATTTGTGTCCGCCGCCTCGATTTGACTCAAGGTGGGCCTGCAAGCCCCGAGGCTTCCCTTATTTGGTTGTTTGGCTCATTTTCGTTCGATATGAAAAGTAATCATTTGCCTCTGACTCAAAGGTCCGTTTGAAATTTCCTGTATCGTTATTGAACGTTTTGTACTATGAATGATGTTAGATTTTCGGAAAATGATCTGTGAATTGCTTTTCAAAGGTTTTGCAGTTTGGAACTTCGTAACTTCCATATATACATTTTGATCGCCCTGACTCCTACCCCGAGCCTTCTGGCGTCGGTATATGCCTATATGGAATTATATGTCGTGTCTTGTAAATTACTTTTGATATGCATATGGTTTCTGCACTACTCCGTTCGTGCCATTCGCTATGATTTCGTTCGTCGGTACCCGGGCCGGCTTTGTGATCGTGCGCGCTATACCATATTCGAAAGTATGATGTGTTACGGTTTCTGAGGCCTCGCCATAGGGCCGGTTACCGTCTATGGAGTTATGATGTGATATGGCATTTGATATGTTCTGATGATGTGGTATGTGTGTGATACGATTTGTTTGGAGCCTGTACGGAGATTTGAAAAACTTCTGGAGTATGATGTGTTGTGGCACCAGCGTCGGGGGTGACCACGTTCCTAAGCCCTATACATGATTTTTTTATTTGCATTTGTACATTTATCTTCCGTACAGGTTTGATTTGCTACTTTGACGTTTGTGTTTGTTCCTTCTGACTTCAGTTAGGATTGTGATTTCTGTACCTTCTGCTTTACATACTCAGTACTTCTCCCGTACTGACCCCCTGTTCTTCGGGGGGGCTGCGTTTCATGCCCGCAGGTACAGAAGCTCGTTTGGGTGATCCTCCGGTTTAGGCTACCTATTCTGCTACTTTGGAGAGCTCCCCTTGATCCAGAGCTTAACTTTTGGTACATACCTTTTGCTGTGTGTGTTTCTGTACATTTGTGGCTGTGTGGGTACGGCGGGGCCCTGTCCCGTCATATGTTCGTATGTTCTGTTTTGTTTAGAGGCCTGTAGTCATATTTGTGGGTCGTGGGTCCGGTGTGTTCGTATGTGGTTCTTTTTTACGTTCTTAAGCGGCCCGTATGCTATTATGGCCAAGACGGCCCATAAGTTTGTACGTGTGTGTGTGTGTGCATTTGGGCGATGTATATTCCGCCACCTTTCTCATTTTGATATGACTGTCCTGCACTGGCGACCGCTTAAGATAAGTGTTTGTTCAATGCTTGTGTGACGTCTGCTATTAGTTTTGTTCGAATAACGTATGTTAAGTCTGAATGAGTCTGAATATGATGATCTGGTTTGTCGGTCTGTTTGGGGTGCCTAAGTAGGGTGCCAGTCGCGGCCCACGGGGTTGGGTCGTGACAGGAACCTCTACTCACTTGCGAACCTGAGGCTCTAGAACTCTGGCCTGCTCCTGAGTGCCCGTCACCATCAAATCATCTACCTGCAGACTGTGAATGTGCATTCCGGCCGGACTGAGGAGGATATCTGCTATACTGCTGCTGAGGCTGTCCGCCTCGAGACTCCCCTGAATAACTGGCTGATCTAGCCCTCTTGGGCTGCCTCCTGTCACGATCTCTATCAGGCTGGTGCCCTCTGTGCCGGTCCTCCACACCCTGCGCGTAGGCCTGTAATCGGGCAATGTCCATCCCAGTCTGTGACGCCATCGTCATACAGCTATCCACCAAATAATGATCCTGCCCTATCAAGTACCGATGCATCCTGTCAGCCATATCAGCCACAATGGTAGGTGCATATCTGGCCAGAGAATCAAACTCTAAGTTGTACTCTCGGACACTCCTGCCTCTCTGCCTCAGCTGTAAAAATCTGTAAACTCATCCCACACAGCTGGAGGGGCATCCTCACATCTGGACAACTCCCAAGACTCGTACCAATTAATCGCTACATCCCGCAATCTGTGTGAGGCCAGCTCGACAGACTCAGTCTCAGAAGCCCTGACCAGTCTCAGTGTGCGCTGCATCTGTCGAATGAAATCCTGGGGGTCCTCCTCGGGCTTATACCCGTAGAACTTTTGGGGATTACAGGTCAAGAAATCACGGACCCTCACACTGTCAGGTCTGTCACCATCATCACCCCCTAGCCCGCGTCTGCGAGCCTATCCTGCTACTAATGTCGTCAATAACTGTACAACATCCCTCATCGCCCCGTCCTTCGCCCCTGGCTGGGGAGCTGGAGGCTCGGGCGCTGGAGTCTCCGGAGCTAATGGTGGAGCCGCTCCAGGCTCCTCTGATGGTGGGGTGTAGCAGAACCCGCTGACTGGGGCGCAATATCGGGCATAGTCTGAGCACGAGCCCGAGTGACCGTCTGTATCTGACTGGCCTCTCCTGCCACTGCTTTGCCCATCTGGGCAGTCGTCGCCTTCTTCGGAGGCATCACTGTAAACATAACAGTCGGTCAGAAAGAAATCATCCTAATAGCATAGCTCTATCGCACGATCTAAGATCCAAAGAAAGGTAACAACCTAAATGTCCTGTAGCCTCCTGTTTATAGATGTGGTGCACAACACACCGATAAACAAGACTCTACTAGACACGGCCAGTAGACATTCCGAGGACAAACAGCTCTGATACCACTTTTGTCACGACCCAGCCCCGTAGGCCGTAACTAGTGTCCTAATTGGACACCCAAACTCACTCGCTTACCAAATCAACATATCAAAGACTTATTCAAATTTAACATACGTTATTCATGCGGATACTGTGAACAAACATCATCTTAAGCGGTCACCTGTAACAGAAATATCATACCAAAAGCCGGCAGGCTGGCGGAATACACATCGCCCGAATATACATACATATACAAACATATGGGCCGTTTTGGCCATAATAGCAAACAGGACCGCTTAAGGCACATATCGCAAACATAGTCGAACAAACGCGACCCATGATCCACATATATGTCTACAGGCCTCTACAAACCATAACAGAAACATATGACGGGACAGGGCCCCGCCGTACCCTCAAATAGTCATATATACAGAAATATGTATGACAAAAGATATGTACCAAAATATGAGCTTCGGATCAAAGGAGAACTCCAAATAGCAGAATAAGTGTCCTACACTGGCGGGTCACCAGAATGAACGTCTGTACCTGCGGGCATGAAACGCAGCCCCCGAAGAAAGGGGGTCAGTACGAAATATGTACTGAGTATGTAAAGCATGAAATGCAGTAATCCAAATCAGAACTAAAGTGAGAAGTACGGAAAATGGATACAGAATTAGTATATCAAAACCTGTGCTGAAAACATAAATAATGCAAATATAAATCATGCATCGGGCTCAAGAACGTGGTCGCCACTCCGACGCTGGCGCCACAACACATCATACTGCAGAAGGTTTCAAATCTCCATACAATCCGCGAACATATCGTATCATCATAACATATCATAACATCAGAACACATCGTATGCCATATCACATCATAAGGCCGTATATAAGCGGTACCCAGCCCTATGGCGAGGTCTCGGGAACCGTAACACATCATACTGCCGAATATAACATAGTGCGCACGATCACAAAACCGGCCCGGGATCCGGCGAACGATATCATAGTATGCACGAGTGGAGTAGTGAGGAAACCATGTGCATATAAGTACATAAATAAATTTCAGAACTCGATGGACAAATATATTTACCGACATCTGAAGGCTCAAAAATAAGATTCGGGTCAATCGGAATTAGTATAAGAAAGTTACGAGCTTTTGAAGTACAGAACCTTCTGACAAACATTTCATAAGCCATACTTGAAAATTCAAGTATCATTCATATTAGAAAACTTTCGAACATCATTATGGATCAAATATTCATATTAGGAAACTTTCGAATAACATTATGGATCAAAACAAATGGAGACTTTTGGACCATATTTACGTACCAAAATATTCATCAAAGACTTTAGCCATCTCAATTTTCATTCGAACAACATTCGGAAACATAACAACTAGAGTCTTCGAATATCACAAATATGTATCAAGCCATATGAAATAGCTTATGGAAGTCAAAGATGTTAGCCATCCTAGTGGCTCTAAGAGTAGGATTTTCTTTATAAGCATACATATACATTTTTGTTCATTTCAAAAGGATCATGCCAAAAGAAGGAAAGGTAGGCTTTACATACCTCGATCGCTCGCTAACCAAATCTTGACTCAAGTCTCGGGCTCTCCAATAACTACAGTAATGTTATCAATTACCAAACATTAGCTACAAGTACTTAGAAATCCAATTCTAACTAGTACTTGTCTACAGAAATTTTGGCAGCATCTCCCCTGTAAATTCAACATCCCCGAGAATTTAATTCGGCCAAATTTAGCAACAACCATACCAACAATACCAACAACCATACTAATAACATCAAGAATCAATTTAAAGCGCATTCTAATATTTGAAATCTTCTATCTCTACGCCGCTTATCACATTCAATTCAACTACGTACATTCAAGCCAATATCAACGCTCACATATTCATTTCTAATCCGAGATCATTCAAATACAATTTCATGAACATTTCAAACAATCTATACAACATTAAGCAATTCCACCAACACATCATGCTCCACCCGAAACTTCAAATTCCAACAAGGACGATAACAACACATTTCTATCTTTCAAATTCATGAACCACACTTAGCAATTCATACGTTAGCAATGTTATTCCCGCAAATACAAGAACTACATTAATGACCATGGTGGCTTCCAAAACAGCCCACAATCATCACAACTTCAACTCGAATCACCAAATTCTCATTTTCATCATAGAATACATATCAACAACAACCAAATTACTACATAAAAATTAGTTCAACTTTCCTACACTACACACACATACACTCACACATACCCACACGACCACACCCACAACACACAAATTTCATACTATTCATTCATTTCCAGATACTACATCATATATATAAGTCTTCCATAACATAAAAAGCATAGAATTCTTACCTTTTCTAAAATTTCCACTTGCCACTAAAGTGGTTTTCTCGCTTAAATAATTATACCACGTTGAAGAGGGTCTTGAAGTTAGTAAGAATTCAAGAAGAAAGGAATTTTTGGATCAAAGTTGGAAGGCTTAAATTTTTTTCTCTCTTTCTCTTGTTGGTCGAACTCCCCTTCTTTTCTTGCTCTAACTTTTGTTTCTTGAATATTCTTGAATGGTGGCCCTTTTTATCTATTTATTTGGTCTATTAAATTAGCACATGGGCTTGGGCCCTTTTTTTCCCATGGCCGGTACCCCATAGATTTGGGCCTCTCCTTTTTTTGGTTTTTTTCATTTTCCAAGCCCAATTTCTTATGGTTAATATTTTGTAAGTCATGAAACTAATTTCCAAAATTCCAATTTTGCCCTTAGCCTTCCTCCATATTTCCACCTCAATATTTTTCATGAACAACATATATATTAAATAAAATCAAAATATTGCCTTATCTCTTACTAGTCAAAATTATTTCAAATTTTTCTAAATATGCAAAATACGGGATATAACACTTAGGGCCACATTTATTTAAAGATTTCTTAACGGCTTCATTGCAAGATGGGATGGATATTTCCCGAATACAAGCCCTTGCCCAGAACTTAGAGGGACGACAACAACCACAAAGAAGTGATCGTGATATTGTTAGAAGGCAAAGCAAGAGGGCCAGATCTATAGGGGCAGGCAATGATTATAGAGGGGGATCAACGCAAACATATTCTAGACACCTAGGCCAGTTGGTGACTAGTGCGCCTCCGCGATTTGCAGATAGGAGATTTGATCGCTCTTTTCCTTCCGGACAGGGTCAGAGTTCAAGAGTTTCGGGTCCTCAGTTTGTGGGTGATTATAGTCAGAGGAGACCACCAGTTCCACGATCTAGCCGATGCAGGAAATTACACTCGGGGCCATGTCGCTAGGACCCAGATGCTTGTTATGTTTGTGAACAGACTGGGCATTTGATGCGAGATTATCCCTCGCGGTATGGTAGAGGTGGGGTTCAGCCCACAGGTTCGGTAGCTGGTTCTTCTTCAGTGCGCCCGGTAGGATAGACTCCCCAGACGTCTGCAGGTTGAGGTAGAGGCAGTGGGGGAGCATCTACTTCAGGTGCCACTCAGCCCCGTGTGTATGCTTTAGCCGGACGACAGGATCTTGAGTCCTCCCCGGATGTGGTTACAGGTACATTGTCCATATTTTCCCATGATGTGTATGCATTGATAGATCCGGGTTCTACTTTCTCCTATATTACTCCATATGTTGTTGGTTGTATTGGGGTGAAACCTGAGCCAATCAAACCTTTTGAGGTATCTACTCCGGTTGGTGACCCCGTGATAGCTAGACAAGTATGTAAGAATTGTGTACTTGTGATATGCAATCGCCAGAGCAAAGCTGATTTAATTGAGTTGGAAATGCTAGATTTTGATGTAATTATGGGTATGGATTGGTTGGCCTCATGTTATGCTAGTGTTGATTGCCAAATGAAAGTGGTTCGATTTCAATTTCCAACTCAAAAGACGGTGGCAGAAAAGCGGGCTGAAAGAGCACCACCACCGGTAGTAGAGGAAAGTGAGTCCCAGAGTGCGGCTCAATCTCAGTCCTCCCGTTCAGTACCTATATTAGAGAAGCGTGAGGGAGCCTCAACCCCAGCTCCAGCACCTCCAGCTCCTCCACCGGATGCTTCGGGCCAAGATGTGAAAGAGGCCATACATTTGCTTACTCAGTTGGTTGCTGCCCAGACTCAGCGGCAAAGTACAGGGCAAGGTGATAGGGACTTCATTACTTTGAACCCATGACTTCATTACTTGGAACCCTCCGGAATTCTTTGGGTCAAAGCCGGAGGAGGACCCTCAGGATTTTATTGATGGTATGTTGAGGACGCTTCGATTGATACATGCTTCGGACACTGAATCGGTGGAGTTAGTGTCGTATAGATTGAGAGATGTCTCGATCCAGTGGTACACGGTTTGGATGGCTTCACGGGGAGCCAATGCACCTCCCCCGGTATGGCAAGAGTTTGTTGATGCTTTTCTCCGACATTATATGCCTCCAGAAGTTCGGCGAGCTAGGGCCGATAAGTTCTTAAATTTGAGGCAAGGTACCATGAGTGCTCTAGAGTATAGTCTCCACTTTAATTCTTTAGCTAGGTATGCTTCGGCCATGGTAGCGGATATGGGCGACCGTACACCGATTTGTGAAAGGCCTAGGGCCGCATTTGATGGATAGGTGTTTGATTGCATCCCTTCAGGACAATGTGGACATTGCAAGCATTCAGGCACATGCTCAGAACTTAGAAGAAAGCTTGCAACAACAAAGAAGTGAACGCGAGCAGGATAGGGTCATGGCAAGAGGGCCAGATCTTCAGGTCCGATGAGTGAGTTCAGAGGTGGGCACAGATAGCAGATTTCCAGGCACTCGGGCTATTCTATGACCAGTGCGCCTCCACGGTGTTCAGGCCAGAGATTCGATAGATCTACTCGTTCCAGGCCGAGTCAGAGTTATTTGGGGTCACAGTTCAGAGATGATTCAGGCCAGTCAAGGCCACCCATACTACGATGTTCCCAGTGTGGGAAGTTACATTGGGGTCGATGCCGATTAGGTTCGGATGTTTGTTACTCATGTGGTCGACCAGGCCATATCATGCGTGATTGCCCCTCAGTTTATGGTAGAGGTAGGACCCAGCCTTCAGGGTCAGTAGCTGGATCTTCAGCATCTGTACGCCCTATGGGGCTAGGTTAACATGCGCCAGCCGGCCATGGTAGAGGCAGAGGGAGAGTTCCCAGTTCTAGCAGTCCACATCACCGTGTTTATGCTTTGGCTGGAGGCCAAGATCTCGAGTCTTCTCCTGACGAGGTTACAGGTATATTATCGGTATTTTCTCATGATGTATATGCTTTGATTGATCCGGGCTCCACATTGTCATATGTTACTCCATTTATTGCGTGTCGATTTAGAGTCAAGCCGGAGTCTACTAAACCTTTTGAGGTGTCAACACCCGTGGGTGAATCAGGAATAGCTAGCCGAGTATATAGAAATTGTATGATTGTGATTTGTGATCGTCGTACTATGATCAACTTGCATGAGTTAGAAATGGTGGATTTTGATGTTATTATGGGCATGGATTGGTTGGCTTCTTGTTATGCCAATGTTGATTGTAGAATGAAAATGGTTCGTTTCCAATTTCCGGCAGAACCAGTCTTAGAATGGAAAGGGAATACGGCGTCACCAAAATGTAGGTTTATTTCCTATCTAAAGGCAAAGCAAATGATCACGAATGGTTTCATTTATCATCTAGTTCGGGTTCAAGATGTAGAAGCTGAATCACCGACTCTTCAGTCAGTTCCTGTAGTGAATGAATTTCCGGATGTGTTCCCGGAAGAACTTCCAGGCCTTCCTCCCGAGTGGGATATTGATTTTGCTATTGATGTATTGCCAAGCACTAAGCCTATATCTATTCCTCCCTATAGAATGGCACCCGTAGAATTGAAAGAGTTGAAGGAGCAGTTGAAAGACTTGCTTTATAAAGGCTTTATTAGGCCTAGTTCATCCCCGTGGGAAGCACCCGTATTGTTCGTCCGAAAGAAAGATGGATCTTTGAGAATGTGCATTGATTATCGGCAATTGAATCAGGTGGCGATTAAGAACAAGTATCCTCTTCCGAGGATTGATGACTTATTTGATCAATTGCAAGGCGCCAAATGGTTTTCAAAGATTGATTTGAGGTCTGGGTATCACCAAGTGAGAGTTAGGGAGAAAGACATCCCTAAGACAGCCTTTAGAACAAGATATGGTCTTTTTGAGTTCCGGGTAATGTCGTTTGGGTTAACTAATGCACCGGTAGTATTTATGGATTTGATGAACAATGTGTTCAGGCCTTTCCTAGATTTGTTTGTGATTGTATTCATCGACGATGGCTTGGTATATTCTAGATCCGTGGGAGAACATGTGGATCATTTGCGTACTATCCTTAGAGTTCTTCGAACTTGAGAGTTGTTTGCAAAGTTTTCCAAATGCGAGTTTTGGTTGAACTTAGTGGCATTTCTGGGGCACATTGTTGCCGCCGATGGTATTTGAGTGGATAGTCAAAAGATTGAGGCCGTGAAGACTTGGCCAAGGCCCACAACTCCTATAGAGGTTCGTAGCTTTCTAGGCTTAGCAGGTTATTACATGAGATTTGTAGAGGGTTTTTCTTCTATTTCTGCACCACTCACAAAGCTGACCCGGAAATCAGCAAAGTTTCAATGGACAGATGCTTGTGAATGTAGCTTCCAAGAGTTGAAGGGTAGATTGACTTCTGCCCCAGTCTTGACACTTCCAGAAGGATTGGAAGGATATGTTGTTTATTGCGATGATTCAGGTATTGGGCTAGGTTGTGTATTGATGCAACATGGTAAAGTGATTGCGTATACTTCAAGGCAATTATGGAAACATGAGCAGAATTATCCGACCCACGATCTAGAATTGGCCGCAGTGGTTCATGCATTAAAGATATGAAGACACTATCTATATGGTGTCCATGTGGATATTTATACGGATCATAAGAGTCTTCAGTATATCTTCAAGCAGAAAGAGTTGAATTTACGGCAACGACGATGGTTGGAATTGCTAAAAGATTATGATGTTGATATCTTATATCACCCCGGAAAGGCAAATGTTGTAGCTGATGCTCTTAGCCGCAGATATATGGGAATTTTATGTGATGTACGACCAGAGAAGAAAGAAATGGCTCCTGAGCTCCAGTAGCTAGCTAGCCTAGGAGTTCGAGTAGTGGACTCAGGTAGCAGGGAGCTACTATTCAGAATTTAGCAGTCTCGTCGCTAGTAGCAGAAGTGAAAGAGAGACAATACGAAGATTCCATGCTAATGCAGTACAGAGATACACTTCCTCAGGAAGGGGAGTCATCATTTGATATCTCAGGAGACGGAGTTCTCCGATGCCGAGGTAGATTATGTGTTCCCAATGTGGCAGGTCTACGCCACCAGATATTGAGAGAAGCTCATTGTTCCCGTTATTCTGTTAACCCCGGAGCGATGAAAATGTATCATGACCTTAAGTCTATATATTGGTGGAATGGAATGAAGAAAGATATAGCGAAATTCGTAGCTCAATGTCCCAATTGTCAACAAGTGAAAATCGAGCACCAGAAGCTGGGTGGATTGTTGCAAGCTATAGAAATACCAACTTGGAAGTGGGAAGTGATTAATATGGATTTCATTACAGGTTTACCCCGTTCTCGACGCAAGTACGATTCTATATGGGTGATTGTAGATAGGCTCACAAAGTCAGCTCATTTCTTACCGGTCAGGACGACCTATGTGGCAGAAGATTATGCAAATCTTGATCTTGAAGAGATAGTGAGACTCCATGGTGTTCCAGTATCTATTATCTCCGACAGAGGAACTCAGTTTACGGCTAATTTTTGGAAGTCTTTCCAAGAGGGTCTAGGGACCCAACTGAGCCTTAACACGGCATTTCACCGGCAGACCGATGGGCAAGCTGAACGCACCATTCAGACTCTTGAAGATATATTGCGGGCATGTATGATAGATTTTGGAGGTAAGGGATGACCATTTTCCACTCATTGAGTTTGCTTACAATAACAGTTATCATTCAAGCATTCAAATGGCATCGTATGAAGCTTTATATGGGCGAAAGTGTAGATCCCCAATTGGGTGGTTTGAAACAGGAGAGACTAAGTTGATAAGGCCAGACTTGGTCCAGCAAGCCATAGAGAAGGTTAAGCTCATACAAGATCGGTTGTTAGCATCCCAAAGTCGTCAAACGTTCTATGCGGATAATCGTCGAAGAGACTTAGAGTTTCAAGTGAAAGATTGGGTGTTCTTGAAAGTGTCGCCAATAAAAGGCGTTATGAGATTTGGCAAAAAGGGGAAGCTTAGTCCCCGGTATATTGGTCCTTATGAGATTGTGCGAAAGATAGGCAAAGTGGCCTATAAGTTAGATTTACCTCCGGATTTGGAGTCAATCCATCCAGTTTTCCATGTCTCGATGCTTCGAAAATGTGTTGGAGATCCTACTAAGATCGTGCCAATAAGTGATGTGCAAATGACAGAAAAGTTGACTTATGAAGAGGTACCCATTGTCATACTAGACAGGCAAGTACAGAGGCTTAGAAACAAAGAGGTGGCCTCAGTTAAGGTTCTATGGAGAAGCAGTAAACGAGAAGAGATAACACGGGAAGCGGAAGAAAGTATGCGATCCAGATACCCGCATCTATTTCAGCCCTTGGAGGAGATCCAAGATGAGACGTCAAAGATTATAATGTATGTATGTTTTCCTTTTATGCTTTTGGGTCGTGTGTGGCCAAATTTTATTGCTATTTTGTTGTGGCCCTGTGAGGCATCGATATTATGGGTTGTTGTGACAGGATGGTAGTGCCATATTATAGGGGAGACTCTGGCAAAATTTTTAAACAATCCCCAAAGACTTTAACATTCGAGGATGAATGTTGCTAAGGGGGGGGGGGGGGGGAGAATTTTACACCTCGAAAAATCTTTCGTTGTTGCACGAGCGAATGAACTAGTGAGGAGTACGAGTATACGATATTTTCATAAGTAAGAAATGACAATTGATGACCCTAAGTAAGATCTCAAAGGCATCCGATGTTAGACGAGAAAGTTGGCCAAGAGAAGGCAAGCCATACGATAGGTATCAGGAAGGAAATACGAGTAACGATTTAACGAGTGTTAATAAGGTTCCATAAGGATTGGAGATCAAACAAATCGACGAAACGGACTTCGGAACCACTGGGGGTTATATGGCCAAACATACTGGTCGTATAAATTATACGGTCCGTATGTTTGGGACCGTATAATCAGCCCAGAAAGGCAAAAGTTTCTGGACCAAATATATGGCTAGACATATGGCCCGTATAAATTATACGGACCGTATGTTGGTCCGTAAATACGGTCGGGACAGATTTTGCTCATTAAATAAAGGGACCAAGGTTTATTTCATTTCACTTTTACATCACACCCCTTCTCTCTAAAACATCTCTCTATATTTATTCCACAAGAATTCAAGGATATTTAGTGATCAAAAACATAAATCAAGTGAATCATGTGTAAGAAAACCCATTAAAGATCATACAAGTCAAGAAATGTCATTGGAGATGAACTAGGGTTTTTGCTCAAGTGGAGTATTATCAACTAAAGCTTGTTCCTAAGACATCTAAGGTAAGATTTATGATGTTTCTATGTTGTTTAAGGTATTTAAGAGTTGAAATACTTGGATTATTGAAAGGTATGGAAAAATGGGTCATGAATGTGGAATAGTGCCATTTTAAGAAATAGTTTGAATTGAGTTATGAGTCTTAATGTATTGTGATGTAAATATATTATAAATGATGTTGAGAACATGAGATGAGAAATGTATGTGAATGTACATAGTCGTGTGTTATAGCCATGGATATGGATAATTGAAAGTAAGTCTAGAAATGTGGATAATGTGGATGAATAATGATTATTGTTATGGTATTGCAAATGTATTATTGACGTTTGGGATTTGATATACGTTATGGAGGAACGTCGTATAAATAAAGGAGATGATGTCTGATTTTCTCTAGTTTCAGTCATGTATGCTAGTTATCGATTCTAATATGAGTATGCACTTCAATGAAGGTAGAACGTGAGCCTTGAAGGAGAACGTACAAGTGATAGAATAGTTGCACGGAAAGGTATGTAAGGCTAACCCTTCTTTCATAAGGCATGGTTCTTTGGCCAAATGTCTAAATCTTCTATGAGACTATGCTATCCTTCAAATGAATTGATCTTCCGAGCTAGTAAGCTCACGATTCTTGATATGCCACGATTGTACTAAGTTCCTCGTATGACGAGTAGGCCTATCGATGTAGATGAGATGAATGACGATAATAGTGATAATGATATTGATGATGACTATAATGGTAATAATGATGACGATAACGATGACGATTATGATAATGATGCAAATAGTAAAGATGCTTATGAGCTATTATGTGTATGTATCTATGTATGACTATTATGGAACCCCGAGCTTATGAGGCCGGGTAAGATATGTAAATAAGTATGTATATGATTACGTAACGCGCACACACCTCTGCAGATGGTACGGATAACCCTGACGCCTTGGTAGGGCTAGGTAGATGTAACCCTGAAGCCTTGGTAGGGGCAGGTATGAGTAACCTTGAGCCTTGGTTGGCCAAGTATCTATGAAACACCGATCCTGCATGGTCGGGTATGCTATGTAAATGCTATGTATATGATGTGATTATGTATATGATATGGATACGAGTATGCATACGAACATGATACGATATGAATGTGAATAAGGGTATGTATACGAATACGAGTGCAAATATGGAACGGATAAAATAATGGATGTAAGTACACGAATACGCATTAGAAATGGAAAGTCCTATGAAAGGCAAGTTAGTGCCTATGACGATGGTATCACCATCTCCCATCTTGTGCTATTTCTCATGTCGTTCATTATGCTTCTATATTGGTATTGATTATGCTTTACATACTCAGTACATTCTTCGTACTGACGTCCTTTTGTTTGTGGATGCTGCGTCATGCCCGCAGGTGCACAGAGAGACAGGCTCGATCCATAGCTATATTCTCAGAGACTACATAGCAGAGCTCCATTTCATTCGGAGCCATAACTTTTGGGTGCTTATTCTTTTGTGTACATAGTTATGGGCATAGCAGGGTCCTGTCCCGCTCATGTGATATGTTATACTCTTCTTAGAGGCTCGTAGACATGTGTATATGGTTAGATATGCCTGGCCTTGTCGGCCTATATTTTGTATATCATTTTGATAGCCTTGTCGGCTCATGTACATTGATGTGGCATAGATGCCAATGACGATATAAAGGCATTGTTGTCCAATGGGACTAGCATGATGAATGAATATAATTATGTGTTTAATTATGTGGCTCACCTAGATGTAAGTATAATTGTAAGCCAAGAGGTGCCCGGGTGGGCTAGCACCGGGTGCTCGTCGCGACCCTCTACATGGGTCGGGACAATTCCTCCTTATCGAATGGCTCTAGCAGAATTGAAAGAGCTAAAGGCACAGTTGAAGGATTTTCTTGAAATAGGGTTTATTAGATCCAGTTCATTGCCATGGGGAGCACCAGTCTTGTTCATGAGGAAGAATGATGGTTCTCTACGAATGTGCATTGATTATAGGCAGTTGAACAAGGTGACGATAAAGAACAAATATCCTCTCCCAAGGATTGAAGATTTATTTGATCAACTACAGGGTGCCAAGTGGTTTTCTAAAATAGACTTGAGGTCGGGTTATCATCAAGTGAGGGTTAGAGAAGAAGATATTCCTAAAACAGCTTTCAGAACGCGACATAGCCATTATGAATTCAGGGTTATGTCATTTGGGTTGACTAATGCTCCGACAGTGTTCATAAATTTAATGAATAATGTATTCTGGCCACTCTTGGATTTATTCATGATAGTATTCATTGATGATATTCGAGTATACTCTCGCACAGAATCAGAGCATGCAGATCATTTACGTATCGTTCTTGGAATTCTTCAAGCCCGAGAATTATATGCAAAATTTTCAAAGTGCGAGTTTTGGATGAATTCTGTAACATTTCTGGGCCATGTTATTTCAGATGATGGTATTCGAGTCGACACTCAGAAAATTGAAGCTGTGAAGACTTGGCCAAGGCCTACGACGCCTACAGAAGTCCGTAGTTTTTTGGGATTGGCAGGTTACTATAGAAGGTTTGTAGAGGGGTTTTCCTCTATTTAAGCCGCATTGATGAAGCTAACCTAGAAGTCGGCTAAATTTCAATGGAATGATGCTTGTGAACGCAGCTTCCAAGAGTTGAAGGATAGACTAACCACAACTCCAGTCTTAACACTTCCAGAAGGGCCAGATGGTTATGTTGTGTATTGGGAATCCTCTGGAATTGGGTTAGGATGCGTATTAATGCAGCACGGTAAAGTCATTGCTTATGCTTCGAGGCAGCTGCGGAAACATGAAAAGAACTATCCAACTCATGATCTCGAATTGGCTGCATTCATTGATGCATTAAAGATGTGGAGACATTACTTGTACGGTGTGCATGTCGAGATCTATACAGATCACAAGAGTATTCACTATTCAGTACATTTTCAAACAGAAGGAGTTAAATCTGCGGCAGAGGCGGTGGTTAGAGTTATTGAAAGATTACGATGTGAGTATTTTATACCACCCCAGAAAAGCGAATATAGTAGCCGATGCGCTTAGCCGCCGATCAATGGGCAGTTTATACGAAGTTCCTCCGGAAAAGAAAGAATTGATTCATGAGCTCCACCAATTAGCTAACCTTGGAGTACGTGTAATTGATTCGAGTAGTGCAGGGATTGGCATTAATGATCCCACAGTTTCATCTCTGAATATAGAAGTGAAAGAGCGTCAGTATGAAGATCCTCATTTGTGTCATTACAGAGAAACATCTCATGGGAAAGAAAAGTCTCCATTCGAAGTTTCCAAGGATGGGATTCTCATATACCGAGGCAAGCTATGTGTTCCAAATGTCGCAGAATTACGTCGTAGAATTCTAGAAGAAGCCCATTACTCTCGGTATTCTATTCACCACAGTGCAACAAAGATGTATCACGATCTCAAATTGATATATTGGTAGGATGGCATGAAGAAAGACATAGCAGAATTTATAGCCCAATGTCCAAATTGCCAACAAGTAAAGGTCGAACATCAAAAGCCAGGAGGATTATTTCAAGCAATGGAAATTCCTACTTGGAAATGGGAAGTGATCAACATGGATTTTATTGTGGGGTTACCTCGTTCCCGACGCAAGTATGACTCTATATGGGTGATTGTGGACAGACTCACGAAATCAGCCCATTTTCTTCCGGTTAGAACTACCTACTCAGCAGAAGATTATGCAAGGTTGTATCTCAAGGAAATTGTGCGACTCCATGGTATTCCCCTATCCATTATCACAGATAAAGGAGCACAGTTTACAGCCATGTTCGGGAAATCCTTTCAAGAAGGCCTAGGTACCCAAGTGAAACTTAGCACAGCATTTCATCCGCAGACTGATGGACAAGCCGAACGTACTATACGTAAAAGTCTAGTGGCGAAACAACAACCGGGAAGAAATGACTTGGGAAGCGGAAGAGGAAATGAAATCCACATATCCGCACTTATTTCAACCCTCAGGAGAGATTCATGATGAAACACCAAGATTATGAGGTAGGTATGCTTACTTTTCATGCTTTTGGTCGTGTATGGCCAATTTACATTACTATTGTGTTGTGGCCCTGTGAGGCAATATTATTATGGGTTGTTGTGACAGGATGGTAGTTCCATATTATAGGGGAAACTCTGGCAAAATTTTCGTAGAATTCCCGAGTGTCTAACATTCGAGGACGAATGTTCCAAAAGGGGGGAAGAATGTTACACCTTGGGAAACTCCACGTTAACGTACATCGAATAGGCTAGCAGAGAGCACGATGTATGTGAATTTTTGATAAGTAAGAAATGGCGTTGGCTGACCCTAATCGAGACTAAAAAATAATTAACGTAATGGAAGAAAGTTGTTAAGGAAAGCAAAGGACATGTTATGTGTCGGGTAAGAATTTGGGCGACGAGTTAATGATGGCGTAATGACGTCTTAGAGAAGAGTGATAACGTCCGTTATATTTGTATTGACGTGCTAAACAAGTGTCAAGAAGGTTCCATAAGGATTGGAGATTAAACGAGTCGACGAGAACGAAATCGGAACAACTGGGCACTATACGGCCCAACATACAGACCATCTAAAATATACTGGCCGTATGTTAGGCCGTATATTTAGCCAAGGGGGACATCACCTACCGGACCAAACATACGGCCACACATATGGCCTGTAAAAAATGTACGGACTGTATGTTGGTCCATACGTCTCGGTCGGGACAACTTTCATGATTTAATATAAGGACCCTCCCTTCATTTTACTTCATTTCATCTCACTCCTCCACACACCAACAAAACCTCTAGAACCTTCTACATCATTCATCCACAAGGATTCAAGGGAAAACCAAGATCAACTACACCAAATCTATGAAAACAAATTGACTTCGGCACCAGTTCTGACACTTCCAGAGGGATTATAGGGCTATGTTATTTATTGTGACGCTTCAGGTGTTGGGTTAGGTTGTGTCTTGATGCAGCATGGTAAGGTTATAGTTTATGCTTCGAGGCAGTTGAGGAAGCACGGGAAGAATTATCCAACCCATGATCTAGAGTTAGCCGCGGTGATTCATGCATTAAAGATATGGAGGAACTACTTGTATGGTGTTCATGTTGATATTTGTACGGACCATAAGAGCCTTCAGTATATTTTCAAGCAGAAGGAGTTGAATTTGCATTAGAGGCGATGGTTAGAGCTACTAAAGGATTATGATGTCAATATCTTGTATCATCCTGGAAAGGCGAAACATAGCAGCCGATGCCCTTAGCCGCAGATCCATGGGTAGCTTATCTTATGTTCAGCCAGAGAAAATGAAGCTAGTTCATGAGCTTCAGCAGTTAGCTAGACTAAGAGTTTGATTATTGGCCTCGAGTGATACAAAAGTTACTATTCAGGATTCTGCAGTCTCATCTTTAGCAGCTGAGGCTAAGGAGCGCCAGTACAAGGATCCTTTATTAGTTCATTATATAGATATAGCTCCTCGGAAAAACAAATTCACCATTCGAGATTACAAGAGACGGAGTCCTTAGATATTGAGGTAGGATATGTGTTCCAGATATTGCAGGGTTACGTCGATAGATTATGGGAGAGGCTCACTACTCCTGCTACACTGTTCACGCGGGAACGATGAAGATGTATCAAGACGTCAAAGAGCTTTATTGGTGGCGCGGAATTAAGAAAGACATAACGGATTTTGTAGCCTAGTGTCCTAACTGTCAGTAGGTGAAGATTGAGCATCAGAAGCCTGGTGGATTATTGCAGGCTATTGAGATTCCAACTTGGAAATAGAAAGCAATTAATATGGATTTCATTACAGGCTTACCCCGTTCTCTGCGTATGTTTGATTCCATATGGGTGATTGTTGATAGACTTACAAAATCAGCCGATTTTCTACCTTTCAGAACTATTTATACAGAATAAGATTATGAGAAGCTTTGTATTAAAGAGATAGTACGACTTGATGGTGTTCCGTTATCCATCATCTCCTACAGGGGTGCACAATATACAACTAACTTTAGAGGTAGCTGGGATCATCATTTTTCGCTTATTGAGTTCACGTATAATAATAGTTATCACTCCAGTATCCAGATGACCCTGTATGAGGCTTTATGTGGGTGGAAGTGTAGGTCACCTATTGGATGGTTCAAAGTGGGGGAATCTAAATTAATAGGGCCAGCTTTGATTCAACAAGCAGTGGATAAGGTCAAGCTTATTTAAGATCAGAGTCTTTAGAAGTCTTATGTAGATAATCATCAGCGAGATTTAAAATTTCAAGTTGATGACTGGGTGTTCCTGAAGGCATCTCCTATGAAGGGAATTATTATGTTCGGTCAGAAGGGCAAGCATAGTCCTTGGTACATAGGGCCTTACAGGATTGTACATAGAGTGGACCAGGTGGCCAATGAATTAGATTTTCCTTCAGACTTAGAATTAGTCCATCCGATCTTCCAGAATCATACCCGTTAATGATGTTCAGGTTACCGACCAACTATCGTATGAAGAGGTTCCCATTGCTATACTAGATAGACATGTTCGGAGATTGAGCACTAAGGATGTAGCTTCAGTTAAAGTCCTTTGGAGGAACAGGAATATCGAGAGATGACTTGGGAAGCCGAGAAAGATATGAAATGCAGGTATCTGCACTTGTTTCCACTCCCAGAGGATGTTCAAAAAGAAACACCATTATATTTAGGTGCGTAGTCTTTCGTATTCTTATGATTATGTCACGACCCAACCCCGTAGGCCGTGACTGGGGCCCGAGCTGGACACCCGTATACACGCCTGTTGGCTATATGATCAATCAACACAAACATAACATGGAACTTATGAAGGCCAAAGCATAGTCTCGGAGGTCACATAAGTGTATAAATATGTGCCGCAACCTGTCTCCTGAGGAGTCACAACTATCAACAGATAACACAGTACACAAGCCGACAAGGCTGTCATAATAGGTGGGAACGTCCCAACTATATATATACGCAAGCCGACAAGGCTGCCACTACGAAACAATAACACAAGTAAGCCGACAAGGCTGCTATCACAACATGCCAATATATGCAAGCCGGCAAGGCTGCTACAACGATAGAACACACATACTGATCATACACACAACTAATCCCATCTAAATACAACCCACATACATGTCTACAGACCTCTAAGAGTTTCAACAGTGAAATATGACGGGACAGGGCCCCGTCGTACCCTTAGACAACATATACATATATTTAGATAAAAAAGGATCTATACCAAATCTGGGCTCCGGAACAACGGAGCTCTCCAAGATAGCAGAAGGGAAGTCCTAAGCTGGCGGCTCACCAAAGCGAGTATCTGTACCTGCGGGCATGAAACACAGCCCCCGAGGAAAGAGGGTCAGTACGGAATATGTACTGAGCATGTAAAGCGGGAAATACAATAAAAGGAGCATATCTGAAATAAGGAGTACAGGAAACAAGTACAATGTTCAGAATACCAAAACACTTGCCTTTGAAACATAATCATGCTTGTCAATATCATATATCATATACATATATACCGTACCCGACCCTCTAGTGAGGGACTCGGTGAATAAAGTCATCATATGCCCTCCTAGCCGCCATAACATGTCATTATATCATCATATCATCATCTCATCATCTCATCATCATGTCATCATATCATCATATATATATACCGTATCTGGCCCTCTAGTGAGGGACTCGGTGAACAATGCAGTGAAACTGTGCACGATAACATACCCAGCCCGGGACTCGGTGAAAGATATATTGAGGCATGCACGAGCAGAGTAGTGACAAACCATATGCAATTTTAAACAATATCAAGACTCAATGGAATACTCAAAATGAACTATTATTTGCAAATTCAAATAATAATCATATCAAGTACCTTCGGATGTCCCTGTGGATTTTATCAAAATGAAACTTTGAAATCATATGTACATATCAAAATAATAATAAATCAAATTCTGAGAATCAAGAACATTAGCGATCCTAGTGGCTCTACGAATAGGAACTTCTTTGGAACCATATACATATCGTCTCTTCGTTTTGTAAGGATCATGCCAAAAAAGAAAGAAGTGTTAACTTTACATACCTTTGGCGTTTATTCGTAACACAACACGTATACGCTGCCCAAAGTTTCAACCTATATTAAGACGTCAAGAATTATGGTTAAGCTACGGGGAGATTCAAAACGTTTCCCAACGTTAGCAACTCCTTTCTAGACAATTTAGACGACGGTTTCCTTACATCCCAAACTAATTACATACTAGTCAAGCTAACGCCAATAATTGTACGTTTAAGTACTATATCGAGGCTATTCAAGACAAGAGATGCTCGGAATTCTTGCAAACGCTTACGAACATACTAAGCAAACCACATACGATTCTTACACATTATTTTATATCTTCTTTTCATATAAATTCAGTGAGATACGACCAGCAGCCACACGACAACTACATCATTAATTCATACGCAAATAAGCTACATTATTATCACTACAATCCTTACAACAACCCACAAACAATTTTAGCTCCAACTCTAACCATTAAATACCTTCATTTCCATCATAAAATTCATGACAAAAACAATCAAAATACCAAGTAAAATTAGTTCACCATCTTCTACACAAAACAGTCCCTACACGGCTTCAACCATGCTTCAACATCAATACACATAATTTCATGGATTCAATTTATATTCATATCAACACAACTTCACCTTTAACTTTCTAATTCTTTTCATCCTTTTAATATGTAATTTATGATAGCAACAACCATAATTACTAAATAAAATCAGTCCACCCATTTAAACTAAAACAGTCCCTACGGCCACATTAGCATTCCAACACCAACATTCATAATTTTATACATGCAATTCATGTTCACCAAGTTACAACCATACTTCAACATCAACACATATAATTCCATGGCTATTATCATGCTCCAACATCAACACACCTAATTTCATGGATTCAATTTACATTTGCACATTTACAACACGTCCAAATCCTTACTAAAAACGTGTAAAAAGATGATCAATTCTTACCTTAACAATCTAACTTCCCAACTTGGCTAGAATTTGATGACTTGAACTAATACTTGTTCTTGTTGCTCCAATGGCTACTCCACGTTGCTATGCACCTTCCTAAGGGTTGAAACACCTTGGAAAATATTTTTTTTGAATCAAAATGGATAGCTCAAATCTGGCCGTGAGCTTATAAGAGCTTGCATGGCATGTTTATGGTTTCTCCTTCACTTGAAACATAATTGTGAATGTGTAGAACACTTTAAGGGTTTAATGGTAAGAAAAAAAATAGAAGGGCTGGCTGTGCTTGGTGGTGGAACTGCCATGGCTGGCCGTGGCTCTCTTTCCTCTTCACTTGGTGAAGATGAGAGCCTCTCTCTCTAAGTTCACTTTGTGGGGTTGGGAAATGAGTTGTGGCTGCAACTTGGTCAAAAAAGTAGACCATTTTCCTGCCAAAGAGGGTCTTACACGTTCCCCTAATTAAAGCATGGGCCAAAATCTAATTTGGTCATGTGGCAGTGGGGCCCACACGGCCACTAGTGCATAATTAGTGAATATTTAAGTCTTAATCCCCACTTAATAATCCAATCATGGTTAATTAATCCCTAATCTCCATTAATATGTTTACACTAAGTAAAATTTATAAACAAATTTATGTTCTAATAAAAATTGAAAAATTAAGGATTTCTATTCCGTGTCCGGGAAGGGTTCCGTCTTTAACTCACGTCGATTCTTTCACGAATAACTCGACGTATGAAAATACGGGGTCTAACATTCTCCCCCCCCCCCCCCCCCCCCGCCCCCCTTTATAACATTCGTTATCGAATGTTGAATTGGTCCCGTAACGTCCTATAAGAAATTTTGGAAAGGTTTCCCTTATCGTCATAACATATAGTCTTATCTGACAATCAATATAATCAAGGTAGGCATTTAAGTTACCTGTAGGCGTAGGGAACAAGTAAGGATACTTGTTCTTCATCTCCTCCTCAACTTCCCAGATCATCTCTTCCCTATTGTTGTTTCGCCATAATACTTTGACGGAAGCCACGTTCTTAGTTCGCAACCTCCTAATCTGCCGATCAAGTATGGCTATAGGCTGCTCCTCGTAGGATAACTCCTCTGTCACCTGGATATCATCTACGGGAAATACTCTGGAAGGATCGCCTACACATTTGCGAAGCATTGACACGTGAAATACTGGATGCACTGCTTCCAAATCAGTTGGTAGGTCTAACTCATAGGCAACCTGGCCTACTCTACGGACAATCTGATAAGGCCCAATGTATCTCGGGCTTAGCTTCCCTTTCCTGCCAAATCTCATAACACCCTTCATGGGCAACACCTTCAGGAACACCTAGTCACCAACCTGAAATTCTAAGTGTCGACGTCGCTTATCTGCATATGATTTCTGCTGACTCTGGGCTGCCAGTAATCTCTCCTGAATAAGCTTCACTTTATCAACAGCCTGCTGAATCATATCTGGGCCTATCAACTTAGTTTCACCAATATCAAACCAGCCAATAGGTGATCTGCACTTCCTCCCATACAAGGCCTCATACGGTGCCATCTGAATACTCGAATGGTAGCTGTTATTATAGGCGAACTCAATAAGTGGCAAGTGATCATCCCAGCTACCCCTGAAATCAATAACACAGGCCCGTAACATATCTTGTAGCGTCTGAATGGTACGCTCGGCCTGTCCTTCAGTCTGAGGGTGAAATGCCGTGCTGAGACTCACTTGTGTCCCCAATCCCTCCTGGAATGATCTCCAGAAGTTAGCTGTGAACTGGGCTCCTCTATCAGAGATAATAGCTTTGGGAACCCCGTGAAGTCTCACTATCTCCTTAAGGTACAACCTGGCATAATCCTCAGCTGAATATGTAGTCATGACTGGAAGAAAGTGGGCTGATTTTATCAACCTATCAACGATGACCCAGATAGAGTCATATTTTCGCAGAGTGCGAGGTAAACCTGTGACGAAGTCCATATTGATCACCTCCCATTTCCAGGTCGGAATCTCCATCTCCTGTAATAGTCCCCCAGGTTTCTGGTGCTTGATCTTAACCTGTTGACAATTCGGGCACTGAGCAACAAACCCTGCTATATCCTTCTTCATTCCATCCCACCAATACAAGCATCTGAGGTCATGATACATCTTCGTTGACCCTGGATGAACAGAATAACGGGCATAGTGTGCTTTTCCCAACACCTGTTGTCGTAACCCTGCAACCTCAGGTACACATAATCAACCTTTGTATCGTAGCACTCCGTCAGGTGCAACCTCGAATGGGGTCTCTTCCTTTTGAAGAGGTGCATCTCTATGATGTACAAGAATGGGATCCTCGTACTGGTGTCTCTTTATCTCTTCTATGATAGAGGACTCAGAAACTCCTCGAACAGAAACCCTGCCATTATCAGCATCAGCCAAACAGACTCCCAGATTAGCTAACTGACAAATCTCACGGACTATGCCCTTCTGCTCTTGTTGTACATCTGCCAAACTACCCATAGATTTACGGCTGAGTGCATCCGCTACGACATTTGCTTTCCCTGGGTGGTATAGAATGTCAACATCATAGTCCTTCAGCAACTCTAGCCACCGCCTCTGCCGCACATTCAGCTCCTTCTGCTTAAAGATGTACTGGAGACTCTTATGATCTGTATAAATGTCAACATGCATACCATATAAATAATGTATCCATATTTTTAAAGCATGAATCACCGTTGCTAACTCCAGATCATGGGTGGGATAATTTCTTTCGTTCTTTCTGAGCTGTCGGGAGGCATAGGCTATAACTTTGCCATGCTGCAGCAACACACAACCTAACCCAACACCGGAAGCATCACAATAAATGACATAGCCATCTGGTCCCTCAGGAAGAGTTAGAACTGGGGCTGTAGTCAATCTATCTTTCAGCAACTGGAAGCTCCGCTCACAAGCATCGGTCCACTGGAACTTAGCTGCCTTCTGGGTTAGCCTTGTTAAAGGCGCTGAAATCGAAGCAAACTTCTCTACTGTCACGACCCAACCCCATAGGCCGTGACTAGTGCCCGATCTGGGCACCCAAACCCATTTATCAAATGCATTCAAGTATATAGCAGAAGCCGACAAGGCTGTATTTACAAATTTAGATAATCCCTAGAAAAAGTTTGGCAGAGTCTCCTTTGTTTTTCGGACTATCCAGAATAACCCTGTACACAGCAAACACAAACAAAGGCCACACAGGGCTAACAAAGCAACATATAAACATATGCGGACCGGCCGCCTCGGCGTATGGGATCGCCCAAACACGACATATACACACATCCATACAGAAAGACCCTAACCCACAGACATGTCCACAGACCTCTAAACAGACCGACAGAATCATATGACGGGACAGGGCCCCGCCGTACCCAAATAGTCAGATGTACAGAAATATATACATAGCAAAAGGGTAAATGTACCAAAAGTGGACTCCGGATCAAAAGGGAGTACTCCGAAATAGCAGAAAGTGGAGCCTACAGTGGAGGATCACCTGTGTCTGTACCTGCGGGCATGAAACGCAGCCCCCGAAGAAAGGGGGTCAGTACGAAAGATGTACTGAGTATGTAAAGCATAGAGTACAGAAATATGAGCCACAACTGAAAATAAACAGGATACAAAAGGGGAAATACTGAACAGTATATCAGAATCTATATCAAAATCATGTATACATAATGCAAACAAAATCATGCAAAGCTCAGGAACGTGGTTACCACTCCGACACTGGTGCCACACACAGCATAACACCAGAAGGTTCAAATCTCGGTACATCCCCGAGCACACATATCATCATAACATATCACCAGCCATATCACAGCACAACACCAAACCGAACCCGGCCCTATGACGAGGTCTCGGGAAACGTAACACAACATATGGCCGAATTTATCATAGTACGCACGAATCATAACCGGCCCGGGAACCGGTGAACGAAGTCATAATAAGGGCACGAGCGGAGTCGTGAGCAAACAATGCAATTTATAGGTCGAAACATATTTTGAAACTTGATAACATCATATGCTAATTCATTAGTCAACTAGTTCGAATAGTTAGTCAATACGGGGTTCGTTTCACAAAATATTTCCAACATTGTATTTATGGTTCAAAATATAATCTAGAATACTGTGGCAGTCAAAACATTATTTTATGATAGCTAAACTCATAAACAAAAGTGTTTTGCTGACATTATACAAAAACGAGAATAATAGAGCAACAAGGAAGTCTCGATGCTAGCGGGCCACCGCGGGTCAAGTCGAAGTGACGGACATGAACCACGAACATTTAGGGTCTATGGAATCATGCATGGAAGATCCGAAGCGATTTGATTACATTTGCATAATTTTTGGACATCTAATTACTTTGCAAGCAAAAGAAGGACTTTAAGGTTTAATTCAATTGAATGAATAGTGCTCGATTTCTAATTCGGATTTCAAGGACTAATTGCCCCCGGGGCTCCGATATCAACCTAGGATACTTAAGACATGCCAAAAGAAGGAGTAGGTAGCCCTATATACCTTATATACGTCTTACGCTCGCCCAAAACTCAAGTCCCGTTTCGCTCAGAATCTGCAAATGGTCAAAGTTACCATTTAGGGATTTCAAGGCTTAAGAATTCACTTAATTTCATTTTTGTCTACCGAAATTTTGGCAGCACTTCCCCTATATATATAACACCCCCGAGACTTAACTCGGCTCAATATACATCAACACAACAACCAACAATATCACAAACATCACAAGTCATAACAAAAATCACTCTAACGTCAATATTCTCTCTTTCTACATAAATCAACAACTTTCATCCAAACTTCACAACATCAAACTAACATCCACATTATCACATTCATTTACTCATTCAAAGTTATTCAAACACATTCCAATAATATTCCAAGCGATATACATGAATTCAAGTATGCCGCCAATTTCCATATTCTATCCAAAACTTCAACAAATGCGACAGACTACCAACTCGCATTATTTTCATCCAAATTCATTAACAACGACCATAATTCACATTTAGAATCTCACTTCTATAATTATATAAAAATCATATAGAATTCACATAATTTTTCATAATTACGTACAAGAAATTTCAATGCCAATTCAATTCATTAAACCTTCATTTGCATCACAAGAAGTCACCACAATACAACTAATCAATCCAAACAAACTTGAATCCACTTCTCCTCCTCCCTATGTGGTACACGACCAACACCTTCCACCCACACACACACGGCTATGCACAACACAACACAATCCCATATTTTTCATGAAACTTCAATCACTATTACATATATACCTATTTCATAACATCAAAACATAGAAATCTTACCTTTCTCTTAAGGTTTCGATTTGCCGCAAATGTGATTCTTCCGCCAAACTAATTGTATCACGTCGGAGAGCGTCTTGGACTTACTACAATACAAGAAGGACAAGATTTTTGGATTAAGATCAAGGCTAGAATTTTTTTTCTTTCTTTCTTATGTTGGCCGAAACTCTCTCTCTTGGGTGTTCTTCAATTTATGATTTGCTTCTTTTTCTTGAATGTTCTAAGGCTAGCAATATATAGTACTCTCTTCATTAAGTTGTCACATGCTAATCACATGACAACTTGTTATGGGTTTGGGCCAAAGACATGGCCGGCCACCCTTAACATTTTGGGCCTCATTTCTCTTAAATTTTTGTTGAGCCCAAATCATTAAAACTCTCGTTTTAAAATTTCCGAAATCCCAATTTTGCCCCTTGGACTTCCTCCATATTTTCACACTAATATTTTCATAAACAACATAGACATATTAACTAAAATAAAAAACATGGCCTTATAACATACAAGTCTTAATTATTTCCACGAATTCCCATTATGCGAAAATGCGGGACATAACATTCTCCCCCCCTTAAGAACATTCGTCCCCGAATGTTAAATTACTCTTATAAAGTCTTATGAGCATAACGGGGGAGTCCCTCTCATATAAGTAGTTCACATGATTCATACATCGATTAATACAACAAGTTCAAAAGGTTTAGATTACCTGTGGGTGTAGGAAACAAGTGGGGATATTTCCTCCTCATCTCCTCCTCCGACTCCCAGGTCATCTTTTCTCGGTTGTTGTTGAACCATAGGACTTTAACAGAAGGCACTTCTTTGGTGCGCAGTCTCCTTACCTGTCGATCCAGAATAGTTATAGGTTGCTCTTCATAAGACAATTGCTCCGTCACTTGAATATCATCTATTGGGAATATTCTGGAAGGATCACCAATACATTTTCGTAGCATGGACACATGAAATACCGGGTGTACGGCCTCCAAATCGGATGGTAAGTCTAGCTCATAGGCGACCTCGCCTATCTTCCGAATGATCTGATACGACCCAATATACCGCGGGCTTAACTTACCCTTCTTACCGAATCTCATAACACCCTTCATGTACCTGCGTGGAGTGCGCGGTAACCCAACAACGAAATCCATATTAATCATCTCCCATTTCCAGGCTGGAATTTCCATCTCCTGTAATAACCCACCGGGCTTCTGGTGTTCAATTTTAACCTGCTGACAATTCGGGCACTGACTAATAAACTCTGCAATATCTTTCTTCATACCGTCCCACCAATACAAACTTTTGAGATCATGATACATTTTAGTGGAACCAGGATGAACAGAATACCGTGCATTATGCGCCTCGCCCATGATTTGTCGCCGTAAGCCTGCAACATCCGGAACACAGAATCTGCCTTCATATAATAATACCCCTTCAGGTGAAATTTCAAACGGAGTCTTGTCATTATTAAGGGCCACATCTCTGTACTGAACCAGGATAGGATCTTCAAACTGACGCTGCTTTACCTCTGCTATAATAGATGATTCAGCAACTGCACGAACAGAAATCCTAGAATCTCCAGAATCCGCCAAACGAACTCCAAGGCTGGCCAACTGATGAATTTCACGAACCAAGTCTTTCTTATCAGATGGTACATCAGCTAAACTACCCATGGACTTGTGGCTAAGTGCATCCGCTACCACATTGGCTTTCCCAAGATGGTACAGAATATCAACGTCATAGTCTTTCAATAACTCAAGCCATCTTCTCTGCCGCAAATTTAGTTCTTTCTTTTTAAAAATATACTGGAGACTCTTATGGTCCGTATAAATATCAACGTGGACCCTATATAAATAATGCCGCCAAATCTTCAAAGCATGAATCACCGCGGCTAACTCAAGATCATGAGTGGGATAATTCTTCTCGTGCGGTCTGAGCTGCCGGGAAGCATAGGCTATGACTCGAACGTGCTGCATCAATACACAGCCTATCCCAATACCAGAGGCATCACAATAGACAACATACCCGTCTGATCCTTCTGGAAGAGCTAAAACTGGAGCTGTAATTAATTTTTCTTTCAACATCTGAAAGCTGCGCTCGCAGGCATCGGTCCACTGAAATTTCGCCGCTTTCTGAGTAAGCTTCTTCAGTGGTGCCGCTATAGAAGAAAAAGTTTCCACGAACCATCGATAATATCCGGCTAACCCCAGAAAACTGCGTACCTCTGTCGGTGTAGTAGGCCTGGGCCAATTCTGTACAGCTTCAATCTTCTGCGTATCGACCCGAATACCTTCTGCTCCGACAACATGCCCCAAGAATGCCACAGAAGTTAACCAGAATTCACATTTGGAAAATCTAGCATATAATTTTTGTTGCCGAAGGGTGCCAAGTACTGTCCTCAAATGATCTGAATGCTCCTCTACTGATCGTGAATAAATCAAAATATCATCGATAAACACAATCACGAACATGTCCAGGAAAGGCCGAAATACCCGATTCATCAGATCCATAAATACTGCTGGAGCATTAGTCAACCCGAAAGACATAACTCTGAATTCATAATGCCCGTACCGGGTCCTGAAAGCAGTCTCTGGGATATCAGATTCTTGCACTCGCACCTGATGATAACCTGAGCGCAGATCCACCTTTAAAAAGTATTTAGCACCCTGCAACTGATCAAACAAATCATCAATCCGGGGGAGGGGATATTTATTCTTTATAGTCACCTTATTTAATTGCCGGTAATCGATACACATGCGCAGTGACCCGTCTTTCTTTCTTACAAATAATACCGGCGCTCCCCAGGGTGATGTATTGGGTGTAATAAAGCCTTTATCCAACAAGTCTTTCAGCTGCTCTTTCAACTCCTTCAATTCAGCCGGTGCCATTCTGTACGGAGGAATAGATATAGGCTGCGTATCCGGCAACAAGTCTATAGTGAAATCTATCTCCCGTTCAGGCGGAAGACCCGGAAGCTCATCTGGAAACACATCTGGAAACTCACTAACAACCGGAACAGACTGAAGAGTAGGTGTCTCGGCTGTAGTGTCGTGCACACGAACCAAATGATAGATATAACCTTTCTGAATCATCTTCTTAGCCTTGAGGTACGAAATAAACTTACCCCTCGGCGATGCTGTAGATCCGAACCACTCTATAACTGGTTCCCCTGGAAACTGAAAACGGACTACCTTTTTCTGGCAGTCAAAATTAGCATAACAGGAAGCTAACCAGTCCATACCCATAATGACATCGAATTCCAGCATATCTAATTCTATCAAATCAGCTTTAGTGCAGCGATCATATATAGTCACAAAACAATCCCTATATACCTGCCTCGCTATAATACAATCCCCGACCGGTGTAGCAACCTCAAATGGCTCTATAGGCTCAGACACTATCCCAATTTTACTAGCAACGAGCGGGGAAATATATGATAAAGTAGAACCAGGATCAATCAGTGCATATACAGATTTGGAGAAAACCAGAAATGTACCTGTGACGACATTCGGTGAAGCCTCCTGGTCCTGGCGACTGGCTAATGCATATATGCGGTTCGAGGGACCGCTAGAACCTGAAGCACTGCCACGACCTCGACCTCGACCGCATCCCACCGGTGCAGGCATACCTCGCCCCGCAGAGCGTACAACTGATGGAGCAGATGATGAACCAGCGGCTGATCCCGTTGGCTGAGCTACACTACCAGAACCGCTCGCCAACGGACAATCTCGCATAATATGGCCCTGACCGCCGCATGAAAAACAGACTCCAGTAAGTCGATAACACTCTCCCGGGTGCGACTTCCCGCAATGGGAACAACGGGGCCTGGGTGGTCTGGGCTGACTGGGACCTCTGGATACCTGTGAACCTGATGCTCTGGAGCTCTGACCGGCCCCAGACTGTCCTGCACTGTCAAATCTCCTACCGGCTGGCTGTGTACCCCGGCCTGACGGAGGAGGATGTCTGCCTGAATGCTGCTGCTGAGGCTGTCCGCCTCGAGAATCTTCAGAATAACCTGCGAATCTGGCCCTCTTGGGCGGCCTCCTATCCCGATCTCTACTGGAATAATCAGCTCTATGTCGGTCCTCCATACCCAGGGCATAAGCCTGTAGTCGGGCAATATCCCTGTCTGCCTGCAATGCCACCGCCATACAGCCATCAATCAAATAGCAGTCTAACCCCATCACGTATCTGTGCATCCGATCGGCCATATCTGCTACTATGGCAGGTGCATACCGGGCCAAAGAATCAAACTCCATATTATACTCACGGACGCTCCGACCCCTCTGCTGCAGATGCAAAAATCGGTCAACCCGCGCCCGCCGTAACTCTGGGGGCAAAAAGTGGTGAGTGAAAGCAGTAACGAACTCGTCCCAAGTAGCTGGGGTAGCACCCTCACCCCTGGATAGCTCCTAGGACTCATACCAGTGAGCAACAACATCCCGTAGTCTATGCGAAGCCAACTCAACAGACTCAGTCTCTGAAGCCCTGACCAAGTCTAGTCAGCGCCGCATCCCCAGAATAAAGTCATGGGGGTCCTCGTCGGGCTTAGACCCGTAAAACTCTGGAGGGCCACATAATAAAAACTCTCGAAGCCTCAGGCTGTCACGCCTGTCGTCATCATCATCATCTCTCCGCCCGCGTCTACGAGCCTGTCCCGCTACCAGAGTGGTCAATAACTGCACAGCCTCTCTCAGTGTCCTGTCCTCCGTCCCTGGCTGAGGAGCTGGAGGCTCGGGTGCGGGTACTCGGGCCCCTGGAGCTGCTGGTGGACCTGCTCCAGGCTCCGCCGGTGGTGTAGCGGATCCCTCTGAATGGGGCACAACCTCGGGAAAATCATAAACACGAGCCCGGGTAACTCGTTGTGCCTGACTAGTCCCTGCTTTGCCCTTCTGGGCCGCCGTTGCCTTCTTCAGAGGCATCACTGCAAACACAATAACGAATCAGATCAAAATCATCCTAATAGCATGGCTCTAACGCACGATCTAAGATTCCAAAGAAAAGTAACACCCTAAATGCCCTGTAGCCTCCTGTTTATAGATGTGGTGCACAACACACTGATAAACAAGACTCTACGAGACACGACCTGTAGACATTCCGAGGACAAACCGCTCTGATACCACTTTTGTCACGACCCAACCCCGTAGGCCATGACTAGTGCCCGATCTGGGCACCGAAACCCATCTATCAAATGCATTCAAGTATATAGCAGAAGCCGACAAGGATGTATTTACAAATTTAGATAATCCCCAGAAAAATTTCGGCAGAGTCTCCTTTGTTTTTCGGACTATCCAGAATAACCCTGTATACAGCAAACACCAACAAAGGCCACACAGGGCTAACAAAGCAACGTATAAACATATGCGGACCGGCCGCCTCGGCGTATGGGATCGCCCAAACACGACATATACACACATCCATACAGAAAGACCCTAACCCACAGACATGTCCACAGGCCTCTAAACAGACCGACAGAATCATATGACGGGACAGGGCCCCGCCGTACCCAAATAGTCAGATCTACAGAAATATATACATAGCAAAAGGGTAAATGTACCAAAAGTGGACTCCGGATCAAAAGGGAGTACTCCGAAATAGCAGAAAGTGGAGCCTACAGTGGAGGATCACCAGTGTCTGTACCTGCGGGCATGAAACGCAGCCCCCGAAGAAAGGGGGTCAGTACGAAAGATGTACTGAGTATGTAAAGCATAGAGTACAGAAATATGAGCCACAACTGAAAATAAACAGGATACAAAAGGGGAAATACTGAACAGTATATCAGAATCTATATCAAAATCATGTATACATAATGCAAACAAAATCACGCAAAGCTCAGGAACGTGGTCACCACTCCGACACTGGTGCCACACACAGCATAACACCAGAAGGTTCAAATCTCCGTACATCCCCGAGCACACATATCATCATAACATATCACCAGCCATATCACAGCACAACACCAAACGGAACCCGACCCTATGACGAGGTCTCGGGAACCGTAACACAGCATACGGCCGAATTTATCATAGTACGCACGAATCATAACCGGCCCGGGAACCGGTGAACGAAGTCATAATAAGGGCACGAGCGGAGTCGTGAGCAAACAATGCAATTTATAGGTCGAAACATCTTTTGAAACTTGATAACATCATATGCTAATTCATTAGTCAACTAGTTTGAATAGTTAGTCAATACGGGGTTCGTTTCACAAAATATTTCCAACATAGTATTTATGGTTCAAAATATAATCTAGAATACTGTGGCAGTCAAAACATTATTTTATGATAGCCAAACTCATAAACAAAAGTGTTTTGCTGACATTATACAAAAACGAGAATAATAGAGCAACAAGGAAGTCTCGATGCTAGCGGGCCACCGCGGGTCAAGTCGAAGTGACGGACATGAACCACGAACATTTAGGGTCTATGGAATCATGCATGGAAGATCCGAAGCGATTTGATTACATTTGCATAATTTTCGGACATCTAATTACTTTCCAAGCAAAAGAAGTACTTTAAGGTTTAATTCAATTGAATGAATAGTGCTCGATTTCTAATTCGGATTTCGAGGAACAGAATTGCCCCCGGGGCTCCGATATCAACCTAGGATACTTAAGACATGCCAAAAGAAGGAGTGGGTAGCCTTACATACCTTATATACGTCTTACGCTCGCCCAAAACTCAAGTCTCGTTTTGCTCAGAATCTGCAAATGGTCAAAGTTACCATTTAGGGATTTCAAGGCTTAAGAATTCACTTAATTTCATTTTTGTCTACCGAAATTTCGGCAGCACTTCCCCTATATATATAACACCCCCGAGACTTAGCTCGGCTCAATATACATCAACACAACAACCCACAATATCACAAACATCACAAGTCATAACAAAAATCACTCTAACGTCAATATTCTCTCTTTCTACATAAATCAACAACTTTCATCCAAACTTCACAACATCAAACTAACATCCACATCATCACATTCATTTACTCATTCAAAGTTATTCAAACACATTCCAATAATATTCCAAGCGATATACATGAATTCAAGTATGCCGCTAATTTCCATATTCTATCAAAAACTTCAACAAATGCGACAGACTACCAACACGCATTATTTTCATCCAAATTCATTAACAACGACCATAATTCACATTTAGAATCTCACTTCTATAATTATATAAAAATCATATAGAATTCACATAATTTCTCATAATTACGTACAAGAAATTTCAATGCCAATTCAATTCATTAAACCTTCATTTGCATCACAAGAAGTCACCGCAATACAACTAATCAATCCAAACAAACTTGAATCCACTTCTCCTCCTCCCTATGTGGTACACGGCCAACACCTTCCACCCACACACACACGGCCATGCACAACACAACACAATCCCATATTTTTCATGAAACTTCAATCACTATTACATATATACCTATTTCATAACATCAAAACATAGAAATCTTACCTTTCTCTTAAGGTTCCGATTTGCCGCAAATGTGATTCTTCCGCCAAACTAATTGTATCACGTCGGAGAGCGTCTTGAACTTACTGCAATACAAGAAGGACAAGATTTTTGGATTAAGATCAAGGCTAGAATTGTTTTTTCTTTCTTTCTTATGTTGGCCGAAACCCTCTCTCTTGGGTGTTCTTCAATTTATGATTTGCTTCTTTTTCTTGAATGTTCTAAGGCTAGCAATATATAGTACTCTCTTTATTAAGTTGTCACATGCTAATCACATGACAACTTGTTATAGGTTTGGGCCAAAGACATGGCCGGCCACCCTTAACATTTTGGGCCTCATTTCTCTTAAATTTTTGTTGAGCCCAAATCATTAAAACTCTCGTTTTAAAATTCCCGAAACTAATTTCCGAAATCCCAATTTTGCCCATTAGACTTCCTCCATATTTTCACACTAATATTTTCATAAACAACATAGACATATTAACTAAAATAAAAAACATGGCGTTATAACATACAAGTCTTAATTATTTCCACGAATTTCCATTATGCGAAAACGCGGGACATAACATCTACGAACCTCCTGTAATACCCTGCTAGCCCCAGAAAACTGCGTACTTCAATAGGAGTCGTAGGTCTAGGCCAAGTCTTCACCGTTTCAATCTTCTATGTATCTACCCTAATGCCATCAGGTCTAATAATATGCCCCAAGAATGCTGCTGAAGTCAACCAGAATTCACATTTAGAGAACTTAGCATACAATTTCTGGTGCTGGAGGACCCCAAGTACCGTCCTCAAATGATCTGCATGCTCCTTTTCTGATCGTGAATAAACCAGAATATCATCAACGAATACAATCACGAACAGGTCAAGGAATGGCTTGAATACTCGGTTCATCAAATCCATAAATGTTGCTGGAGCATTAGTCAACCCAAAGGACATTACTCTAAACTCGTAATGCCCGTATCGGGTTCTGAATGCAGTCTTTGGAATGTCTGCCTCCTTTACCCGCATCTGGTGATAACCTGACCGTAAATCTATCTTCGAGAAACACTTAACACCCCGCAACTGGTCAAATAAATCATCAATCCTGGGGAGGGGATACCTGTTCTTTATTGTTACTTTATTCAGTTGCCCATAATCAATACACATCCGCAGCGACCCATCTTTCTTCCTTACAAATAATACCGGTGCTCCCCAAGGTGATGTACTGGGCCTGATGAAGCCCTTTTCTATTAAATCTCTCAGTTTCTCCTTCAGTTCCTTCAGTTCTGCAGGTGCCATTCTGTAAGGAGGGATAGATTTGGGTTGAGTGTCTGGTAATACGTCTATAGTGAACTCTATCTCACGCTCAGGAGGAAGGCCTGGAAGTTCATCTGGGAATACATCGGGAAACTCGCTAACTACCGGCACTGACTGAAAGGTCGGCGCCTCTGCCTTCAGGTCGTGTACCCGTACCAGATGATAAATATAACCCTTTCTGACCATCTTCCTTGCCTCTAGGTATGAAATAAACTTACCCCTCGGTGATGTTGTATTTCCCATCCACTCTATAATTGGCTCTCCTGGGAACTAAAATCGGACTATCTTGCCTCTACAATCAACGTTAGCATAACAAGAAGCTAACCAATCCATACCCATAATAACATCAAACTCAGTCATATCTAACTCTATCAAATCTTCCTTGGTGCAACTACTATATATGATCACCGAACAATCTCTATATACTTGTCTTGCTATAACAGAATCCCCTACTGATGTAGCTACCTCAAATGGTTCTATTAATTCATGTTTTATCCCAATTCTACTAGCAACAAATGGAGAGACATACGATAATGTGGAACCTGGGTCTATCAATGCATACACATCTTGAGAGAAAACCGATAGCGTACCTGTAACCACATTAGGTGACGCCTCCTGATTCGGTCAACTAGCCAAAGCATATATGCGGTTCGGAGGACCGCTAGAACTAGAAGCTCCGCCACAACCTCTACCACGGCCTGCTGGTACCTGGAAACCCTGCCCCATAGGGCGCATAGTTACAGAAGATGATGAACCAGCAACTGACCCAGTAGGCTGAGCTGCACCACCTGGATTACCCCCATAGGGACACTCTCTCATAATATGGCCTTGACGGCCACAAGAAAAACAAGCACCAGTAGCGAGACGGCACTCCCCAGAATGGGGCCTACCACACCGAGAACACCGAGGCAAAGGTGGCCTCGACTGACTCGAAACCCTGGGCATCTGTGAACCTGAAGCCTTGGAGCTCTGACCAGCTCCTGAATACCCGGTACTATCAAATCTCCTACCCGAGAACTGCAGAGGTGCACTCCGTGTGGACTGAGAAGGATATCTACTATGCTGCTACTGAGGCTGCCTGCCTCGAAACTCACCAGAATAACCAGCCGATCTATCCCTCTTGGGCTAGCCCCTGTCATGATCTCTGTCGAGCTGACGCCCTCTGTGCCGATCCTCCATCCCCTGTGCATACGCCTGTACCCGAGCAATATCCATCCCTGGCTAGGAGGCCATTACCATACATCTATCAACCAAATAACGATCCAACCCCACCACATATCGATGCATCCTATTGGTCATATCAGCTACAATAGTGGGTGCATATCTGGCCAATGAATCAATCTCAAGACTATAATCCCGAACACTCCTGCCATTTTGCCTCAGACGTAAGAATCTATCAACTCTGGCTCGCCGCATCTCTGGAGGCAGAAAGTGGCCAAGGAAGGCCTCCACGAACTCATCCCATACTGCTGCAGGAGCATTCGCGCCCCTAAATAGCTCCCACGACTCATACCAGTTGACAGCTACATCCCGCAGTCGATACGAAGCTAACTCAACCGACTCAGTCTCAGAAGCCTTAATTAATCTCAGCGTACGCTGCATCTACAGAACGAACTCCCGCGGGTCATCCTCGGACTTCGACCCGAAAAACTCTGGAGGATTGCAGCTTAGAAAGTCACGGGCTCTCAGACTGTCATGTCTATCTATCTGATCAACCCCTAGTCCTTTCCTGCGAGCCTGTCCTGCCACTAATCTAGTCAATAACTGAACTATATCCCTCATAGCTCTATCCTCCCCCCATGGCTGAGGAGCTGGAGGCTCAGGTGCTGGGAACTCGGGAGCTGGCGGTGGAGCCGCCCCCTGACCTGGAGATGTCGCTGTTCTGGTTCCTCTGGAAGTGACGATGTAGCAGAACTCGCGGACTGAAGTACAACCTCAGGTATAAACTGGGCACGAGCCCTGGTAACTCTCTGTGTCTGGCTAGTATTCCCTGCTATCGTTTTGCCCTTCTGGACAGCTGTCGCTTTCTTCGGAGGCATAGCTGTAAACATAATAGTCTGTTAGACAAAGATCATCCTAATAATATAGCTCTATCGCACGATCTAGGATAAGAAGGAAAGATGACATCCTAAATGTCCTGTAGCTTCCTGTTTATAGATGTGGTGCACAACACACCGATAAACAAGACTCTACTAGACACTATCTGTGGACACTCCAAGGATGAACCGCTCTGATACCACTTTTGTCACGACCCAACCCCGTAGGCCGTGAGTGGGGCCCGACCTGGACACACGTATACACGCCTGTTAGCTATATGATCAATCAACACAAATATAACATGGAACTTATGAAGGCCAAAGCATAGTCTCGGAGCTCACATAAGTGTATAAATATGTGTCCCAACCTGTCTCCTGAGGAGTCACAACTATCAACAGATAACGCAGTACACAAGCCGACAAGGCTGTCATAATAGGTGGGAACGTCCCAACTATATATATACGCAAGCCGACAAGGCTGCCACTACGAAACAATAACACAAGTAAGCCGACAAGGCTGCTATCACAACATGACAATATATGCAAGCCGGCAAGGCTGCTACAATGATAGAACACGCATACTGATCATACACACAACTGATCCCATCTAAATACAACCCACATACATGTCTATAGACCTCTAAGAGTTTCAACAGTGAAATATGACGGGACAGGGCCCCGTCGTACCCTTAGACAACATATACATATATTTAGATCAAAAAGGATTTATACCAAATCTGGGCTCCGGAACAACGGATCTCTCCAAGATAGAAGAAGGGATGTCCTAAGCTGGCGGCTCACCAAAGCGAGTATCTGTACCTGCGGGCATGAAACGTAGCCCCCGAGGAAAGGGGGTCAGTACGGAATATGTACTGAGAATGTAAAGTGGGAAATACAGTAAAAGGAGCATATCTGAAATAAGGAGTACAAGAAACAAGTACAATGTTCAGAATACCAAAACACTTGCCTTTGAAACATAATCATACTTGTCAATATCATATATCATATACATATATACCGTACCCGGCCCTCTCGTGAGGGACTCGGTGAATAAAGTCATCATATGCCCTCCTGGCCGCCATAACATGTCATTATATCATCATATCATCATCTCTTCATCATCTCATCGTATCATCATATATATATACCGTACCCGGCCCTCTAGTGAGGGACTCGGTGAACAATGCAGTGAAACTGTGCACGATAACATACCCGGCCTGGGACTCGGTGAAAGATATATTAAGGCATGCACGAGCAGAGTAGTGAGAAACCATATGCAATTTTAAACATTATCAAGACTCAATGGAATACTCAAAACGAACTATTATTTGCAAATTCAAATAATAATCATATCAAGTACCTTCGGATGTCCCTGTGGATTTTATCAAAATGAAACTTTGAAATCATATGTACATATCAAAATAATAATAAATCAAATTCTGAGAATCAAGAACATTAGCCATCCTAGTGGCTCTAAGAATAGGAACTTCTTTGGAACCATATACATATCGTCTCTTCGTTTTGTAAGGATCATGCCAAAAAGAAAGAAGTGTTAACTTTACATACCTTTGGCGTTTATTCGTAACACAACACGTATACGCTGCCCAAAGTTTCAACCTATATTAAGACGTCAAGAATAATGGTTAAGCTACGGGGAGATTCAAAACGTTTCCCAACGTTAGCAACTCCTTTCTAGACAATTTAGACGACGGTTTCCTTACATCCCAAACTAATTACATACTAGTCAAGCTAACGCCAATAATTATACGTTTAAGTACTATATCGAGGCTATTCAAGACAAGATGCAAGAATCACTCCGAACAACCCGCACAACATTCCAAACAGTCCACGCAATATTCCAAACAGCCAACGTTCACAATATTCAATAACGATTCACATACGACTACTACGCCTTCAAGTTATTCCTAATAGTCCGTAACCTTAACGTTTTCATGTAACAAACTTTATAACATCCCAACCAACATACAACACAATGCATAATCTTAATTATCATCAATCTTCCAAGCTCAATAAGAACAACAACGACACATCCAAAACAGCCCCTAACTTTCACACAAAAGATGCTCGGAATTCTTGCAAATGCTTACGAACATACTAAGCAAACCACATACGATTCATACACATTATTTCATATCTTCTTTTCATATAATTTCAGTGTGATACGACCAGCAGCCACACGACAACTACATCATCAATTCATACGCAAATAAGCTACATTATTATCACTACAATCCTTACAACAACCCACAAACAATTTTAGCTCCAACTCTAACCATTAAATACCTTCATTTCCATCATAAAATTCATGACAACAACAATCAAAATACTAAGTAAAATTATTTCACCACCTTCTACACAAAACAGTTCCTACACGGCTTCAACCATGCTTCAACATCAATACACATAATTTCATGGATTCAATTTATATTCATATCAATACAACTTCACCTTTAACTTTCTAATTCTTTTCATCCTTTTAATATGTAATTTATGATAGCAACAACCATAATTACTAAATAAAATCAGTCCACCCATTTCAACTAAAACAGTCCCTACGGCCACATTAGCATTCCAACACCAACATTCATAATTTTATACATGCAATTCATGTTCACCAAGTTACAAACATACTTCAACATCAACACATATAATTCCATGGCTATTATGATGCTCCAACATCAACACACCTAATTGCATGGATTCAATTTACATTTGCACATTTACAACACGTCCAAATCCTTACTAAAAACGTGTAAAAAGATGATCAATTCTTACCTTAACAATCTAACTTCTCAACTTGGCTAGAATTTGATGACTTGAACTAATACTTGTTCTTGTTGCTCCAATGGCTACTCGACGTTGCTATGCACCTTCCTAAGGGTTGAAACACCTTGGAAAATATTTTTTTTGATTCAAAATGGAGAGCTCAAATCTGGCCGTGAGCTTATAAGAGCTTGCATGGCATGTTTATGGTTTCTCCTTCACTTTAAACATAATGGTGAATGTCTAGAACACTTTAGGGGTTTAATGGTAAGAAAAACAATAGAAGGTCTGGCCGTGCTTGGTGGTGGAACTGCCATGGCTGGCCGTGGCTCTCTTTCCTCTTCACTTGGTGAAGATGAGAGCCTCTCTCTCTAAGTTCACTTTGTGGGGTTGGGAAATGAGTTGTGGCTGCAACTTGGTAAACAAAGTAGACCATTTTGCTTCCCAAGAGGGTCTTACACGTTCCCCCAACTAAAGCATGGGCCAAAATCCGATTTGGTCATGTGGCAGTGGGGCCCACATGGCCACTAGTGCATAATTAGTGAATTTTAAGTCTTAATCCCCACTTAATAATCCAATCATGGTTAATTAATCCCTAATCTCCATTAATATGTTTACACTAAGTAAAAGTTATAAACAAATTTATGTTCTAATAAAAATTGAAAAATTAAGGATTTATATTCCGTGTCCGGGAAGGGTTCCGTCTTTAACTCACGTCGATTCCTTCGTGAATAACTCGACGTATGAAAATACGGGGTCTAACAGATTACTGGTCGTGTGAGGCCATTATTGTTATTACTTATTATGGCCCAGTGTGTCATTGTATAGTTTGGGTTGCTGTGTCATAGGTTGGTAGTAGTTACAAAGGAGACTCTGTGAAATTTCTATAGGATCCCTAAGATTTTAACATTCAAGGACAAATGTTCCTAAGGGGGAAAGAATGTTACATCTCATTTTATATCAGGCCTGCGGGTGCATCTCAGAGTGATATAAGTTCTTAGACATGATTGGAAAAGAACACGAAGGTTAGACGTCAAATGAATCGGAAAGAATACGTTTCGTCAGAAAATTGGAATAAGACCATTCCACAGCAATTTCCACGGACCATGAAAATGTTGGTTGGCCACCATAGAATGGGTGGAAGCAAGGTAGCTCACTAGAAGCGTTTCAAGGCACCTTTCACTATCCGTGGAAATTTTCACGGCCGTGAAAGTGAACTGTGAAAATGAGGCGGTGGAGATTTGTCCTTTCGTTATAAATTAATTCCCACGACTTGGGGCTCATTTGTTCCATATAATTAGAACCCTAGTTACCCTCTAAGCCCGCTTAATAATCTATAACCATCCCAAATCATTTCAAGCGAAGATCAAGCTTTAAAACCTCAACTAGCTCATAGAAGGTGTTTGTTTCTTACTTCTAGTGGAAGTTGTGGTGACTAAGTATTGAAGAACGTTATGTGGGTTGAAGTTATACAAGATATAAGGTATGTTCTTCATCATATTTCTTATGTTGAGTTGATTTGAAGGTTTAACAAGTTTTAAAAGTTAAAAGAGTTATGGTAGAAAGGCCATAAGGTGTTGTGTTAAAGTTATTGGCTATGGACAGAATTTGAATGGACATTTTGGACTGATTTGACACTAGTTTGAATGTAATATTTTGGCTATGGTATTGTTGATGTTGTTATTGATGTTTTAGAGTTCTTTTGGAGTGGGGTGGATGTAGATGATGTAGGGGAAATGCTTTCCGAATTCTGTGAACTCACTTATTAGTTTTGTTTGACCTTATAAGTGTTACACCTCGGAAAATCTTCTGTTGGTAAGCAAGTGAATGAACTAGTGATGAGTATGAGTACACGATGTCTTCGTGAGCGAGCGATGACATTCGGGGATTCTAGATGAGGGTTCAAAGATGTTAGAGATGGGGGAAGCGGGTTGCAGAGAGAAGGCAAAGTATTTGATAAGTAACGGAAAGGAAATACGAATAACGAGTTAGCGAGAACTTAATGATGGATTGGAGAAGAGTGATAACGTCCCTTGGATTGGTATTGAAGTGTTGAACAAGTGTTAAGAAGGTCCCATAAGGATTGGAGGTCAAACGAATCGACGGAACGAACTTCAGAATCACTGGGGATTATACTGCCAAACATACTGGCCGTATAATTTATACGGTCCATATGATTGGGACCGTATAATCAATCCAGATTGGCCAAACACTCTGGACGAAACATACGGCCAGAACATACGGTCAGTAGATTTTATACGGACCGTATGTTGGTCCGTATAATTGGTAGGGACAGATTTTGCTCAATAAATGTAAGGGACCAAGGTTATTTCATTTCATTTCTACATCACAACCCTTCTCTCTAAAACATCTCTCTACATTTATTATACTAGTTTTCAAAGATTATTAGTCATCAACAACACAAATCAAGTGAATCAAGTGTAAGAAAACCCATTAAGGATCATCCAAGTCAAGAAATCCAAATGGAGGAAAACTAGGGTTTTGCTCAAAGTGGAGTGTTATCAACTATAGCTTGTTTCTACAACATCTAAGGTAATATTCATGATATTTATATGTTGTTTAAGGTATTTGAGAGTTGAAATGCTTGGTCGTTAGAAGAGTGTAGCAAAATGGGTCATGAATGATGAATAGTGACGTTTTGAGAAATAGTTTGAATTGAATCATGATTGTTGTTGTGTTGTGAGATGAATGCGTTATAAACGTCGTTAAGATCATGAAATAAACATTGTATATGAATGGACGAGGTCGGGAGTTATGACCATGAATATGGGTGAATTAGGAGCAAATTGAGAAATCTAGATAATGTGGACGACTAATGGCTATTGTTATGATATTATGAATGTATTGTTGACGTTTGGGAGTTGAATTATTAAATGGACAAATGTTGTATAAATAAAGGAGATGCTGTCCGATTTTCTCTGGCTTTAGCCATGTGTGCTAGTTATCGATTCTAATGATAATATGACCTTAATGAAGGTAGAAACGTGAGCATCGGAGGAGTACATGCAAGTGTAGAATAGTTCAACGAAAGGTATGTAAGGCTAACCCTTCTTTCATAAGGCATGGTTCTTTGGCCAAGCATCTAAATCTTCCTTAAGACTATGATTCCTTCAAATGATTTGATCCTCCGAGATAGTAAGCTCATGATGCTTGGTAATGCTACGATTGTACCAAGTCCCTCGTGTGACGAGTATGCCCATAAGGTAGATGGTATCATAATGACGATGATAGTGATAATGATAGTAACAATGATGAGAATGATATGATGCTAAATATGCTTATGAGCTATTATATTATATGTATGTGTGCCTTTGAAGGGCTATAATAAGACCCCGAGCTTATGATGCCGGGTAAGAATATATGTATATGAATATGTATAGAGTATGTATATGATTACGTAACGCGCGCCCACCTCTGCAGAAGGTACGGATAACCTTGATGCCTTGGTAGGGCCAGGTATGTATGACCTGGAGCCTTGACTGACCAAGTATGTAGGAAACACCGAACCTTCATGGTCGGGCACGCTATATATATGTATATGCTAAGTATATGACATCAATATGAGTACGAGTATGTTATGAATATGAATATGAATGGAAACAATGAATACGAATACGAAAATGAATGTGAAGGTAATTAAGTACGGATATGGATGTATGTACATGGTGGATACGCAATAGAAATGGAATGTCCTAGTGGAAAGCTGGTAAGTGCCACGACGACGATATTATTATCTCCCACCCTATGTTGTCTCATATGTTGTATATCATGTTTCTATATTGTTGTTGATCATGCTTTACATACTCAGTACATTCTTCATACTGACGTCCTTTTGTTTGTGGACGCTGTGTCATGCTCGCAGGTGAACAGGGAGACATACCTGATTTATAGCTCTATTCTCAAGGACTACATAGCAGAGCTCCAGTTCATTTGGAGCCATACCTTTTGGGTACTTATTCTTTTGTGTATATAATTATGGGCATAGCGGGGCCCTGTCCCGCTCATGTGATATGTTATAGTCTTCTTAGAGGCTCGTAGACATGTGTATATGGCTAGATATGTCTGGCCTTGTCAGCCTATATTTTGTATATCATTTTGTTGGCCTCGTCGGCCCATGTACAGTGATGTGGCATAGATGCCTATAATGATATAAAGATGTTGTTGTCCAACGGGACTAGTATGATGGATGAATAGAAATGTATGTTTACTATGTGGCTCACCTAGATGTTATGCGAAAGTATGTCCAGGGGTGCCCGGGCGGGATAGCACCGGGTACTCGCCGCGGCCTCCTAGTCGGGTTGTGACAAAAGTGGTATCAGAGTAGTTCAGTCCTAGGGTGTGTCTACGAGCCGTGTCTAGTAGAGTCTTGGTTATGGGTGTGTTGCGCGCCACACTTATAAACAGGAAGCTGCAGACATTTTCGGATTAAATGACCTTCTTTCTTCACAAGAATCGTGTGATAGAGCTATGATATAAGAAATTCTTGTTCCTTAATAGTGTGTTGTGTATTTCAGAGAATGCCTGTAAACAGAAAGGCTACAGCAGCCCAAAAGGGCAAGACGGTGGCAGAAAAGCGGGCTGAAAAAGCATCGCCACCGGTAGTAGAGGAAAGCGAGTCCCAGAGTACGGCTCGATTTCAGTCCTCCCAGACAGTACCTATTACTGAGGAACGTGAGGGAGCCTCAGCCCCAGCTCCAGCACCTCCAGCTCCTCCACCAGATGCTTCGGGCCAAGATGGGAAAGAGGCCATTAATTTGTTGACTCAATTGGTTGCGGCCCAGACTCAGAGGCAAAGTTCAGGGCAAGGTGATAGGGCTGTTAGTGCAAGGGCCCGTGACTTCATTACTTTAAACCCTCCGGAATTCTTTGGGTCAAAGCGGGAGGAAGATCCTCAGGATTTCGTAGATGGTATGTTGAGGACGCTTCGACTGGTACATGCTTCGGACACCGAGTCGGTGGAGCTAGCGTCATATAGATTGAGAGATGTCTCGATCCAGTGGTATACGGTTTAGATGGCTTCACGGGGAGCCAATGCACCTCCCCCAGTATGGCAAGAGTTTGTTGATGCTTTTCTCCGTTATTATATGCCTCCAGAAGTTCGGCGAGCTAGGGCCGATAAATTCTTGAATTTGAGGCAAGGTAGCATGAGTGCTCTAGAGTATAGTCTCCGTTTCACTTTCTTGGCCAGGTATGCTTCAACCATGGTAGCGGATATGGGTGACCGGGTACACCGATTTGTGAAGGGCCTTGGGCCACACTTGATGGATAGATGCTTGACTGCGTCCATTCAGGACAGTATGGATATTGCACGCATGCAGGCACATGCTTAGAAGTTAGAAGAAATCCTACAGCAGCGGAGAAGTGAACGCGAGCAGGATAGGGGTCATAACAAGAGGGCCAGATCTTCAGGCGCGATGAGTGAGTCCATAGGCGGACACAGGCAGTAGTTCCCTAGACATTCAGGCTATTCTATGACCAGTGCACCTCCACGGTGTTCAGGCTAGAGCCTTGATAGATCTGCTCGTTCAGGGCCGAGTCCGAGTAATTCAGGACCTCAGTTCAGAGATGATTCAGGCCAGTCATGGCCACCTGTAACACGATATTCCCAGTGTGGGAAGTTACATTAGGGTCGATGCCGATTGGGTTCAGATGTTTGCTATTCATGTGGTCGACCAGGCCATATCATGCGTGATTGCCCCTCAGTACATGGTAGAGGTAGGACCCATCCATCAGGGTCAGTAGCCGGATCTTCGGCATCTGTACGCCCTACGGGGCTAGGTTCACACATTCCAGTCGGCCATGGTAGAGGTAGAGGGAGAGCTCTCAGTTCTAGCGGTCCTCAGCACCGTATTTATGCTTTGGCTGGATGCCTAGATCTTGAGTCTTCTCTTGATGTGGTCACAGGTATATTATCGGTATTCTCTCATGATGTATATGCTTTGATTGATCCAGGCTCCACATTGTCATATGTTACTCCATATATTGCGGGTCGATTTATAGTCGAGCCGGAATCAATCAAACCTTTCGAGGTGTCTACACCCGTGGGTGAATCGGTAATAGCTAGCCGAGTATATAAAAATTGTGTGGTTGTGATTTGTTATCGTCGTACCATGATTGACCTGCATGAGTTAGACATGTTGGATTTTGATGTTATTATGGGCATGGATTGGTTGGCTTCTTGTTATGCCAATGTTGATTGCCGAATGAAAATGGTTCGTTTCCAATATCCGGGAGAACCAGTTTTAGAATGGAAAGGAAATACGGCATCACCAAAAGGTAGGTTTATTTCCTATCTAAAGGCAAGGAAGATGATCACAAAAGGGTGCATTTATCATCTAGTGCGAGTTCAAGATATAGAAGCTGAGTCGCCGACTCTACAGTCAGTTCCAGTGGTGAATAAAATTTCCGGATGTGTTCCCGGAAGAGCATCCAGGCCTTCCTCCCGAGCGGGAGATTGATTTTGCTATTGAGGTGTTGCCAGACACTAAGCCTATATCTATTCCTCCCTATAGAATGGCTCACGCAGAATTGAAAGAGTTGAAGGAGGAATTGAAAGACTTGCTTGATAAAGGCTTCATTAGGCCAAGTTCATCCCCGTGGGGAGCACCCGTATTGTTCGTCCGGAAGAAAGATGGTTCCTTGAGAATGTGCATTAACTATCAACAATTGAATAAGGTAACGATTAAGAATAAATATCCTCTCCCGAGGATTGATGACTTATTTGATCAATTGCAAGGTGCCAAATGGTTTTCAAAGATTGATTTGAGGTCCGAGTATCATCAAGTGAGAGTTAGGGAGAAAGAAATCCCTAAGACAGCCTTCAGAACAAGATATGATCATTTTGAATTCCGGGTAATGTCTTTTGGGCTAACGAACGCGCCGACAATATTTATGGAATTGATGAATAATGTGTTCAGGCCCTTCCTGGATTTATTTGTGATCGTGTTTATCGACGACATCTTGGTGAATTCTAGATCCGAGGCAGAACATGCGGATCATTTGCGTACTATCCTTAGAGTTCTTCGAACTCGAGAATTCTTTGCAAAGTTTTCCAAATGTGATTTTTGGTTGAACTCAGTGACATTTCTGGGGCACATTGTTGCAGCCGATGGGATTCGAGTGGATAGTCAAAAGATTGAGGCCGTGAAAACTTGGCGAAGGCCCACAACTCCTACGGAGGTTCGTAGCTTTCTGGGCTTAGCAGGTTATTACAGGAGATTCGTTGAAGGTTTTTCTTCTATTTCCGCACCACTCACAAAGTTGACCCAGCAATCAGCAAATTTTCAATGGACAGATGCTTGCGAACGCAGTTTCCAAGAGTTAAAGGTTAAATTGACTTCCGCCCCAGTCCTAACACTTCTAGAGGGATTGGAAGGATATGTCATTTATTACGCTAGGCTGTGTATTAATGCAACACGGAAAGGTGATTGCGTATGCTTCAAGGCAATTGCGGAAACATGAGCAGAATTATACTACCCATGATCTAGAATTGGCCGCGGTGGTTCATGCATTAAAGATATGGAGACATTATTTATATGGTATCCATGTGGATATTTGCACAGATCATAAGAGCCTTCAATACATCTTCAAGCAGAAACAGTTGAATTTGCGGTAACGACGATGGTTGGAATTGCTAAAAGACTATGATGTTGATATCTTATATCACCCCGGAAAGCCAAATGTTGTGGCTGATGCTCTTAGCCGTAGATCTATGGGAAGTCTATGTAATGTACAACCAGAAAAGAGAGAAATGGCCCGTGAGCTCCAACAGTTAGCTAACCTAGGAGTCCGGGTAGTGGACTCAGGTAGCAGCGGAGCTACTATTCAGAATTCTGCAGTCTCGTCGCTAGTAGCAGAGGTGAAGGAGCGACAATATGAGGATCCCATGATAATGCAGTACAGAGATACACTCCCTCAGAAAGAGGAGTATTCATTTGATATTTCAGGAGACGGAGTTCTCCGATGTAGAGGCAGATTATGTGTTCCCGATGTGGCAAGTCTACGCCACTAGATATTGAGAGAAGCTCATTGTTCCCGTTACTCCGTTCACCCGGGAGCGGCGAAGATGTATCATGACCTTAAGTCTATATATTGGTGGAATGGGATGAAGAAAGATGTAGCTCAATGTCCTAATTGCCAACAAGTGAAAATCGAGCACCAAAACCCGAGCGGATTATTGCAAGCTATAGAAATCCCAACTTGGAAGTGGGAAGTGATTAACATGGATTTCATTACAGGCTTACCCCGTTCTCGACGTAAATATGATTCTATATGGGTGATCGTAGATACACTCACAAAGTCAGCCCATTTCTTACCGGTCGCAACGACGTATGTGGCGGAAGATTACGCAAGGCTTTATGTTAAAGAGATAGTGCGACTTCATGGTGTTCCTGTATCTATTATCTCCAATAGAGGGACTCAGTTTACAGCTAAATTTTGGGAGTCTTTCCAAGAGGGTTTAGGGACCCGAGTTAGCCTTAGCACGACATTTCATCCAAAGACCGATGGACAAGCTGAACGTACTATTCAGACTCTTGAAGATATGTTACGGGCATGTATGATAGATTTTGGAGGAAATTGGGACAGTCATTTGCCACTCATTGAATTTGCTTACAATAATAGTTATCATTCTAGCATTCAAATGGCACCGTATGAGGCTTTATATGGGCGAAAGTGTAGATCCCCAATTGGGTGGTTTGAAACAGGAGAGACTAAATTGATAGGGCCAGACTTAGTCCAGCAAGCCATAGAGAAAGTCAAGCTCATACGAGATCGGTTATTAGCGGCTCAAAGTCGTCAAAAGTCCTATGCGGATAATCATCGAAGAGACTTAGAGTTCCAAGTTAAGGATTGGGTATTCTTGAAAGTGTCGCCAATGAAGGGCGTTATGAGATTTGACAAAAAGGGGAAGCTTAGTTCCAGGTACATTGGGCCTTGTGAGATTGTGCGCAAGATAGGCAAGGTGGCCTATAAGTTAGATCTACCTCCCGATTTGGAGTCAGTTCATCCAGTTTTCCACGTCTCGATGCTCCGGAAATGTATTGGAGATCCTACTAGGATCGTCCCAGTAAACGATTTGCAAGTGACAGAGAAATTGACTTATGAAGAGATACCCATTGCCATACTAGACAGGCAAGTACGGAGGCATAGAAACAAGGAAGTGGCCTCAGTTAAGGTTCTATGGAGAAGCAGTAAACGAGAAAAAATTACATGGGAAGCGGAAGAAAGTATGCGATCCAAATACCCACATTTGTTTCAGCCCATTGGAAGAGATCTAAGACGAGATATCGAGATCACAAGGTATGTATGTTTTCCTTTTATACTTTTGGGTCGTGTGTGGCCAAATTCTATTGCTATTGTGTTGTTGCCCTGTGAGGCATTGTTATTATGGGTTATTGTGACAGGATGGTAGTGCCATATTATAGGGGAAACTCTGGCGAAATTTTTGTAGAATCCCCGAAGGCTTTAACATTCGTCCTCGAATGTTCTTAAGGGGGGAAGAATGTTACACCTCGGAAAATCTTCCGTTGGTATGCAAGTGAACGAACTAGTGAGGAGTATGAGTACACGATGTCTTCGTGAGCGAGCGTTGACATTCGGTGATTATAGATGAGGGTTCAAAGATGTTAGAGATGGGGGAAGAGGGTTGCCAAGAGAAGACAAAGTATTTGATAAGTAACGGAAAGGAAATACGAGTAACGAGTTAGCGAGAGCTTAATGATGTCTTGGAGAAGAGTGATAACGTCCCTTGGATTGGTATTGAAGTGTTGAACAAGTGTTAAGAAGGTCCCATAAGGATTGGAGGTCAAACGAATCGACGGAACGAACTTCGGAATCACTGGGGATTATACGGCCAAACATACTGGTCGTATAATTTACACGGTCCGTATGTTTGGGAATGTATAATCAACCCAGATTGGCCAAACTCTCTGGACAAAACATACGGCTAGAACATACGGTCAGTAGATTTTATACGGACCGTATGTTGATCCGTATAATTGGTCGGGACAGATTTTGCTCAACAAATGTAAGGGACCAAGGTTATTTCATTTCATTTCTACATCACACCCCTTCTCTCTAAAACATCTCTCTACATTTATTATACAATTTTTCAAGGATTATTAGTCATCAACAACACTAATCAAGTGAATCAAGTGTAAGAAAACCCATTAAGGATCATCCAAGTCAAGAAATCCAAATGGAGGAAAACTAGGGTTTTGCTCAAACTGGAGTGTTATCAACTAGAGCTTGTAGCTTCAACATCTAAGGTAATATTCATGATATTTATATGTTGTTTAAGGTATTTGAGAGTTGAAATGCTTGGTCGTTAGAAGAGTAGCAAAATGGGTCATGAATGATGAATAGTGACGTTTTGAGAAATAGTTTGAATTGAATCATGATTGTTGTTGTGTTGTGAGATGAATGCGTTATAAACGACGTTAAGATCATAAAATAAACATTGTATATGAATGGACGAGGTCGGGAGTTATGACCATGAATATGGGTGAATTAGGAGCAAATTGAGAAATCTAGATAATGTGGATAATGTGGACGACTAATGGCTATTGTTATGATATTATGAATGTATTGTTGACGTTTGGGAGTTGAATTATTATATGGACAAATGTTGTATAAATAAAGGAGATGCTGTCCGATTTTCTCTGGCTTTAGCCATGTGTGATAGTTATCAATTCTAATGATAGTATGACCTTAATGAAGGTAGAAACGTGAGCATCGGAGGAGTATGTGCAAGTGTAGAATAGTTCAACGAAAAGGTATGTAAGGCTAACCCTTCTTTCATAAGGCATGGTTATTTGGCCAAGCGTCTAAACCTTCCTTAAGACTATGATTCCTTCAAATGATTTGATCCTCCGAGCTAGTAAGCTCATGATGCTTGGTAATGCTACGATTGTACCAAGTCCCTCGTGTGACAAGTAGGCCCATAAGGTAGATGGTATCATAATGACGATGATATTGATAATGATAGTAACAATGATCAGAATGATATGATGCTAAAGATGCTTATGAGCTATTATATTATATGTATGTGTCCCTTTGAAGAGCTATAATAAGACCCCGAGCTTATGATGCCGGGTAAGAATATATGTATATGAATATGTATAGAGTATGTATATGATTACGTAACGCGCGCCCACCTCTGCAGAAGGTACGGATAACCCTGATGCCTTGGTAGGGCCAGGTATGTATGACCTTGAGCCTTGACTGGCCAAGTATGTATGAAACACCGAACCTTCATGGTCGGGCATGCTATATATATATATGTATATGCTAAGTATATGACATCAATATGAGTACGAGTATGTTATGAATATGAATATGAATGGAAACAATGAATACGAATACGAAAATGAATGTGAAGGTAATTAAGTACGGATATGGATGTACGTACACGGATACGCAATAGAAATGGAATGTTCTAGTGGAAATCAAGTAAGTGCCACGACGACGATATTATTATCTCCCACCCTATGTTATCTCATATGTTGTATATCATGCTTCTATATTGTTGTTGATCATGCTTTACATACTCCGTACATTCTTCATACTGACGTCCTTTTGTTTGTGGACGCTGCGTCATGCCCGCAGGTGCACAGGGAGACAGACCAGATTTATAGCTCCATTCTCAAGGACTACATAGCAGAGCTCCAGTTCATTCGGAGCCATACCTTTTGGGTACTTATTCTTTTGTGTATATAATTATGGGCATAACGGGGTCCTGTCCTGCTCATGTGATATGTTATACTCTTCTTAGAGGCTCGTAGACATGTGTATATGGTTAGATATGTCTGGCCTTGTCGGCCTATATTTTGTATATCATTTTGTTGGCCTCGTCGGCCCATGTACAGTGATGTGGCATAGATTCCTATAATGATATAAAGATGTTGTTGTCCAACGGGACTAGTATGATGGATGAATAGAAATGTATGTTTAATATGTGGCTCACCTAGATGTTATGTGAAAGTATGTCCAAGGGTGCCTGGGCGGGATAGCACCGGGTACTCGTCGCGGCCTCCTAGTCGGGTCATGATAATAAGTGTTTCAACAACTTAACGTTAGTGTGAATCATTTTGAATGTAGATTTCGAGCTTGGAAAGATAGACGTTGAGTGGTTAAGTAGATGACGAAATATGTTAAGGCTGTCCCTTTCTTTCTTTTGGCATGATCATATTGATACGAACATATACGAGCGATATTCATAATGACTCCACTCTTATAAATATTAGGAGCATATGTTCCTGATTATCTTATGATGTTATTGATCTTGTCCCATGGTTATTGATCTTATCTCGTGGTTATTGATCTTGTCTTATGATTATTGATCCTTCAAAGTAAGTTATGCTGATGATGCTACCTTCAAACACTTCTTTGTATGTATGTATCTATTTTATGACATCGGGCCGCGCCGCGCCTTAGTCAGTCGGGTACGACACCTATTGTGCACACCAATGCAGTTGGGTACGGTATGATGATGATGGCCCCAAGAGTGGCTTAATGATGATGATGCATCCCCACGGTGTGGCTTATATATATGTATGATTATTTTTTTTAAAAAAAGAAAAGCATGTATGCCATCCGCCCTTAGAGGCATTCAGATGTACGGGTTGCTTCTCTCTTATCTCATGTTACTTTCAAGTCTTATTTATGTTGTTCTTCATACCTTACATACTTGGTACATTAATCGTACTGATGTCCTTTTGTTTGTGGACAATGCATTCATGCTTGCAGGTAGAAAGGGAGGCGATTCACTCCCTTAGGCCGCCTTCTCAGCCCTTGTACTGGAGCACTCCACTTGTTTCAGAGTTGCAGTCTAGCTTGGTTTCATACTTTTGTGTAAATTTGGGTATGGCGGGGCCCTGTCCCGTTCTTATTATGCCATGTATTCCAGTAGAGGCTCGTAGACAGATATGCAGAGTCGGATGTTCTATGGCCTTTTCAGTCTATATTTCGTTGTTTCATTATCTTTGATAGCCTTTTCGACTTGTACACATAGGTTCAGCTTGATTACGTTCGTATATATATCTTTGGGCTTGTGTCCTTTTCAACTTATGATATCTAATATTTAGCAGGTTGTCGCATGATGGCCCTCACGACCCACACTCAGGTATGCCTATGTAATGCATGTATGTCTTGTGGTGCTCGTTAGGTTAGATCTAGGTGCCCGGCATGGCCTTCCGGTTAGGTCGTGACACTTACATTCAATTGTTGCATGTCTATCTTTAGATTTCTTTCTTCGTATATATGTTATCTAATTGTTATCGGCCTATGATACCTATCGGTACATGGTGTTTGTACTGATACTACCTTGTTGTACTCTTTTTCTGGGTACAGAGTTCGTAGTAGGTTCCTCCTCTGCACCTCGTGAGTGATCCTGAGGCTCAGTTTGTAGAGTTTCCTGGGTGCGCATCTGATGGATTCTGTTGCTCCGAGATTCTTCGATCTTACTTGTAATTATTTCACATTCTGAGATAGTATTTGTATTTCAGACTTCTATTCTTCAGAATTATGTATTAGCAGCTCTTGAACTTTTCAGACCAGATTCCGGAGAGGATGTATTATTATTCCGCATTTAGTAGTTATCTATATTTTGAGACTTCTTAATCTTTTTATTTACTTTTCTTACATTTGGATTGGATGATGAATATGGGAAAAGGTTCGCCCACTAGGGGGGTTAGTGTGAGTGCCCGCTCGATCCACTAATTGGGTCCTGACAAGTTGGTATCAGAGCCCTAGGTTACCAGGTCTTACAAGTACAAGAGCATATGTAGTAGCGTCTTGCGGATCGGTACGATGAGCTCAGTACTTATATTAGAGAGGCTATAGGACATTTATGAAACTTTGAATTCTTTCATTCATTCATGCTACTTTATTCAAATTGATATCTGGAGTATTCGAATTGGTATTTGATTTCACTTTTATTCTCACACAAATGGTGAGGACGCGCGCTACCATTGCGAGACATGAGGTGCCCAAGCCCTCCTCTAGGAGAGCCAGTGGCCATTCCATAGGTCGTGGCCATGCTAGAGGCCATGGTGCCGCACAAGCCAGGGGCGGGGCCTTTACGGCTGGTCAGAGATGTGCTAGATCCGCATCACCAGAGCTAGAGCTAGAGCGTTAGCCAGAGCGTTTGCCAAAGCGTCAGCCTGCCCATCAGCCAGTGCGTGAGCCAGCAGGTGAGTGGGAGCTGAGACCGGCCCAAACTCAACCTGAGGTGATTTCTACTGCAGTGCTTCAGGACACCATGTTTCATGCTCTGCACTATCTTGATGGGATTCATGTGGTGGGTGGTCCCACAACTCAAGGAAGGTCACAAACTAGAGCGATAGTACAGACTCCAGAGTAAGGCTAGACTCAGAAGATGCAGCCTGCTGCTGCCATGTCCCCTCAGATTGATGGTATTCCAGTAACTGTTGATGCTCCTAAGCCCGCTGCTGGTCCAGTTATGACTATTGGAGATCAGAGTTGATTGGTAGATTTCTGAAGATGGATCTGTCGAGGTTCTATGGTACACCGACTAAAGATGCTTATAAGATTGTTGTGGATATGCATGACAGGTTGTATAAGATGCGGATTGTTCAGTTCCATGGAGTTGACTATGTGCTCTATCAATTGCGTGGGGATGCAAAGAATTGGTGGAGGTCCTTCATCGATTGCCGGCCAGCTGGGTTGCCTCCAATGTCTTGGGCTCAGTTTCATCAGGACTTTTTAGAGATGCACGTTCCCCGAACTCTGAGAGACCAGAGGAGATATGAATTTATCTACCTACAACAGAGGGATATGTCTGTAGCTGAGTATGAGGCCCGATTTATATTCATGGCATGTTATGCTACAAAGTTGATTCTTATTGAGACAGAAAGGGTCAGGAGATTCGTGGGTGGACTGGTACTTTCGTTGCATATGGCGTGGCTTCAGCTTGTCGCCATATATGCTTATTTTTAGTGCCATGGTGCGAGTGTTAAATCAGCTAGGATAAGAGCCCATGGTGGGGGTAGTGATAAGAAGCCCAGTCAGTACGGTAGCTATAGTGGGTCGACTTCTAGGGGTGGGGGCCAGCTGGCTAGGATTTTTTAGCCACATTCCAGCTGCCCTATTCAATCAGCAATCCAAACTTCTTTTGTTGGTCCTTTGAGGCAGAGTGTGTATAGTTCGGGGCAGGTTTCTGGAGGCTTTTATTCTCCGCCAGCCGATCGAGGTGGTCATACTGGTTCTTTAGGTTCAGTATTTCATCCCCCGCCATCCAGAGCTTTTCTGCATGTGGTGATACCTGGCACATTGCTAGGGAGTGCCCCAAGTTCAGACAGAGTGGAGCCTAGTAGGGTTTCAGATTTCATGCCTCTAGGACTCCGGCATCTTCAGGTAGCTGGGTGGTTCTATTTATAGAGGCAGTGCTCAGAGAAGCTACGGTGGTTCTCAGCCTTCTAGGGGTGGATATCTGAGTAGGAGTGGTTCTCAAGCTTTCAGAGAAGGAGCTCATTCTGGCCAAAGTAGTCGTGGTGGTGCCCATTGTAATGCTTTTCTTGGCTGGTCAGAGGCCGAGACGTTAGATGCTGTTATCACAAGTACCAATTCTGTTTGTCACCAGGAATCTTCGGTCTTATTTGATCCAGGGTCTACTTTTTCGTATGTGTCACTTATTATTCTGTGGGTTGGGATTTAGTTTGTGACCGACTTGACTATTACACCTTGGAAAATTTCGCGCTACTAAGGTCGTAGCCAGCTTAGTATGGGCCTGAGGAAGAGCAAAGTTATGCAAGGATTAAGGAGAAAGGTTATATTATAAGAGTGTAATAATGGTACACATATGACATTTGGAGACCATATGGGTTGAATTGGTTCATGTCACTTGCCGAAAAGCCCTCGTTGCTGTAAGCTATGTGGGGCCCACACGCAGGAGTTTTATAAAGGACATATGAAGAGATATATGAGTAGTAAATGGAATGTTGAGCAATTCCTAAGAATGATCCATAAGCCAAATATGGGCATAAGCCCTCCAAAAGGACGATTTAAGGAAATATTTTCGGATGATCTGCCTTGGGGGGGCCAAAACACTATTATAAGTTTTGAATTTGGAGAAACACCAAGAATGAAAGTTGTAGGTAATTGAATGATCTTTATAACCATAGGTCGTGGGCCCTCACACGATATCCGGATCAAGACATATGACTTTTTTACTAAACAAACATGCAGTAAGAAAAATTAGGCCTACGCGAACGCGCCCAAAGGGGGCATGATCGCGCTGAAGGATTTTTATGTCGGTCCAGGTTCTACCTGGACCGTTATAAAAAAGTGGGGTTATCCCCCATTTTCTCATCCAAACACCCCAAATCCCCCTCAAATTCTCTGGAAACTTCCCCACACTTCCCACACCCAATTTTAAGATAAAACTAGGTATAATTTCCCAATTTCGGTCCGGATAGCGTATAGTTATTGTTGCATAATCTTATAGTAGCGTGTTGTGGCCCTACACTTAAGGTGGAAGAGTGACGATGCAACGATATTAACGGGAGAAAGTTATGGATCTCTTCCTATTTATGTTAATACCGGCTGATTTACGAAGATAGAGTGGTTTAATGATTGTATAGCGAGTTAATTAGTTAAGGAAGTTGGAAAACAGCGTGTGGACTATTTTATGGAACACTTTGATATAGGAAATGATATTATTTATGTTGGTATTGTTGTTGTTTTTGTTGGTTGTTGAACTAAGATTTTGGGCTAGGCATTTAAACAGGGGAGATGCTGCCCGTTTTCACCAAAATATAAAATAGTTTGATTTGAAACTTAGGATAAGTGTGTGATAAGGAGACTAACATTAGTGTGAATCCTCTCGAATGTAAATTTACGAGCTCGGGCGAATAAGCTGTCACGACCCAGCTAGGGGCCGCAACGGGTACCCTGGGCTAACCACCGAGCACCGCTCATACTATTACTTCTTAGACTCATTCAAAAATCATTTATCGGTTTCATGCTCATTTACAAAGAAATTTCTTTTCATTACAAAACATAATGCATTTATACAATAACATATATCAATATATTTACACAATATCCACGTCATTAAACCACATAACCCACATTGAGTATCTACGAGCCTCTATTGGATTACACATACAACTGTACACAAAAGATTCATCATGAGCACCTCCAGAACAAGGGAGTGCTTTCAGTCAGCTAACAGCTTCTAAGAGTCCGGAGAAAGATCTCCTCCCTGTCTACCTGTGGGCATGAACACAGCGTCCAAATAAAACGGACATTAGTACGAACATTGTACTGAGTATGTAAGCCAGGAATGAAATGAACAATGTCATAGAAGCATCATGAATCATAAGAAAAGATATAACCTGCTTGAGTGTTATAAGAAACATACTTTTTACATATATCATATTTTATATCATCATAGTATATGTTTTGTCACATCCCATATATCATCACATACTTCATCACGTACATCGTCACATCGTACTCCGCATCATTACCCGCGTCCGGGTAATCCTCGTATGCCGCCCACTAGTGGTGATCATGCCCGGCCCTCTAGGCTCGGTGTAAACATAGCAGCCCGCAGTAGCGGTGACATGCCCGTCCATATAGGCGCGGTGGAATCATACGCATCCCGCATTCGCGATGACATGCCCGGCAAAATAGGCACGGTGGAATCTTATCATCACAAAATCAATCATAACACATCACTATTACACATCTCATAACATAGCATCATCTTATCATTTCTTGGTATCTTATACATATCATCATCGTATTACAAACTAGCATTGTTACTCATCTTATAGACATATCATATATTAGCATTAAGAGCATACGTTAAGCTTTAAGGGCAACCACACTATGTCGGGGTCACGTAAGGTCGTGAACCCCCGATTATATTATGAACGTTTATGAGTATCGTACCTCGGCTTGAAGGAAATAGAGCATAAGGCGAGTGTTAACAAACATAACATCATTAGTCTTATAGGAACATCGTGCCACAATTTCTTGAATCGCTATACCCTAGCTCATTATCATCACCATCATACTCATATGTAATTCAATATACATATTGAAGGATTCATAGGCTTCGTTTTGTAGAAGGATTACATAAGACTTGAAGGATTCATGCCTTTGGAGCACCCCAAGGTGAGGAACTTGGTCGGATGAAACCTTTATCCAACAAGTCCTTCAACTGATCCTTTAATTCCCTTAGCTAGGACGAGCCATACGACAAAGTGGAATAGAAATAGGTTGGGTGTCGGGGATAACATCAATACCAAAATCAATAACTTTATTAGGAGGAATGCCAGGAAGATCTTCGGGATAATCACTGACTATGGGAACTGATGCAAATTCGGGTACTACGACTTTTGTATCATTAACCGCAACCAAATGGTAAATACACCCCTTAGTAATCATCCTATGAGCCTTAAGATAGGAAATAAATCTACCCCTTATCTTAGCAATTTCACCCTCCAACACAATAACAGGCTCCTGGGGAAAGGCAAGACAAACTAACTAATGGCGACAATCCACATTAGCATAACACGCGGACAACCAGTCCATCCCCATAATTACATCAAAATCCACTATCTCTAGTTCATAAAAATCAGCCATAGTATCACGTCCCTTAATCACAACAAAACAATTTCTATATACCCTAGAAGCGATAACAGGAACAACAGAAGGCGTTTCAACAACAAAAGGTTCCAACAAAGGTTCGAGTTTCATGCCCATATCAAGAGCAAAATAAGGGGTCACATAGGATAAATTTGAACCCGATCAATCAATTAGTAAGCATCATGAAAACAGATTGTAAGGATACTTGTAACCACAGAATCAGAAGCCTCAGTGCCTCCCTAAGAGTCAGCCCATAAAGTCGAGCTGTCCCTCTACCAGAAGTACTAGCAACTTCCTTTCCTTTACCGTTATTACGAGCATTCTGATTATTATTGTTAGCATTACCAGCAGGCGGATTTTTAACAGATGCAGAAGTAGGCGAATCATTCTTTTGGTTATTCATAGCAGCCATCTCACATAGCCACTTTTTGCATTCCTTCTTAATGTGGCCTCTAATACCACAATGATGACAGATACGTTCTTCTCACACAGGCGGATGACTACTTCCCTGCAAAAACTTACTATTATTATTATTTTTCTGGCCTTGCCTACCAGAAGGTACACTAGCATGGGAATAAGAATAAGACTGAGCAGGTGCAGAATACCCTCTTTTCTACCCTCTATTATAGCTGTTACCACCGAAACCACCCGCAGATTGGGCCTTCTTATTCTGGTCTCGATCCACCCTCTTCTCATTTTTCCATCTCTCCTGCTGTTCATCAAACCTAACCAAAGATGCGAAAGTGCAAGTAGAAGACATAGCAACAGCAGCACATGCAGACTTGATACGTGGTACCAAGCCTATCACAAATGAGTCAACCTAAGATTTTCAGTCGGAATCATGTATAAAGCATACTTTGACAAATGGGTGAACTCCAAACTATACTCACGAACCGACTTGTTACCCTCTTCCAGCTTTTCTAACTTCGTAGCCATAACAATTCATTCTTCATCAGACAAGAACCTTTCCATGAATGCCTCTTCAAATTCAGCCCACATCGGAGCTAAAGCAGCGTCACTCCTCTCAGATTCCCACATCTCAACGGATGCGTGAGCAACATCCTTCAACTGATAAGAAGTGAGCCTCACTTCTTTGAAATCCTGAGCATCCATTGCCCTTAATGCCTTGAAGGTCTCATCTAAAAAGTGGTGGGGGTCATCCACCTCTCATGACCCAAAGAACTCTGGTGACTTTAAGTCTAGGAATTGCTTAAGTCTGCCACCACCGTGAGTTCCCACACCTTCATGCTACTGCTGAGCTGCAACCAATGTAGTTAACATTCGAATAGCCATTTACATAGTACCAATCTCTGGTACACCCACAATAGGAGCAGGTAGTGCAGGAGGTGTTTCTTGATTTCCAGCATCATTTCCATTACCAGCATTCGCGCCCCCAAGATATCGGTTAGCTCTCACGGGTTGTGCTCGGTTATTGTTTTTGGATTACGTTAGAGCCATCTCTGCAAAACACGAATTAACGAGCGAATTAGAACGATCCTAAAAGGACTTTGAGCTCTACAGCACAATCTAGAATAAAGAAGAATAGGAAACACCTATAAATGACCAGGGAGTTTCTCGGTCATGCAGGTGATCAGGCTGCACAAGGAAAACTCCACTAGACACAGCTCCACCGACACCGACAATAATCCTAGGATGTATTTAAACCTAGGCTGTGATACCAAGCTTATCACGCCACAAAACCCACCCTAGACGTGACCAGCATCCGACGTCATGAACAACATCGGAAGAACCTAAAAGATACGCAATGACACTTGAACCCGCCAGGTTCAATAATCACCTCCAACAGTTTATAAAATAAATTTAAACAAGTCATGATGTAAGAATAAAATCAGCGGAAGTCTTTATAATTTAAATAATTCAACCAAAACATGATGGTGCACCCAAAAGAGTTAAACAACAACTCTTCTTCTACCCAAATTCGAATGAACACTAAGGAGCTTCTAAGAAATAGGAATAAACGTCTAACTCAATGCGACGCAGCTCGGAAACTAATATAAATAAATGGAATCAATAAATGGGGTGTCCCACGAACAAGCATGTGGGGTCAGCAAATTAGCAGTATCAGCAAGTTCTCCTAAATGTTCTGAATGTCACGAACCTGCTCTTCTTCGTTACCTAACATACCATAAGAAACAACAATGGTATGCCTGAGTACTTCGTACTCAGTGAATACCTCGGGGACAACAAGTGATATGAAAATAAAGTGTAATAACATATAAAGAAATCAGTTCTGAGGATAGTGTCACACAATATGGAAACAGTTTTTCAGCTTGTTTATCTCAATGAAAGACAATTATCAAAAATAGATTATAAAGTCCTTGTCAAGTTCCAACCTCCAAATATGCCATTTAAGTTGATCATGATTATTAAACAACAGTTCCATTGAAATATTGGAATATCACACTTGCCAATACAAGCCTAAAAACTAATCATAACGAAGGGATGACCTTTGAGGTTCCCTAATCATAGCAGTGCATCACAACGGAATATGAAATTCAATGGTGGCTATCCTTCCTCCCGATAGCTAGGCATAATCATACCCCAAGTAGCGAACCTGGAAGTGGCCACTCTTCCTCCCGAATGGTTAGGCATTATCACACTAGGATCCATAGTGGCTACTTTTCCTCCCGAGTAGCTAGGCAAAACACAACAACCAGTTTTCCTAACATAGAAACCAATTCATAATTCATTTGTAATGTTGTCACATCATCAATTGTCATTAAGGTTCATTATGCCACATTGAAATAATAAGTCATTCCAATCAATGTTTTGAAAACGTTTAACTTCTGTACGAAAGATTTCCATGTCCTAATTCATCAATGAGAATATCATTACCAACCCTTAACCATCATTATTAAGCATCTCTTATAGAGGAAAACGTTCATAATATCATCTACATATATAGGGTTTGTTACAATCTAGGTTTAATGTGGGGTTGTCCCCTCACACACATTAACCACCATTTAGACATGAATTAGAGTTCAAGAAACATGAAAAGATTACTTTTCTTTTCATTCATTAAACAACTTTGAATGAAATTTATACTTCCAACAATAGTTTCAAAAAGTTCTTTTCATTCAAAAAAGAGAATACCTCAATTAAGCCTTACGTAACTCGAAAATTCACTTTTACAACGAAGAACACCCAAAAATCCTAGCTTGAGTCACCTTGAGAAGGATTACTCGCAAACTCTCGGTGTTTCATTAAAGAATCATGTTAAGAGTCATGGGTTTAATGCTAGGATTGATTAATAATGTTAAAGATGTTCTTACCGTTACGTTTGGAGACGTAGAGACAAGATTTTTGTCCTTAGGGTTTATGGGAATGAGAATAAGTCATAAAATTAACTGAATCCCGCTATTTATACACACAACTTGCGGCGGGTAAAATACGGCCGGAAATACGGACCGTATTCTGCGGCCGTATTTAATGATTAACAAAAACAATGATTTGTCTTGAGAACGAGTGAAATATGCCCAAAAATACGGTCCGTATTTGGGGCAGTAAACTCTGGCCGTGTTTTATGATAGCAAAAACAGTGAGCAACCTAGGAAGGTGGTGAAATACGCACAAGGAATAGGCACCATATTTCAAAATACGGGCTGTGGCCGTATTTTACATTTAACCAAAAACAGTGAAGTCCAACCCTCTAATACACTTTCACACTTAACTCGGATTTACGGATCGTCACAATCAATTTCAAAGATGCCAACAGCTTCTTCAAAACATCCTAGTCTCTAAAACCGACTCGCTTATACAATTTTAGGCAAAACGGCCATGCCATCTAGCAAAGGAATCATATCACCTATCTCTCACCCCTTATGTGCCCTCACCAATAAGAGAGTTTCCAAACCTTTTTCTAACAAAACACAACACGGGCAATGAATAGAAAGAATTATGCTCACTCTTAACAAGAACTTCACCTGCTCATACAAAGTACCATAGGCTTACCTTAATGTCATACTCTATTAACACAAGCATATCAAGTATAGGATACAATAGGACTTCAATGGTTGTAATGTCAGTTAAGGGACGGGTAGGAATTATTTGGATAAATAATGATTAACCTCCCTAAGACTTTTAAGACATACATTTTATTTTCACTTATGTGCTTTCCATTGTTTCGTCAATATTTCAACCTTACTTTTTCACTTCCCCTTATGCTCCTCTTTTTTATTAAACACTATCTTTATCATTCTTTGTACATCACTAGCAAGGAGCAATTTTCTATTATTCTTCTTTTTCAAGTAGATCACATTTTTCTTCTTTTTTTTCGGTCCCTACTAACAACGTACACTTAACTTATTTTCAACAAAGTGCACCCTTAACCTCTTTTTTCTAGTTTCTGCCAAAATTTCCCCTCATATAATCTTCCCACTTACTTCTAAGGCTCAATTTCTAAATTTCTTTACGAGGTCGTGATCAAATATTTCAAGTTATACCAACAAAGGGGATGGCTAAGGACTTGTCTACCAAAGAAAATAGGCTTAAGGCTTGAAGGTGTTAACTAAGGATATCACATACGGGTAGGTAATTAGATGGTCAAAAATCATGGCTAACAAAGAAATGCCTATATCATCTCCTAACTGGACACAGCTAGTTTCACTTTGTAAACATACCGGGTAAGTTCTAGACATAATATGAGACATGGAATATATTCAAAATTACTCACCACACATAGCACACTCATGGTTCTAGATGGATCCATATGACCCTCTACTCGGCAAACAATGACACGAATTCAATGCAAGCATTTGTAAGTCAACAATTTTAAACAAGGGTCCAGTAGAAGAGCTTAGGCGTTCCAAAATAAGTTATTATTTTTAAGCACAATGTCACTTTCAAAACTTTGAGATTTGCTCCATGTTGTTAATGGTGTACCTAATCCCAAGAACCTAGCATTCAGATGGCCATAAGGTCTCTCATCTTCGACCTTGTTCCTAATGACTAATGTTCCCTCAAGACGGTCGTCATCCATCCGTCTTCGCTGCATTTCTATGAATAAAAAAATTACGTAACAAAGACCCCCTAGAAAAGTACCGAAAACCAAAACAAAGGGGTGCGCTAACTACTAAAACAACTCATTATTACTAAACTACTAATATGGTAATTAATAATTATTACAGGCCATGAGTATTTTTGAAGTACCACAACCCATAATTCCTAAAAAGCAAGAAACAAATAAAACAAAGTCAACTTACAAACATAAAAATAATACGAATACATGCCGAAAATAAGATGTTCACTTCAACCCCATACTTAAAATCATGTATTGTCCCCAGTGCAACAAAAATAAAGCCAAAATTGTGGGGGAGAAGGAACTTCCTGTCTACTCATTTGTCACACCCCGAACCATAGGTTGGGCATAACACGACACTCGGTGCCTTGCTGCATGTGACCAAGCGAACCACATGGCTTGCTCAATCAATATGGGGCATGTACTGATGTGGAATATAAGATAACATGCATGGTGAGAATGAAGCATAGGTTAAGTAATCATAAGTCTGAAATTAAATGATAAATGCTGAGCCAAAACTGGCTATACGACTCTGAATATCTGACATGATATAACTAAACTAGTCTAATCTATGAAACCTCTGACATGAGTCTGATTGCTAAACTAAAGGCTTCTGGCATACCTTTACTGCAGAACTGATAATAAATAAATAAAGATAAAACCCCGAATGAGATGGGGCTCACTAATAGCTGGTATGTGCAAGGTCCTAACGAGCTGATCCGTCGTCCTGTAAATCTGCATCATGAAATGCAGGTCGCCAGGCTAATAAAAAGGGACGTCTATACATTCAAATTGTACTGGTATGTAAAGTAACTGAATGAAATAAGCATGGCACATGAAATAATAGAACGGAAACTGAAACTGTATCTGTAAGCTGAACATGAACATGAATATCATCTAACATGAATATGTATAACATGAATAAGATATTTTAAGTTTGTAAAGCTATCTGAGGGAGAGCATTAGTTTTCACGACCCAACCCCGTGGGCCATGACTAGTGCCCGAACTGGATACCCGTATACGAACCTGTTAAATATAATCAAACTGAATCTATGAACTATATGGAAACTTGCAAAAGAACTCCAACGGTTCATAACGTCATCATATATGTATATTCAGATAAACTGTCTCCTGAGGAGTCACAACTGATCAAGTAATAAAATGATACGCAAGCCGACAAGGCTGCCACTGCACATCAATATCATGTCATATGCAAGCCGACAAGGCTGCCACTACAGACGGACATCATATCATAGCACATCGTATAGACACAACTGAACATAAATTATACACAACCCACATATATGTCTACAGACCTCTAAAAGTATCAACAGTGAAATATGACGGGACAGGGCCCCGGTCGTACCCCTGGATAAACATATATATATATATATATATACATCATAAGATCTGTATCAAAAGTCTAGACTCCAGAACAACGGAGCCCTCCAAGACAGCTGAGTAGAAGTCCTATGCTAAAGTGTCACCAAATCGACTATCTGTACCTGCGGGCATGAAACGCAGCCCCCCGAAGAAAGGGGGTCAGTACGGGATATGTACTGAGTATATAAAGCATGAAATACAGCAAAAAGGATCATAACTAAAATAGGGAATACAGGAGACAAGTATAATGTCCAGAATACCAAAACACTTGCCCTTTTGAAACATAAATCATGCATGTCAATATCATATATCATACCCGGCCCATTATGGGACTTGGTGAAGATGGTCGCCACATACCATCCTTGGCGCCATAACACATCATAACACCATAAACATATCATAACGCCATAAACACATCATAACACCATAACACAACATAACACCATAACATCATCACACCATCACGCCATCACATCATAACACCATTATATATATATATATATATATACCGTACCCGACCCTCTAGTGAGGGACTCGGTGAACAATGCAGTGAAACTGTGCACGAGAATGTATCCTGGCTCGGGACTCAGTGAAGGACATATTGAGGCATGCACGAGCAGAGTAGTGAGCAACCATATGCAAATTAAAACATTATCAAAGACTCAATGGAATGATCAAAACGAACTATCATTTGAAAATTAAGACAATAGTCATATCAAATACCTTTCGAATGTCACTGTGGATTATATCAAAATAGAACTTCTGGAATCATATACACGGATCAAGACATAATAAAATAGCTTCTGGAAGTCAAGAACATTAGCCATCCTAGTGGATCTAAGAATAGAAACTTCTTTGGAATCATATATACGTCGTCTGTTTGCTTCACAAAGATTATGCCAAAAAGAAAGAAAGAAAGGATAACTTTACATACCTATTACAGGTTAACCGTAACCTCGTTCGCTTTGTCGCCCCTTTATCCTATTTAATATAAAAGTAACACTATTGTTAGTAAACTATACTTCCTAGCTCACAAATCTGCAGCCAATCGCCTATAGGACTCATTCTTTAACTTATACTTTCTCGATTAGGGTTTTTCATTAGTTAAGGACTTAACGAAAATCGGGCAGCATTTCCCCTATATATTCGCCTAACCCGAACTTCCAATTATCCTCCTGTTATCACAGAAATACCAACAATGACAGCAATAGCAATATTCATATAGAATCTTTACAATTCAGCCCATAAATAATTCTAACAATCCAATAACCTTTTTAATCCTTTTCAACCCACAATTTCGTATAACAACGATTTCATGAAATTTCTTACTTCCAATTTCATCCAATCCAATTTTAATCCTTCCATTACAACACTACTAATACAATTATACCAGAAAATAAGAAAATCTTACCTTAATTTTCTCGGAGGAATTTCTACACTTAATTGTTCCAATTTCACAATTTCTTCTTCCCCAATTCAATATCCAATGTTGCTATCACCTCCTTGAACTTGTAATTCACCTGGATCTTGATCAAATATGCAACAAATCATCTTTTTTCTCTCCATCCATGGCTGGCCGAGAGCAGCCATGGAAATAACTCCTTTCTCTTTTTTTTTTTTTTTAACTTTGAATTGCATTTTGCCAAACTGAATCATGGCTAACGTGATTCATCATATATATATACGATTTCTCACCATAGGACACGTGTCCACTCCTAGTGACTCATCAAAATTCCTTTCCCTTTTTTTTTTAATAAATCGGGTGGGGCCCACTTCTAATAATTAAATTAATTATTTTTAATAAATCATTAATCCTTACTTAATAATCTAATCATAATTAATTAGTTCCTAATCTCCAATAATATTTCTACACTAATTAAAATTTATAAACAATTTGTGTACTAATTAAAATTGAAAATTAAAAGTTCTTATTTCATGTTTGAAAATAATCCCGTCTTTAACTTGAGTCGATTTGCTTGCGAATAATTCGACGTATAAAAATACGGGGTATAACATTAATATAACTGATATGTAACCACCAAGTAAGCACCTGGCATTTGATATCTGTTCAATCCGCTAAGCCATCATGTAACTTGCCGGGGTACAAGACATGAACATGACATGAATGGATCCAATAACCCGCAATGGGTAAACATGAAGGAATCATCCTAACTGGGTGGAGCGATCCTTATCCTACATTGGCATACGTAGTTTCACTTATTAAACCTTCTCGGTAATTTGTGCAACTCCCAAAACATGAATATGGATATAATTGGCTTAGTAGCCCATGAATTATATAAACATGATTCGTGATTGTATTATAACATGAAGATAAATATATAGTATAACTTGTATGAAAACATGGAAGCATGTAGAGGTTCATGAAAATAAACATAAAGGTTTATATCATGCATTTAAGAACACATGGAATGCAAAGTATGAGTTTTCATGGATTATGGGCAGATTCTCAATAACCAAAAGGGAATATTAAGAACATAATAACAAACTATTAAAGCAAACATGGTATATCATGGTACATGCACTTACGGTTATCATGAACGTGTCTACAACCCTAGTTTTGGTGAACTTTCGTATAATCATGGAAGAACGTGGCGTGGGGAAGAACAATAATGTTCCCATACGTAGATAGAAACCCTACATACCTGTTAATGCTCCAAAACGTGTAACTAATGGTATGAACTTGGAGAAGAATCCAAAAGCTTAATCCTGAATCCCTTAGGTGGGTTTTCTTGAAACCCTTAGGTTAGGAACAATCGATTCTTGTTTAGAAATCATGGATACTTGTTAGAATTCACTTGAAAGGCTTGGAATAGGCTTACCTTAGTGTATCTTGATGGTAGGAGGAGAAGAACTTCGTGCTAGGGCTTGAGAATATGAAAAGTGGGATAAAAAATTGAACCCAAGTATTTATACTTTTACTGAAGCGGGAATAAGTACGGCCACAATGTACAACTCGTACGTTATTGTACGTCCCGTACATTATGGAGGTACATCATGTGTCAATTTCCAAAACAATTCCAGAAGCTACGATTTTTAGTCTGTTAGGTACGTGATGAAAAGTACGGCCCGAACTTTGAAATACGGTCCGTATAAAATGTACGTAAAGAAAGTACGACCCGTATAATCTGCCCGTAACTGGAATGTCAAATTCCAGTGACCTCTGATTTCCCCATGCGTGGTATTTCCAAGAAGTACGACCCGTACATTTTGACATTTCCCCATGCGAGGTATTTCCAAGAAGTACGACCTGTACATTTTGACGTAAAACATACTTTTACCGTTCCAAGGGAAATTTTAATCCAACCACTTCCCGTCTTGGTTTCTAAGTCTCGAATCATGAACGTAACTTAGTTAGGAGGTACGAGGTGTTACAATATATCTCCATTGGGATCATTCATCCTCGAATGATGGGTCATGGTTAAGAATATGGCTGGACATGGCTTGAATACATGAACGTGAAGAAAATATGACATGGAACATAGGAATTGAACTGACATGACATGGTTTCGTGAAAACATGATCACTGAAACATGAGACATAGGTACTGAATACATGAATGTGAACGTGAAACTTAAGGCATGAATACGTAAGGGACATGACATGGATTCGGAAGGGATTTACCTTGAATGCTTTCTGCTTGTTCTTCAAACAAAGGAGGATATCTGGATTTCATATCCTTTTCGGCTTCCCATGTAGCTGTCACGAACCAACCAGGGGGCCGCGACGGGCACCCGGTGCTAACCCACCCAGGCACCTCTTATCATTCTTTCATATTTATATCTAGGCGAGCCACACAGCTAAATCATACTTTTATCCCACATTCATACTATTTCCATTGGGCAACAATACATTTATATCATCATCAACAACTATGCCCACAACAATGTACATAAGCCGATGAGGCTAACAAAATGATATCCAAAATATAGGCCGACAAGGACAAATACATCTAACCATATACACATGTCTACGAGCCTCTAAGGAGAGTATGTCATATCATATAGGCGGGACAGGACCCCGCCATGCCCAAAAATATGTACACAAAAGAATAAATACCAAAAGTTGTAGCTCCGAATGGAATAGAGCTCCGCTATGTAGTCCCTGAGTAATAAAGCTATGGATTAAGCCTCTCTCCCTGGCCACCTGCGGGCATGACGCAGCGGCCATAAATAAAAGGATGTCAGTACGAAGAATGTACTGAGTATGTAAAGAATGATCAACATCATTATGAAAGCATAATAGACAACATAAGAAATAGCATAGGATGGGAGATAATAGTATCATCGTCATAAACACTTACTTGCTTTTCACAGGGACATTCCATTTCTAACGCGTGATTGTGTTCATACATCCATATCCGTATCCGTATTCGTACCCGTACTCATTTACACTTTCATACCCATATTCCTATTCATAATCGTATTCATATTCATTTACATATTCATATTAATAGCATACCCGACCATGAAGGATCGGTGTTTCACATACCCGGCCATGGCAAGGCTCGGTGAGTATACATACCTGGCCCTACCAAGGCTCAGGGTTATCCATACCCAACTGCAGTGGTGCGCGCGCAATATATATATTCTACCCGGCCACATAAGCTCGAGGTTTCATAATAGTCTTACATAGACACATATACATAAAAGCTCATAAGCATCTTTAGCATCATTACTATCGTCGTTCGTTACATCTATCCCTAGAGGATTACTCATCATATAAGGAATTTAGTACAATCGTAACATATCGAGAATCATGATATTAATAGCTTTTAAAGATAGAATCATTTAGAGGACATCATAGGATCATAGAAGAATAGATATTTTGCCAAGGAACCATGCCTTATGAAAGAAGGGTTAGCCTTACATACCTTCCGTTCAACTATTCTATCACTCACACATTCTCCTTCAATGCTCACGTTTCTACCTTCATTAGAGTTATAATATCATTAGAAAATCGATAGCTTAACATACATGACTAAAGCTATAGAAAATTGGACAGCATCTCCCTTATTTATACGACTTCCTCCATATCATATACCAACTCCCAAACATATATAATAACATTCACAACATCATAACAATAGTCTATTCACCTACATTATGCATATTCCTCCATTCACTTCAAATCATCCATTTTCATGGACATAGCACACTATTACATTCACTCTTTTACAATGTTATCCCATGTTCTTAATATCATTTATAACATAACCATAGTCACAACATGTTAAGAATCATGACTCAATCCAAGCTATTACTCAAAAATGACACTATTCCCACATTCATGACCCATTTTCTATTTCCTTCTACAATCCAAGTCTTTAAACCTCTCAATACCTTAAACAACGTGGAAATACAATAAAACTTACCTTAGACGGTGTAGGAATGAACCTTGGGTGGAAACACTTCACTTGAGCAAAACCCTAGTTTCACCTTCACTTGGATTGCTTGTCTTGGATGAATTTTAATGGGTTTCTTACACTTGATTCACTTGGTTTGATGAAGTTGATCACTAATATCTCTTGAATTCTTGTGGGAGAAGTTTAGAGAAATGTTCTAGAGAGTTCTAGAGAGAAGGGGTGTGAAGGGGAAATGAAATGAAATAACTTGGACCCCTTATTAATAATACTTAAATCTGTCCCGCTCCAAATCTACGGACCAACATACGGTCCGTATAAATTTCACTGACCATCTGGGCTGATTATACGGCCAAACATATGGCCAGTAAATTATACGGCCAGTATGTTGGGCCGTATAATGCCCAGTTCTTCCGAACTTATTCTCGTCGACTCGTTTGATCTCCAATCCTTATGGAACCTTCTTAACACTTGTTTATCACCTCATTAACAATCTAAGGGACGTTATAACTCTTCTCCAAAGCATCATTAAATCATCATTAACTTGTTACTCGTAAATCCTTTCTGATACATATCGTATGCCTTGCCTTCTCTTGGCAAACTTTCTCCTCTTACCTCGAATGTCTTTGAAATCTTAATTAGGGTCATCAAATGTCATTCCTAACTTATTGAAATATTGTATGCTTAGTGCCCTTCTTTAGTCTATTCACTGTGCATTAACGGTAAATTTTTCGAGGTGTAACATTCTCCCCCCTTAAGAACATTCGTCCTCGAATGTTAAGTCTTCGGGGATTCTATAAATATTTCGCCAGAGTTTCTCCTGTAATATGGCACTACCATCCTATCACAACAGCCCATAATAACAATGCCTCACAGGGCGACAACATAAGAGCAATAGAGTTTGGTCACACACGACCCAAATGCATAAAAAGGAAAAAATACATACCTCATGATCTTGATGTCTCATCTTGGATCTCTTCCGGGGGCTGAAATAAGTGCGGGTACTTGGATTTCATATTTCCTTCCGCTTCCCAAGTCATTTCTCCTCGGTTATTGTTTCTCCACAAAACCTTAACTGAGGCCACTTCTTTGTTTCTATGCCTCCGTACTTGCCTATCTAATATGGCAATGAGTACCTCTTCATAAGTCAACTTTTCTATCACTTGAACATCATTTACTGGCACGATCCTAGTAGGATCTCCAATACATTTACGAAGCATCGAAACATGGAAAACTGTGTGAACTGACTCCAAATCAAGAGGTGGATCTAACTTGTAAGCCACTTTGCCTACCTTGCTCACAATCTCATAAGGCCCAATGTACCGGGGACTAAGTATCCCCTTTTTGCCAAATCTCATAATGCCCTTCATCGGCGACACATTTAAGAATACCCAATCTTTAAATTGGAACTCTAAGTCCCTTCGACAATTATCCGCATAGGACTTTTGACGACTTTGGGCTGCTAATAACCGATCTTGTATGAGCTTAACTTTTTCTATGGCCTGCTGGATCAAATCTGGCCCTATCAATTTAGTCTCTCCTGCTTCAAACCACCCAATTGGGGATCTACACTTTCGCCTATATAAAGCCTCATACGGTGCCATTAGGATGCTAGAATGATAACTATTGTTATACGCAAATTCAATAAGTGCTAAGTGATTATCCCAATTACCTCCAAAATCCATCATACATGCCCGTAACATATCCTCAAGGGTCTGAATGGTACGTTCGGCTTGTCTATCAGTCTGCGGATGAAATGTCGTGCTAAGGCTCACATAATTCCCCAAACCCTCTTGGAAGGACTTCCAAAAATTATTTGTAAACTGAGTTCCTCTATCAGAGATAATAGATACTGGAACACCGTGAAGTCGCACTATCTCTTTAACATAAAGCTTTGCATAATCTTTTGCCGCATATGTAGTTCTGACTGGTAAGAAATGAGCTGACTTCGTGAGCCTATCCACAATCACCCATATCGAGTCATACTTACGTCGAGAACGGGGTAAGCCTGTAATGAAGTCCATGTTAATTACTTCCCACTTCCAAGTTGGAATTTCTATAGCCTGCAACAATCCGCCCGGCTTTTGGTGCTCAATTTTCAGTTGTTTACAGTTGGGACATTGAGCTACGAATTCCGCTATATCTTTCTTCATCCCATTCCACCAATATATAGATTTAAGATCATGGTACATTTTCGTTGCTCCGGGGTGGATAGAATAATGGGAGCAATGGGCTTCCCTCAATATTTGGTGGCGTAAACCTGCCACATCAGGAACACATAATCTGCCTCGGCATCGAACAACTCTGTCTCCTGCAATCTCAAATGATGACTTCTCCTTCTGAGGGAGTGTATATCTGTAATGCATTAGCATGGGATCTTCGTATTGTTGCTCTTTCATTTCCATTACTAGCGACGAGACTGCTGAATTCTGAATGTTAGTTCCCCTGCTACCTGAGTCCACTACTCGAACTCCTAGGCTAGCCAGCTACTGGAGCTCACGAGCCATTTCTCTTTTCGCTGGTCGTACATCACACAAACTTCCCATAGATCTACGGCTAAGAGCGTCAGCCACAACATTTGCCTTTACGGGGTGATATAGGATATCAACATCATAATCTTTTAGCAATTCCAACCATCGTCGCTGCTGCAAATTCAACTCTTTTTGCTTGAAGATATACTAAAGGCTCTTATGATTTGTATAAATATCCACATGGACACCATATAAATAATGTCTCCACATCTTTAATGCATGAATCACTGCAGCCAATTCTAGATCATGGGTTGGATAATTTTTCTCATGTTTCCGTAATTGCCTTGAAGCATACGCAATCACCTTACCATGTTGCATCAACACACAGCCTAGCCCAATGCCTGAAGCATCGCAATAATCAACATAACCTTCCAATCCCTCTGGAAGTGTCAGGACTGGGCAGAAGTTAATCTATTTTTTAGCTCTTGGAAACTACGTTCACAAGCATCTGTCCATTGAAACTTTGCTGATTTCTGGGTCAGCTTTGTCAGTGGTGCAGAAATAGAAGAAGAGTCTTCTACAAATCTACTGTAATAACCTGCTAAGCCTAAAAAGCTACGAACCTCCGTAGGAGTTGCGGGCCTTGGCCAAGTCTTCACAGCCCCAATCTTTTGCTATCTACCCGAATACCATCGGCTGAAACAATGTGCCCTAAAAATGTCACTAAGTTCAACCAAAACTCGTACTTAGAAAATTTTGTAAACAACTCTCGAGTTTGAAGAACTCTAAGGACAGTACGCAAATGATCCGCATGCTCTGCCTCGGATCTAGAATACACAAAGATATCGTCGATGAATACAATCAGAAATAAATCTAGGAAGGGCCTGAACACATCTTCAATCAAATCCATAAACACTGCCGGTGCATTAGTTAGTCAGAATGACATCACCCGGAACTTAAACTGGCCATATCTTGTTCAGAAGGCTGTCTTAGGGATATTTTTCTCCCTAACTCTCACTTGATAATACCCGGATCTCAAATCTATCTTTGAAAACCATTTGGCGCCTTGTAATGGATCAAATAAGTCATCAATCCTAGGAAGAGGATATTTATTCTTAATCGTTACCTTATCAGCTGCCGATAGTCAATGCACATTCAAAAGGAGCCATCTTTCTTTCGGACAAACAATATGGGTGATCCCCACGGGGATGAACTAGGCCTAATAAAGCCTTTCTCAAGCAAGTCTTTGAATTGCTCCGTCAACTCTTTCAACTCTGCGGGAGCCATTCTATAAGGTGGAATAGATATAGACTTGGTGTCTGGAAACACATCAATAGCAAAATCAATCTCTCTTTCCGGAGGAAAGCCTGGAAGCTCTTCCGGGAATACATCCAGAAATTCATTCACTACGGGAACTGACTGAAGAGTCGGCGATTCAGCTTCTATATTTTGAACCCGAACTAGATGATAAATGCAAATTTTTGTGATCATTTTCCTTGCCTTAAGATAGGAAATAAACCTACCTTTTGGTGACGCTGTATTTCCTTTCCATTCTAAAACTGGTTCTCCTAGAAATTGGATACGAACCAATTTCATTCTACAATCAACATTGGCATAACAAGAAGCCAACCAATCCATGCCCATAATAACATCAAAATCCACCATTTGTTTAACTCTTGTAAGTCAACCATAGTATGATGGTCACAAATCACAACTACACAATTCCTATATACTCGGCTAGCTATTGCCGATTCGCCGACGGGCGTAAAACCTCAAAAGGTTTGATCGACTCCGGTTTGACTCTAAACAGACCCGCAATACACAGAGTAACATATGACAATGTGGATCCCGGATCTATCAAAGCATATACATCATGAGAAAAAACCGATAATATACCTCTGACCACATCAGCAGAAGACTCAAGATCTTAGTGTCCAGCCAAAGCATAAATACGGTGCTGAGGACCGCTAGAACTGGGGACTCTCCCTCTGCCTCTACCATGGCCAACTGGCGCATGTGAACATGGCCTCATAGGGCGTATAGATGACGAAGATCCGGCTACCGACCATGAAGGCTGGGTCCTATCTCTACCACCAACTGAGGGGCAATCACGCATAATATGGCTTGGCCGACAACATGAATAGCAAACCTCTGAACCCAATCGGCACTGACCCCAATGTAACTTCCCACACTGGGAACATCGTGGCACGGGTGGTCTCGCCTGACCCGAATCACCCTTGAACTGAGATCCCGAAAAGCTCTGACTCGGCCCGAAATGAGTAGATCTATCAAATATTTGGCCTGAAAACCGTGGAGGCACACTAGTCATAGAATAGCCCGAATGCCAAGAAAACTGTTGTCTATGCCCGCCTCTAAACTCACTCATCGGACCCGAAGATCCTATCCCTTTAAACTCACTCATGCTCACTTATTTATTGTTGTTGGCTTTCTTCTAAATTCTGGGCATGGGCCTGAATGCGTGAAATATCCATGTTGTCCTAAAGGGACACAGTCAAGCACCTATCCATCAAATGTGGCCCTAGGCCTTTCACAAATCGGTGCACACGGTCACCCATATCTACTACCATGGCCGAAGCATACCTAGCCAAAGAATTGAAGCAGAGACTGTACTCTAAAGCACTCATGCTTCCTTGCCTCAAATTTAAGAACTTATCGGCTCTAGCTCGCCGAACTTCTGGAGGCAGGTAATGTCGGAAGAAAGAATCTACAAATTCTCGCCATACCGGGGGAGGCGCATTGGCTCCCCGTGAAGCCATCCAAACTGTGTGCCAATGAACCGCAACATCCCTCAATCTATAGGATACTAACTCCACCGATTCGGTGTCCGAAGCATGTATCAACCGAAGTGTCCTCAACATTCCATCAATAAAATTTTGAGGGTCCTCATCCGGCTTTGATCCAACGAATTCCGTAGTGTTCAAGCTAATAAAATCACGGGCCCTTGCACTAACAGCCCTATCACCTTGCCCAGTACCCTGTCGCTGGGTCTGGGCAGCAACCAATTGAGTAAACAAATGAATGGCCCCTTTTACATCTTGGCCTGAAGCATCCGGTGGAGGAACTGGAGGTGCTGGAGCTAGGGCTGAGGCTCGCTCACGCTCTTTAGAAATAGGCACTGAATGGGAGGACTGAGATTGAGCCGCATTCTGGGACTCACTTTCCTCTACAATTGTTGGCAGTGCTCTTTCAGCCCGCTTTTCTGCCACTGTCTTGCCCTTTTGGGTTGCGGTAGCCTTTCTCTTTACAGGCATCTCCGAAATACAGAACACACGGTTAAGGAGATGGAAGTTCTTATATCATAGCTCTATCGCACGATCTTATGAAGAAAGAAGGTCATTCATTCCTAAAATGCCCGCAGCCTCTTGTTTATAAGTGTGGCGCGCAACACACCCATAACCAAGACTCTATTGGACACGGCTCGTAGAAACACCTTAGGACAGAACTGCTCCGATACCACTTTTGTCACGACCCAATCGGGAGGCCGCGACGGGCACCCGGTGCTAACCCACCCGGGCACCTCTTATCATACTTTCACATTTATATCTAGGTGAGCCACATAGCTAAATCATACTTTTTTCCCTCATTCATAATATTTCCATTGGGCAATAATACATTTATATCATCATCAACAACTATGCCCCCAACAATGTACATAAGTCGACGAGGCTAACAAAATGATATCCAAAATATAGGCCGACAAGGGCAAATACATCTAACCATATACACATGTCTACGAGCCTCTAAGGAGAGTATGTCATATAATATAGGCGGGACAGGACCCCGCCATGCCAAAAAATATGTACACAAAAGAATAAATACCAAAAGTTGTAGCTCCGAATGAAATGGAGCTCCGCTATGTAGTCCCTGAGTAATAAAGCTATGGATCAAGCCTGTCTCCCTGGCCACCTGCGGGCATGACGCAGCGGCCACAAACAAAAGGACATCAGTACGAAGAATGTACTGAGTATGTAAAGCATGATCAACATCATTATGAAAGAATAATAGACAACATAAGAAATAGCATAGGATGGGAGATAGTAGTATCATCGTCATAAACACTTACTTGCTTTTCATAGGGACATTCCATTTCTAACGCGTGATTGTGTTCATACATCCATATCCGTATCCGTATTCGTACCCGTACTCATTTACACTTCATACCCATATTCCTATTCATAATCGTATTCATATTCATTTACATATTCATATTAATAGCATACCCGACCATGAAGGATCGGTGTTTTACATACCCGGCCATGGCAAGGCTCGGTGAGTATACATACCTGGCCCTACCAAGGCTCAGGGTTCTCCATACCCAACTGCAGTGGTGCGCGCGCAATATATATATTCTACCCGGCCACATAAGCTCGAGGTTTCATAATAGTCATACATAGACACATATACATAAAAGCTCATAAGCATCTTTAGCATCATTACTATCATCATTCATTACATCTATCCCTAGAGGATTACTCATCATATAAGGAATTTAGTACAATCGTAACATATCGAGAATCATAGGCTCATAGAAGAATAGATATTTGGCCAAGGAACCATGCCTTATGAAAGAAGAGTTAGCCTTCTATACCATTCCGTTCAACTATTCTAACACTTACACATTCTCCTTCAATGCTCACGTTTCTACCTTCATTAGAGTTATAATATCATTAGAAAATTGATAGCTTAGCATACATGACTAAAGCTAGAGAAAATTGTACAGCATCTCCAATATTTATACGACTTCCTCCATATCATATACGAACTCCAAAACATATATAATAACATTCACAACATCATAATAATAGTCTATTCACCTACATTATCCATATTCCTCCATTCACTTCAAATCATCAATTTCCATGGTCATAGCACACTATTACATTCACTCTTTTACAATGTTTATCCCATGTTCTTAATATCATTTATAACATAACCATAATCACAACATGTCAAGAGTCATGACTCAATCCAAGTTATTACTCAAAAATGACACTATTCCCACATTCATGACCCATTTTCTATTTCCTTCTACAATCCAAGTCATTCAACCTCTCAATACTTTAAACATCGTGGAAATACCATAAAGCTTACCTTAGATTGTGTAGGAATGAACCTTGGGTGGAAACACTTCACTTGAGCAAAACCCTAGTTTCACCTTCACTTGAATTCCGTGTCTTGGATGAACTTTAATGCGTTTCTTACACTTGATTCGCTTCGTTTGATGAAGTTGATCACTAATATCTCTTGAATTCCTGTGGGAGAAGTGTAGAGAAATGTTCTAGAGAGTTCTAGAGAGAAGAGGTGTGAAAGGGAAATGAAATGAAATGACTTGGACCCCTTATTAATAATACTCAAATCTGTCCCGCTCCAAATCTACAGACCAACATACGGTCCGTATAAATTTCACTGACTGTATATCTGGCCGTAGATTTGGTCCAGTGAGGCTAACCATCTGGACTGACTATACGGCCAAACATACGGCCAGTATGTTGGGCCGCATAATGCCCAGTTCCCGAACTCATTCTCGTCGACTCGTTTGATCTCCTATCCTTATGGAACCTTCTCAACACTTGTTTATCACCTCATTAACCATCTAAGGGACGTTATAACTCTTCTCCAAAGTGTCATTAAATCATCATTAACTTGTTACTCGTAAATCCTTTCCGTTACGTATCGTATGCCTTGCCTTCTCTTGGAAAACTTTCTCCTCTTACCTCGAATGTCTTTGAAATCTTAATTAGGTTCATCAAATGTCATTCCTTACTTATTGAAATATCGTTTGCTTCGTGCCCTTCATTAGTCTATTCACTGCGCATTAACAAAAAAATTTCCGAGGTGTAACAGTAGCCTCTTCAACTTTCTGACTCCTCCGCAAGACCTTTACTAACCCTACTTCCTTAGTCCTCAAGTTGTGAACCTGATGATCAAGAATAGCCACTGGGATATCCTCATAGGTTTGGATATCCTTAACTGTTATAGTATCAGCAGGAACAACCAACGATGGGTCTTTTACACACTTCCCCAACATGTGCACATGGAACACTGGGTGAACAGCAGCCAACTCTTGTGGCAACTCCAGCTCATAAACAACTTGACCAACCCTTCACAGGATTCTATAAGGTCCAATACATCTGGGATTGAGTTTCCCTTTCTTGCCATATCTCATCACACCTTTCATAGGTGAAACATTTAAGAACACCCAATCATTAACCTGAAACTCTAAGTCTCTGCGCCGCACATCTGTATAGGACTTCTGGCGACTCTGAGCTTTTCTCAAATGCTCTTGAATCAACTTGACTTTATCCATAGCTTGATAGACCAAATATGGTCCCAATAAAGCTGCTTCACCAACTTCAAACCAACCAATGGGTGATCTATATCTTCGCCCATACATAGCTTCAAGCGGTGCCATCTTGATGATAGTATGATAACTATTATTATAAGAAAATTCAATGAGAGGTAAGTGATCATCGCAACTACCTCTGAAATCTAAGATACATGCTTTCAACATGTCTTCAAGAGTTTGAATAGTATGCTCTGCTTAACCATCTATCTGACGGTGAAAAGCTGTGCTGAGGTTCTCCTTGGTACCCAATCCCTTCTGAAAGGATTTCCGGAAGTTCACTCTAAGCTGAGCACCACGATCTGAAATAATGGACATTGGGGTCCCATGTAATCTGACAATTTCATAAATATACAACTCGGCATAGTCTTCTGTTGAATCTGTGGTCTTAACTGGCAAAAAGTATGCTGACTTAGTAAGTCGGTCCATAATTACCCAAATCAAGTCATGTCTTCACGATGAGCGAGGTAGACCTGTTATAAAGTCCATGTTTATCATCTCCCATTTTCAAACAGGAATATTAATGTTCCGACCCAACCCACAAGTCCTCTGGTGCTCGGCTTTCACTTGCTGACAATCAGGACACTTAGCCACGAAATCTGCTACACTCTTTTTCATATCATCCACCAATCAATCTCCTTAAGGTCATGATACATTTTCGTGGAACCTGGATGAATTGAATACCTGAAATTGTAGGGTTCTGACATAATTTTCTCTCTAAGCTCGTTAACATCTGGAACACATAATCTTCCTTGGTACATCAAAGTACCATCATCTCCCCCTTGTTCGAAAGCCGCCGTCTTATGCTTGTGAATCCCCTCTTTGAACTATAATAAAAAAGGATCATTGAAATGTTTCTCCTTCACTTCGGCGACGAAGGAGGAATAAGCCTTGCTCTGAACGAGAAATCCACATCATCGGAGTCCAAGAGTCGAACTTCTAGGTTAGCTAAGCAGTGCACTTCCTTGGTCATAATTCTCTTATCTGCCTCAACGTGAGCTAAACTGTCAGGACCCAACCCCATAGGCCGTGACTAGTGCCCGAGCTGGACACCCGTATACACACCTGTTAGCTATATGATCAATCAACACAAACATAACATGGAACTTATGAAGGCCCATAGTCTCGGAGCTGTCACATAAAAGTATAAATATGTGCCGCAACCTGTCTCCTGAGGAGTCACAACTATCAACAGATAACGCAGTACGTACGCCGACAAGGCTGTCATAACATGTGCGAACGTCTCGACTATATATATATACGCCAGCCGACAAGGCTGCCACTACGCAACAATAACACAAGTAAGCTGACAAGGCTGCTATCACAACATGACAACATATGCAAGCCGGCAAGGCTGCTACAACGATAGAACACGCGTACTGATCATACACACAACTGATCCCATCTAAATACAACCCACATACATGTCTACAGACTTCTAAGAGTTTCAACAGTGAAATATGACGGGACAGGGCCCCGTCGTACCCTTAGACAACATATACATATATTTAGATCAAAAAGGATCTATACCAAATCTGGGCTCCGGAACAACGGAGCTCTCCAAGATAGCAGAAGGGAAGTCCTAAGTTGGCGGCTCACCAAAGCAAGTATCTGTACCTGCGGGTATGAAACACAGCCCTCGAGGAAAGGAGGTCAGTACGGAATATGTACTGAGCATGTAAAGCGGGAAATACAGTAAAAGAAGCATATCTGAAATAAGGACTACAGGAAACAAGTACAATGTTCAGAATACCAAAACACTTGCCTTTGAAACATAATCATGCTTGTCAATATCATATATCATATACATATATACCGTACCCGGCCCTCTAGTGAGGGACTCGGTGAATAAAGTCATCATATGCCCTCCTGGCCGCCATAACATGTCATTATATCATCATATCATCATATCATCATCTCATCATCGTCTCATCATATCATCATATATATATACCGTACCTGGCCCTCTAGTGAGGGACTCGGTGAACAATGCAGTGAAACTGTGCACGATAACATACCCGGCCCGGGACTCGGTGAAAGATATATTGAGGCATGCACGAGCAGAGTAGTGAGAAACCATATGCAATTTTAAACATTATCAAGACTCAATGGAATACTCAAAACGAACTATTATTTGCAAATTCAAATAATAATCATATCAAGTACCTTCGGATGTCCCTGTGGATTTTATCAAAATGGAACTTTGAAATCATATGTACATATCAAAATAATAATAAATCAAATTCTGAGAATCAAGAATATTAGCTATCCTAGTGGCTCTAAGAATAGGAACTTCTTTGGAACCATATACATATTGTCTATTCGTTTTGTAAGGATCATGCCAAAAAAAGAAAGAAGTGTTAACTTTACATACCTTTGGCATTTATTCGTAACACCACACGTATACGCTGCCCAAATTTTCAACCTATATTAAGACGTCAAGAATTATGGTTAAGCTATGGGGAGATTCAAAATGTTTCCCAACGTTAGCAACTTCTTTCTAGACAATTTAGACGACGGTTTCCTTACATCCCAAACTAATTACATACTAGTCAAGCTAACGCCAATAATTATACGTTTCAGTACTATATCGAGGCTATTCAAGACAAGATGCAAGAATCAATCCGAATAGCCCGCACAACATTCCAAACAGTCCACGCAATATTCCAAACAACCAACGTTCACAATATTCAATAACGATTCACATACGACTACTACGTCTTCAAGTTATTCCTAATAGTCCGTAACCTTAACGTTTTCATGTAACCAACTTAATAACAGCCCAACCAACATACAACACAATGCATAATCTTAATTATCATCAATCTTCCAAGCTCAATAAGAACAACAACGACACATCCAAAACAGCCCCTAACTTTCACACAAAAGATGCTCGGAATTCTTGCAAACGCTTACGAACATACTAAGCAAACCACATACGATTCTTACACATTATTTCATATCTTCTTTTCATATAATTTCAGTGAGATACGACCAGAAGCCACACGACAACTACATCATCAATTCATACGCAAATAAGCTACATTATTATCACTACAATCCTTACAACAACCCACAAACAATTTTAGCTCCAACTATAACCAATAAATACCTTCATTTCCATCATAAAATTCATGACAACAACAATCAAAATACCAAGTAAAATTAGTTCACCACCTTCTACACAAAACAGTCCCTACACGGCTTCAACCATGCTTCAACATCAATACACATAATTTCATGGATTCAATTAATATTCATATCAACACAACTTCACCTTTAACTTTCTAATTCTTTTCATCCTTTTAATATGTAATTTATGATAGCAACAACCATAATTACTAAATAAAATCAGTCCACCCATTTCAACTAAAACAGTCCCTACGGCCACATTAGCATTCCAACACCAACATCCATACTTTTATACATGCAATTCATGTTCACCAAGTTACAACCATACTTCAACATCAACACATATAATTCCATGGATATTATCATGCTCCAACATCAACACACCTAATTGCATGGATTCAATTTACATTTGCACATTTACAACACGTCCAAATCCTTACTAAAAACTTGTAAAAAGATGATCAATTCTTACCTTAACAATCTAACTTCTCAACTTGGCTAGAATTTGATGACTTGAACTAATACTTGTTATTGTTCTCCAATGGCTACTCCATGTTGCTATGCACCTTCCTAAGGGTTGGAACACCTTGGAAAATATTTTTTTTTGAATCAAAATGGAGAGCTCAAATCTGGCCGTGAGCTTATAAGAGCTTGCATGGCATGTTTATGGTTTCTCCTTCACTTGAAACATAATAGTGAATGTGTAGAACACTTTAGGGGTTTAATGGTAAGAAAAAATAGAAGGGCTGGCCGTGCTTGGTGGTGGAACTGCCATGGCTGGTCGTGGCTCTCTTTCCTCTTCACTTGGTGAAGATGAGAGCCTCTCTCTCTAAGTTCACTTTGTGGGGTTGGGAAATGAGTAGTGGCTGCAACTTGGTCAACAAAGTAGACCATTTTGCTGCCCAAGAGGGTCTTACACGTTCCCCCAACTAAAGCATGGGCCTAAATCTGATTTGGTCATGTGGCAGTGGGGGCCACACGACCACTAGTGCATAATTAGTGAATATTTAATTCTTAATCCCCACTTAATAATCCAATCATGGTTAATTAATCCCTAATCTCCATTAATATGTTTACACTAAGTAAAATTTATAAACATATTTATGTTCGAATAAAAATTGAAAAATTAAGGATTTCTATACGTGTCCGGGAAGGGTTCCGTCTTTAACTCACGTCGATTCCTTCGCGAATAACTCGACGTATAAAAATACGGGGTCTAACATTCTCCCCCCCCCCCCCCCTTTAGAACATTCGTCCTCGAATGTTGAATTGGTCCCGTAACGTCCTATAAGAATTTTTGGAAAGGTTTCACTTATCGTCATAACATATAGTCTTATCTGACAATCAATATAATCAAGGTAGGAGTTTAAGTTACCTGTAGGCGTAGGGAAAAAGTAAGGATACTTGTTCTTCATCTCCTCCTCAGCTTCCCAGGTCATCTCTTTCGCCATAATACTTTGACGGAAGCCACGTTCTTAGTTCGCAACCTCCTAATCTGCCGATCTAGTATGGCTATAGGTTGCTCCTCGTAGGATAACTCCTCTGTCACCTGGATATCATCTACGGGAAATACTCTAGAAGGATCGCCTACACATTTGCGAAGCATTGACACGTGAAAGACTGGATGTACTGCTTCCAAATCAGCTGGTAGGTCTAACTCGTAGGCAACCAGGCCTACTCTACGGACAATCTGATAAGGCCCAATGTATCTCGGGCTTAGCTTCCCTTTCCTGCCAAATCTCATAACACCCTTCATGGGCGACACCTTCAGGAACACCCAGTCACCAACCTGAAATTCTAAGTGACGACGTCGATTATCTGCATATGATTTCTGCCGACTTTGGGCTGCCAGTAATCTCTCCTGAATAAGCTTCACTTTATCAACAGCCTGCTGAATCATATTTAGGCCTATCAACTTAGTTTCACCAACATCAAACCAGCCAATAGGTGATCTGCACTTCCTCCCATACAAGGCCTCATACGGTGCCATCTGAATACTCGCATGGTAGTTGTTATTATAGGCGAACTCAATAAGAGGCAAGTGATCATCCCAGCTACCCCTGAAATCAATAACACAGGCCCGTAACATATCTTGTAGCGTCTAAATAGTACACTCGGCCTGTCCGTCAATCTGAGGGTGAAATACCGTGCTGAGACTCACTTGTGTCCCCAATCCCTCCTGGAAGGATCTCCAGAATTTAGCTATGAACTGGGCTCCTCTATCAGAGATAATAGATGTGGGAACCCCGTGAAGTCTCACTATCTCCTTAAGGTACAAGCTGGCATAATCCTCAGCTGAATATGTAGTCCTGACTGGAAGAAAGTGGGCTGATTTTGTCAACCTATCAACGATGACCCAAATAGAGTCATATTTTCGCGAAGTGCGAGGTAAACCTGTGACGAAGTCCATATTGATCACCTCCTATTTCCAGGTCGGAATCTCCAGCTCCTGTAATAGTCCCCCAGGCTTCTGGTGCTCGATATTAACCTGTTGACAATTCGGACACTGAGTAACAAACTCTGGTATATCCATCTTCATGCCATCCCACCAATACAAGCATCTGAGGTCATGATACATCTTCGTTGACCCTGGATGAACAGAATAATGGGCATGGTGTGCCTCTCCCATCATATGTTGTCGTAACCCTGCAATCTTAGGTACACATAATCTACCTTTGTATCGTAGCACTCCGTCAAGTGCGACCTCGAATAGGGTTTCTTCCTTGTGAAGAGCTGCATCTCTATGATGTACAAGAATAGGATCCTCGTACTGGTGTCTCTTTATCCCTTCTATAATAGAGGACTCAGCAACTGCTCGAACAGAAACCCTGCCATTATCAGCATCAGCCAAACGGACTCCCAGATTAGCTAACTGAAAAATCTCACAGACTATGCCCTTCTGCTCTGGTCGTACATCTGCCAAACTACCCATAGATTTACGGCTGAGTGCATCTGCTATGACATTTGCTTTCCCTGGGTGGTATAGAATGTCAACATCATAGTCCTTCAGCAACTCTAGCCACCGCCTCTGCCGCAAATTCAGCTCCTTCTGCTTAAAGATGTACTGGAGACTCTCATGATCTGTATAAATGTCAACATGCACACCATATAAATAATGTCTCCATATTTTTAAAGCATGAATCACCGCTGCTAACTCCAGATCATGGGTGGGATAATTTCTTTCGTGCTTTCTGAGGTGTCGGGAGGCATAGGCTATAACTTTGCCATGCTGCATCAATACACAACCTAACCCAACACCGGAAGCATCACAATAAATGACATAGCCACCTGGTCCCTCAGGGAGAGTTAGAACTGGGGTCGTAGTCAACTTATCTTTCAGCAACTGGAAGCTCCATTCACAAGCATCGGCCCACTGGAACTTAGCTGCCTTCTGAGTTAGCCTTGTTAAAGGCGCTGAAATTGAGGCAAACTTCTCTACGAACCTTCTGTAATACCCTGCTAGTCCCAGAAAACTACGTACTTCAGTAGGTGTTGTAGGTCTAGGCCAAGTCTTCACTGCCTCGATCTTCTGTGTATCTACCCGAATGCCGTCAGCCCCAATAATATGCCCCAAGAATGCTCCTGCAGTTAACCAGAATTGAAATTTGGAGAACTTAGCATACAATTTCTGGTGCTGAAGCACCCTAAGTACCGCCTTCAAATGATCTGCATGCTTCTCTTCTGATCGTGAATAGACCAGAATATCATCAATGAATACAATCACGAACAGGTCAAGGAATGGCTTGAACACTCAGTTCATCAAATCCATAAATACTGCTGGAGCATTAGTCAACCCAAAGGACATCACTCTAAACTCGTAATGCCCGTATCGGGTTCTGAATGTAGTCTTTGGAATGTCTGCCTCCTTTACCCGCACCTGGTGATAACCTGACCGCAAGTCTATCATCGAGAAACACTTAGCACCCTGCAACTGGTCAAATAAATCATCGATCCTGGGGAGGGGATACCTGTTCTTTATTGTTACTTTATTCAGCTGCCTATAATCAATACACATCCGCAGTGACCCATCTTTCTTCCTTACAAATAATACTGGTGCTCCCCAAGGTGATTTACTGGGCCTGATGAAGCCCTTTTTCTATTAAATCTCTCAGTTGCTCCTTCAGTTCCTTCTGTTCTGCAGGTGCTATTCTGTAAGGAGGAATAGATATGGGCTGAGTGTCTTGTAATACGTCTATAGTGAACTCTATCTCCCGCTCAGGAGGAAGGCCTGGAAGTTCATCTGGGAATACATTGGGAAACTCGCTAACTACCGGCACTGACTGAAAAATCGGCGCCTCTGCCTTCAGGTCGTGTACCCGTACCAGATGATAAATATAACCCTTTCTGACTATAATTGGCGCCTCTGCCTTCAGGTCGTGTACCACTCGGCAATGCTGGATTTCCCGTCCACTCTATAATTGGCTCTCCTGCGAAATGAAATCGGACTATCTTGCCCCTACAATCAACGTTAGCATAACAAGAAGCTCTCCAATCCATACCCATAATAACATCAAACTCAGTCATATCTAACTCTATCAAATCTGCCTTGGTGCAACGACTATATATGATCACCGAACAATCTCTATATACTTGTCTTGCTATAACAGAATCCCCTACTAGTGTAGCTACCTCAAATGGTTCTATCAATTCAGGTTTTATCCCAATTCTACTAGCAACAAATGGAGAGATATACGATAATGTGGAACCTGGGTCTATCAATGCATACACGTCTCGAGAGAAAACCGATAGCATACCTTTAACCACATTAGGTGACGCCTCCTGATCCGGTCTACTAGCCAAAGCATATATGCGGTTCGGAGGACCACTAGAACTAGAAGCTCTGCCATGACCTCTACCACGGCCTGCTGGTACCTGGAAACCCTGCCCCATAGGGCGCATAGTTACAGAAGAAGATGAACCAGCAACTGACCCAGTAGGCTTAGCTGCACCACCTGGATTACCCCCATAGGGACACTCTCTCATAATATGGCCTTGACGGCCACAAGAAAAACAAGCACCAGCAGAGATACGGCACTCCCCAGAATGGGGTCTACCATACCGAGAACACCGAGGTAAGGGTGGCCTCGACTGACTCGAACCTCTGGGCACCTGCGAACCCAAAGCCCTGGAGATCTGACCGGCTCCTGAATACCCTGTACTATCAAATATCCTACCCGAGAACTGCGGAGGTGCACTCCGTGCGGGCTGAGAAGGATATTTATTATGCTGCTGCTGAGGCTTCCTACCTCGAAACTCACCAGAATAACCATCCGATCTAGCCCTCTGGGCTGGCCCCGGTCATGATCTCTGTCGGGATGACGTCCTCTGTGCCGATTCTCCATCCCCTGTGCATACACCTGTACCCGAGCAATATCCATCCCTGGCTAGGAGGCCATTACCATACAGCTATCAACCAAATAACGATCCAACCCCACCACATATCGATGCATCCTATTGGTCATATCAGCTACAATAGTGGGTGCATATCTGGCCAACGAATCAAACTCAAGACTATAATCCCGAACACTCCTGCCATTTTGTCTCAGACGTAAGAATCTATCAACTCTGGCTCGCCGCATCTCTGGAGGCAGAATGTGTCCAAGGAAGGCCTCCACGAACTCATCCCATACTGCTGCAGGAGCAACCGCACCCCTAGACAGCTCCCACGACTAATACCAGTTGAAAACTACATCTCGCAGTCGATACAAAGCTAACTCAACCGACTCAGTCTCAGAAGCCTTAATTAATCTCAGCGTACGCTGCATCTGCCGAACGAACTCCTGCGGGTCATCCTCAGGCTTCGACCCGAAAAACTCTGGAAGGTTACAATTCAGAAAATCACGGGCTCTCAGACTCTCATGTCTATCTATCTGGTCAACCCCCAATCCTTGCCTGCGAGCCTGTCCTGCCACTAATCTGGTAAGTAACTAGACTGCATCCCTCAAAGCTCTATCCTCTGCCCCTGACTGAGGAGCTGAGGGCTCGGGTACTGGAAACTCGGGAGCTGGCGGTGGAGCCGCCCCCTGACCTGGAGCTGTCACTGTCCTGGGTTCCTCTGGAAGTGACGATATAGCAGAACTCGCGGACTGAAGTACAACCTCAGGTATAAACTGGGCACGATCCCTGGTAACTCTCTATGTCTGGCTAGTATTCCCTGCTATCGCTTTGCCCTTCTAGGCAGCTGTCGCTTTCTTCGGAGGCATAGCTGTAAACATAATAGTCTGTTAGACAAAGATCATCCTAATAATATAGTGTCACGACCCAACTAGGGCCGCGACGGGTACCCGATACTTGTACCGAGCACCCCCTTATCTATCATTTTACCTCTATTACTGAGTGGGCCGTATGAACTATACCATATCTTTTTTTTTTGCTACTCAACATTAACATTAGCAGCATGATTATGAACATAGGTTAATAAACTTTGCTAGCATATTATACCGTGACTAACAAGAACCACAAAAGTACAAAACATCTGACCGTACATATCTGTCTACGTACCTCTAAACATAGTACACATATACATAGGAAGGGCCGAGTACTGCCGTGCCCGAACATATATACACAAAATAGTACCAAGGAACTGAGGCTCCGGAACAACTGGAGCGCTGCTACAATACTGCTGATGAAGCTCTTAGGAGTCAAGTCTGTCTACCTGCTGACCTACGCGGCATGGAACGCAGCGTCCACAAGAAGGGACGTCAGTACGAATAGTGTACCGAGTATGTAAAGCATGGAAGATAATACAAACAGAAACATAAGGTATGATTAACAATATCATGGGATCATAGGACATATAGTGCTACAAGAAAGTAACCTGTACATAAGAATACCCTTTTCGGGCTGGATACCATGCATGCTTGTCTTTCCCCTAAAAAAATATTTCTTTTTCATAAGCATAGAAAATAGAACTTATATCATATCATGTCTTATCATACCATATCATATCGTATCATATCATATGAGATCTTGTCATATCATATCATGTCATAGCGTATCAGGTCATAGCGTATCATGTCATAGCATATCAGGTCATAGAATAGCACCGATCAATGTCAGCTCGCCCACATAGCACCGAAATACATCGGCTCGCCCATATATCCCGCGTCCGGGCATCCCGCGTCCGGGCATCCCGCGTCCGGGCATCCCGCGTCCGGGATGATAAACCAGCTGACCAGGTGGCAATGAAACATGTTTCCCTTCCCATGCCCATGTATCCCTTCCCCCTATCCCATGTTCATATACATATCTTATATACATATGTCATATAAGCATGCAAGAGAGCCCAAAGAAGAATCATGTAGCCATCGGAGTGACGTAAGGTCGGTGACCTCCGATTACATTATGGAACAATCGTGATCGCTTTGTCTCACCTTGAAGGAACAAGTATTTTAAGGCGAGACTACCAACGGAGAATAGCATTAGAAGTAAACATAGAATGAAATCATTGGCATCATAGACGTCAATTCATGTTTTGAAATCCTTAGAAAATAGTGTCATAGCTAGGGAATAGAAATAAGGATCACGAACTAGTTTATCACTTTCATATTCACATTGAGTCCTGTGCTTAGAAATCTTAGTCATGGAATCATTCTGGGCATACTTATCATAGGCATATTGTCTTTTCTAACATCATTGTTATCATTATCCTCATAGAAGTATTCTCGTTAGAATAGTTATAGTACTTGTCATTGATAACGGAATAAGGATCAAAAGTTTCCTTTGGATTCAACTTCAAAGTAAGTCAAACGGAACAATAAGGAAAATCCGGGAACAATGGACCCACCTCAGGTCAAATGAGGCGGCATACCAAATTTACGTACATTACACTTCATGATGTCACTTGTGAGGGTTTTAAGGTGGTCGGGTCCTGTTTTTGCAAGTTTGAGGTGTTTAGGAGGTTTTTCCAACATTTCGCACACTTTCTAATTCAAATCTACTGAATGAAAAGGGGAAACTTTAGGTGCGGATTTCGGAGAATAGGGTTGTCCCCGAGGTTCATATCCAACATATTACGTCTAAGACATGTCATAGAAGGAAGGGTGAAGCCTTACATACCTCTCTCCGCTCCTTATGCTATTCCAAATTAAAGTTGCAAATCCGCCAAAATCTACAAATTGGTCACATTTACCAAACTTTGATTAGAGCATTTAGAATTGGAATCTTAAGATAATACTTGGCTACCGAAATTTCGGCAGCACTTCCCCTGTAAATACACCATCCCCAAAATTCAACTTAACCAATTCTTAATCAACAACAATCCAGGAATTCAACCCAGCCAAACTATCAATATAATGTCAACAACCATACTAACAATTTCCATATTCAATCTAAGATACATTATAAAAACTTAGTCAACTTACTACTTCCTTCAAACCTTCCAATTCCAATAAAAACAATAACAACCTTATTGTTATGTCCCGTGTTTTCGCATAATTGGAAATTTAGAAATAATTGTGACTTGTATGTTGTAAGGCAATATTTTGATTTTAGTTAATATGCCTATGTGTTTATGAAAATATTGGCGCGAAGATATCGGGGAAAGCTAAGGGCGAAAATGGAATTTCAGAAATTAGTTTCGGGAATTACAAAACGAGATTTCTAACGAATTGGGCTCAACAAAAACTAATGAAAATTGAGGCCCAAAACTATAGGGGTGGCCGGCCAAGAGGCCATGGCCCAACCCACTTATTGATCATGTGATGGTCATGTGATTAACTTAAGGGAGCAATATTATAAGTTCATGATAATCCATAGAAGCTTCATGAATCCAAAAAAAAAAAAAGAGCAATCACCAAACAAGCTTCGGCCGAACCCCTCTTCAAGAACAAAAAAAAAATTCCAAGTTTTGATTCTAATCTTAAAATCTTGTTCTTCTCATATTCGTAATATATTCAAGACGTTCTTCGACGTGATATAATTGGTTTGGCACAAGAGCGACGTTTGTGGCGGGTCGAAACTTGAAGGAAAAGATGAGAATTCTTCTTCTTTTGTGTTATGGAACAAGTATGAATATTATAAGGATTTGAAATAGACGAGAATTACGTAGTTTTGGTATGTATGTGTGAAGTCGTGGGTGTGTGTGATGAAGTTGGCCGTGAGCCATGACATAGTCAAGGGAAAGTGAATTAAATTCTATTTAGTTCGTTAGTTGCGTCGTTGTGGCATTTGTGACGTAAACTAAGGTTTAATGACTTAAGTCGACGTTGAAGTTGCATGTATGTCGTTATGGGAAATTATGTGTTTTAATAAAGTTATTATGTAATCTTGCTAGTAAAGGGCTAAAGTGAGAAGTAATGTTGTTGCTAATGAATTTGGATGAAAACAATGCGAGTTGGTAGGTTTGTCGCATTTGTTGAAGTTTCGGATAGAATATGGAAATTGGCGGCATACTTGAATCCATGTATATTGCTTGGGACGCTATTGAAATACGTTTGAATAACCTTGAATGAGTAAATGAATATGATAATGTTGATATTAGTTTGATATTGTGGAGTTTGAATGGAAGTTGTCGCCTTAGGTAGAAAGGAAGAATATTGATGTTGGAACCTATTTTGTTGTGATTCTTGATTCATTTGGTATTGTTGGGTTGTTGTTGTTGAGATATTGAGCCGAGCTAAGCCTCCGGGATGTTATATGTATAGGGGAAGTGCTGCTGAAATTTAGGTAGACAAATATAAAGTTAAATGAATTCTTGAAGTCTTGAAATTCCTAATTGGTAACTTTGACCATTTGTAGATTCTGAGCGAAACGGGATTTGAGTTTTGACGGGCGTAAGACGCTTATAAGGTATGTAAGGCTACCCATTCCTTCTTTTGGCATGTCTTAGGTATACTAGGTCGATATTGGAGCCCCGAGGGCAATTCTATTCATGGAAATCCGAATTTGAAATTGAGTACTATTCATTCAATTGAATTGAGCTATAAAATCCATATTTTGTCAAAAAGTAATCAAAGGTCCGAGATTTATGCAAATGTAATCGAATCGCTTTGAAACTTCCATGTATGATTCCGTAGACCCCGAATGCCCGTAATTCATGTCCGCCACCTCGACTTGACCCGAGGTGGGCCCGCTAACCCCGAGATTCCTTTGATTACTCTATTAGGCTCATTTTTGTATAACGTCGGCAAAGAATCTTTGTTTATGAATTTGGCTATCGTAAAATAATATTTTGATTGCCATGATATTCTAAATCATATTTTGTGCTATAAATATCATTTTGGAAATACTATTGTGAAATGAGCCCCGTATTGACCGTTAAATTAACATATGATTTTATTAAGTTTCAAAAGGTGTTTTAATATATAAATTGCATTGTTTGCTCACGACTCTGCTCGTGCCCTTATTATGACTTCGTTCACCGGTTCCCGGGCCGGCTATGGTTCGTGCGCGCTATGATAAATTCGGCCGTATGCTGTGTTACGGTTCCCGAGACCTCGCCATAGGGCCGGGTTCCGTCTGGAGTTATGCTGTGATATGGCTGGTGATATGTTATGATGATATGTGTATTCGGGGAGGTACGGAGATTTGAACCTTCTGGTGTTATGCTGTGTGTGGCACCAGCGTCGGAGTGGTGACCACGTTCCTGAGCTTTTGCATGATTTTATCTGCATTATGTATATATGTTTTCAGTACAGATTTTGATATACCGTTCAGTATTCCCCTTTTGTATCCTATTTGTGTTCAGTTGTGGCTTATATTTCTGTACTCTATGCTTTACATACTCAGTACATCTTTCGTACTGACCCCCTTTCTTCGGGGGCTGCGTTTCATGCCCGCAGGTACAGACGCCGGTGATCCCACACTGTAGGCTCTACTTTCTGTTATTTCAGAGTGCTCCCCTTTTGATCCGGAGTCCACTTTTGGTACATACATCTTTTGCTATGTACATATTTCTGTATATCTGACTATTTGGGTACGGCAGGGCCCTGTCCCGTCGTATGTCTTTGTCTTGATGTATAGAGGCCTGTAGTCATATATGTGGGTCGAGGGTCCTATGTGTGTCTGTTTTGGCTACGATCTGTTTCTTAATGCGGTCCGTCCGTTATGGTGGCCAAGATGGCCCTTATGTTTATATTTGTACATATGTCCGGCGATGTGCATTCCGCCGCTCCCTTCTGTTTGGATATGATATTTTGGTACGCGTGACCGCTTAAGACGAGTTTTGATTTAAATTATGTTTAAAATGGCTATTATGAAATTTGAGCTAAGTTTGGGTTTGATAACTGGATACCTGAATCGGTCTGGGTGCCCAAGTAGGGTGCCAGTCGCGGCCCACGGGGCTGGGTCGTGACAAAAGTTGTATCAGAGCGGTTTGTCCTCGGAATGTCTACAGGCCGTGTCTCGTAGAGTCTTGTTGATCGGTGTGTTGTGCACCACATCTATAAACAGAAGGCTACAGGGCATTTAGGGTGTTACTTTTCTTTGAAATCTTAGATCGTGCGTTAGAGCTGTGCTATTAGGATGATTCTGATCTGATTTGATATTATGTTTGCAGTGATGCCTCCGAAGAAGGCAACGGCGGCCCAGAAGGGCAAGGCAGGGATAGCAGGGACCAGTCAGGCACAACGAGTTACTCGGGCTCGTGTTTATGATTTGCCCGAGGTTGTGCCCCATTCAGAGGGATCCGCTACACCACCACCGGCGGAGCCTCGAGCAGGTCCATCAGTAGCTCCAGGGACCCGAGTACCCGTACCCGAGCCTCCAGCTCCTCAGCCAGGGGCGGAGGACAGGACGCTGAGAGAAGCTGTGCAGTTATTGACCACTCTGGTAGCCGGGCAGGCTCGCAGACGCGGGCGGAGAGATGACAATGATAATAACAGGCATGATAGCCTGAGGGTTGGCGAGTTTCTATTATGTGGCCCCCCAGAGTTTTTCGGGTCTAAGCCCGACGAGGACCCCCACGACTTTATTCGGGGGATGCGGCGCTCATTAGATTTGGTCAGGGCTTCAGAGACCGAGTCTGTCGAGTTGGCCGCGCACAGATTGCGGGAAGTTGCTGCTAATTGGTACGAGTCCTGGGAGCTATCCAGAGGTGAGGGTGCTTCCCCAGCTACTTGGGACGAGTTCATGGCTGCATTTACCCGCCACTTTTTGCCCCCAGAGTTACGGCGGGCGCGGGTTGACTGATTTTTGCATCTGCAGCAGAGGGGTCGGAGCATTCGTGAGTATAATATGGAGGGGTTGACTGATTCTTTGGCCCGGTATGCACCTGCCATAGTAGCAGATATGGCCGATCGGATGCACAGATACGTGATGGGGTTAGACCGCTACTTGATTGATGGTTGTATGGCAGTGGCATTGCAGACAGACATGGATATCGCTCGACTGCAGGCTTATGCTCTGGGTATGGAGGACCGACACAGGGCCGATTATTCCATTAGAGATCGGGATAGGAGGCCGCCCAAGAGGGCCAGGTCTGCAGGATATTCTGGAGATTCTCGAGGTGGACAGCCTCAGCAGCAGCAGTCAGGCAGATATTTTCCTCCGTCAGGCCGGCGTACGCAGTCAGCCGGCAGGAGATTTGACAGTGCAGGACAGTCTGGGGCCGGTCAGAGTTCCAGAGCGTCAGGTTCACAGGTAGCCAGAGGTCCCAGCCAGCCCGGACCACCCAGGCCCCGTTGTTCTCATTGCAGGAAATCACATCCCGGGGAGTGCTATCGAGTTACCGGAGCCTGTTTTTCATGCGGTGGTCAGGGCCATATTATGCGAGATTATCCATTGGCGAGCGGTTCCGGTAGTGTAGCTCAGCCGACGGGATCAGCCGCTGGTTCATCATCTGCTCCATCAGTTGCGCGCCCTACGGGGCGAGGTATGCCGGCACCGGCGGGACGCGGTCGAGGCCGTGGCAGTGCTTTGGGTTCTAGCGGTCCCTCGAACCGCATATACGCATTGGCCAGCCGCCAGGATCAGGAGGCTTCGCCGAATGTCGTCACAGGTACATTATTGGTTTTCTCCCGATCTGTATATGCACTGATTGATCCTGGTTCTACTTTATCATATATTTCCCCGCTCGTTGCTAGTAAAATTGGGATAGTGTCTGAGCCTATAGAGCCATTTGAAGTAGCTACACCGGTTGGGGACTGTATTATAGCGAGACAGGTATACAGGGATTGTTCTGTGACTATATATGATCGCTGCACTAAAGCTGATTTGGTAGAATTAGATATGCTGGAATTCGATGTCATTATGGGCATGGACTGGTTAGCTTCCTGTTATGCTAATGTTGACTGCCAGAAAAAGGTAGTCCGTTTTTAGTTTCCGGGGGATCCAGTTATAGAGTGGTTCGGGTCTACAGCATCGCCGAGGGGTAAGTTTATTTCGTACCTCAAGGCTAAGAAGATGATTCAGAAAGGTTATATCTATCATTTGGTTCGGGTGCACGATACTACAGCCGAGACACCTACTCTTCATTCTGTTCCGGTTGTTAATGAATTCCCAGATGTGTTTCCAGATGAGCTTCCGGGTCTTTCGCCTGAACGGGAGATAGATTTCACTATAGAGTTGTTGCCGGATACGCAGCCTATATCTATTCCTCCGTATAGAATGGCACCGGCTGAATTGAAGGAATTGAAAGAGCAGCTGAAAGATCTGTTGGATAAAGGCTTTATCAGACCCAGCACATCACCCTGGGGAGCGCCGGTATTATTTGTAAGAAAGAAAGATGGGTCACTGCGAATGTGTATTGATTATCGGCAATTAAATAAGGTGACTATAAAGAATAAATATCCCCTCCCCCGGATTGATGATTTGTTTGATCAGTTGCAGGGTTCCAAAAAATTTTCAAAGATAGATTTGTGCTCGGGTTATCATCAGGTGCGAGTGCGAGAATCAGATATCCCGAAGACTACTTTCAGGACCCGGTACGGGCATTATGAATTTAGAGTGATGTCTTTCGGGCTGACTAATTGTTACACCTCGGAAAAATCTTCCGTTGGTATGCAAGTGAATGAACTAGCGAAATACGAGTATCGGGTTAATGATGACTTAAGGGCATTTTGGGAAAGAGTTATAACGTCCCTTAGATTAGTATTGAAGTGTTAAACAAGTGTTAAGAAGGTTCCATGAGGATCGGAGATCAAACGAAGTGGCGAAACTAAGTTCAGTGACTGATGAGTTCTACGGCTCATTATACGGACCGTAAAATGTTATACGGACCGTATAGTGGACCGTAAAACCATCACAGTGAAGGTTGGTTGCTGGTGGAATTTTACGGTCAGTTATACGGACCGTATAAAATTTATACGGACCGTATAACGAACCGTCGAATGGTCACAGTGAAAGGTTGCTCACTAGTAACGTTTTACGGTCAGTTATACGGACCGTAAAACTGTTTTACGGACCGTATAACGGACCGTCAAGTAGTCACAGTGAAGGGGTGTTGGGCAGACCCATTTCACGGTCTATTATACGGACCGTATAACCATTATACGGACCGTATAATGGACCGTATAATGGAACCCGACAGTTCGGTGATGATTTAATAAATAAAGACCAAGTTCATGAAAATCATTTCCACATTTCCTCTCTCTCTCTAAAACATCTCTCTACAACTTTTGTACAAGTTTTCAAGGGTATTAATCCATCAACCACATTAAACAAGTAAATCCAAGGTAGAAACCCATCAAGGATCATCTAAAGTCAAGAAACCCAAATGGAGAAAGACTAGGGTTTTACTCAAAGTGGAGTATTATCAACAAAAGCTTGTCCCTACAACTTCTAAGGTAAGATTCATGATTTTTATATGATGTTTACGGTATGGGAGAATTAAAATGCATGGATTGTAGAAAACATGGTCCACTAGGACATGAATGATGAATAGTGACGTTTTTGAGACATAGTTTGAATTGAATCATGATTGTTGTTGTATTGTGATATGAGTGTGTTATAAATGACGTTAAGATCATGAAATAAACATTGTATATGGATGAACGAAGTTGGGTGTTGTGACCCTAAATAGGGACAAATGGAAGTGAATTGAGAATGTGGATAATGTAGATGATTAATGGCCATGGAAATGATATTATAAATGTGTTGTTGACGTTTGGGGTTGAATTATGATATGGACAAATGTTGTATAGATAAAGGAGATGCTGTCCAATTTTCTCTAGTTCTAGCCATGTGCACTAGTTATCGATACTAATGATAGTATGGCCTTAATGAAGGTAAAAACGTGAGCATCGAAGGAGTACGTGCAAGTGTAGAATAATTCGACAAAGAGGTATGTAAGGCTAACCCTTCTTTCATAAGGCATGGTTCTTTGGCCAAACTCCTAATCCCTCTATATGAGCATGTTGACTACAAATGTTTCACATTCCGAGCTCATAAGCTCACTATCCTTGATTGGTACAACGAATGCGCTACGCACCTCAGGTGACGAGTAGGACTACGATATAGAAGTAACAATAACGATAATGATAGTAATGATGATGGTGATAATAATGATGCTAAGAGTGCCTACGGGCTGTTATGCTCATACGTGCCCCTGAAGGGCTATAATGAAACCCCGAGCTTATAACGCCGGGTAGAATATATGGGTGTGAATATGTATAGAATATGTATACGATTTCGAAACGCGCGCACACATCTGCAGATGGTACGGATAACCCTGAAGCCTTGGTAGGGCCAGGTATGAGTAACATTGAGCCTTGGTTGGCCAAGTATGTATATGAAATACTGATCCAATGAGGTCGGGTACGCTATGTAAATGCCATGTATACGAAATGATTATGTATGTATATATATTATGTAAAAGAATGTGATGAGACTATGTATAAGAATACGAATGACGATGTGAGTAAGTAAGCGACATGATGATGATGATATTATTGTCTCCCCTCCTATGCTATTCCATATATTGTTCATTATGTTGTATATCAATGTTAATCATGCTTTACATACTCAGTACATTCTTCGTACTGACGGCCTTTTGTTTGTGGACGCTGCGTCATGCCCGCAGGTGCACAGGGAGACAGACTTGACCCATAGCTGCCTATTTGAAGATTTCATAGAGAGCTCCATTTCCTTCGGAGCCATATCTTTTGGGTACTCATTCTTTTGTGTATATAACTATGGGCATAGCGGGGTCCTGTCCCGCTCATGATATGTCATACTCTTAGAGGCTCGTAGTCATGTGTATGTGGGTAGAGATGTTTGGCCATGTCGGCCTATGTTTTGTATATCTTTTGTTGGCCTCGTCGGCCTTGTATATTTGACATGGCATAGATGCCCATGATATGTTAATTGATGATGATCGTCCAATGGGACTAGCTTGATTAATGATTTAAAATGCATGAAATGAATTATGGTTCACCTAGATGTTATGATATGCATGATAACGGGGTGCCCGGGTGGGGTAGCACCGGGTGCTCGTCGTGGCCCCCTAGTCGGGTCGTGACAAAAGTGGTATCAGAGCAGTTGAGTCCTAGGATGTGTCTACGAGCCGTGTCTAGTAGAGTCTTGGTTATGGGTGTGTTGCGCGCCACACTTATAAACGAGAAGCTGCGGACATCTTAGGAATATATGACCTTCTTTCTTCATAAGAATCGTGCGATAAAGCTATGATGTAAGAAATTCTTGTTCTTAAATCGTGTGTTGTGTATTTCAGAGATGCCTAAAAAGAAAAAGGCTACAGCAGCCCAAAGGGGCAAGACGGTGGCAGAAAAGCGGGCTGAAAGAGCACCGCCACCAGTAGTAGAGGAAGATGAGTCCCAGAGTGCGGCTCAATCTCAGTCCTCCCAGACAGTGCCTATTACTGAGGAGCACGTGGGAGCCTCAGCCCCAGCTCCAGCTCCTCCGCCGAATGCTTCAGGCCAAGACGTAAGAGAGGCCATTAATTTGTTGACTCAGTTGGTTGCGGCCCAGACTCAGAGGCCAAGCGCGGGGCAAGGTGACAGGACTGTTAGCGCAAGGGCCCGTGACTTCATTGCTTTGAAACCCCCGGAATTCTTTGGGTCGAAACTGGAGGAGGATCCCCAGGACTTTGTTGATGGTATGCTAAGGACGCTCCGATTGATACATGCTTCAGACACCGAATCGGTGGAGCTAGCGTCATACAGATTGAGGGATGTCTCAATCCAGTGGTACACGGTTTGGATGGCTTCGCGGGGAGCCAATGCACCTCCGCCGGTATGGCAAGAGTTTGTCGATGCTTTTCTCCGTCACTACATGCCTCCAGAAGTTCGGCGAGCTAGGGCCGATAAATTCTTGAATCTGAGGCAAGGTAGCATGAGTGCTACAGAGTATAGTCTCCGCTTCAATTCCTTGGCTAGGTATGCTTCGGCCATGGTAGCGGATATGGGCGATCGGGTGCACCGGTTTGTGAAGGCCACATTTGATGGATAAATGCTTGACTGCATCTCTTCAGGATGGCATGGATATTGCACGTATTCAGGCGCATGCTCAGGAATTGGAGGAACACCTACAGCAGCGGAGGAATGAACGTGAACAGGATAGGGGACATAGCAAGAGGGCTAGATCTTCGGGGCCGATGAGTGAGTCCAGAGGTGGGCACCGGCAGTAGCCCCCTAGGCATGCAGGCTACTCTATGACCAGTGCGCTCCCACGGTTTTCAGGCCAGAGATTGGATAGATCTGCTCATTCAGGGCCGAGCCCGAGTTATTCAGGGCCTCAGTATATAGATGATTCAGGCCAGTCTAGACCACCCGTGCCACGATGTTCCCAGTGTGGGAAGTTGCATTGGGGTCAGTGCCGATCAGGTTCAGATACTTGCTATTCTTGTGGTCGACCAGGCCACATTATGCGTGATTGCCCCTCAGTACAGGGTAGAGGTAGGGCCCAGCCATCAGGGTCGATAGCCGGGTCTTCCGCATCTGCACGCCCTATGGGGCCAGGTTCACATGCGCCGGTTGGCCATGGTAGAGGTAGAGGCAGAGCTCCCAGTTCCAGCGGTCCTCAGCACCGTATTTATGCTTTGGCTGGACGCCAAGATCTTGAGTCTTCTCCTGATGTGGTCACAGGTATATTATCGGTATTCTCTCATGATGTATATGCTTTGATTGATCCGGGCTCCACATTGTCTTATGTTACTCCATATATTGCGGGTCGATTTATAATTGAGCCGGAGTCTATTAAGCCTTTTGAGGTGTCTACGCCCGTTGGCGAATCGGTGATAGCTAGCCGAGTGTATAGAGATTGCGTAGTGGTGATATGTGACCGCCGTACAGTAGCTGATTTGCATGAACTAAAAATGGTAGATTTTGATGTTATTATGGGCATGGATTGGTTGGCTTCTTGCTACGCCAATGTTGATTGTAGAACGAAGATGGTTCGTTTCCAGTTCCCGGGCGAACCAGTCTTAGAATGGAAAGGGAATACGGCGTCACCAAAGGGTAGGTTTATTTCCTATCTAAAAGCGAGGAAGATGATCACTAAAGGGTGTATTTATCACCTAGTGCGAGTTCGAGATGTAGAAGTTGAGTCGCCGACTCTTCAATCAGTTCCGGTAGTGAACGAATTTCCGGATGTGTTCCCGGAAGAGCTTCCAGGCCTTCCTCCCGAGCGAGAGATAGATTTTGCGATTGATGTGTTGCCAGACACAAATCCCATATCTATTCCTCCCTATAGGATGGCACCCGCAGAGTTGAAAGAGTTGAAGGAGCAATTGAAAGACTTGCTTGAAAAAGGCTTCATTCGGCCTAGTTCATCCCCGTGGGGAGCACCCGTATTGTTCGTCCGGAAGAAGGATGGCTCCTTGAGAATGTGCATTGATTATCGGCAATTGAATAAAGTGACAATTAAGAACAAGTATCCCTTCCCGAGGATTGATGATTTATTTGATCAATTGCATGGTGCCAAATGGTTTTCAAAGATTGATTTGAGGTCCGGGTATCACCAAGTAAGAGTTAGGGAGAAAGATATCCCTAAGACAGCTTTCAGAACAAGATATGGCCATTTCGAGTTCCGAGTAATGTCGTTTGGGCTAACTAATGCACCGGCAGTGTTTATGGACTTAATGAACATTGTATTCAGGCCTTTTCTGGACCTATTCGTGATTGTATTCATCGACGATATCCTAGTGTACTCTAGATCCGAGGCTGAGCATGCGGAGCATTTGCGAACCGTCCTTGGAGTTCTTCGAGCTCGAGAGTTGTTTGCAAAATTCTCCAAATGTGAGTTTTGGTTGAACTCGGTATCATTCCTGGGCCATATTGTTGCAGCTGATGGTATTCGACTGGATAGTCAAAAGATCGAGGCAGTGAAAACTTGGCCAAGGCCCACAACCCCTACAGAGGTTCGTAGCTTTTTGGGCTTAGCCGGGTATTACAGAAGATTTGTTGAGGGTTTCTCTTCTATTTCTGCACCGCTCACAAAGTTGACTCAGAAGTCAGCTAAGTTTCAATGGACAGATGCTTGTGAACGTAGTTTCCAAAAGTTGAAAGACAGATTGACTTCTGCCCCAGTCTTGACACTTCCAGAGGGAGTGGAAGGATATGTTGTTTATTGTGATACTTCAGGCGTCGGGCTAGGCTGTGTATTGATGCAAAATGGTAAGGTGATCGCGTATGCTTCTAGACAATTACGGAAACATGAACAGAATTATCCTACCCATGACTTAGAATTGGCCGCGGTGGTCCATGCTTTAAAGATATGGAGACATTACTTATATGGTGTCCACGTGGATATTTATACAGATCATAAGAGTCTCCAGTACATCTTCAAGCAGAAAGAGTTAAATTTGCGGCAACGACGATGGCTAGAGTTGCTAAAAGACTATGACGTCGAAATCCTGTACCACCCCGGAAAGGCAAATGTTGTGGCCGATGCTCTTAGCCGCAGGTCTATGGGAAGCTTATGCGATGTGCGACAAGAAAAGAGAGAAATGACCCGTGAGCTTCAGCAGCTAGCCAGCCTAGGGGTCCGAGTAGTGGACTCAGGTAGCAGCAGAGCTACCATTCAGAATTCGGCAGTTCCGTCGCTAGTAGCGGAAGTAAAAGAGCGGCAAGGTGAGGATTCCAGGCTAATGCAGTACAGAGATACGCTCGCTCAGAAAGAGGGGTCACCATTTGAGATTTCGGGAGACGGAGCCCTCCGATGCCGAGGCAAGCTATGTGTCCCCGATGTGGCAGACTTACGCCACCAGATTTTGAGAGAGGCTCATTGTTCCCGTTACTCCGTTCACCCTGGAACGCCGAAGATGTATCATGATCTTAAGTCTATATATTGGTGGAATGGGATGAAGAAAGATGTAGCGGAGTTTGTAGCCCAATGTTCCAATTGCCAACAAGTAAAAATAGAACACCAAAAGCCGGGTGGCTTATTGCAAGCTATAGAAATCCCAACTTGGAAGTGGGAAGTGATTAATATGGATTTCATTACAGGGCTACCTCGTTCTCGACGCAAGTATGATTCCATATGGGTGATTGTGGATAGACTCACTAAATCAGCTCATTTCTTACCGGTCAGGACGACCTATGTGGCAGAAGATTATACAAGGCTTTATGTTAAAGAAATAGTGAGACTCCATGGTGTCCCAGTGTCTATTATCTCCGATAGAGGAACTCCGTTTACGGCCAAATTTTGGGAGTCCTTTCAAGGGGGTCTAGGGACCCAAGTGCGCCTTAGCACGGCATTTCACCCACAGACCGATGGGCAAGCTGAACGCACCATCCAGACTCTTGAAGATATGTTACGGGCATGCATGATAGATTTTGGGGGAAATTGGGATGACCATTTGCCACTCATTGAGTTTGCTTACAATAATAGTTATCACTCCAGCATCCTAATGGCACCATATGAAGCTTTATATGGGCGAAAGTGTAGATCCCCGATTGGGTGGTTTGAAACGGGAGAGGCCAAGTTAATGGGGCCCGATTTGGTCCAACAAGCCATAGAGAAAGTCAAGTTCATACGAGATCGGTTGTTGGCGGCTCAAAGTCGCCAAAAGTCTTATGCAGATAATCGTCGAAGGGACTTAGAGTTTCAAGTTAAGGATTGGGTGTTTTTGGAAGTGTCGCCGATGAAGGGCGTTATGAGATTTGGCAAAAAGGGGAAGCTTAGTCCCCGGTATATAGGGCCTTATGAAATTGTGCGAAAGATAGGCAAAGTGGCCTATGAATTAGACTTACCTCCAGACTTGGAGTCAGTTCACCCGGTTTTCCATGTCTCGATGCTTCGGAAGTGTGTTGGAGATCCTACGAGGGTCGTCCCAGTGAATGATATTCAAGTGACAGAAAAGTTAACTTATGATGAAATACCCATTGCCATATTAGATAGGCAAGTACGGAGGCTTAGAAACAAAGAAGTGGCCTCAGTTAAAGTTTTGTGGAAAAATAATAATCGAGAGGAAATGACATGGGAAGCGGAAGAAAATATGCAATCCAAGTACCCGCATTTATTTCAGCCCTTGGGAGAAGTCCAAGATGAGAAGTCAAAATCATAAGGTATGGATGTTTTCCTTTTATGCTTATGGGTCGTGTGTGGCCAAAATTTTTCATGTTGTTATGATGTGGCCCTGTGTGGCATCGATATTATGGGTTGTTGTGACAGGTTGTTAGTGCCATGTTATAGGGGAAACTCTGGCGAAATTTTTATAAAATCCCGGGTGTTCTCGACATTCGAGGACGAATGTTCTTAAGGGGGGGAGAATGTTACACCTCGGAAAAACTTCCGTTGGTACGCAAGTGAATGAACTAGCGAAATACGAGTATCGGGTTAATGATGACTTAAGGGCATTTTGGGAAAGAGTTATAACGTCCCTTAGATTAGTATTGAAGTGTTAAACAAGTGTTAAGAAGGTTCCATGAGGATCGGAGATCAAACGAAGTGGCGAAACTAAGTTCAGTGACTGATGAGTTCTACGGCTCATTATACGGACCGTATAATGTTATACGGACCGTATAGTGGACCGTAAAACCATCACAGTGAAGGTTGGTTGCTGGTGGAATTTTACGGTCAGTTATACGGACCGTATAAAATTTATACGGACCGTATAACGAACCGTCGAATGGTCACAGTGAAAGGTTGCTCACTAGTAACGTTTTACGGTCAGTTATACGGACCGTAAAACTGTTTTACGGACCGTATAACGGACCGTCAAGTAGTCACAGTGAAGGGGTACTGGGCAGACCCATTTCACGGTCTATTATACGGACCGTATAACCATTATACGGACCGTATAATGGACCGTATAATGGAACCCGGCAGTTCGGTGATGATTTAATAAATAAAGACCAAGTTCATGAAAATCATTTCCACATTTCCTCTCTCTCTCTAAAACATCTCTCTACAACTTTTGTACAAGTTTTCAAGGGTATTAATCCATCAACCACATTAAACAAGTAAATCCAAGGTAGAAACCCATCAAGGATCATCTAAAGTCAAGAAACCCAAATGGAGAAAGACTAGGGTTTTACTCAAAGTGGAGTATTATCAACAAAAGCTTGTCCCTACAACTTCTAAGGTAAGATTCATGATTTTTATATGATGTTTACGGTATGGGAGAATTAAAATGCATGGATTGTAGAAAACATGGTCCACTAGGACATGAATGATTAATAGTGACGTTTTTGAGACATAGTTTGAATTGAATCATGATTGTTGTTGTATTGTGATATGAGTGTGTTATAAATGACGTTAAGATCATGAAATAAACATTGTATATGGATGAACGAAGTTGGGTGTTGTGACCCTAAATAGGGACAAATGGAAGTGAATTGAGAATGTGGATAATGTAGATGATTAATGGCCATGGAAATGATATTATAAATGTGTTGTTGACGTTTGGGGTTGAATTATGATATGGACAAATGTTGTATAGATAAAGGAGATGCTGTCCAATTTTCTCTAGTTCTAGCCATGTGCACTAGTTATCGATACTAATGATAGTATGGCCTTAATGAAGGTAAAAACGTGAGCATCGAAGGAGTACGTGCAAGTGTAGAATAATTCGACAAAGAGGTATGTAAGGCTAACCCTTCTTTCATAAGGCATGGTTCTTTGGCCAAACTCCTAATCCCTCTATATGAGCATGTTGACTACAAATGTTTCACATTCCGAGCTCATAAGCTCACTATCCTTGATTGGTACAACGAATGCGCTACGCACCTCAGGTGACGAGTAGGACTACGATATAGAAGTAACAATAACGATAATGATAGTAATGATGATGGTGATAATAATGATGCTAAGAGTGCCTACGGGCTGTTATGCTCATACGTGCCCCTGAAGGGCTATAATGAAACCCCGAGCTTATAACGCCGGGTAGAATATATGGGTGTGAATATGTATAGAATATGTATACGATTTCGAAACGCGCGCACACATCTGCAGATGGTACGGATAACCCTGAAGCCTTGGTAGGGCCAGGTATGAGTAACATTGAGCCTTGGTTGGCCAAGTATGTATATGAAATACTGATCCAATGAGGTCGGGTACGCTATGTAAATGCCATGTATACGAAATGATTATGTATGTATATATATTATGTAAAAGAATGTGATGAGACTATGTATAAGAATACGAATGACGATGTGAGTAAGTAAGCGACATGATGATGATGATATTATTGTCTCCCCTCCTATGCTATTCCATATATTGTTCATTATGTTGTATATCAATGTTAATCATGCTTTACATACTCAGTACATTCTTCGTACTGACGGCCTTTTGTTTGTGGACGCTGCGTCATGCCCGCAGGTGCACAGGGAGACAGACTTGACCCATAGCTGCCTATTTGAAGATTTCATAGAGAGCTCCATTTCCTTCGGAGCCATATCTTTTGGGTACTCATTCTTTTGTGTATATAACTATGGGCATAGCGGGGTCCTGTCCCGCTCATGATATGTCATACTCTTAGAGGCTCGTAGTCATGTGTATGTGGGTAGAGATGTTTGGCCATGTCGGCCTATGTTTTGTATATCTTTTGTTGGCCTCGTCGGCCTTGTATATTTGACATGGCATAGATGCCCATGATATGTTAATTGATGATGATCGTCCAATGGGACTAGCTTGATTAATGATTTAAAATGCATGAAATGAATTATGGTTCACCTAGATGTTATGATATGCATGATAACGGGGTGCCCGGGTGGGGTAGCACCGGGTGCTCGTCGTGGCCCCCTAGTCGGGTCGTGACAAAAGTGGTATCAGAGCAGTTGAGTCCTAGGATGTGTCTACGAGCCGTGTCTAGTAGAGTCTTGGTTATGGGTGTGTTGCGCGCCACACTTATAAACGAGAAGCTGCGGACATCTTAGGAATATATGACCTTCTTTCTTCATAAGAATCGTGCGATAAAGCTATGATGTAAGAAATTCTTGTTCTTAAATCGTGTGTTGTGTATTTCAGAGATGCCTAAAAAGAAAAAGGCTACAGCAGCCCAAAGGGGCAAGACGGTGGCAGAAAAGCGGGCTGAAAGAGCACCGCCACCAGTAGTAGAGGAAGATGAGTCCCAGAGTGCGGCTCAATCTCAGTCCTCCCAGACAGTGCCTATTACTGAGGAGCACGTGGGAGCCTCATCCCCAGCTCCAGCTCCTCCGCCGAATGCTTCAGGCCAAGACGTAAGAGAGGCCATTAATTTGTTGACTCAGTTGGTTGCGGCCCAGACTCAGAGGCCAAGCGCGGGGCAAGGTGACAGGACTGTTAGCGCAAGGGCCCGTGACTTCATTGCTTTGAAACCCCCGGAATTCTTTGGGTCGAAACTGGAGGAGGATCCCCAGGACTTTGTTGATGGTATGCTAAGGACGCTCCGATTGATACATGCTTCAGACACCGAATCGGTGGAGCTAGCGTCATACAGATTGAGGGATGTCTCAATCCAGTGGTACACGGTTTGGATGGCTTCGCGGGGAGCCAATGCACCTCCGCCGGTATGGCAAGAGTTTGTCGATGCTTTTCTCCGTCACTACATGCCTCCAGAAGTTCGGCGAGCTAGGGCCGATAAATTCTTGAATCTGAGGCAAGGTAGCATGAGTGCTACAGAGTATAGTCTCCGCTTCAATTCCTTGGCTAGGTATGCTTCGGCCATGGTAGCGGATATGGGCGATCGGGTGCACCGGTTTGTGAAGGCCACATTTGATGGATAAATGCTTGACTGCATCTCTTCAGGATGGCATGGATATTGCACGTATTCAGGCGCATGCTCAGGAATTGGAGGAACACCTACAGCAGCGGAGGAATGAACGTGAACAGGATAGGGGACATAGCAAGAGGGCTAGATCTTCGGGGCCGATGAGTGAGTCCAGAGGTGGGCACCGGCAGTAGCCCCCTAGGCATGCAGGCTACTCTATGACCAGTGCGCTCCCACGGTTTTCAGGCCAGAGATTGGATAGATCTGCTCATTCAGGGCCGAGCCCGAGTTATTCAGGGCCTCAGTATATAGATGATTCAGGCCAGTCTAGACCACCCGTGCCACGATGTTCCCAGTGTGGGAAGTTGCATTGGGGTCAGTGCCGATCAGGTTCAGATACTTGCTATTCTTGTGGTCGACCAGGCCACATTATGCGTGATTGCCCCTCAGTACAGGGTAGAGGTAGGGCCCAGCCATCAGGGTCGATAGCCGGGTCTTCCGCATCTGCACGCCCTATGGGGCCAGGTTCACATGCGCCGGTTGGCCATGGTAGAGGTAGAGGCAGAGCTCCCAGTTCCAGCGGTCCTCAGCACCGTATTTATGCTTTGGCTGGACGCCAAGATCTTGAGTCTTCTCCTGATGTGGTCACAGGTATATTATCGGTATTCTCTCATGATGTATATGCTTTGATTGATCCGGGCTCCACATTGTCTTATGTTACTCCATATATTGCGGGTCGATTTATAATTGAGCCGGAGTCTATTAAGCCTTTTGAGGTGTCTACGCCCGTTGGCGAATCGGTGATAGCTAGCCGAGTGTATAGAGATTGCGTAGTGGTGATATGTGACCGCCGTACAGTAGCTGATTTGCATGAACTAAAAATGGTAGATTTTGATGTTATTATGGGCATGGATTGGTTGGCTTCTTGCTACGCCAATGTTGATTGTAGAACGAAGATGGTTCGTTTCCAGTTCCCGGGCGAACCAGTCTTAGAATGGAAAGGGAATACGGCGTCACCAAAGGGTAGGTTTATTTCCTATCTAAAAGCGAGGAAGATGATCACTAAAGGGTGTATTTATCACCTAGTGCGAGTTCGAGATGTAGAAGTTGAGTCGCCGACTCTTCAATCAGTTCCGGTAGTGAACGAATTTCCGGATGTGTTCCCGGAAGAGCTTCCAGGCCTTCCTCCCGAGCGAGAGATAGATTTTGCGATTGATGTGTTGCCAGACACAAATCCCATATCTATTCCTCCCTATAGGATGGCACCCGCAGAGTTGAAAGAGTTGAAGGAGCAATTGAAAGACTTGCTTGAAAAAGGCTTCATTCGGCCTAGTTCATCCCCGTGGGGAGCACCCGTATTGTTCGTCCGGAAGAAGGATGGCTCCTTGAGAATGTGCATTGATTATCGGCAATTGAATAAAGTGACAATTAAGAACAAGTATCCCTTCCCGAGGATTGATGATTTATTTGATCAATTGCATGGTGCCAAATGGTTTTCAAAGATTGATTTGAGGTCCGGGTATCACCAAGTAAGAGTTAGGGAGAAAGATATCCCTAAGACAGCTTTCAGAACAAGATATGGCCATTTCGAGTTCCGAGTAATGTCGTTTGGGCTAACTAATGCACCGGCAGTGTTTATGGACTTAATGAACATTGTATTCAGGCCTTTTCTGGACCTATTCGTGATTGTATTCATCGACGATATCCTAGTGTACTCTAGATCCGAGGCTGAGCATGCGGAGCATTTGCGAACCGTCCTTGGAGTTCTTCGAGCTCGAGAGTTGTTTGCAAAATTCTCCAAATGTGAGTTTTGGTTGAACTCGGTATCATTCCTGGGCCATATTGTTGCAGCTGATGGTATTCGACTGGATAGTCAAAAGATCGAGGCAGTGAAAACTTGGCCAAGGCCCACAACCCCTACAGAGGTTCGTAGCTTTTTGGGCTTAGCCGGGTATTACAGAAGATTTGTTGAGGGTTTCTCTTCTATTTCTGCACCGCTCACAAAGTTGACTCAGAAGTCAGCTAAGTTTCAATGGACAGATGCTTGTGAACGTAGTTTCCAAAAGTTGAAAGACAGATTGACTTCTGCCCCAGTCTTGACACTTCCAGAGGGAGTGGAAGGATATGTTGTTTATTGTGATACTTCAGGCGTCGGGCTAGGCTGTGTATTGATGCAAAATGGTAAGGTGATCGCGTATGCTTCTAGACAATTACGGAAACATGAACAGAATTATCCTACCCATGACTTAGAATTGGCCGCGGTGGTCCATGCTTTAAAGATATGGAGACATTACTTATATGGTGTCCACGTGGATATTTATACAGATCATAAGAGTCTCCAGTACATCTTCAAGCAGAAAGAGTTAAATTTGCGGCAACGACGATGGCTAGAGTTGCTAAAAGACTATGACGTCGAAATCCTGTACCACCCCGGAAAGGCAAATGTTGTGGCCGATGCTCTTAGCCGCAGGTCTATGGGAAGCTTATGCGATGTGCGACAAGAAAAGAGAGAAATGACCCGTGAGCTTCAGCAGCTAGCCAGCCTAGGGGTCCGAGTAGTGGACTCAGGTAGCAGCAGAGCTACCATTCAGAATTCGGCAGTTCCGTCGCTAGTAGCGGAAGTAAAAGAGCGGCAAGGTGAGGATTCCAGGCTAATGCAGTACAGAGATACGCTCGCTCAGAAAGAGGGGTCACCATTTGAGATTTCGGGAGACGGAGCCCTCCGATGCCGAGGCAAGCTATGTGTCCCCGATGTGGCAGACTTACGCCACCAGATTTTGAGAGAGGCTCATTGTTCCCGTTACTCCGTTCACCCTGGAACGCCGAAGATGTATCATGATCTTAAGTCTATATATTGGTGGAATGGGATGAAGAAAGATGTAGCGGAGTTTGTAGCCCAATGTTCCAATTGCCAACAAGTAAAAATAGAACACCAAAAGCCGGGTGGCTTATTGCAAGCTATAGAAATCCCAACTTGGAAGTGGGAAGTGATTAATATGGATTTCATTACAGGGCTACCTCGTTCTCGACGCAAGTATGATTCCATATGGGTGATTGTGGATAGACTCACTAAATCAGCTCATTTCTTACCGATCAGGACGACCTATGTGGCAGAAGATTATACAAGGCTTTATGTTAAAGAAATAGTGAGACTCCATGGTGTCCCAGTGTCTATTATCTCCGATAGAGGAACTCCGTTTACGGCCAAATTTTGGGAGTCCTTTCAAGGGGGTCTAGGGACCCAAGTGCGCCTTAGCACGGCATTTCACCCACAGACCGATGGGCAAGCTGAACGCACCATCCAGACTCTTGAAGATATGTTACGGGCATGCATGATAGATTTTGGGGGAAATTGGGATGACCATTTGCCACTCATTGAGTTTGCTTACAATAATAGTTATCACTCCAGCATCCTAATGGCACCATATGAAGCTTTATATGGGCGAAAGTGTAGATCCCCGATTGGGTGGTTTGAAACGGGAGAGGCCAAGTTAATGGGGCCCGATTTGGTCCAACAAGCCATAGAGAAAGTCAAGTTCATACGAGATCGGTTGTTGGCGGCTCAAAGTCGCCAAAAGTCTTATGCAGATAATCGTCGAAGGGACTTAGAGTTTCAAGTTAAGGATTGGGTGTTTTTGGAAGTGTCGCCGATGAAGGGCGTTATGAGATTTGGCAAAAAGGGGAAGCTTAGTCCCCGGTATATAGGGCCTTATGAAATTGTGCGAAAGATAGGCAAAGTGGCCTATGAATTAGACTTACCTCCAGACTTGGAGTCAGTTCACCCGGTTTTCCATGTCTCGATGCTTCGGAAGTGTGTTGGAGATCCTACGAGGGTCGTCCCAGTGAATGATATTCAAGTGACAGAAAAGTTAACTTATGATGAAATACCCATTGCCATATTAGATAGGCAAGTACGGAGGCTTAGAAACAAAGAAGTGGCCTCAGTTAAAGTTTTGTGGAAAAATAATAATCGAGAGGAAATGACATGGGAAGCGGAAGAAAATATGCAATCCAAGTACCCGCATTTATTTCAGCCCTTGGGAGAAGTCCAAGATGAGAAGTCAAAATCATAAGGTATGGATGTTTTCCTTTTATGCTTATGGGTCGTGTGTGGCCAAAATTTTTCATGTTGTTATGATGTGGCCCTGTGTGGCATCGATATTATGGGTTGTTGTGACAGGTTGTTAGTGCCATGTTATAGGGGAAACTCTGGCGAAATTTTTATAAAATCCCGGGTGTTCTCGACATTCGAGGACGAATGTTCTTAAGGGGGGGAGAATGTTACACCTCGGAAAAACTTCCATTGGTACGCAAGTGAATGAACTAGCGAAATACGAGTATCGGGTTAATGATGACTTAAGGGCATTTTGGGAAAGAGTTATAACGTCCCTTAGATTAGTATTGAAGTGTTAAACAAGTGTTAAGAAGGTTCCATGAGGATCGGAGATCAAACGAAGTGGCGAAACTAAGTTCAGTGACTGATGAGTTCTACGGCTCATTATACGGACCGTATAATGTTATACGGACCGTATAGTGGACCGTAAAACCATCACAGTGAAGGTTGGTTGCTGGTGGAATTTTACGGTCAGTTATACGGACCGTATAAAATTTATACGGACCGTATAACGAACCGTCGAATGGTCACAGTGAAAGGTTGCTCACTAGTAACGTTTTACGGTCAGTTATACGGACCGTAAAACTGTTTTACGGACCGTATAACGGACCGTCAAGTAGTCACAGTGAAGGGGTGCTGGGCAGACCCATTTCACGGTCTATTATACGGACCGTATAACCATTATACGGACCGTATAATGGACCGTATAATGGAACCCGGCAGTTCGGTGATGATTTAATAAATAAAGACCAAGTTCATGAAAATCATTTCCACATTTCCTCTCTCTCTCTAAAACATCTCTCTACAACTTTTGTACAAGTTTTCAAGGGTATTAATCCATCAACCACATTAAACAAGTAAATCCAAGGTAGAAACCCATCAAGGATCATCTAAAGTCAAGAAACCCAAATGGAGAAAGACTAGGGTTTTACTCAAAGTGGAGTATTATCAACAAAAGCTTGTCCCTACAACTTCTAAGGTAAGATTCATGATTTTTATATGATGTTTACGGTATGGGAGAATTAAAATGCATGGATTGTAGAAAACATGGTCCACTAGGACATGAATGATTAATAGTGACGTTTTTGAGACATAGTTTGAATTGAATCATGATTGTTGTTGTATTGTGATATGAGTGTGTTATAAATGACGTTAAGATCATGAAATAAACATTGTATATGGATGAACGAAGTTGGGTGTTGTGACCCTAAATAGGGACAAATGGAAGTGAATTGAGAATGTGGATAATGTAGATGATTAATGGCCATGGAAATGATATTATAAATGTGTTGTTGACGTTTGGGGTTGAATTATGATATGGACAAATGTTGTATAGATAAAGGAGATGCTGTCCAATTTTCTCTAGTTCTAGCCATGTGCACTAGTTATCGATACTAATGATAGTATGGCCTTAATGAAGGTAAAAACGTGAGCATCGAAGGAGTACGTGCAAGTGTAGAATAATTCGACAAAGAGGTATGTAAGGCTAACCCTTCTTTCATAAGGCATGGTTCTTTGGCCAAACTCCTAATCCCTCTATATGAGCATGTTGACTACAAATGTTTCACATTCCGAGCTCATAAGCTCACTATCCTTGATTGGTACAACGAATGCGCTACGCACCTCAGGTGACGAGTAGGACTACGATATAGAAGTAACAATAACGATAATGATAGTAATGATGATGGTGATAATAATGATGCTAAGAGTGCCTACGGGCTGTTATGCTCATACGTGCCCCTGAAGGGCTATAATGAAACCCCGAGCTTATAACGCCGGGTAGAATATATGGGTGTGAATATGTATAGAATATGTATACGATTTCGAAACGCGCGCACACATCTGCAGATGGTACGGATAACCCTGAAGCCTTGGTAGGGCCAGGTATGAGTAACATTGAGCCTTGGTTGGCCAAGTATGTATATGAAATACTGATCCAATGAGGTCGGGTACGCTATGTAAATGCCATGTATACGAAATGATTATGTATGTATATATATTATGTAAAAGAATGTGATGAGACTATGTATAAGAATACGAATGACGATGTGAGTAAGTAAGCGACATGATGATGATGATATTATTGTCTCCCCTCCTATGCTATTCCATATATTGTTCATTATGTTGTATATCAATGTTAATCATGCTTTACATACTCAGTACATTCTTCGTACTGACGGCCTTTTGTTTGTGGACGCTGCGTCATGCCCGCAGGTGCACAGGGAGACAGACTTGACCCATAGCTGCCTATTTGAAGATTTCATAGAGAGCTCCATTTCCTTCGGAGCCATATCTTTTGGGTACTCATTCTTTTGTGTATATAACTATGGGCATAGCGGGGTCCTGTCCCGCTCATGATATGTCATACTCTTAGAGGCTCGTAGTCATGTGTATGTGGGTAGAGATGTTTGGCCATGTCGGCCTATGTTTTGTATATCTTTTGTTGGCCTCGTCGGCCTTGTATATTTGACATGGCATAGATGCCCATGATATGTTAATTGATGATGATCGTCCAATGGGACTAGCTTGATTAATGATTTAAAATGCATGAAATGAATTATGGTTCACCTAGATGTTATGATATGCATGATAACGGGGTGCCCGGGTGGGGTAGCACCGGGTGCTCGTCGTGGCCCCCTAGTCGGGTCGTGACACTAATGCTCCAGCGGTATTCATGGATCTGATGAATCGGGTATTTCGGCCTTTTCTGGATATGTTCGTGATTGTGTTTATCGATGATATTTTGATTTATTCACGATCAGCAGAGGAGCATTCAGATCATTTGACAACAGTACTTGGCATTCTTCGGCAACAGAAATTATATGCTAAATTTTCCAAATGTGAATTTTGGTTAACGTCTGTGGCATTCTTGGGGCATATTGTCGGAGCAGATGGTATTCGGGTATATACGCAGAAGATTGAAGCTGTGCAGAATTGGCCCAGGCCTACTACACCGACAGAGGTACGCAGTTTTCTGGGGTTAGCTGGATACTATCGAAGGTTCGTGGAGAATTTTTCTTCTATAGCAGCACCACTGACGAAGCTTACTCAGAAAGCAGCGACATTTCAGTGGACTGATGCCTGCGAGCGCAGCTTCCAGACGTTGAAAGAAAAATTAATTACAGCACCAGTATTAGCTCTTCCAGAAGGATCGGACGGGTATGTTTTCTATTGTGATGCCTCTTGTATTGGGATAGGTTGCGTATTCATGCAGCATGGTCGAGTCATAGCCTATGCTTCTCGGCAGCTCAGACCGCACGAGAAGAATTATCCCACTCATGATCTTGAGTTAGCCGCGGTGATTCATGCTCTGAAGATTTGGCGGCATTACTTATATGGGGTCCACGTTGATATTTATACGGACCATAAGAGTCTCCAGTATATTTTTAAATAGAAAGAACTAAATTTGCGGCAGAGAAGATGGCTTTAATTATTGAAAGATTATGACGTTGATATTCTATATCATCCTGGGAATGCCAATGTAGTAGCGGATGCACTTAGCCGCAAGTCCATGGGCAATTTGGCTGATGTACAACCTGGTAAGAAGGACTTGGTTCATGAAATTTATCAATTAGCCAGCCTTGGAGTTCGTTTGGCAGATTCTGGAGATACTGCGATTTCTGTTCGGGCAGTTGCTGAATCATCAATTATAGAAGAGGTAAAGCAGCGTCAGTTTGAAGATCCTATTCTGGTCCAGTACAGGAATGTGGCCCTTAATAAAGAAAAGACTCCGTTTGAAATTTCGCCTGAAGGGGTATTATTATATGAAGGCAGATTTTGTGTACTGGATGTTGCAGGCCTACGGCGACAAATCATGGGCGAGGCGCATAATGCACGGTATTCTGTTCATCCTGGTTCCACTAAAATGTATCATGATCTTAGGTGTTTGTATTGGTGGGACGGTATGAAGAAAGATATTGCTGAGTTCGTTGGCCAGTGCCCGAATTGTCAACAAGTTAAAATTGAACATCAGAAGCCCGGTGGATTATTACAGGAGATGGAAATTCCAGCCTAGAAATGGGAGATGATTAATATGGATTTCGTTGTTGGGTTACCGTGCACTCCACGCAGGTATGATTCTATTTGGGTTATTGTTGACAGATTGACGAAATCAGCCCATTTTCTCCCAGTCCGGACTACTTATTCGGCTAAGGACTATGCTAGATTATACATCAGAGAGATAGTCAGACTTCATGAGGTCCCTGTATCTATTATTACTGACCGAGGTGCCCAGTTTACGGCAAATTTCTGGAGGTCATTCCATGAGGGATTAGGGACTCAGGTGAGCCTTAGTACAGCATTTCATCCTAAGTCCGACGGGCAGGCCGAGCGCACTATTCAGACGCTGGAAGATATGTTGTGGGCCTGCGTTATTGATTTCAGAGGCAGCTGGGATGATCATTTGCCGCTAATTGAATTTGCTTATAATAACAGTTATCACTCCAGCATTCAGATGGCACCGTACGAAGCACTTTATGGCAGAAAATGCAGTCTCCGATTGGTTGGTTCGACGTGGGCGAAACTAAATTAATTGGGTCAGATGTGATCCAGGAAGTAGTAGATAAAGTGAAACTTATTCGGGAGCGATTATTGGCTGCACAGAGTCGACAGAAGGCATATGCCGACAGACGACGCCGACCATTAGAGTTCCAGATTGGCGACTGGGTATTTCTGAAAGTGTCGCCTATGAAGGGTGTTATGAGATTCGGTAAGAAGGGTAAGCTGAGTCTGCGGTATATCGGTCCATATCAGATCATTCGGAAGATAGGAGAGGTCGCCTATGAGCTAGACTTACCATCCGGTTTGGAGGCAGTACACCCGGTATTCCATGTATCCATGCTTCGGAAATGTATTGGTGATCCTTCCAGAATATTCCCAGTGGATGATATTCAGGTAACGGAGCATTTGTCTTATGAAGAGCAGCCTATAACTATTCTGGATCGACAGGTAAGGAGACTGCGCACTAAGGAAGTGCCTTCTGTTAAAGTCCTGTGGCGCAACAACAACCGGGAAGAAATGACCTGGGAGGCGGAGGAGGAGATGAAGAAGAAATATCCCCATTTGTTTCCTACGCCCACAGGTAATCTATACTTTTAAGATTGTTATATTGATTGACGAATGAATTATGTGTGCTATCTATGAAAAGAGACTCCCCCGTTATGCTTATAAGACCTTATAAGACTAATTTAACATTCGAGGACGAATGTCCTAAAGGGGGGGAGAATGTTATGTCCCGTGTTTTCGCATAATTGGAAATTTAGAAATAATTGTGACTTGTATGTTGTAAGGCAATATTTTGATTTTCGTTAATATGCCTATGTGTTTATGAAAATATTGGCGCGAAGATATCGGGGAAAGCTAAGGGCGAAAATGGAATTTAGGAAATTAGTTTCGGGAATTACAAAACGAGATTTCTAACGAATTGGGCTCAACAAAAACTAATGAAAATTGAGGCCCAAAACTATAGGGGTGGCCGGCCAAGAGGCCATGGCCCAACCCACTTATTGATCATATGATGGTCATGTGATTAACTTAAGGGAGCAATATTATAAGTTCATGATAATCCATAGAAGCTTCATGAAACCAAAACAAAACAAAACAAAAAAAAAAAAAAAAGCAATCACCAAACAAGCTTCGGCCAAACCCCTCTTCAAGAACAAAAAAAAAAAAAAAATCCAAGCTTTGATTCTAATCTTAAAATCTTGTTCTTCTCATATTCGTAATATATTCAAGACGCTCTTCGACGTGATATAATTGGTTTGGCACAAGAGCGACGTTTGTGGCGGGTCGAAACTTGAAGGAAAAGGTGAGAATTCTTCCTCTTTTGTGTTATGGAACAAGTATGAATATTATAAGGATTTGAAATAGACGAGAATTACCTAGTTTTGGTATGTATGTGTGAAGCCGTGGGTGTGTGTGATGAATTTGGCCGTGAGCCATCACATAGTCAAGGGAAAGTGAATTAAATTCTATTTAGTTCGTTAGTTGCGTCGTTGTGGCATTTGTGACGTAAACTAAGGTTTAATGACTTAAGTCGACGTTGAAGTTGCATGTATGTCGTTATTGGAAATTATGTGTTTTAATAAAGTTATTATGTAATCTTGCTAGTAAAGGTCTAAAGTGAGAAGTAATGTTGTTGCTAATGAATTTGGATGAAAACAATGCGAGTTGGTAGGTTTGTCGCATTTGTTGAAGTTTCGGATAGAATATGGAAATTGGCGGCATACTTGAATCCATGTATATTGCTTGGGACGCTATTGAAATACGTTTGAATAACCTTGAATGAGTAAATGAATATGATAATGTTGATATTAGTTTGATATTGTGGAGTTTGAATGGAAGTTGTCGCCTTAGGTAGAAAGGAAGAATATTGATGTTAGAACTTATTTTGTTGTGATTCTTGATTCATTTGGTATTGTTGGGTTGTTGTTGTCGAGATATTGAGCCGAGCTAAGCCTCCGGGATGTTATATGTATAGGGGAAGTGCTGCCGAAATTTCGGTAGACAAATATAAAGTTAAATGAATTCTTGAAGTCTTGAAATTCCTAATTGGTAACTTTGACCATTTGTAGATTCTGAGCGAAACGGGATTTGAGTTTTGACTGGCGTAAGACGCTTATAAGGTATGTAAGGCTACCCATTCCTTCTTTTGGCATGTCTTAGGTATACTAGGTCGATATTGGAGCCCCGAGGGCAATTCTGTTCATGGAAATCCGAATTTGAAATTGAGTACTATTCATTAAATTGAATTGAGCTATAAAATCCATATTTTATCAAAAAGTAATCAAAGGTCCGAGATTTATGCAAATGTAATCGAATCGCTTTGAAACTTCCATGTATGATTCCATAGACCCCGAATGCCCGTAATTCATGTCCGCCACCTCGACTTGACCTGAGGTGGGCCCGCTAACCCCGAGATTCCTTTGTTTACTCTATTAGGCTCATTTTTGTATAACGTCGGCAAAGAATCTTTGTTTATGAATTTGGCTATCATAAAATAATATTTTGATTGCCATGATATTCTAAATCATATTTTGTGCTATGAATATCATTTTGGAAATACTATTGTGAAATGAGCCCCGTATTGACCGATAAATTAACATATGATTTTATTAAGTTTCAAAAGGTGTTTTAATATATAAATTGCATTGTTTGCTCACGACTCTGCTCGTGCCCTTATTATGACTTCGTTCACCGGTTCCCGGGCCGGCTATGGTTCGTGCGCGCTATGATAAATTCGGCCGTATGCTGTGTTACGGTTCCCGAGACCTCGCCATAGGGCCGGGTTCCGTTTGGAGTTATGCTGTGATATGGCTGGTGATATGTTATGATGATATGTTTATTCGGGGAGGTACGGAGATTTGAACCTTCTGGTGTTATGCTGTGTGTGGCACCAGCGTCGGAGTGGTGACCACGTTCCTGAGCTTTTGCATGATTTTATCTGCATTATGTATATATGTTTTCAGTACAGATTTTGATATACCGTTCAGTATTCCCCTTTTGTATCCTGTTTGTGTTCAGTTGTGGCTTATATTTCTGTACTCTATGCTTTACATACTCAGTACATCTTTCGTACTGACCCCCTTTCTTCGGGGGCTGCGTTTCATGCCCGCAGGTACAGACGCCGGTGATCCCACACTGTAGGCTCCACTTTCTGTTATTTCAGAGTGCTCCCCTTTTGATCCGGAGTCCATTTTTGGTACATACATCTTTTTCTATGTATATATTTCTGTATATCTGACTATTTGGGTACGGCGGGGCCCTGTCCCGTCGTATGTCTTTGTCTTGATGTATAGAGGCCTGTAGTCATATATGTGGGTCGAGGGTCCTATGTGTGTCTATTTTGGCTACGATCTGTGTCTTAATGCGGTTCGTCCGTTATGGTGGCCAAGATGGCCCTTATGTTTATATTTGTACATATGACCGGCGATGTGCATTCCGCCGCTCCCTTCTATTTGGATATGATATTTTGGTACGCGTTACCGCTTAAGACGAGTTTTGATTTAAATTATGTTTAAAATGGCTATTATGAAATTTGAGCTAAGTTTGGGTTTGATAACTGGATACCTGAATCGGTCTGGGTGCCCAAGTAGGGTGCCAGTCGCGGACCACGGGGCTGGGTCGTGACACTTATAATATATATTCCAACAACACCATACTAATATCATTGTCTTCCATACATGTAAGAACATAATATTCAATTTACATAAACCTCAAAAACAAGTCTCCAACTTCTACAACTCCACTAAACTCATTAAGCTTTTATTAGCAATATAAAATCCACACACTAACAACCAAATTAGCAATAAAATTTGTTCACCAACCCTTCACGATACAACAAATATACACGACTATACACATGCTATACATCACACGGCCAACATCATGCACACATAGCTACAACCTCACAAAATCATCCAACTTCCATTACTAACATAGCATTCACTACAACAACAACCAAACACTAAATAAAATAATTAAAACATGATTCCTACATACACATAGGCATACACGGCCACACACCCATATTCTTGTTCTTCATGAATTTTACTCACTTTTGCATACTACAACATGCATAAACATCCATAACATATAAGAAAAGAGTTTCACCTCACCTTTTTCTCCACTTCTTCACTTGACTAGAATTGAAAACTTGTATGATTATGGGTTTTTCTTGCTTCAATAACAACTCTACTTTGTTAAGGACCCTCCACTTGGTAGAAAATGATTTTTGAAGGAATGTTTTTGTCAATTTTCTTGGGAAATTTTGTCTTGGCCGAGAGGCCCTTGAAGCTTCTTCTTTTCTTCTTTTTTTTTTCTTGAATTGTCTAGAAGATTGTGGAACTAGTTAGAAGACTTGGTCTTCTTTTAATATCATGGATTTTAATCCAACATGGGCTTGGCCCATCAAGAAGGATGGATAGCCAACCTTGGCCCAAAAAAATCAAGCCCACTTTTTTTTTTTTGTACTTCATGACAAATTTTAATTTTTCCAATTTCCAAATTTGCCCTTCGTCTTCCTCCATAAATCCACGAGTCATATTGCGAATTTACCTTTTCGCCCCTAGCCTTTCTTATCATTTCCACTCCTAAACTTTTCATAAGCAACTCATATGCCAAACAAAACAAAAATAAGGTCTTGCTTGTTGTCTTCCCGCGATTGTCTTGAATTTTCCGATTACACAAAAATGCGAGATATAACATCCTCCCCCCCTTTAGAACATTCATCCTCGAATGTTAAACTGGCCTCATAGTGTATCATAATACTTCGGGGAGGTCTCCTTCGTAGACATCTCACATGTCGCTTAACATATCCATTTTAGGAGCTTAGGTTGCCTTTATGTCGTAGGTCAATTGAGTTAGCTCCGAACGCTGGTCCTGCGTTAATAAGTCCCCCTTATTGGATCTTGAATCGTCATAGTCCATTTTAGGTCTAACATGTTCTCCCCCGCACTACCTATATCACATAATATGGGACAAGTTGGGGGTCTTAGCAGTTTTCAAAACGCCCGCGTAACACGTATTTTCTTTTAATTACAATTCTAACCTCTGCAATCCCTAGTATTCGTCTTTTTACCTTTGTATATGGCTACTTTTGTCCTAAATTTCCTGAATTCCTAATACGTTCAGTAATACAAGGAATGGTGCATGATAAAGCAAAATCCAGTTCAATTTAACACCCACATATCATAGGAAATGCCGAAAATGTACCTGTGGCCGCATCTGCGGAAGGATCAGGATCCTGCCGTCCTGCCAATGCGTATATACGGTGCAGAGGGCCGGCTGAACTGGGTGGCCCTCCTCTGCCTCGACCACGACCTGCTGGAGCCTGGGAGGCCTGTCCTGGAGGGCGCACGGACGGTGATGAACCCACTGCTGACCCGGCGGGCTGAGCTCTACTTCCCTCATTCCTTAGCGGACAATCTCGCATCAAATGGACAGTCCGCCCGCAGGCATAACATGCACCTGTATCCCGGTAACACTGTCATGAGTGTGGCCTGCCACACCGAGCACACCGTAGTGGGGGTTGCCCCGTCCTGCTGGAATCAGCTCTATACTGGGACCCCGAAGCTCTAGTACCCTGATCTGGTCCCGAATACGTAGAACGATCAAATCCCCTATCCGCAAATTGAGGTGGCGCACTGGCCACTGATTGGCCTGAATACCTAGATTGCCCCTGTGCCTTCCCCCCTCTGTACTCGCTTCTAGTCCCTGAAGATTTGCCCCTTTTTCTAGAACCCCTATCTGGATAACGCTCCCCTCTCCGCAACTGATACTGTTCCTCCAGGTTTTGGGCGTGGGCCTGGATACGGGTAATAGTCATCCCGTCCTGGAGTGAAGCCGTCAAGCACTCCTTAACTAAATGTGGCCCCAGCCCACTCACAAACCGGTGCACGTGATCTCCCATATTAGCTATCATGGCTTGGGCATACCTGGCCAACGAGTTAAAACGAAGACTGTATTCTCGAACGCTCATATTTCCCTGTCTAAGGTTCAAGGACATATCGGCTCGAGCCCGTCGAACCTCCGGTGGTAGAAAATGTCGCAGAAATGCCTCAGTAAATTCCTGCCAAACCGGGGGAGGGGTATTTGCTCCCCTCGAAGATATCCAACTACTATACCACAGAACTACTACATCCCGCAATTTGTATGAAGCCAATTCCACTGACTCTGTATCCGAAGCATGTATGATTCTCAGTGTCCTCAGCATCTCGTTTATAAAGCTCTGCGGGTCCTCCTCCGGTTTCGATCCGTAAAACTCCGGAGGTTTCAGGGTAATAAAGTCACGAGCCCTTGCACTCACCGCCCTGTCTCCCGGGTCTACATCTTGCCGCTGAACCTGTGCGGCAACTAGCTGAGTCAATAACTGGATGGCCTCTGTCATCTGCTGGCCCGGAGCTGCTGGCGGTGGAACTGGAGGTGCTGGGGCTGGAGCTGAAACTCTTTCCTGCTCGGCTGATACAGGGGAAACAGGAGGAGTCTGAGGGGGAGCTTCATTATAGGACTCGTCTTCTTCTTGCTTCCGTTCAACTCTGCTTCTAGCCGCCAACTTTCCCGTCTGGGCCGCAGTAGTCTTCCTCTTCTTCCGCATTACTGAAATCGTAACATAGAATTAAGAAAAGAACAAGGAAGCCTGGTAACATAGCTCTATTGCACGATCTAGAGTACAAAGAAGGTCATATTTCCTAAATGCCCTGCAGCCTCCTGTCTATAAGTGTGGCGCGCTACACACCCATAAACAGGAGTCTACTGGACACGGCTCGTAGACAAACCCTTAAGACCGCCAGCTCTGATACCACTTCTGTCACGACCCAACTAGGGCCGCGACGGTTACCCGATACTTGTACCGAGCACCCCCTTATCTATCATTTTACCTCTATTACTGAGTGGGCCGTATGAACTATACCATATCTTTTTTTTTTTTGCTACTCAACATTAACATTAGCAACATGATTATGAACATAGGCTAATAAACTTTGCTAGCACATTATACCGTGACTAACAAGAACCACAAAAGTACAAAACATCTAACTGTACATATCTGTCTACGAGCCTCTAAACATAGTACACATATACATAGGAAGGGCCGAATACTGCCGTGCCCGAACATATATACACAAAATAGTACCAAGGAACTGAGGCTCCGGAACAACTGGAGCGCTGCTACAATACTGCTGATGAAGCTCCCAGGAGTCAAGTCTGTCAACCTGCTGACCTGCGCGGCATGGAACACAGCGTCCACAAGAAGGGATGTCAGTACGAATAGTGTACCGAGTATGTAAGGCATGGAAGATAATACAAACAGAAACATAAGGTATGATTAACAATATCATGGGATCATAGGACATATAGTGATACAAGAAAGTAACCTGTACATAGGAATACCCTTTTCGGGCCGGATACCATGTATGCTTGTCTTTCCCCTAAAAAAAATATTTCTTTTTCATAAGCATAGAAAATAGAACTTATATCATATCATGTCTTATCATATCATATCATATCGTATCATATCATATGAGATCTTGTCATATCATATCATGTCATAGCGTATCAGGTCATAGCGTATCAGGTCATAGCATAGCACCGATCAATGTCGGCTCGCCCACATAGCACCGAAATACATCGGCTAGCCCATATATCCCGCGTCCGGGATGATAAGCCAGCTGACCAGGTGGCAATGAAACATGTTTCCCTTCCCATGCCCATGTATCCCTTCCCCCCATCCCATGTTCATATACATATCTTATATACATATGTCATATAAGCATGCAAGAGAGCCCAAAGAAGAATCATGTAGCCATCGGAGTGACGTAAGGTCGGTGACCTCCGATTACATTATGGAACAATCGTGATCGCTTTGTCTCACCTTGAAGGAACAAGTATTTTAAGGCGAGACTACCAACGGAGAATAGCATTAGAAGTAAACATATAATGAAATCATGGGCATCATAGACGTCAATTCATGTTTTGAAATCTTTAGAAAATAGTGTCATAGCTAGGGAATAGAAATAAGGATCATGAACTAGTTTATCACTTTCATATTCACATTGAGTCCTGAGCTTAGAAATCTTAGTCATGGAATCATTCTGGGCATACTTATCATAGGCATATTGTCTTTTCTAACATCATTGTTATCATTATCGTCATAGAAGTATTCTCGTTAGAATAGTTATAGTACTTGTCATTGATAACGGAATAAGGATCAAAAGTTTCCTTTGGATTCAACTTCAAAGTAAGTCAAACGGAACAATAAGGAAAATCCGGGAACAATGGGCCCACCTCAGGTCAAATGAGGTGGCATACCAAATTTACGTACATTACACTTCATGACATCACTTGTGAGGGTTTTAAGGTGGTCGGGTCCTGTTTATGCAAGTTTGAGGTGTTTAGGAGGTTTTTCCAACATTTCGCACACTTTCTAATTCAATTCTACTGAATGAAAAAGGGGAAACTTTAGGTGCGGATTTCGGAGAATAGGGTTGTCCCCGAGGTTCATATCCAACATATTACGTCTAAGACATGCCATAGAAGGAAGGGTGAAGCCTTACATACCTCTCTCCTGTCACGACCCACCCCCGTAGGCCGTGACTAGTGCCCGAACTGGGCTCCCCTACGCGCTCATTTACCAAATTCAGCATACAGACGACTCGTATATAAATGAATATCAGACATGGCTCCACACTGGTGCCTACAACCATATATACTGCATAGAAGCCGGCAAGGCTATCATACTATACATAACGTACCAAAGCATACATACATGCGGCCGATAGGGCTGCCACGGCGGATGGGCCGCCCAAACGCAATTCACACAACGCGTCCAAACAAAACTGTACATTACCCACGTCTATGTCTACAGACCTCTAGTACGGAATAGCAGAATCAGATGGCGGGACAGGGCCCCGCCGTACCCTGAATAAACATAAACATATGCATCAGAAGAGTATGTACCCAAAACGTTGGCTCCGGAACAAAGGGAGCACTCCGAACAGCAAAAGGGAAATCCTACGCCGGTGGGTCACCAAAACGTGAATCTGTACCTGCGGGCATGAAACGCAGCCCGCGAAGAAAGGGGGTCAGTACGAAAGATGTACTGAGTATGCAAAGCATGAAGTACAGTAAACGAAGACATAGCCGAAGTAAAATGTACAGAAGGTGAGCACAATAGCCAAAATACCAAAGTGTTGCATCTGACGTACAAATCATACATAAAAGGTTCCGGAAGACAAATACGGCAATCAAGATTCCAAAATACTTTGCTTTCCTTTCAGGAACATTTCCATCTCATACACACAGAAAATCAACACACAATTACCGCGGCCAAGAGTCCGGCGGTCACTATCACACATACCGTGACCAAGTGTCCAGCGGTTAGCATCCCAAACCCGACATACCGCGGTCAGGGGTCCAGCGGTCAACATCACATAGTGCGGCATACCGCGGTCAGGGGTCCAGCGGTCAATGTCGCACACACCGCGGCTAGGGGTCCAGCGGTCAATACTGTGCGCACAATAACACAAGTGCTAACTTTATTACTTTCCAAACATAAGTCACACATGCCAGAATCATGCATCACACAAGAATCGTATATCAGGAAAAATACAGAAGGTGAGTAGCTTATCCAGAATATCAGAATACTTACTTTTATATCATACAAGAATAGCTCAAGTGAGACAAGCGAAGGAAGTTTCGGAACTTGTGGGCCCACCTCGGGTCAAGTCGAGGTGGCGGATATAAATTACAAACATTGGACTCTATGGAGTCATCTAAGAAAGTTTCAAAGCAATCCGAATACGCTTGTGGAAGTTATGGATGTTTAGACACTTTTCCAACAAATCATAAGAATTATAGTTCAATTACATTGAACGAATAGTATGCAAAATCAAACTCGGGTTTCGATGGACAGAATTGTTCCCGAGGCTCAAGTCTTGACCTAGTATACATAGGACATGCCAAAAGAAGGAAAGAGTGCTTTACATACCTTAGCTGCGCCTTATGCTCGCTCAAATTCGATTCCCGTTTCGCCCAAAATCTACAAATGGTCATGCTTACCAATTAGAAATTTCAAGCCTTTAGAACTTGAATCTTAGCTTATACTTTTCTACAAAAATTTGGGCAGCATCTCCTCTACACATATTGCATCCCCGAGACTTAGCTCGGCCTAATATATCAACAACAACAACCCAACAATCCAACAACATCAACAATTACCATATAAAACACAATATAACATAATTAGTCATCTTTCCAATATAATGTCATAACCTTCATTCCAACTTCGTATTTTCAAATCAATATCGACATTCTCGTATTCATTACTAATCAAGATCATTGCAACACAATTCGGAAACATTTCATAACATTTCCACAAAATATTCACAAGATATACAAAATATACAACTTTCCACCCAAAACCATAATCCACCTAAACTTCCAATCTTTAACATAAACATCCATAACATATTCTTATCTTCCAATTTCATTTACAACCACAACAATTTGCATCTTACAACTTCATTCAACTTTCATTTCCCATATAAATTCTACCATAACCACAACTAGAATACAACACAAAAATTCAACTCATCAGACCTATACATTAACACACACACACGGCCACCTTCATATAAACACACCCACTTTTCAAACTTCCATATTTTCATAAATTCTACTCATCTCTACATACTACAACATAAACCAAACTTCATAACATAAGAAAATTAATTGATTCTTACCTTTTCTTCAAGTTCTTCACTTGCCACCAAAGTCACCTTTTTGCCAAAATAATTATATCACTTTCTAGAGAATCTTGCACTTAGTAGTAATTCCAAAAGAGATAGATTTTTGAACCGAAGGATTGAGCTCCAAGAATTTTTTTTCTTTTTTTTTTTCCTTTCTTTTTCTCTACTTGGCCGTGAGCCTTTTTTTTCTCTTCTTCTCTCAATTTCTTTTGATTTCTTGAAGCTTCTAATTGAAGATGACTCATATATGGTCCTTTATTATAATTTAGCACATTGAAATTAATAAAATTCCATGGGCTTGGGCCTCACAATGGCCGGCCACCCCCTTATCAATTGGGCCTCATTTTTCTTTTCATATTTTTGAGCCCAATTGGTTAAAATTCTTGTTTTGTAATTCCCGAAACTAATTCCCAAAATTCCAATTTTTGCCCTTGGCCTCCTCTCTTATTTCCACAAAAATGTTATCATAGCCGGCACATTCATACTAAGTAAGGTCCAAATATAGCCTCATTCATTACAAACCAAGTTATCTCGAATTTTTCCGAATATGCAAAAATGCCGGATATAACATCTCCGCTCCTTATGCTATTCCAAATTCAAGTTGCAAATCCGCCAAAATCTACAAATTGGTCACATTTACCAAACTTTGATTAGAGCATTTAGAATTGGAATCTTAAGCTAATACTTGGCTATCGAAATTCGGCAGCACTTCCCCTGTAAATACACCATCCCCAAAATTCAACTTAACCAATTTTTAATCAACAACAATCCGGGAATTCAACCCGGCCAAACTATCAACATAATGTCAACAACCATACTAACAATTTCCATATTCAATCCAAGATACATTATAACAACTTAGTCAACTAACTACTTCCTTCAAACCTTCCAATTCCAATAAAAACAATAACAACCTTATAATATATATTCCAACAACACCATACTAATATCATTGTCTTCCATACATGTAAGAACATAATATTCAGTTTACATAAACCTCAAAAACAAGTCTCCAACTTCTACAACTCCACTAAACTTATTAAGCTTTTATTAGCAATATAAAATCCACACACTAACAACCAAATTACCAATAAAATTTGTTCACCAACCCTTCACGATACAACAAATATACACGACTATACACATGCTATACATCACACGGCCAACATCATGCACACATAGCTACAACCTCACAAAATCATCCAACTTCCATTACTAACATAGCATTCACTACAACAACAACCAAACACTAAATAAAATAATTAAAACATGATTCCTACATACACATAGGCATACACGGCCACACACCTATATTCTTGTTCTTCATGAATTTTACTCACTTTTGCATACTACAACATGCATAAACATCCATAACATATAAGAAAAGAGTTTCACCTCACCTTTTTCTCCACTTCTTCACTTGACTAGAATTGACAACTTGTATGATTATGGGTTTTTTGCTTCAATAACAACTCTACTTTGTTAAGGACCCTCCACTTGGTAGAAAATGATTTTTGAAGGAATGTTTTTGTCAATTTTCTTGGGAAATTTTGTCTTGGCCGAGAGGCCCTTGAAGCTTCTTCTTTTCTTCTTCTTTTTTTTTTCTTGAATTGTCTAGAAGATTGTGGGACTAGTTAGAAGACTTGGTCTTCTTTTAATATCATGGATTTTAATCCAACATGGGCTTGGCCCATCAAGAAGGATGGATAGCCAACCTTGGCCCAAAAAAATCAAGCCCACTTTTTTTTTTTTGTACTTCATGACAAATTTTAATTTTTCCAATTTCCAAATTTTCCCTTCGTCTTCCTCCATAATTCCACGAGTCATATTGCGAATTTACCTTTTCGCCCCTAGCCTTTCTTATCATTTCCACTCCTAAACTTTTCATAAGCAACTCATATGCCAAACAAAACAAAAATAAGGTCCTGCTTGTTGTCTTTCCGCGATTGTCTTGAATTTTCCGATTACACAAAAATGCGGGATATAACATATAGCTCTATTGCACGATCTAGGATAAGAAGGAAAGATGACATTCTAAATGTCCTATAGCTTCCTGTTTATAGATGTGGTGCGCAACACACCGATAAACAAGACTCTACTAGAAACGGTCTGTAGACACTCCGAGGATGAACCGCTCTGATACCACTTTTGTCAGGACCCAACCCCGTAGGCCGTGACTGGTGCCCGAGCTGGACACCCGTATACACACTTGTTAGCCATATGATAAATCAACACAAACATAACATGGAACTTATGAAGGCCAAAGCATAGTCTCAGAGCTGTCACATAAAAGTATAAATATGTGCCGCAACCTGTCTCCTGAGGAGTCACACCTATCAACAGATAACGCAGTATGTACGCCGACAAGGCTGTCATAACATGTGGGAACGTCCCGACTATATATATATATATATATGCCAGCCGACAAGGCTGCCACTACGTAACAATAACACAAGTAAGCCGACAAGGCTGCTATCACAACATGACAACATATGCAAGCCGGCAAGGCTGCTACAACGATAGAACACGCGTACTGATCAAACACACAACTGATCCCATCTAAATACAACCCACATACATGTCTACAGACCTCTAAGAGTTTCAACAGTGAAATATGATGGGACAGGGCCTCGTCGTACCCTTAGACAATATATATATATATTTAGATAAAAAAGGATCTATACCAAATCTGGGCTCCGGAACAACGGAGCTCTCCAAGATAGCAGAAGGAAAGTCCTAAGCTGGCGGCTCACCAAAGCGAGTATCTGTACCTGCGGGTATAAAACGCAGCCCCCGAGGAAAAGGGGTCAGTATGAAATATGTACTGAGCATGTAAAGCGGGAAATACAGTAAAAGGAGCATATCTGAAATAAGGAGTACAGGAAATAAGTACAATGTTCAGAATATCAAAACACTTGCCTTTGAAACATAATCATGCTTGTCAATATCATATATCATATACATATATACCGTACCCAGCCCTCTAGTGAAGGACTCGGTGAATAAAGTCATCATATGCCCTCCTGGCCGCCATAACATGTCATTATATCATCATATCATCATATCATCATCTCATCATCATGTCATCATATCATCATATATATATACCATACCCGGCCCTCTAGTGAGGGACTCTGTGAACAATGCAGTGAAACTGTGCACGATAACATACCCGGCCCGGGACTCGGTGAAAGATATATTGAGGCATGCACGAGCAGAGTAGTGAGAAACCATATGCAATTTTAAACATTATCAAGATTCAATGGAATACTCAAAACGAACTAGTATTTGCAAATTCAAATAATAATCATATCAAGTACCTTCGGATGTCCCTGTGGATTTTATCAAAATGGAACTTTGAAATCATATGTACATATCAAAATAATAATAAATCAAATTCTGAGAATCAAGAACATTAGCCATCCTAGTGGCTCTAAGAATAGGAACTTCTTTGGAACCATATACATATCGTCTATTCGTTTTGTAAGGATCATGCCAAAAAAAGGAAGAAGTGTTAACTTTACATACCTTTGGCGTTTATTCGTAACACAACACGTATACGCTGCCCAAAGTTTCAACCTATATTAAGACGTCAATGTCACACCCCAACCTTACTAGGGTGTGATGGGCACCCGACCCCATACTCGGAGCCGAGCGAACCCGCTGACTCTTATTACATACTTAATCTCTTTAGACTCTTGCATCAATAAGAAATGAAAAACATAGTAAAGCTTTCAGAATTTTTCCTTTCATTGTACTCAATTCAAATAAAATCTATCATCACATGAAACTCGTAACATAAAACAGAATAATACATCGACTGGTGGAGCCGATTACAATACCGACATTCTATACCCATGACTCTGTCTGCAAAGTCTCTAACTTCGAACAAGACATCATAGCATAGTACTCTGACCCAGCAACACTCCAGGGCAAATGGAGCTTGCCAACTCCGCTGGAACATCTTCTATAATAGCTTCTACTCATCTAGGTGTACCTGCGCGGCATGAAACGCAACCCCCGAAGAAAAAGGGGTCAGTACGAGCAATGTACTGAGTATGTAAGGCATGTATAGTAACATAGTAAGAGTTGTAATTATGAATAATAACAGAATGGAGATATAGTGCATATCATGGGGTAAAAGCGTAACCTGTACATCTGAGTGCCTTTTAGGCGGGTACCATGCATGCTTAGTGCTGCGGAACGTCCAACCCAATCCATATTTATATACATCATACTTTACTTTCTTTGAAAACATTTCTTGTTCATATATATATATAGAAAATAGAACATAACATATTGCCGAGGCGTCGGCAGCCGATCCATTTAACCACATATGTCCCGCGTCCGGGCATCCCGCGTCCGGGATGATATCATGTCATATAATACCAACTGATCAGGTGGATACACGTATATAACGCTCTGGCCCTCTTTCCCATATACATATGCATGTATCATGTACATATATTAGTGTCTATAGCGCTCTGGCCCTTTTTCCCATATACATATACATTTATCAGCGTCTATAGCGCTCTGGCCCTTTTTCCCATATTCCCCATATACATATACATATATCATATAGGCAGCATGCAGGAGAGCCCAAGAAATGCTATAAGTCTATCGGAGTGCGTAAGGTCGGTAACCTCCGATTATATTATGGAATAAGCATCATGGCTTTGTCTCACCTTGAAGGAACAATTATTATAAGATGAGACTAGCAACGAATAACAGCGTACATAAACCGACACCTGAAGGCTCAGAAACAAGTTTCGGGTCAATCCGACTTAGTATAAGAAAGTTATGAGCGTTTGAAGTACAGAACCTTTTACGAACGTTTCAGAGGCCATTTTTGGAAAAAAAATCATTCTTATCATCGTTATCATAGAAATATTCTCATCTTTGACATCATCATTTTCATCGTGAAACATATCCATCGTTATTGTCATATCCATCGTTATTGTCATAAAAGCTTACAAAATCATAAACCTCTGTTTTGATAGAGTACGGACACTTTGGAAAAATACTTACGAGTTATTGGGAAGAAAATCATGTCTTGGAATCATAAACATCTAACTTTTGAAAACAATGAAAATATGGAAACAATTATGAGATCATAACATCGGAATCATGCCTTTGAAAGAAAGAGACCAGCCTTAACATACCTACTCCACGTCCTATTAGCTACGCTTAATTGTCCAAGCTCGCTATCGCTAGTCTACATTCAAGAAGATTTACATGATCATTAGATTCATCGTCACGCACACTTGTCTTAGTCTTTCATATAAATTCACTTATGATCTGCCGAAATTTCGGCAGCATCTCCCCTGTAAATACACCATCCCCGAGAATCTAACTCGGCCCAAATCATCAATCAACAATCCGAGAATTCAACTCGGCCAAATTATCACAACAATACCAACAATCATACCAACAACATCAAAATCAATTCAAGACGCATTCTAATGTTAACAACCTTTGTTATACAATTCAACGACACTTCATTTATATTCAATTCAATTCACATAGCATTCAAAACAACCCAATCAATATGCTACTTCACCCGAAACCTCCCAAATTCAACAAGAACAATAACAACCTATTTCCTTCTTTCAAATTCAATCACCACAACCCAACTTACAATCTTCCAAACAAATGTCTCACTTCCAAGTTCATGAATTATGTCAACAACCCATACATTAACAAATTTATTCTTACAAATATAAGAAACCACACTAATGTCACACTAACTTCTTCCATAATCCACAAACAATCACAACTTCATTTCCAACCATTAAATCCTCATTTTACATCATAGAATCCACAACAACAACAACCAAAACACTAGATAAAATTGACTCATTCTCTTCTATATCACACAATAACCACACGGCCACACTACTATATTCATATTTTCATGAATTTCACCCATTTCTACATACCACAACATACACAACCATTCATAACATATAAAAGAAGATTAATTCTTACCTTTTTCCACTTACTTCTCACTTGGCTAAGATTTGTAGCTTGCAAGAATAAATGTTTTTCTTGCTCCAATGACCACTTCACTTTGCTAGGGACCTTCCAATTGGTTGTTTGGCTAGAAGAAAATAATTTTTTTTTTATCAAAATTTCCAAGGTCTTGTTTGGGAAGCTATGGCCGAATGGCCTCCTCTTTTTTTCTTTTCTCTCTAAGTTTCTTGAGTCTTCTAAAGATGAAGATGATAATATGGAAATTATGACATCTTTTCTCTTATTTATTAAACTTATATGTGGGCCTAAGCCCATTCCATGTTTCACGGCCCACTTGGCCTTTTTGTGCAAGACTATTATTTTTGTATTTGGTCTTGCAATTCATGAAAAATTATTTTCCAAATTCCGAATTCGCCCTTAGCTTTTCCTCAATATTACCATGAACCACCTTGTGAAATTCCCTTTTTGCCCCTAGCCTTTCTTAACATTTCCACGCTAATAAACAACTTGTATATAAAAAAAAATTGGAACATAGTCTTGCCCTTAACCTACCACGACCACCTTGAACTATCCGAATGTATAAAAAACGGGATATAACAATCAAGAATTATGGTTAAGCTACGAGGAGATTCAAAACGTTTCCCAACGTTAGCAACTCCTTTCTAGACAATTTAGACGACGGTTTCCTTACATCCCAAACTAATTACATACTAGTCAAGCTAATGCCAATAATTATACGTTTAAGTACTATATCGAGGCTATTCAAGACAAGATGCAAGAATCACTCCGAACAGCCCGCACAACATTCCAAACAGTCCACGCAAGTCCATGGGCAATTTGGCTGATGTACAACCTGGTAAGAAGGACTTGGTTCATGAAATTTATCAATTAGCCAGCCTTGGAGTTCGTTTGGCAGATTCTGGAGATACTGCGATTTCTGTTCGGGCAGTTGCTGAATCATCAATTATAGAAGAGGTAAAGCAGCGTCAGTTTGAAGATCCTATTCTGGTCCAGTACAGGAATGTGGCCCTTAATAAAGAAAAGACTCCGTTTGAAATTTCGCCTGAAGGGGTATTATTATATGAAGGCAGATTTTGTGTACTGGATGTTGCAGGCCTACGGCGACAAATCATGGGCGAGGCGCATAATGCACGGTATTCTGTTCATCCTGGTTCCACTAAAATGTATCATGATCTTAGGTGTTTGTATTGGTGGGACGGTATGAAGAAAGATATTGCTGAGTTCGTTGGCCAGTGCCCGAATTGTCAACAAGTTAAAATTGAACATCAGAAGCCCGGTGGATTATTACAGGAGATGGAAATTCCAGCCTAGAAATGGGAGATGATTAATATGGATTTCGTTGTTGGGTTACCGTGCACTCCACGCAGGTATGATTCTATTTGGGTTATTGTTGACAGATTGACGAAATCAGCCCATTTTCTCCCAGTCCGGACTACTTATTCGGCTAAGGACTATGCTAGATTATACATCAGAGAGATAGTCAGACTTCATGAGGTCCCTGTATCTATTATTACTGACCGAGGTGCCCAGTTTACGGCAAATTTCTGGAGGTCATTCCATGAGGGATTAGGGACTCAGGTGAGCCTTAGTACAGCATTTCATCCTAAGTCCGACGGGCAGGCCGAGCGCACTATTCAGACGCTGGAAGATATGTTGTGGGCCTGCGTTATTGATTTCAGAGGCAGCTGGGATGATCATTTGCCGCTAATTGAATTTGCTTATAATAACAGTTATCACTCCAGCATTCAGATGGCACCGTACGAAGCACTTTATGGCAGAAAATGCAGTCTCCGATTGGTTGGTTCGACGTGGGCGAAACTAAATTAATTGGGTCAGATGTGATCCAGGAAGTAGTAGATAAAGTGAAACTTATTCGGGAGCGATTATTGGCTGCACAGAGTCGACAGAAGGCATATGCCGACAGACGACGCCGACCATTAGAGTTCCAGATTGGCGACTGGGTATTTCTGAAAGTGTCGCCTATGAAGGGTGTTATGAGATTCGGTAAGAAGGGTAAGCTGAGTCTGCGGTATATCGGTCCATATCAGATCATTCGGAAGATAGGAGAGGTCGCCTATGAGCTAGACTTACCATCCGGTTTGGAGGCAGTACACCCGGTATTCCATGTATCCATGCTTCGGAAATGTATTGGTGATCCTTCCAGAATATTCCCAGTGGATGATATTCAGGTAACGGAGCATTTGTCTTATGAAGAGCAGCCTATAACTATTCTGGATCGACAGGTAAGGAGACTGCGCACTAAGGAAGTGCCTTCTGTTAAAGTCCTGTGGCGCAACAACAACCGGGAAGAAATGACCTGGGAGGCGGAGGAGGAGATGAAGAAGAAATATCCCCATTTGTTTCCTACGCCCACAGGTAATCTATACTTTTAAGATTGTTATATTGATTGACGAATGAATTATGTGTGCTATCTATGAAAAGAGACTCCCCCGTTATGCTTATAAGACCTTATAAGACTAATTTAACATTCGAGGACGAATGTCCTAAAGGGGGGGAGAATGTTATGTCCCGTGTTTTCGCATAATTGGAAATTTAGAAATAATTGTGACTTGTATGTTGTAAGGCAATATTTTGATTTTCGTTAATATGCCTATGTGTTTATGAAAATATTGGCGCGAAGATATCGGGGAAAGCTAAGGGCGAAAATGGAATTTAGGAAATTAGTTTCGGGAATTACAAAACGAGATTTCTAACGAATTGGGCTCAACAAAAACTAATGAAAATTGAGGCCCAAAACTATAGGGGTGGCCGGCCAAGAGGCCATGGCCCAACCCACTTATTGATCATATGATGGTCATGTGATTAACTTAAGGGAGCAATATTATAAGTTCATGATAATCCATAGAAGCTTCATGAAACCAAAACAAAACAAAACAAAAAAAAAAAAAAAGCAATCACCAAACAAGCTTCGGCCAAACCCCTCTTCAAGAACAAAAAAAAAAAAAAATCCAAGCTTTGATTCTAATCTTAAAATCTTGTTCTTCTCATATTCGTAATATATTCAAGACGCTCTTCGACGTGATATAATTGGTTTGGCACAAGAGCGACGTTTGTGGCGGGTCGAAACTTGAAGGAAAAGGTGAGAATTCTTCCTCTTTTGTGTTATGGAACAAGTATGAATATTATAAGGATTTGAAATAGACGAGAATTACCTAGTTTTGGTATGTATGTGTGAAGCCGTGGGTGTGTGTGATGAATTTGGCCGTGAGCCATCACATAGTCAAGGGAAAGTGAATTAAATTCTATTTAGTTCGTTAGTTGCGTCGTTGTGGCATTTGTGACGTAAACTAAGGTTTAATGACTTAAGTCGACGTTGAAGTTGCATGTATGTCGTTATTGGAAATTATGTGTTTTAATAAAGTTATTATGTAATCTTGCTAGTAAAGGTCTAAAGTGAGAAGTAATGTTGTTGCTAATGAATTTGGATGAAAACAATGCGAGTTGGTAGGTTTGTCGCATTTGTTGAAGTTTCGGATAGAATATGGAAATTGGCGGCATACTTGAATCCATGTATATTGCTTGGGACGCTATTGAAATACGTTTGAATAACCTTGAATGAGTAAATGAATATGATAATGTTGATATTAGTTTGATATTGTGGAGTTTGAATGGAAGTTGTCGCCTTAGGTAGAAAGGAAGAATATTGATGTTAGAACTTATTTTGTTGTGATTCTTGATTCATTTGGTATTGTTGGGTTGTTGTTGTCGAGATATTGAGCCGAGCTAAGCCTCCGGGATGTTATATGTATAGGGGAAGTGCTGCCGAAATTTCGGTAGACAAATATAAAGTTAAATGAATTCTTGAAGTCTTGAAATTCCTAATTGGTAACTTTGACCATTTGTAGATTCTGAGCGAAACGGGATTTGAGTTTTGACTGGCGTAAGACGCTTATAAGGTATGTAAGGCTACCCATTCCTTCTTTTGGCATGTCTTAGGTATACTAGGTCGATATTGGAGCCCCGAGGGCAATTCTGTTCATGGAAATCCGAATTTGAAATTGAGTACTATTCATTAAATTGAATTGAGCTATAAAATCCATATTTTATCAAAAAGTAATCAAAGGTCCGAGATTTATGCAAATGTAATCGAATCGCTTTGAAACTTCCATGTATGATTCCATAGACCCCGAATGCCCGTAATTCATGTCCGCCACCTCGACTTGACCTGAGGTGGGCCCGCTAACCCCGAGATTCCTTTGTTTACTCTATTAGGCTCATTTTTGTATAACGTCGGCAAAGAATCTTTGTTTATGAATTTGGCTATCATAAAATAATATTTTGATTGCCATGATATTCTAAATCATATTTTGTGCTATGAATATCATTTTGGAAATACTATTGTGAAATGAGCCCCGTATTGACCGATAAATTAACATATGATTTTATTAAGTTTCAAAAGGTGTTTTAATATATAAATTGCATTGTTTGCTCACGACTCTGCTCGTGCCCTTATTATGACTTCGTTCACCGGTTCCCGGGCCGGCTATGGTTCGTGCGCGCTATGATAAATTCGGCCGTATGCTGTGTTACGGTTCCCGAGACCTCGCCATAGGGCCGGGTTCCGTTTGGAGTTATGCTGTGATATGGCTGGTGATATGTTATGATGATATGTTTATTCGGGGAGGTACGGAGATTTGAACCTTCTGGTGTTATGCTGTGTGTGGCACCAGCGTCGGAGTGGTGACCACGTTCCTGAGCTTTTGCATGATTTTATCTGCATTATGTATATATGTTTTCAGTACAGATTTTGATATACCGTTCAGTATTCCCCTTTTGTATCCTGTTTGTGTTCAGTTGTGGCTTATATTTCTGTACTCTATGCTTTACATACTCAGTACATCTTTCGTACTGACCCCCTTTCTTCGGGGGCTGCGTTTCATGCCCGCAGGTACAGACGCCGGTGATCCCACACTGTAGGCTCCACTTTCTGTTATTTCAGAGTGCTCCCCTTTTGATCCGGAGTCCATTTTTGGTACATACATCTTTTTCTATGTATATATTTCTGTATATCTGACTATTTGGGTACGGCGGGGCCCTGTCCCGTCGTATGTCTTTGTCTTGATGTATAGAGGCCTGTAGTCATATATGTGGGTCGAGGGTCCTATGTGTGTCTATTTTGGCTACGATCTGTGTCTTAATGCGGTTCGTCCGTTATGGTGGCCAAGATGGCCCTTATGTTTATATTTGTACATATGACCGGCGATGTGCATTCCGCCGCTCCCTTCTATTTGGATATGATATTTTGGTACGCGTTACCGCTTAAGACGAGTTTTGATTTAAATTATGTTTAAAATGGCTATTATGAAATTTGAGCTAAGTTTGGGTTTGATAACTGGATACCTGAATCGGTCTGGGTGCCCAAGTAGGGTGCCAGTCGCGGACCACGGGGCTGGGTCGTGACACTTATAATATATATTCCAACAACACCATACTAATATCATTGTCTTCCATACATGTAAGAACATAATATTCAATTTACATAAACCTCAAAAACAAGTCTCCAACTTCTACAACTCCACTAAACTCATTAAGCTTTTATTAGCAATATAAAATCCACACACTAACAACCAAATTAGCAATAAAATTTGTTCACCAACCCTTCACGATACAACAAATATACACGACTATACACATGCTATACATCACACGGCCAACATCATGCACACATAGCTACAACCTCACAAAATCATCCAACTTCCATTACTAACATAGCATTCACTACAACAACAACCAAACACTAAATAAAATAATTAAAACATGATTCCTACATACACATAGGCATACACGGCCACACACCCATATTCTTGTTCTTCATGAATTTTACTCACTTTTGCATACTACAACATGCATAAACATCCATAACATATAAGAAAAGAGTTTCACCTCACCTTTTTCTCCACTTCTTCACTTGACTAGAATTGAAAACTTGTATGATTATGGGTTTTTCTTGCTTCAATAACAACTCTACTTTGTTAAGGACCCTCCACTTGGTAGAAAATGATTTTTGAAGGAATGTTTTTGTCAATTTTCTTGGGAAATTTTGTCTTGGCCGAGAGGCCCTTGAAGCTTCTTCTTTTCTTCTTTTTTTTTTCTTGAATTGTCTAGAAGATTGTGGAACTAGTTAGAAGACTTGGTCTTCTTTTAATATCATGGATTTTAATCCAACATGGGCTTGGCCCATCAAGAAGGATGGATAGCCAACCTTGGCCCAAAAAAATCAAGCCCACTTTTTTTTTTTTGTACTTCATGACAAATTTTAATTTTTCCAATTTCCAAATTTGCCCTTCGTCTTCCTCCATAAATCCACGAGTCATATTGCGAATTTACCTTTTCGCCCCTAGCCTTTCTTATCATTTCCACTCCTAAACTTTTCATAAGCAACTCATATGCCAAACAAAACAAAAATAAGGTCTTGCTTGTTGTCTTCCCGCGATTGTCTTGAATTTTCCGATTACACAAAAATGCGAGATATAACATCCTCCCCCCCTTTAGAACATTCATCCTCGAATGTTAAACTGGCCTCATAGTGTATCATAATACTTCGGGGAGGTCTCCTTCGTAGACATCTCACATGTCGCTTAACATATCCATTTTAGGAGCTTAGGTTGCCTTTATGTCGTAGGTCAATTGAGTTAGCTCCGAACGCTGGTCCTGCGTTAATAAGTCCCCCTTATTGGATCTTGAATCGTCATAGTCCATTTTAGGTCTAACATGTTCTCCCCCGCACTACCTATATCACATAATATGGGACAAGTTGGGGGTCTTAGCAGTTTTCAAAACGCCCGCGTAACACGTATTTTCTTTTAATTACAATTCTAACCTCTGCAATCCCTAGTATTCGTCTTTTTACCTTTGTATATGGCTACTTTTGTCCTAAATTTCCTGAATTCCTAATACGTTCAGTAATACAAGGAATGGTGCATGATAAAGCAAAATCCAGTTCAATTTAACACCCACATATCATAGGAAATGCCGAAAATGTACCTGTGGCCGCATCTGCGGAAGGATCAGGATCCTGCCGTCCTGCCAATGCGTATATACGGTGCAGAGGGCCGGCTGAACTGGGTGGCCCTCCTCTGCCTCGACCACGACCTGCTGGAGCCTGGGAGGCCTGTCCTGGAGGGCGCACGGACGGTGATGAACCCACTGCTGACCCGGCGGGCTGAGCTCTACTTCCCTCATTCCTTAGCGGACAATCTCGCATCAAATGGACAGTCCGCCCGCAGGCATAACATGCACCTGTATCCCGGTAACACTGTCATGAGTGTGGCCTGCCACACCGAGCACACCGTAGTGGGGGTTGCCCCGTCCTGCTGGAATCAGCTCTATACTGGGACCCCGAAGCTCTAGTACCCTGATCTGGTCCCGAATACGTAGAACGATCAAATCCCCTATCCGCAAATTGAGGTGGCGCACTGGCCACTGATTGGCCTGAATACCTAGATTGCCCCTGTGCCTTCCCCCCTCTGTACTCGCTTCTAGTCCCTGAAGATTTGCCCCTTTTTCTAGAACCCCTATCTGGATAACGCTCCCCTCTCCGCAACTGATACTGTTCCTCCAGGTTTTGGGCGTGGGCCTGGATACGGGTAATAGTCATCCCGTCCTGGAGTGAAGCCGTCAAGCACTCCTTAACTAAATGTGGCCCCAGCCCACTCACAAACCGGTGCACGTGATCTCCCATATTAGCTATCATGGCTTGGGCATACCTGGCCAACGAGTTAAAACGAAGACTGTATTCTCGAACGCTCATATTTCCCTGTCTAAGGTTCAAGGACATATCGGCTCGAGCCCGTCGAACCTCCGGTGGTAGAAAATGTCGCAGAAATGCCTCAGTAAATTCCTGCCAAACCGGGGGAGGGGTATTTGCTCCCCTCGAAGATATCCAACTACTATACCACAGAACTACTACATCCCGCAATTTGTATGAAGCCAATTCCACTGACTCTGTATCCGAAGCATGTATGATTCTCAGTGTCCTCAGCATCTCGTTTATAAAGCTCTGCGGGTCCTCCTCCGGTTTCGATCCGTAAAACTCCGGAGGTTTCAGGGTAATAAAGTCACGAGCCCTTGCACTCACCGCCCTGTCTCCCGGGTCTACATCTTGCCGCTGAACCTGTGCGGCAACTAGCTGAGTCAATAACTGGATGGCCTCTGTCATCTGCTGGCCCGGAGCTGCTGGCGGTGGAACTGGAGGTGCTGGGGCTGGAGCTGAAACTCTTTCCTGCTCGGCTGATACAGGGGAAACAGGAGGAGTCTGAGGGGGAGCTTCATTATAGGACTCGTCTTCTTCTTGCTTCCGTTCAACTCTGCTTCTAGCCGCCAACTTTCCCGTCTGGGCCGCAGTAGTCTTCCTCTTCTTCCGCATTACTGAAATCGTAACATAGAATTAAGAAAAGAACAAGGAAGCCTGGTAACATAGCTCTATTGCACGATCTAGAGTACAAAGAAGGTCATATTTCCTAAATGCCCTGCAGCCTCCTGTCTATAAGTGTGGCGCGCTACACACCCATAAACAGGAGTCTACTGGACACGGCTCGTAGACAAACCCTTAAGACCGCCAGCTCTGATACCACTTCTGTCACGACCCAACTAGGGCCGCGACGGTTACCCGATACTTGTACCGAGCACCCCCTTATCTATCATTTTACCTCTATTACTGAGTGGGCCGTATGAACTATACCATATCTTTTTTTTTTTTGCTACTCAACATTAACATTAGCAACATGATTATGAACATAGGCTAATAAACTTTGCTAGCACATTATACCGTGACTAACAAGAACCACAAAAGTACAAAACATCTAACTGTACATATCTGTCTACGAGCCTCTAAACATAGTACACATATACATAGGAAGGGCCGAATACTGCCGTGCCCGAACATATATACACAAAATAGTACCAAGGAACTGAGGCTCCGGAACAACTGGAGCGCTGCTACAATACTGCTGATGAAGCTCCCAGGAGTCAAGTCTGTCAACCTGCTGACCTGCGCGGCATGGAACACAGCGTCCACAAGAAGGGATGTCAGTACGAATAGTGTACCGAGTATGTAAGGCATGGAAGATAATACAAACAGAAACATAAGGTATGATTAACAATATCATGGGATCATAGGACATATAGTGATACAAGAAAGTAACCTGTACATAGGAATACCCTTTTCGGGCCGGATACCATGTATGCTTGTCTTTCCCCTAAAAAAAATATTTCTTTTTCATAAGCATAGAAAATAGAACTTATATCATATCATGTCTTATCATATCATATCATATCGTATCATATCATATGAGATCTTGTCATATCATATCATGTCATAGCGTATCAGGTCATAGCGTATCAGGTCATAGCATAGCACCGATCAATGTCGGCTCGCCCACATAGCACCGAAATACATCGGCTAGCCCATATATCCCGCGTCCGGGATGATAAGCCAGCTGACCAGGTGGCAATGAAACATGTTTCCCTTCCCATGCCCATGTATCCCTTCCCCCCATCCCATGTTCATATACATATCTTATATACATATGTCATATAAGCATGCAAGAGAGCCCAAAGAAGAATCATGTAGCCATCGGAGTGACGTAAGGTCGGTGACCTCCGATTACATTATGGAACAATCGTGATCGCTTTGTCTCACCTTGAAGGAACAAGTATTTTAAGGCGAGACTACCAACGGAGAATAGCATTAGAAGTAAACATATAATGAAATCATGGGCATCATAGACGTCAATTCATGTTTTGAAATCTTTAGAAAATAGTGTCATAGCTAGGGAATAGAAATAAGGATCATGAACTAGTTTATCACTTTCATATTCACATTGAGTCCTGAGCTTAGAAATCTTAGTCATGGAATCATTCTGGGCATACTTATCATAGGCATATTGTCTTTTCTAACATCATTGTTATCATTATCGTCATAGAAGTATTCTCGTTAGAATAGTTATAGTACTTGTCATTGATAACGGAATAAGGATCAAAAGTTTCCTTTGGATTCAACTTCAAAGTAAGTCAAACGGAACAATAAGGAAAATCCGGGAACAATGGGCCCACCTCAGGTCAAATGAGGTGGCATACCAAATTTACGTACATTACACTTCATGACATCACTTGTGAGGGTTTTAAGGTGGTCGGGTCCTGTTTATGCAAGTTTGAGGTGTTTAGGAGGTTTTTCCAACATTTCGCACACTTTCTAATTCAATTCTACTGAATGAAAAAGGGGAAACTTTAGGTGCGGATTTCGGAGAATAGGGTTGTCCCCGAGGTTCATATCCAACATATTACGTCTAAGACATGCCATAGAAGGAAGGGTGAAGCCTTACATACCTCTCTCCTGTCACGACCCACCCCCGTAGGCCGTGACTAGTGCCCGAACTGGGCTCCCCTACGCGCTCATTTACCAAATTCAGCATACAGACGACTCGTATATAAATGAATATCAGACATGGCTCCACACTGGTGCCTACAACCATATATACTGCATAGAAGCCGGCAAGGCTATCATACTATACATAACGTACCAAAGCATACATACATGCGGCCGATAGGGCTGCCACGGCGGATGGGCCGCCCAAACGCAATTCACACAACGCGTCCAAACAAAACTGTACATTACCCACGTCTATGTCTACAGACCTCTAGTACGGAATAGCAGAATCAGATGGCGGGACAGGGCCCCGCCGTACCCTGAATAAACATAAACATATGCATCAGAAGAGTATGTACCCAAAACGTTGGCTCCGGAACAAAGGGAGCACTCCGAACAGCAAAAGGGAAATCCTACGCCGGTGGGTCACCAAAACGTGAATCTGTACCTGCGGGCATGAAACGCAGCCCGCGAAGAAAGGGGGTCAGTACGAAAGATGTACTGAGTATGCAAAGCATGAAGTACAGTAAACGAAGACATAGCCGAAGTAAAATGTACAGAAGGTGAGCACAATAGCCAAAATACCAAAGTGTTGCATCTGACGTACAAATCATACATAAAAGGTTCCGGAAGACAAATACGGCAATCAAGATTCCAAAATACTTTGCTTTCCTTTCAGGAACATTTCCATCTCATACACACAGAAAATCAACACACAATTACCGCGGCCAAGAGTCCGGCGGTCACTATCACACATACCGTGACCAAGTGTCCAGCGGTTAGCATCCCAAACCCGACATACCGCGGTCAGGGGTCCAGCGGTCAACATCACATAGTGCGGCATACCGCGGTCAGGGGTCCAGCGGTCAATGTCGCACACACCGCGGCTAGGGGTCCAGCGGTCAATACTGTGCGCACAATAACACAAGTGCTAACTTTATTACTTTCCAAACATAAGTCACACATGCCAGAATCATGCATCACACAAGAATCGTATATCAGGAAAAATACAGAAGGTGAGTAGCTTATCCAGAATATCAGAATACTTACTTTTATATCATACAAGAATAGCTCAAGTGAGACAAGCGAAGGAAGTTTCGGAACTTGTGGGCCCACCTCGGGTCAAGTCGAGGTGGCGGATATAAATTACAAACATTGGACTCTATGGAGTCATCTAAGAAAGTTTCAAAGCAATCCGAATACGCTTGTGGAAGTTATGGATGTTTAGACACTTTTCCAACAAATCATAAGAATTATAGTTCAATTACATTGAACGAATAGTATGCAAAATCAAACTCGGGTTTCGATGGACAGAATTGTTCCCGAGGCTCAAGTCTTGACCTAGTATACATAGGACATGCCAAAAGAAGGAAAGAGTGCTTTACATACCTTAGCTGCGCCTTATGCTCGCTCAAATTCGATTCCCGTTTCGCCCAAAATCTACAAATGGTCATGCTTACCAATTAGAAATTTCAAGCCTTTAGAACTTGAATCTTAGCTTATACTTTTCTACAAAAATTTGGGCAGCATCTCCTCTACACATATTGCATCCCCGAGACTTAGCTCGGCCTAATATATCAACAACAACAACCCAACAATCCAACAACATCAACAATTACCATATAAAACACAATATAACATAATTAGTCATCTTTCCAATATAATGTCATAACCTTCATTCCAACTTCGTATTTTCAAATCAATATCGACATTCTCGTATTCATTACTAATCAAGATCATTGCAACACAATTCGGAAACATTTCATAACATTTCCACAAAATATTCACAAGATATACAAAATATACAACTTTCCACCCAAAACCATAATCCACCTAAACTTCCAATCTTTAACATAAACATCCATAACATATTCTTATCTTCCAATTTCATTTACAACCACAACAATTTGCATCTTACAACTTCATTCAACTTTCATTTCCCATATAAATTCTACCATAACCACAACTAGAATACAACACAAAAATTCAACTCATCAGACCTATACATTAACACACACACACGGCCACCTTCATATAAACACACCCACTTTTCAAACTTCCATATTTTCATAAATTCTACTCATCTCTACATACTACAACATAAACCAAACTTCATAACATAAGAAAATTAATTGATTCTTACCTTTTCTTCAAGTTCTTCACTTGCCACCAAAGTCACCTTTTTGCCAAAATAATTATATCACTTTCTAGAGAATCTTGCACTTAGTAGTAATTCCAAAAGAGATAGATTTTTGAACCGAAGGATTGAGCTCCAAGAATTTTTTTTCTTTTTTTTTTTCCTTTCTTTTTCTCTACTTGGCCGTGAGCCTTTTTTTTCTCTTCTTCTCTCAATTTCTTTTGATTTCTTGAAGCTTCTAATTGAAGATGACTCATATATGGTCCTTTATTATAATTTAGCACATTGAAATTAATAAAATTCCATGGGCTTGGGCCTCACAATGGCCGGCCACCCCCTTATCAATTGGGCCTCATTTTTCTTTTCATATTTTTGAGCCCAATTGGTTAAAATTCTTGTTTTGTAATTCCCGAAACTAATTCCCAAAATTCCAATTTTTGCCCTTGGCCTCCTCTCTTATTTCCACAAAAATGTTATCATAGCCGGCACATTCATACTAAGTAAGGTCCAAATATAGCCTCATTCATTACAAACCAAGTTATCTCGAATTTTTCCGAATATGCAAAAATGCCGGATATAACATCTCCGCTCCTTATGCTATTCCAAATTCAAGTTGCAAATCCGCCAAAATCTACAAATTGGTCACATTTACCAAACTTTGATTAGAGCATTTAGAATTGGAATCTTAAGCTAATACTTGGCTATCGAAATTCGGCAGCACTTCCCCTGTAAATACACCATCCCCAAAATTCAACTTAACCAATTTTTAATCAACAACAATCCGGGAATTCAACCCGGCCAAACTATCAACATAATGTCAACAACCATACTAACAATTTCCATATTCAATCCAAGATACATTATAACAACTTAGTCAACTAACTACTTCCTTCAAACCTTCCAATTCCAATAAAAACAATAACAACCTTATAATATATATTCCAACAACACCATACTAATATCATTGTCTTCCATACATGTAAGAACATAATATTCAGTTTACATAAACCTCAAAAACAAGTCTCCAACTTCTACAACTCCACTAAACTTATTAAGCTTTTATTAGCAATATAAAATCCACACACTAACAACCAAATTACCAATAAAATTTGTTCACCAACCCTTCACGATACAACAAATATACACGACTATACACATGCTATACATCACACGGCCAACATCATGCACACATAGCTACAACCTCACAAAATCATCCAACTTCCATTACTAACATAGCATTCACTACAACAACAACCAAACACTAAATAAAATAATTAAAACATGATTCCTACATACACATAGGCATACACGGCCACACACCTATATTCTTGTTCTTCATGAATTTTACTCACTTTTGCATACTACAACATGCATAAACATCCATAACATATAAGAAAAGAGTTTCACCTCACCTTTTTCTCCACTTCTTCACTTGACTAGAATTGACAACTTGTATGATTATGGGTTTTTTGCTTCAATAACAACTCTACTTTGTTAAGGACCCTCCACTTGGTAGAAAATGATTTTTGAAGGAATGTTTTTGTCAATTTTCTTGGGAAATTTTGTCTTGGCCGAGAGGCCCTTGAAGCTTCTTCTTTTCTTCTTCTTTTTTTTTTCTTGAATTGTCTAGAAGATTGTGGGACTAGTTAGAAGACTTGGTCTTCTTTTAATATCATGGATTTTAATCCAACATGGGCTTGGCCCATCAAGAAGGATGGATAGCCAACCTTGGCCCAAAAAAATCAAGCCCACTTTTTTTTTTTTGTACTTCATGACAAATTTTAATTTTTCCAATTTCCAAATTTTCCCTTCGTCTTCCTCCATAATTCCACGAGTCATATTGCGAATTTACCTTTTCGCCCCTAGCCTTTCTTATCATTTCCACTCCTAAACTTTTCATAAGCAACTCATATGCCAAACAAAACAAAAATAAGGTCCTGCTTGTTGTCTTTCCGCGATTGTCTTGAATTTTCCGATTACACAAAAATGCGGGATATAACATATAGCTCTATTGCACGATCTAGGATAAGAAGGAAAGATGACATTCTAAATGTCCTATAGCTTCCTGTTTATAGATGTGGTGCGCAACACACCGATAAACAAGACTCTACTAGAAACGGTCTGTAGACACTCCGAGGATGAACCGCTCTGATACCACTTTTGTCAGGACCCAACCCCGTAGGCCGTGACTGGTGCCCGAGCTGGACACCCGTATACACACTTGTTAGCCATATGATAAATCAACACAAACATAACATGGAACTTATGAAGGCCAAAGCATAGTCTCAGAGCTGTCACATAAAAGTATAAATATGTGCCGCAACCTGTCTCCTGAGGAGTCACACCTATCAACAGATAACGCAGTATGTACGCCGACAAGGCTGTCATAACATGTGGGAACGTCCCGACTATATATATATATATATATGCCAGCCGACAAGGCTGCCACTACGTAACAATAACACAAGTAAGCCGACAAGGCTGCTATCACAACATGACAACATATGCAAGCCGGCAAGGCTGCTACAACGATAGAACACGCGTACTGATCAAACACACAACTGATCCCATCTAAATACAACCCACATACATGTCTACAGACCTCTAAGAGTTTCAACAGTGAAATATGATGGGACAGGGCCTCGTCGTACCCTTAGACAATATATATATATATTTAGATAAAAAAGGATCTATACCAAATCTGGGCTCCGGAACAACGGAGCTCTCCAAGATAGCAGAAGGAAAGTCCTAAGCTGGCGGCTCACCAAAGCGAGTATCTGTACCTGCGGGTATAAAACGCAGCCCCCGAGGAAAAGGGGTCAGTATGAAATATGTACTGAGCATGTAAAGCGGGAAATACAGTAAAAGGAGCATATCTGAAATAAGGAGTACAGGAAATAAGTACAATGTTCAGAATATCAAAACACTTGCCTTTGAAACATAATCATGCTTGTCAATATCATATATCATATACATATATACCGTACCCAGCCCTCTAGTGAAGGACTCGGTGAATAAAGTCATCATATGCCCTCCTGGCCGCCATAACATGTCATTATATCATCATATCATCATATCATCATCTCATCATCATGTCATCATATCATCATATATATATACCATACCCGGCCCTCTAGTGAGGGACTCTGTGAACAATGCAGTGAAACTGTGCACGATAACATACCCGGCCCGGGACTCGGTGAAAGATATATTGAGGCATGCACGAGCAGAGTAGTGAGAAACCATATGCAATTTTAAACATTATCAAGATTCAATGGAATACTCAAAACGAACTAGTATTTGCAAATTCAAATAATAATCATATCAAGTACCTTCGGATGTCCCTGTGGATTTTATCAAAATGGAACTTTGAAATCATATGTACATATCAAAATAATAATAAATCAAATTCTGAGAATCAAGAACATTAGCCATCCTAGTGGCTCTAAGAATAGGAACTTCTTTGGAACCATATACATATCGTCTATTCGTTTTGTAAGGATCATGCCAAAAAAAGGAAGAAGTGTTAACTTTACATACCTTTGGCGTTTATTCGTAACACAACACGTATACGCTGCCCAAAGTTTCAACCTATATTAAGACGTCAATGTCACACCCCAACCTTACTAGGGTGTGATGGGCACCCGACCCCATACTCGGAGCCGAGCGAACCCGCTGACTCTTATTACATACTTAATCTCTTTAGACTCTTGCATCAATAAGAAATGAAAAACATAGTAAAGCTTTCAGAATTTTTCCTTTCATTGTACTCAATTCAAATAAAATCTATCATCACATGAAACTCGTAACATAAAACAGAATAATACATCGACTGGTGGAGCCGATTACAATACCGACATTCTATACCCATGACTCTGTCTGCAAAGTCTCTAACTTCGAACAAGACATCATAGCATAGTACTCTGACCCAGCAACACTCCAGGGCAAATGGAGCTTGCCAACTCCGCTGGAACATCTTCTATAATAGCTTCTACTCATCTAGGTGTACCTGCGCGGCATGAAACGCAACCCCCGAAGAAAAAGGGGTCAGTACGAGCAATGTACTGAGTATGTAAGGCATGTATAGTAACATAGTAAGAGTTGTAATTATGAATAATAACAGAATGGAGATATAGTGCATATCATGGGGTAAAAGCGTAACCTGTACATCTGAGTGCCTTTTAGGCGGGTACCATGCATGCTTAGTGCTGCGGAACGTCCAACCCAATCCATATTTATATACATCATACTTTACTTTCTTTGAAAACATTTCTTGTTCATATATATATATAGAAAATAGAACATAACATATTGCCGAGGCGTCGGCAGCCGATCCATTTAACCACATATGTCCCGCGTCCGGGCATCCCGCGTCCGGGATGATATCATGTCATATAATACCAACTGATCAGGTGGATACACGTATATAACGCTCTGGCCCTCTTTCCCATATACATATGCATGTATCATGTACATATATTAGTGTCTATAGCGCTCTGGCCCTTTTTCCCATATACATATACATTTATCAGCGTCTATAGCGCTCTGGCCCTTTTTCCCATATTCCCCATATACATATACATATATCATATAGGCAGCATGCAGGAGAGCCCAAGAAATGCTATAAGTCTATCGGAGTGCGTAAGGTCGGTAACCTCCGATTATATTATGGAATAAGCATCATGGCTTTGTCTCACCTTGAAGGAACAATTATTATAAGATGAGACTAGCAACGAATAACAGCGTACATAAACCGACACCTGAAGGCTCAGAAACAAGTTTCGGGTCAATCCGACTTAGTATAAGAAAGTTATGAGCGTTTGAAGTACAGAACCTTTTACGAACGTTTCAGAGGCCATTTTTGGAAAAAAAATCATTCTTATCATCGTTATCATAGAAATATTCTCATCTTTGACATCATCATTTTCATCGTGAAACATATCCATCGTTATTGTCATATCCATCGTTATTGTCATAAAAGCTTACAAAATCATAAACCTCTGTTTTGATAGAGTACGGACACTTTGGAAAAATACTTACGAGTTATTGGGAAGAAAATCATGTCTTGGAATCATAAACATCTAACTTTTGAAAACAATGAAAATATGGAAACAATTATGAGATCATAACATCGGAATCATGCCTTTGAAAGAAAGAGACCAGCCTTAACATACCTACTCCACGTCCTATTAGCTACGCTTAATTGTCCAAGCTCGCTATCGCTAGTCTACATTCAAGAAGATTTACATGATCATTAGATTCATCGTCACGCACACTTGTCTTAGTCTTTCATATAAATTCACTTATGATCTGCCGAAATTTCGGCAGCATCTCCCCTGTAAATACACCATCCCCGAGAATCTAACTCGGCCCAAATCATCAATCAACAATCCGAGAATTCAACTCGGCCAAATTATCACAACAATACCAACAATCATACCAACAACATCAAAATCAATTCAAGACGCATTCTAATGTTAACAACCTTTGTTATACAATTCAACGACACTTCATTTATATTCAATTCAATTCACATAGCATTCAAAACAACCCAATCAATATGCTACTTCACCCGAAACCTCCCAAATTCAACAAGAACAATAACAACCTATTTCCTTCTTTCAAATTCAATCACCACAACCCAACTTACAATCTTCCAAACAAATGTCTCACTTCCAAGTTCATGAATTATGTCAACAACCCATACATTAACAAATTTATTCTTACAAATATAAGAAACCACACTAATGTCACACTAACTTCTTCCATAATCCACAAACAATCACAACTTCATTTCCAACCATTAAATCCTCATTTTACATCATAGAATCCACAACAACAACAACCAAAACACTAGATAAAATTGACTCATTCTCTTCTATATCACACAATAACCACACGGCCACACTACTATATTCATATTTTCATGAATTTCACCCATTTCTACATACCACAACATACACAACCATTCATAACATATAAAAGAAGATTAATTCTTACCTTTTTCCACTTACTTCTCACTTGGCTAAGATTTGTAGCTTGCAAGAATAAATGTTTTTCTTGCTCCAATGACCACTTCACTTTGCTAGGGACCTTCCAATTGGTTGTTTGGCTAGAAGAAAATAATTTTTTTTTTATCAAAATTTCCAAGGTCTTGTTTGGGAAGCTATGGCCGAATGGCCTCCTCTTTTTTTCTTTTCTCTCTAAGTTTCTTGAGTCTTCTAAAGATGAAGATGATAATATGGAAATTATGACATCTTTTCTCTTATTTATTAAACTTATATGTGGGCCTAAGCCCATTCCATGTTTCACGGCCCACTTGGCCTTTTTGTGCAAGACTATTATTTTTGTATTTGGTCTTGCAATTCATGAAAAATTATTTTCCAAATTCCGAATTCGCCCTTAGCTTTTCCTCAATATTACCATGAACCACCTTGTGAAATTCCCTTTTTGCCCCTAGCCTTTCTTAACATTTCCACGCTAATAAACAACTTGTATATAAAAAAAAATTGGAACATAGTCTTGCCCTTAACCTACCACGACCACCTTGAACTATCCGAATGTATAAAAAACGGGATATAACAATCAAGAATTATGGTTAAGCTACGAGGAGATTCAAAACGTTTCCCAACGTTAGCAACTCCTTTCTAGACAATTTAGACGACGGTTTCCTTACATCCCAAACTAATTACATACTAGTCAAGCTAATGCCAATAATTATACGTTTAAGTACTATATCGAGGCTATTCAAGACAAGATGCAAGAATCACTCCGAACAGCCCGCACAACATTCCAAACAGTCCACGCAATATTCCAAACAGCCAACGTTCACAATATTCATTAACGATTCACATACGACTACTACGTCTTCAAGTTATTCCTAATAGTCCGTAACCTTAACGTTTTCATGTAACCAACTTTATAACAGCCCAACCAACATACAACACAATGCATAATCATAATTATCATCAATCTTCCAAGCTCAATAAGAACAACAACGACACATCCAAAACAGCCCCTAACTTTCACACAAAAGATGCTCGGAATTCTTGCAAACGCTTACGAACATACTAAGCAAACCACGTACGATTCTTACACATTATTTCATATCTTCTTTTCATATAATTTCAGTGAGATACGACCAGCAGCCACACGACAACGACATCATCAATTCATACGCAAATAAGCTACATTATTATCACTACAATCCTTACAACAACCCACAAACAATTTTAGCTCCAACTCTAACCATTAAATACCTTCATTTCCATCATAAAATTCATGACAAAAACAATCAAAATACCAAGTAAAATTAGTTCACCACCTTCTACACAAAACAGTCCCTACACGGCTTCAACCATGCTTCAACATCAATACACATAATTTCATGGATTCAATTTATATTCATATCAACAGAACTTCATCTTTAACTTTTATAATTCTTTTCATCCCTTTAATATGTAATTTATGATAGCAACAACCATAATTACTAAATAAAATCAGTCCACCCATTTCAACTAAAACAGTCCCTACGGCCACATTAGCATTCCAACACCAACATTCATAATTTTATACATGCAATTCATGTTCACCAAGTTACAACCATACTTCAACATCAACACATATAATTCCATGGCTATTATCATTCTCCAACATCAACACACCTAATTGCATGGATTCAATTTACATTTGCACATTTACAACACGTCCAAATCCTTAATAAAAGCCTGTAAAAAGATGATCAATTCTTACCTTAACAATCTAACTTCTCAACTTGGCTAGAATTTGATGACTTGAACTAATACTTGTTCTTGTTGCTCCAATGGCTACTCCACGTTGCTATGCACCTTCCTAAGGGTTGGAACATCTTGGAAATATATTTTTTTTTGAATCAAAATGGAGAACTCAAGTCTGGTCGTGAGCTTATAAGAGCTTACATGGCATGTTTATGGTTTCTCCTTCACTTGAAACATAATGGTGAATGTGTAGAACACTTTAGGGGTTTAATGGTAATAAAAAAATAGAAGGGCTGGCCGTGCTTGGTGGTGGAACTGCCATGGCTGGTCGTGGCTCTCTTTCCTCTTCACTTGGTGAAGATGAGAGCCTCTCTCTCTAAGTTCACTTTGTGGGGTTGGGAAATGAGTTGTGGCTGCAACTTGGTCAACAAAGTAGACCATTTTGCTGCCCAAGAGGGTCTTACACGTTTCCTAAACTAAAGCATGGGCCAAAATCTGTTTTGGTCATGTGGCAGTAGGGCCCACACGGCCAGTAGTGCATAATTAGTGAATATTTAAGTCTTAATCCCCACTTAATAATCCAATCATGGTTAATTAATCCCTAATCTCAATTAATATGTTTACACTAAGTAAAATTTATAAACAAATTTATGTTCTAATAAAAATTGAAAAATTAAGGATTTCTATTCCGTGTCCGGGAAGGGTTCCGTCTTTAACCCACGTCGATTCCTTCACGAATAACTTGACGTATAAAAATACGGGGTCTAACATAAACTTTCCATGGAACGCCTACTAAGAGCATCAGCTACAACATTCGCCTTCCCTGGATGATAGAAAATATCTATATCATAATCCTTAAGTAATTCGAACCATCTTCTCTATCTGAGATTCAGCTTTCTCTGCTTGAAAACATACTGCAGGCTTTTGTGATCGGTGAAAATATCAACATGTACTCCATACAAATAATGTCGTCATATCTTAAGTGCAAAAACCACGGCTACCAATTCCAAGTCATGAGTCAGATAATTCTTTTCATGAGCCTTAAGCTGACGAGATGCATAAGCTACAACCTTACCATGCTTTATTAAGACACATCCAAGACCAATTCCTAAAGCGTCACAACAAACTACGAACCTTTGGTTCCTTCTGGTACTGTCAAAACTGGAGCAGAAGTCAACCTCTTCTTCAACTCTTCGTAACTTTGCTGACACACATATGACCATTGAAATATGACCTTTTTCTATGTTAACTTAGTTAATGAAGGTGAGAGAGAGGAAAATCTCTCTATGAAATATTTGTAATAGCCTACCAGACCCGAGAAACTTCTTATATCTGAAACTGAGGTGGGTCTAGGCCAATTCTTTATAGCATCAATCTTATGAGAATCAACTTTCACACCTTCACCTGAAATCATGTGGCCGAGAAACGTCACTGACTTAAGCCAAAATTCACACTTGGAAAATTTCACATACTGCTCACAATCCTGAAGTGTCTGCAACACTATTTTGACATGTTCTGCATGTTCAGTCTCACTAAGAGAATACACCAAAATATCATCAATAAACACAATGACGAATATATCAAGATACGGCTTGAAGACTCTGTTCATAAGGTCCATGAAAGCAGTTGGTGCATTTTTCAACCCAAATGACATGAAAATAAATTCAAAATGACCATAACGGGTTCTGAATGCGGTCTTCGAAATATCAACTTCCTTAACCTTTAACTGATGGTATCCTGATCTGAGGTCAATCTTTGAATAACACTGGGCACCCTGAAGTTGATCAAATAAATCATCTATTCTGGGAAGGGGGTATATGTTCTTAATGGTGACCTTGTTCAATTGACGGTAATCAATGCACATGTGTAAGGAACCATCTTTCTTTCGGACAAACAAGACTTGGTGAGACACTTGGCTTAATAAATCCCTTGTCAAGAAGATCTATTACCGAGCTTTTACCTCTTTTAACTCTGCTGGAGCCATTCTCTATAGCGGAATAGATATCGGCTCAGTGTCGGGAAGTAGATCAATTCATAAGTCTATCTCCGAGTCGGGAGGAACTCCGAGAAGATCTTCTGGAAACTCATTAATGACTGGTACGGACTAGAGAATTGGGGCCAGGGTATCTGTATCCCTGACTCGAACTAAGTAATAGATATACCCCTTGGAAATCATCTTTCTGGCTTTAAGATGGGAAATAAATCTACCCCTGGATACTACTGAATTACCCTTCCATTCTATGACCGGTTCGGTAGGAAATTAAAATCTTACTATTTTTCTTATACAACCCACTGTAGTATAATATGAAGCTAACAAATCCATTCCCATGATTACATTAAAGTCTACCATCTCTAATTCTGCTATGTCGGCTTTGGTTCTGAGGTGATAAACTAAAATTGGGCAACCCCTATAAATACGTCTAGCTATAAATGACTCTCCAACTGGAGTGGACACTTCAAAGGGTTCATGAAACTTTTCTAGTTCAATCCCAAATTTCTTAGCAATAAATGGAGTTACATAAGATAGGGTGGATCCTGGATCAATAAGAGCATAAATGTCGAAAGTGAAAACTGTTAGTGTACCTGTGACAACATCTGCATATGCCTTTGTATCCTGACGACCTGTTAAAGCATACAAGCAGTTCCAACCTCTGCCTGAATGTTACACCTCGGAAAAGTCCCCGTACATGTACAAGGAATAGACCAACGAAGGATATGGGCGAGGGGTGTTTTACTAAGCAAGGGGTGATGATTCGTGAATTTTTGGAAATGAAAAAGCTGTGGAATTTTATTCAGCACAGTGGTCGTGAAGTGGTATACGGGGCCCGTAAAGTGATTTACGGACCGTAAACCACCATCGTCCTCCAGCTTTCCAACTTCAACTTTCTGTTAATGTTGAAATGGTTAAATACGACTTGGAGGACGGCCTGTAAACTGGTTTACGGACCATAAACCTCAGTCGTAAACTGCCATGTTCCTTAGCCAAAACTTTCTGTCTTTGAAATGGTTAAATACGGCCATGGAGGACGGACCGTAAATCAAAATACGGTCCGTATATGGTGGTTTACGACCACTATTCATCCCGACAAGAATTCATTAAAGATCAGTTTTTATGATTATTAAAAGGGACTTGGACTTCAAATCATTTCATTATTCATCCATACAACTCAAGAAAGCTCTAGAACTCTCTCAATACTTCATCCATAGAAATTCAAGGGAATCAAGGGAAGAAACTAGGATCATCAACACTAAACTTATGAAACAAGTGAATGAAACCTAGTTGGAAGTCATCTTCTCCAAGAAATCACAAAAGAGGTAAAGGAGGGTTTTGGTGCACAAGGAAGGATTCTGCTTTAAGCTTGTTCCACCACCATCCAAGGTGAGTTTTATGACTTTAGCATGTGGTTTAAAGTATTAGAAGACTAAGACACTTGAATTGTAGTAAGACATAGGAAGTGCACCATTATTTAGTGAATAGTGTCACTATGGAGTGATGGTTGAATGGAATCATGGAAGTTGATATGCTATGATTATAAAAACGTTATAAATGACGTTTTTACCATGGAACAAGTGCGACACATGAGTAAAAGTGACAATTAGCTAAAACCACTAAATGTGGAGAAATTGGAGGAAAATGACGGATTTTGCCAAATGTACGTAAATGACGATTGTCGATGATGATATTGCTAGTAATATTATGAATGTTGGGAGTTGATATAAAACATGAGAAAAATGGTATGAGCGAAGGAAGCGTTGTCCTACTGTTCCTAGAATTAGCGATGCGTTCTTGTAGTTAGTTTACTAATGTTGATACGAATTCTCTTATGAAGGTAACGACGTGATATCGACGGAGAACAAGTGAGCGATATCTTAGCTAAACGACCAAGGTATGTGAGGCTATTCCCTTTCTTTCAAAGGCATGATCCCTAGCTTACGATTTCATAAATGCTCCCATCTTTTCCTTGCTATCAAAGGTTAAAAAGTCTAAGATTCCGAAGCATGATTTCCTTCTTGATATTCCATAAATTTTTTCCAAGTACTCCTATTTTCCAAAACCAAAGGTTGTGATTATGTGAGTTCTTATGATAACGACGAAGGATATTTTTTTCAATGACAACGATGATGTCAAAAGTGAGAATATCATTATGATGACTATGATGAGAACGATCTTATGTTTAAAAGTTTCAAGTTTACGATTTCAAGGACTATATGAGAACGTCGAGCTATTTACTGATTTCTCAATTTATTCATGGATGGTGACTTTATTTCTAAATCTTCCAAAGTATATGAATGGATGCCTTATGAAGTTCATGATTTTATTCTATGCTTTCTTTTAATGCTATTCTTCATTGATAGTCTCGCCTTATAATAATTGTTCCTTCAAGGTGAGACAAAGCGACGATGATTACTCCATAACATAATCGGAGGCTTTCGACCTTACGTCACTCCGACGTACTTACAGCTTTTCCTTGGGCTCTTGTCACGACCCAACCCCGTGGGCCGCGACTGGTGCCCTACTTGGACACCCCAAACCCATTCGGTTATCAAATCAACAGATCGAAGACTGATTCAAATTTAGCATACATCACTTTGAACAGAAACTGAAAACAGATATCGTCTTAAGCGGTTTCCCGTATAGATATATCATATCAAAACTGATAAGCTGGCGGAATGTACATCGCCAAGACAAACAAACATATACAAACATATGGGCCGTCTTGGCCAAAATAGCAAACGGGACCGCTTAAGGCACAAATCACAACGCAACCGAACAAACATGACCCATGACCCACATATATGTACAATGATAGAATATGTACCCAAAATATGGCTCCGAACAAAAGAGTACTTTATCCGCTGGAAAGATGTCCTATGCTGGCGGAACACCAAAACGATCGTCTGTACCTGCGGGCATGTAACGCAGCCCCCGAAGAATAGGGGGTCAGTACGGAATATGTACTGAGTATGTAAAGCATGAATACTGTGAATAAAATCATAAACAGAAATGAAGTACAGAATACAGGTACAGAAAGTAAGCACGAAATGCAAAGTAACCAAACAACTTACTGAAACCAAAAACCATGCATGCCAAGAACGGTATCCGGTCCTTTGCAGGACCCGGGGAAAACGTGGCGCCGCCCTGCCCTCGACACCACACACATCTAACTCCAGAAGTATTGCTCCGAAATCTCTGACACACAAATCATAATATCATATCATAATAACAGATCATATGTGGTTCAGCGAATTAGAACACATCTAACTCCATAACACATCTAACTTCGGAATTCATATACGGTGCCCGGCCCTTGAGCGAGGAACGCGGGAACCGCGCGCACGATATAAACTGGCCCGGGACTCGGCGAAGGAGATCATAGCCTATGCACGAGCAGAGTAGTGAGAAACTAATGCACATAAGTCAAGACTCAATGGAATGATCGAACGCATTATAAGAATGTTCGTAACGGATTTCTCACATAGCATACTTTGTTCAGAATACTTATGCCAAAATATCCATATCAGAATATTCATATCAAAATATTCATATCAGAATACTTATATCCAAATGCTTATGTTGGAACGTTTACATCAAACTACTTATGTCAGAGTACTCGTAGCGGAACGCTTGTATTAGAGAGGCATGCGAATCAGAATGAACTCGGAGTAATTAAGATAGCTATTATTAGTAGTTACAATGATCATCAAAAGTTTCATTTACTTATCATACGGAAATGAGTCAAACAGAACAATAGAGTAGAGATCGGGAATAGTGGGCCCACCTCGGGTCAAGTCGAGGTGGCGGGCATAAATTACGAACATTAGACTCTATGGAGTCATCCGTGAAAGTTTCAAAGCGATTCTCTCACATTTGTGCAATTTATGGATGTTCGAATAGTTTTCCAACAAAGTATAAGAATTATAATTCAATTGTACTGAATGAATAGTACCAAAAATTCAGACTCGCTTTCCTAAGAGCAGAATAACCTATGAGGTTCTAATCCGACCCTAGTACACCTAGGACATGCCAAGGAAAGAAAAGGGACAGCTTTACATACCTTTCGTGCTTCTTACGCTTGTCCAAACTCAATCTCCGTTTCGCCCAAAACCTACAATTGGTCATAGTTACCAATTATGAGTTGCAAGCTTTTTAGAATTTCAATCTTTAACTCATATTGTCTACCGAAATTTCGGCAGCATTTCCCCTATAAACTCAACGTCCCCGAGAATCATCTCAGCCCAAATCATCAACTACAACAACCCAACAATACCAACAACATCAACAATCATCACAAAATACATTATAATATAAATAGTCTTCTTTTCTACATAATTCAACAACTTCCACCCCAACTTCACACTGTCAAACTAATGTCAACGTTTTTATGTTTATTCACTAATTCAAGATCATTCAAATACGAGTTAAGAACATTTTACATTATTCTACATAATATGCCAAAGTCCCACCGAATCATAATCCACCCAAAACCTCCAATTTTCAACATAAATATTTACAACGCATTTTTATCTTCCAATTTCACTTTCAACAATCACCACTTACATCTTACAACTTCATTTTCTCAATTACATAATTTATGATAAAATCGCATGCTTTCCGACAACAACTCTATAACAAAATTTTCATGCTAACTTAAGCCATTATCCTTCCATTTCCATCACAAGGCTACAACAACATAATTAAGATGCTAAACAAAATAAATTCACTCCCCTCCATACACTACACCCCACGGCCACACACAATCACACACACAACACACAAGTTTCATACTTTTCATTCATTTCCACATACTACAACACATATATAAACTTCCACAACATAAAAAGGGATTGAATTCTTACCTTTTCCCAATTTCCTTCTTTCTTGACCTAAGTTTCTCCTTGCAAGAATTGTTGTTTTTCTTGCTCTAACAATTATGCTATGTTAACAAGAACCCTTGAATTAGTAAGAATACTAGGAGAAACAATTTTTTTGAATCAAAGTTGAAGAACTCCAAATTTTTTCTCTCTTTCTCCTTGGCCGAATGGCCTATGCTTTTTGCTCTCCAATTTTCTTTCTCTTGAAGCTTCTTGAAATGTCATGAAGTATTAGGCCCCTCCTCCTTATTTATTTATCACATGGTTAAATTTTACATAAACTTGGGCCCTTATTTTGGACCCTATGGCCGGCCACTTTATGGGCCATTTCCTATATTTTTTTTTGTTTTTTCCAAGCCCAATTATTTGTGGCTAGTCTCTGTAATTCATGAAACCATTTTTCAAATTTCCAATTTTGCCCTTGGCCTTCCTCGGTATTTCCATGTCAATATTTTTCATGAACAACATACATATTAAATGACATCAAAATATTGCCCCATCTCTTACTAGTCACAATTATTTCAAGTTTATCCGAATATGCAAAATACGGGATATAACAGCTCTCAAGCATGCTATGTATATTATGTATGTATATATATGATATGAAAATGTTTTCAGGGGAAATGGGGAAAGGTGAGGCGCTATAGACGCATAGCCACCTGGTCAGCTGGCATATCATGATTTCATCCCGGACGCGGGATGCCCGGACGCGGGATATATGGGTTATGGATCGGGCCGTACGTTCCTCGGCACTAACTTATTATATTTATTGTTACACCTCGGAAATTTTTTCGTACTTGTGTGATGAGTAGAACAATGAAGGACTTGAGTGTATGGTGTTTTACTAAGTTTAGAATGGCTAATTTTGCATTTTTGGAAATAATAAAGTTGTAGAAAAATTTTCACCCAGTGGTCGTATATGGCACTATACGGCCCATAAAGTGATTTACGGACCGTATAGTGCAATCGTCTTTCAGTGCGTCAAAAATCTCAAGATACTGTTACGTGTTGAATATGGTTAAATACGACCGAGTTTACGGCCCGTAAACTGGTTTACGGACCGTAAACTGGTTTACGGACCATAAACCAGGTCGTAAACTGCCATGTCCACCAGCCAAACTCTCTGTTTTGGAATGCTTAAATACGACCACAGTGGACGACCCGTAAATCAAAATACGGTCCGTAAACTGCAGTTTACGACCACTGTTCACCCGACGAGAATTCATTAAACATCGGCTTTTGAGTTATTAAAAGGAACTTAGGCCTCATTTTATTTCATTATTCATTCATACAACTCAAGAACACTCTAGAACTCTCCAATTACTTCCTCCATAAGAATCCAAGAGAATCAAGGGAAAGCTAAAGATCAACAACACAAAACCTATGAAATCAAGTGCAAGAACACATCAAGGGATCATCTAAGTCAAGTAATTCCCAAGAACGTGAACTAGGGTTTTGTTTAAGTGAAGAATTTCAACTCAAGGGTTGTTCAACCACTATCCAAGGTAAGTTTCATGATCACTCTATGTTGTTTGAAGTATTGAAAAGCTTAGACACCTGAAATGTAGAAGAACATAGAAATGGACCATTATTGAGTGAATAGTGCCATAAATTAATGATAGTGGGATTGAATTATGAATGCTGAAGTGTTGTGAATACAAATACGTTATAAATGATGTTTATATCATGAAACAAGCGTTAAACGCATGAAAATGCAAGGACGAGTCATAAGGCTAATTATGAGGGAAATTGGAGGAAAATGGTGGATTTTGCTAAATGTACGTAAACGACGATTGTTGATTTCGATATTGTGAGTAATGCTATGAATGTTGGGAGTTAATATAAAACATGGGAAAAATAGTATAAACAAGAGAAGCGCTGTCCGACTTCTCTTAGAATTAGCGACGCGTTCTTGTAGTTAGTATGCTAATGTTGATATGAATTCTTTATGAAGGTAACGACGCGATATTGAAGGAGAACGAGTGAGCGATATCTTAGCTAAACGACCAAGGTATGTGAGGCTAGTCCCTTCTTTCTGATGGCATGAATCTTGTAGCACGAAATTCCTATTCTCTTCATGAGTTCTTGTAGTCCGAAAGGCTAAGAGTCTAACTCCTTAATGTTTATATAAGATGAGGAATACGATATGATGATGCTAGTATAATGATGATGTTAATTATCGGTTACACTCACCTTATGTACTAGTTCCTTCAAGGTGAGGCAGAGTATCAATAGTTGATCCATAATGGAATCGGGGGATCACGACCTTACGTCACCCCGATAGAATAAAGTTGATCTTGAGCCTTATGCATGTATTACAATGAGATAAGTATTTTATGATGAGTATACTATTATTATGAGCATTTATGATAAGCATGACATGAGCATTTCACCCCGTGCCTAGTTGGCCGGGCAGTCACCGCCAAGGAGGGCAGCTATACGGATACACCATGACCTTCAGGCATGGGCAGACACCACTAGTGGGCGGCATGAGATGGTACCCCAGACGCGGGAGGCCTGGACGCGGGTTAATATTATTGATTATCACACCGTTCCGACATGGACGGGCAGCTTGCATATTATGCATATATGTTATGAGGATGAGTATGAGTAAGATGGCACGCATGATTTCCTTTATGATTATCAGACAGATCCAGATATTTCACGTTGATCTTATCACTCTGTTGTTGATGTTTTCTTTCATTGTTTATGCTTCTCATACTCAGTACAACATTCGTACTGACGTCCTTTCTTCGGACGTGTGTTCATGCCCACGGGTAGACAGAGAGGAGAGCTTGGCCCAGATCCTCAGTAGTAGTCAGCTGGTTGAAAGCACTCCATTGTCCGGAGGTGCTTAGGATTATCCTTTTAGTATATATGTATATTTTGGCCACGACGGAGTCTTGTTCCGTCCATGTATATACAGTATGTTAGTAGAGCCTCGTAGATACGCAGTGTGGGTTAGATGGTCTCACAAGACGTTTTCATATGCATGTATATTATTTTGATGGCTGAAAGGCAATTGTATATAAAGTATTTATGTTTGTTTAATTATGATTTTCCTACAACTGGTATGTAAATTGATAAAAGAATATTAAATGAGCAAGATAAGCAGTAGAGTGAGCGGTGCTCGGTAACTAGCTCCGGGTACCCGTCGCGGCCCCTAGTTGGGTCGTGACAGAAGTGGTATCAGAGCAGTTCGTCCTAGGAAGTGTCTGCGAGCCGTGTCTAGTAGAGTCTTGTTTATGGTGTGTTGCGCGCCACGCTAATAAACAAGAGGCTACAGGGCATTTAGGAAAATGACCATCCTTCTTCTCATGAAATCGTGCGATAGAGCCATGCTTAGGATTATGTTATTCCTAAAAGTGCATTATGGTTTCAGAAAATGCCGCAAAAGGGAAAAGCTACAGCTGCCCAGAAGGGCAAAGCTACGACAAGGAGGCAGGCGGAAAGAGAGCCTCCGGCAAATGTAGAGGAAAGTGAATCGCAAAGTGAGGCTGCGCCCAATGTAGAAGAGCAGGGAGGAGCCTCAGCTCCGATTCCTCCACCGGGTGTTTCGGGCCAACAAGTGTCCAAGGCCATCCATTTATTGACACAATTGGTTGCCACTCAGGCACAATGACAGGATGCGGGTCCAAGGGATCGTTCAGCTAGCACGAGAGCCCGTGACTTTATGGCCTTAAATCCTCCAGAATTCTTTGGGTCAAAGCCAGATAAAGATCCGCAAAATTTTATCGATGAGATTTTGAGGACTTTAGAGATTATCCATGCTTCCGAGACCGAATCCGTGGAGTTGGCTTCTTATAGACTCCGCGATGTGGCGGTGTTATGGTATAAGAATTGGGTGATAACAAGAGGAGAAAATGTTCCACCTCCCGTGTGGCAAGAGTTTGTAGATGCCTTTATTCGTTACTACTTGCCACCCGAAGTCCGCCGAGCTAGAGCGGTAAGTTCCTGAATTTAAAGCAAAGGGGTATGAGTGCCCGAGAGTATAGCATGCAATTCAACTCATTGGCCCGATATGCTCCGACTATGGTGGCCGACATAGGAGACAGGATCTATAGATTTGTGAGTGGTCTGGGGCCACATTTGTACAGAGATTGTTTGACGGCCTCCTTGTAAGACGGGATGGATATTTCCCGGATACAGGCCCATGCTTAGAATCTCGAGGAATGACAACGACAGCAAAGAAGTGATCGTGATGGTGACAGAAGACAAGGTAAAAGGGCTAGATCTATGGGAGAGAACAGTGAGTATAGAGAGGGATCGAGACAGGCACATCCCAGGCACTCAGGTCAGTCCGCGACTAGTGCGCCTCCCAGATTCTCAGACGGAAGGTTCGATCGCTCTTTCCAGTCAGGGCAGGGTCAGAGTTCGAGGGCCCCCAGTTCTCAGTATCAGGGAGATGTTAGTCAGAGGAGACCTCCAGTACCGCGGTGTAGCAAATTACATTCCGGACAGTGTCGTCAAGGTTCGGATGCTTGTTATGCTTGCGGGCAAGTTGGTCACATGATGAGAAATTGCCCCTCAGCGAGGGATAGAGCTGGGACTCAGCCTACAGGTTCAGCAGCGGGTTCTTCTTTAGCACGCCCGACAACACAGACTCCTCAGACTACAACAGGTAGAGGCAGAGGTAGAGGGGGAGCATCTACTTCAGGTGCTGTTCAGCCCCGTGTGTATACTTTAGCTGGGCGACAGGATCTCGAGTCTTCCCCAGATGTTGTCACAGGTACCCTGACTATATTTTCCCGTGACGTATATGCTCTAATTGATCCAGGTTCTACCTTCTCATATATTACTCCGTATATTGCTGATTGTGTTGGGGTGAGACCCGAGCCAATTAAACCTTTCGAAGTATTCACTACGGTTGGTAATCCTGTAATAGCGAGGCAAGTATATAAGAACTGTGTAGTCATTATACGTGATCGTCAGACAAAGGCTGATTTGATTGAACTTGAGATGATAGATTTTGACGTAATTATGGGTATGGACTGGTTGGCGTCATGCTATGCTAATGTTTGTTGCCGGACAAAGGTTGTTTGATTCAAATTTCCGGGAGAACCCATACTCTAGTGGAAGGGTAATACAGTTTCCCCAAAGGGTAGGGTTATTTCCTACCTTAAGGCGAGAAAGATGATAGCCAAGGGTTATATTTGTCATCTAGTTCGGGTTCATGACATGGAAGTGGAAGTGATAACTTTCCAGTTTGTCCCGGTAGTGAATGAATTCCCAGATGTGTTTTCCGACGAGTTACCAGGCCTTCCTCCAAAAAGGGAAATCGATTTTGCTATTGATGTAGTACCCAACACCGAGCCTACTTCTATTCCTCCCTATCGAATGGCTCCAGCAGAGTTGAAAGAGCTAAAGGCACAGTTGAAAGACTTACTCAAGAAGGGTTTTATTAGACCCAGTTCATCACCGTGGGGAGCACCGGTCTTGTTCGTGCGAAAGAAAGATGGGTCGCTACGAATGTGTATCGATTATAGACAGTTGAACAAGGTGACTGTGAAGAACAAATATCCCCTTCCCAGAATCGACGACTTGTTCGATCAATTACAAGGTGCTAAGTGGTTTTCTAAGATAGACCTAAGATCGGGTTATCATCAAGTGAGGATCAGAGAAGAAGACATTCCCAAGACAGCCTTCAGAACGAGGTACGGCCATTACGAGTTCCGAGTGATGTCGTTTGGGTTGACAAACGCCCCGGCGGTGTTCATGAATTTAATGAATAATGTGTTCAGGTCGTTCTTGGATATTTTTGTGATAGTGTTTATCGACGATATCCTGGTATATTATCGCACAGAGTCAGAACATGCAGATCATCTAAGAATTGTTCTTGGCGTTCTTCGAGATCGGGAATTGTATGCAAAGTTTTTGAAGTGCGAGTTTTGGCTAAAATCCGTGGCATTTCTAGGTCATGTTATTTCTGATGATGGTATCCGAGTCGACACTCAGAAAATAGAAGCTGTGAAGACTTGGGCAAGGCCTACGACACCTACGGAAGTTCGTAGTTTTCTTGGGTTAGCAGGATATTACAGGAGATTTGTAGAGGGCTTCTCATCTATTTCAGCCCCATTGACGAAGTTAACTCAGAAGTTGGCTAAATTCCAGTGGAATGATGCCTGTGAGCGTAGTTTCCAAGAGTTGAAAAACAGGTTGACCTCAGCGCCAGTACTAACACTTCCGGAAGGGTCCGATGGCTATGTCGTATATTGTGATGCCTCCAGTGTGGGAATAGGATGCGTATTGATGCAGCATGGGAGAGTCATTGCATATGCCTCGAGACAGTTGCGAAGGCATGAACAGAATTATCCGACTCATGATCTCGAATTGGCCGCGGTTATCCATGCCTTAAAAATATGGAGGCACTACTTGTATGGTGTAAGTGTTGACATCTATACGGATCACAAAAGCCTCCAATATATTTTCAAACAGAAGGAGTTGAACCTGCGGCAAAGGCGATGGTTAGAATTACTAAAGTATTACGATGTGAGCTCCATCAACTAGCAAGTCTCGGCGTACGTGCGACTGATGCAGGAGATGCAAGTATTAGCATCAATGACCCCACAGTTTCATCATTGAATCTAGAGGTGAAGGAACGGCAATATGAGGATTCCAAGCTAAGTCATTATCGACATCTAGCTCACGAAAAAGAAAAGTCTCCATTCAAAGTTTCCATAGAAGGGGTCCTTAGGTATCGGGGCAGGTTATGCGTACCGGATGTGGCAAACTTACGCCAACGGATTTTAGAGGAAGTACATCATTCCTGGTATTCTATTCATCCAGGTGCAACCAAGATGTACCACGACCTTAAGTTGCTATATTGGTAGGATGGCATGAAGCGAGACATAGCGGGGTTTGTAGCCCAATGTCCAAATTGTCAGCAAGTGAAAGCCGAACATCAAAAGCCAGGAGGTTTATTGCAAGCAATGAAAATTCCTACGTGGAAATGGGAAGAAATTAATATGCATTTTGTGGTAGGATTACCCCGTACGCGAGGGAAGTATGATTCTATATGGGCGATCGTGGACAGGCTCACAAAAGCAGCTCATTTTCTCCCCGTCAGGACTACGTATTCAGCGGAAGACTATGCTAAATTGTATCTCAAGGAGATTGTATGACTTCATGGTATTCCTTTGGCCATTATCACGGATAGAGGGGCGCAGTTCACAGCCAAGTTCTGGAAGTCCTTTCAAGAAGGTCTAGGTACTCGAGTTAAGCTCAGCACGGCGTTCCACCCACAGACCGACGGGCAAGCCGAGCGCACTATTCAGACCTTAGAAAAAATGCTACGAGCATGTGTGCTGGACTTCGATGGTAGTTGGGATGAGCATTTTCCTCTTATTGAATTTGCCTATAATAACAGCTATCATTCCAGTATCCAAATGGCTCCGTATGAAGCCTTATACGGAAGAAAATGCAGATCTCCAATTGGATGGTTTGAAACCGGAGAAGTACAATTGATAGGCCCCGACTTGGTCCAACAAGCAGTTGAAAAGGTTAAAGTGATTCGAGACCGACTGTTAACAGCTCAAAGTCGCCAAAAGTCTTATGCGGACAACCGCCGACGGGATTTAGAATTTCAAGCTAATGATTGGGTATTCCTGAAAGTTTCACCAATGAAGGGAGCAGTGTTTTAAAAGGCGGGAGCGTAAGGCGGGGCGTTTTACATACGCCTCGACGAGGCGTAAGCCTCGAGGCACGGGGCGTAAGCCCCATGGGTATTTAATTTTTGGTATTTCTTAAAATAATATAATTACAATAAATATTTTTAAATAGGTAAAATCACATAAAAAAAAATAAAAGAAAACTGTAAATAAATGAAATATATATATATATATATATATATATATATATATATATATATATATATATATATATATATATATATATATATATATGTGTGTGTGTGTGTGTGTGTGTGTGTGTGTGTGTGCGCGCGCGCACGCGCGCTTGATCCTCACAAAACAATGATCAAAGCAATCCATTATACACCGCTTTTAACTTGTAATTATATATAACATAATTTTACAAGTATAAACAATACAATGAAATAAAAGCTATTATGAAATGCAAATCAATTCTAACATTTTAACTTTCAAACATGGAAAAAAATATAGTTTCTTAAAACACTATTACTATCATACTATTCATTTTATCTCCCTATAAGCAAATAATCAATAAAATTTATCAATATTACAATTAAAACATAACTTCTTGATGAACAAAAAATAAAATTATATGATAATTCTGATACATAGGATTTATGACCAATGACAAGTGAAAATGTACAATTCCGCTATATTTTTTTAAAAAAAAACATTAAGTGATATTCACCCTCACGACGTTCTCAAATAGTAAATATCCAATACTACGACTTGTTATATGAGTTACACCCAATCTTCTATTTCTATAGATGAAAAACTATTAAGTATCATTATTTTGTTAAACAATTATGAGGGTGAATGATTTTAATTAAGAAGTTTAAAATATAATTTGTGTAAGAACTGTTAGGCGAGCCCTGGGCGTTGGGCGTTAGGCGTGTTTAGGGCGTACGGTTGGGCGCTTAGGGCGTAAGCCTCATAGGAACTAAGCCCCGCACGTTAGCCCCAGGGCGTTTTGCCACTGCCCTGCCCTGAGGCGAGCCCCGGGGCGAGTCCTGACACTGCCTTTTAAAACAATGGAAGGGAGTAATGAGGTTCGGCAAAAAGGGGAAATTGAGTCCAAGATACGTTGGACCTTATCGAATCATCCGCAAGGTGGGAAGAGTAGCCTATGAGTTGGACTTGCCTTCAGAGCTCGAATCTGTACACCCAGTATTCCATGTTTCGATGCTCCGCAAGTGTATTGGAGACCCCACGAGGATTGTTCCGATTGATGATGTACAAGTGACAGAGAAGTTGACATACGAAGAAGTGCCCATTGCTATTTTGGATAGACAAGTGCGAAGGCTTCAGAATAAAAAGGTTGCTTCAGTCAAAGTGCTATGGCGGAACAATAATCGGGAAGAAATTACTTGGGAAGCGGAGGAAAAGATGAAATCTATGTACCCCCATTTGTTCCAATCCCCAGAAGAGATTCAAAATGAGACGTCGACGATATGAGGTATGAATGTTTTAATTTTATGTTTTTGGTCGTGTGTGGCTATAAATGTGTTGATATTGTGACATAGCCCTGTGAGGCGATGATATTATGGGTCGTTGTGGTAAATTGGTAGTGCCAAATTACAAAGGGAACTCTGGCAAAATTTTTCTAGAATCCCCGAGTGTCGAACATTCGAGGACGAATGTTCCAAAAGGGGGGAAGAATGTTACACCTCGGAAATTTTTCCGTACTTGTGTGATGAGTAGAACAATGAAGGACTTGAGTGTATGGTGTTTTACTAAGTCGAGAATGGCTAATTTTGCATTTTTGGAAATAATAAAGTTGCAGAAAAATTTTCACCCAGTGGTCGTATATGGCACTATACAACCCGTAAAGTGATTTACGGACCGTATAGTGCAATCGTCTTTCATTGCGTCAAAAATCTCAAGATTCTGTTAAGTGTTGAAATGGTTAAAGACGACCCAGAATACGGCCCGAAAACTAGTTTACGGACGGTAAACTGGTTTACGGACCGTAAACCAGGTCGTAAACCACCAGGTCCCTCAGCCAAGACTTTCTGTAAATGTTGAATATGGTTAAATACGACTCAGTTTACGGCCCGTAAACTGGTTTACGGGACCGTAAACTGGTTTACGGACCGTAAACCAGGTCGTAAACTGCCATGTCCACCAGCCAAACTCTCTGTTTTTGGAATGCTTAAATACGACCACAGTGGATGACCCGTAAATCAAAATACGGTCCGTAAACTGCAGTTTACGACCACTGTTCACCCGACGAGAATTCATTAAACATCAACTTTTGAGTTATTAAAAGGAACTTAGGCCTCATTTTATTTCATTCTTCATTCATACAACTCAAGAACACTCTAGAACTCTCCAATTACTTCCTCCATAAGAATCCAAGAGAATCAAGCGAAAGCTAAAGATCAACAACACAAAACCTATGAAATCAAGTGCAAGAACACATCAAGGGATCATCTAAGTCAAGTAATTCCCAAGAAGGTGAACTAGGGTTTTGTTTAAGTGAAGAATTTCAACTCAAGGGTTGTTCAACCACTATCCAAGGTAAGTTTCATGATCATTCTATGTTGTTTGAAGTATTGAAAAGCTTAGACACCTGAAATGTAGAAGAACATAGAAATGGACCATTATTGAGTGAATAGTGCCATAAATGAATGATAGTGGGATTGAATTATGAATGTTGAAGTGTTGTGAATACAAATACGTTATAAATGATGTTTATATCATGAAACAAGCGTTAAACGCATAAAAATGCAAGGACGAGTCATAAGGCTAATTATGAGGGAAAATGGTGGATTTTGCTAAATGTACGTAAACGACGATTGTTGATTTCGATATTGTGAGTAATGCTATGAATGTTGGGAGTTAATATAAAACATGGGAAAAATAGTATAAACAAGAGAAGCGCTGTCCGACTTCTCTTAGAATTAGCGACGCGTTCTTGTAGTTAGTATGTTAATGTTGATATGAATTCTTTATGAAGGTAACGACGCGATATTGAAGGAGAACGAGTGAGCGATATCTTAGCTAAACGACCAAGGTATGTGAGGCTAGTCCCTTCTTTCTGATGGTATGAATCTTGTAGCACGAAATTCCTATTCTCTTCATGAGTTCTTGTAGTCCGAAAGGCTAAGAGACTAACTCCTTAATGTCTATATAAGATGAGGAATACGATATGATGATGCTAGTATAATGATGATGTTAATTATCGCTTACACTCACCTTATGTACTAGTTCCTTCAAGGTGAGGCAGAGTATCAATAGTTGATCCATAATGGAATCGGGGGATCACGACCTTACGTCACCCCGATAGAATAAAGTTGATCTTGAGCCTTATGCATGTATTACAATGAGATAAGTATTTTATGATGAGTATACTATTATTATGAGCATTTTATGATAAGCATGACATGGGCATTTCACACCGTGCCTAGTTGGCTGGGCAGTCACCGCCAAGGCGGGCAGCTATACGGATACACCATGACCTTCGGGCATGGGCAGACACCACTAGTGGGCGGCATGAGATGGTACCCCGGACGCGGGAGGCCTGGACGCGGGCTAATATTATTGATTATCACACCATTCCGACATGGACGGGTAGCTTGCATATGATGCATATATGTTATGAGGATGAGTATGAGTAAGATGGCACGCATGATTTCCTTTATGATTATCAGACAGATCCAGATATTTCACGTTGATGTTATCACTATGTTGTTGATGTTTTCTTTCATTGTTTATGCTTCTCATACTCAGTACAACATTCGTACTGACGTCCTTTCTTCGGACGCTGTGTTCATGCCCACAGGTAGACAGAGAGGAGAGCTTGGCCCAGATCCTCAGTAGCAGTCAGCTGGTTGAAAGCACTCCATTGTCCGGAGGTGCTTAGGATTATCCTTTTGGTATATATGTATATTTTGGGCACGATAGAGTCTTGTTCCGTCCATGTATATACAGTATGTTAGTAGAGGCTCGTAGATACGCAGTGTGGGTTAGATGGTCTCACAAGACGTTTTCATATGCATGTATATTATTTTGATGGCCGAAAGGCAATTGTATATAAAGTATTTACGTTTGTTTAATTATGATTTTCCTACAACTGGTATGTAAATTGATAAAAGAATATTAAATGAGCAAGATAAGCAGTAGAGTGAGCGGTGCTCGGTAACTAGCTCCGGGTACCCGTCGCGGCCCCTAGTTGGGTCGTGACATTTATGGATCGGGCCGTACGTTCCTCAGCACTAACATATGATGACATACGGATCGGGCTGCGCGTTCCGCAACAATTTACTATATGATGCTTTATGAGTATGCATGCATGGATCCGCCTTAAGAGGCAAGCAGTTATCGATTATCTCCTTGTACTTACTTTACTTTCTTATTCTTACTTTATTTCTTGATGTATGCCTTACATACTCAGTACAATGCTCGTACTGACATCCTTTTCTTTGGATGTTGTGTTCTTGCCCACAAGTAGACGGGAAAGCGGTCCAGACTGATAGGAGTCACTAGCCGAGCTGAAGAGCACTCCATCTTCCGGAGGTGCTAATTGGTTGTACCTTTTGTGTATATATTTGTATGCCACTCAATAGAGGCTCATAGATGCTCGATGTGGGTTGTGTAGTTCCACAACGTGGGTAGTACGCATGTGTATAAGTATATTGAAATATGTTTTGTATCAACGCGTTATATTTTTGTAATAAAAGAGAAAATACTCTTTTTAAAGCTAACCGGAAATAGATGAATGATTGTTAAATGGGTTAGGTAAATGATAGTACGAGAGGTGCTCGGTGGTTAGCCCCGGGTACCCTTCGCGGCCCCTAGCCGGGTCGTGACGCTGAATTGCCAAACTTAGCTGCACCATGCCCTAACTGGGCTTGAGAATTTCGAGGAGCTGCTGAATTAGTGGACTGAGCCATATTACCACGGGTACCCTGTCTCGCGGATGGATAGTCCCTCTGAAGATGGCCGTCCTGGCCATACTCATAACATATATCCATACCCATGCGACACTCCCTGTGTGTCTCTTACCCCACTTGTTGTAGACAGGATTATCATAAGTCTTCTGACATATACTAGCCGGAGAATAGGAGTATGTTGGCCTAAAATTCTATCTCTTCTGATCATTCCTGAACTTTGGGGCTAGGGCACTGCAGATGAAGCAGGTCCCAATGACTTATTATTGAAGAATTTCCTGCCTCCACCTCTCCCATGACTGAAGTTACCTGTAGACTTAGCTCTTTTACTAAACTCTCTGTCTTTCTCTTTTTGAAGAGTTTCTTCCTCTTTCATTCTGTCCTCAATACCCTGAAAAAAAGCGACCATCTTGGTGATAGTCATCATCCCATTCTGAGCAGCAATATTCGCATCACCGTGTAAGTCGGGTATAAGGCCCAATACAAATCGCCTAACTAAGGCCCTCATATCGGGGACCATATACTGAGCATACTTAGCCAAGGAAACAAACTTGAGATAGTACTCATTCACACTCATACCATTCTACCCGAGTCTTTCAAATTCGAAGGCTTTCGCCTCTCTGACCTCAATCAGCTGGAAGTGGTCAACGAAAGCATAAAAAAACTCATCCCAAGTTGCTGGGGATGCATCTTCCTTGCGAGACTATTCCCACTTCTCATACCAAATATGAGCAACATCCTGTAACTGATAAGCTCCTAACTCTGCTGCCTTTGTCTCAGTAGCATGCATAACACGAAAGACTTTCTCAAGCCATCGATGAAGTTTTGGTGGTCCTCCGCCTCAAGTGACCCCGTGAATACTGGAGGCTTAATATTCAGGAATTTCTTGGTCCTAGAATTGTCCGGCCCTCCACTTGCACCTGTGCCAGGAGCCATTTCCTGACGTTGGGCCTGGTTAACAACAATTTGGCTGAGCAGCTGGATAACTCCCTTAATAGCCATGTCAGTAGCATTGCATTCGATGCAAGCCCTTGAGGCTCGGTGTGAACTTCCTGAATTTGAGAGTCCTCAGCAGTAGCCCTTTGGCTAGTAGTTGACGTCCTTCGGCTAGTAGTTGAAGTCCTTCTGGTGTAATTTCTTTTTGCAGGCATTTTTTGAAATACGTAATACGCACGAGTTAGAAGGATTCCTGAAAGCATAGTTCGAACTGCACTATCTAGAGTATGAAAGAAGTGAGACAATCCAAGATATCTTGGTGGTTAATTGTTTATATGTCTGGGCGCGACACACACATAAAAGTGACCCCACTTGACACGGTTTCATAGAATCCCTAAGACACTTGAAACTAGGCTCTGATACCAAGTTTTTTCACTCCCCAAACCATGGCATGGGCCTAACACGACACTCAGTGCCTTGCTGCATGTGACCGTGCGAACCACATGGCTTGCTGAATCAAAATAGGGTATGTACTGATGTGGAATATAATATAACATGCATGGTGAGAATGCAACATAGGTTAAGTAATCATAAGTCTCAAATTAAATGATAAATGCTAAGCCAATACTGGCTATACAACTCTGAATATCTGACATGATATAACGGAACTAGTCCAGTCTATGAAACCTCTGACATGAGTCTGACTGCTAAACTATTTATCGGGACAAGGCCCCTGTTACACCCCATAGTTTCTGTACGTTGAGATTCGTTAGGTATTAGCTTTTCAATTGCAGACATCGGAGTTATTGTCGAGAAGATGCAAGATCATAGGTGCTCGTTTTACGATTATAAGAGTTTGAGTTTGCGTAATAGGTTATAGAAGGATTGGAAAACTAGTGAACTAAGGAAATTAAGCTTCCGAGGTTTTGAAGGAAAGTTCGACAAGGTTTGGTATGAAAATTTTGGTCTAACTGGAAGAAATAATATGTTTTAGTATATGAAGAGTTTTGAAGTGAAACAAAAGTCTAAAGTGAAGTTCAAGAAGTCTAGTTTCCAGCGCAACAAACCACTCCTCAATAGGACATCGGGGTAAGGAGATATGGACGTTACAAGTCGGGCTGGCAGACCACCAAAATGGTCTACGCAAACGCGCCAGGGAGTGGCGCGAACGCGCAGAAGGCCAAGGGCCAATACAGCTCAAACGTGCCACCACGTGGCGCGAACGCGCTATGTAATTTTGAGGCCCGGGTTCGGGACGAATGTTGTGTGAATTGGTTCATATGTCACTTGACGAAAAGCGTCGTTGTTGTAAGCTAAGTGGGGTCCACACGCTTGAGTTTTATAAAGGGTAATATGAAGAAATATATGAGTAATACATGGAAAGTTGAGCATGTCCTACGAAGGACCCTTAAGCCAAAAATGGGCATAAGCCCTCCAAAAGGACTATTTAAGGAAACATTTTTGGATGATCTGCCTTGGGGGCGCCATATCGATATTATACGTTTAGAATTTGAAACAACACCAATAATTAAGGTTGTAGATAATTGAATTATCTTTCCAACCATAGGTCGTGGGCCCTCACACGATATCGGGATCAAGAGTTATGACCCTTTTACTGAACGAAGGCGCAGGCAGAAAAACTAAGGCTTCGCGAACGCGCGCAAAGGGGGTGCGAACGCGCTGAAGGAAAATGAAGTCGGTCTAGGAAGAACCTGGACCGTTATATAAAAGGGGGAGGCCCCTTATTTTCAGACCAAACCCACCCAAACCTCCCAAAACATCCAGAATATTCTCCAACTTTCCAACACTAACTTTTTAGCCCGAAACGAGGTATAATTCCCAAATCCCGGTCCAGATGGCGTATAGTTGTGTCACACCCCGACTTTACTAGGGTGTGATGGGCACCCGACCCCATATTCGGAGCCGAGTGAACCCGCTGACTCTTATTAAATGCATAATATCTTTGGACTCTTAAATCGAATAAGAATGAAATACATAGTAAGCTTTCAGAATCTTTCTTTTCCCTCGTACTCAAATCAAATGGAATCTGTAATCACATGGACTTTATAACATAACATAAGATGGCACATCGGCTGGTGGAGCCGTTTACAATACCGACACTCTATACCCACGACTCTGTCTGCAAAGTCTCTAACTTCGAACAAGACATCATAGCATAGTACCCTGACCCAGCAACACTCCAGAGCAAATGGAGCTTGCCAACTCCGCTGGAACATCTTCTATAATAGCTTCTACTCATCTGGGTGTACTTGTGCGGCATGAAACGCAGCCCCCGAAGAAAAGGGGGCCAGTACGAGTAATGTACTGAGTATGTAAGGCATGAATAGTAACATAGTAAGGGATATAAATATGAATAGTAACATAATGGAAATATAGAACATATCATGAGATAAAAGAGTAACCTGTACATCTGAGTGCCTCTTAGGGAGGATGCCATGCATGCTTATCTTTCCTTTGAAAACATTTCTTTTTCATATACATAGAAAATAGAACATGTCATAGCGCCGAACAACGTCGGCTCCCCCACATAGCGCCGAACAACGTCGGCTCCCCCACATATATCCCGCGTCCGGGCATCCCGCGTCCGGGATGATAAATTACGCCAGTTGACCAGGTGGCAACGCGTCTATAGCGCAACATATGTCCCTTTTCCCCATATTCCCCATATACATATACATATGTCATGTCCATATGTCATATACGTATATCATATAGCAGCATGCATGAGAGCCCACATGACTTTGTCTCACCTTGAAGGAACAATTATTATAAGATGAGACTATCAACGAAGGATAACATTAAGAGAACGTAGAATAAGATCGCAATCTCGTAAGGCGCCAAATCATATACATATGCACATAGAACAAATTTTTAAGACTCGATGGGTACGTACATAGATCGACACCTGGAGGCTAAGAAACAAGTTTCGGGTCGATCCGATTTAGTATAAGAAAGTTATGAGCGTTTGAAGTACAGAACCTTCCACTAACGTTTCAGAAGCTATTTTTGGAAAATCAAATCAATAATCACATCAAGTACCTTTCGAACATGAAATCATTCTTATCATAGTCATCATAGAAATATTCTCATGCTCAACATCATCAATGTCATTGTAAAACATATCCATCGTTTTTGTTATAAAAGCTTACAATACCATAAACCTTTGTTTTGAAAAGATACGGACATTTTGGAAAAACATTGACGGGTTATCGGGAACACAATCATTGCCTTGGGACCATAGACTTCTAACTTTTGAAGACAAGGAAGACATGGAAACATTTAAAAATTTCGTAACGTAGGAATCATGCCTTTGAAAGAATGGGACGAGCCTTAACATACCTGCTCCACGTCCTATTAGCTACGCTTAATTGTCCAAGCTCGCTATCGCTAGTCTACATTCAAGAAGATTGACGCAATCATTCGATTCATCACCATATACTTGTCTTAATCTTTCAAGTAAATTCAATTATGATCTGCCGAAATTTCGGCAGCATCTCCCCTGTACATACACAATCCCCGAGAATCTAACTCGGCCCATCATCAATCAACAATCCAAGAATTCAACTCGGCCAAACTATCAATAACAATATCATCAATAATACCAACAACATCAACAATCAATTCAAGACGCATTCTAACATTAACAACCTTTGTCATACAATTTAACGACATTTCATTTATATTCAATTCAATTCACATAACATTCAAAACGACTCAATCAACAAACTACTTCACCCGACACCTTCCAAATTCAACAAGAACAATAACAACCTATTTCCTTCTTTCAAATTCAATCACAACAACCCAACTTACAATCTTCCAAACAAATGTCTCACTTCCAAATTCATAAACTACACCAACAATCTATAGTTTAGCAATATCACTCATACAAATGTAAGAAACCATACTAGTGTCACTTTAACTCATTCAATAATCCCACAACAACTACAAATTCATTTCAAGTCGTCAAACCTTTATTCTCTTCATGAAATCCACAACAACAACAATCAAACTACTAACTAAAATTCAATTCATCACATCCTACCATCATCACTCTCATTCGTCCATGGCACACACATACCTATTTCATGAATTTCATTTATTTCCCAATACTATAACATGCATAAATCATTCCTACAAATATAAGAAACCATACTAAGGTCACACTGTTATATCCCGTATTTTGTACGTTCGGATATTTCAAGGTAGTCGTGGTAAGTTAAGGGAATGACCATCTTCCAAAATTATTTTAATGTACAAGTTGGTTATGAATATTATTTATGAACATTAGTAGTATGGAAATATTGAGAAAGGCTAAGGGCAGAAAGGGAAATTCGCAAAATGGTTCATGGAAATATTATGGAAGGCTAGGGGCAAAATGGGAATTTCACAAAAGGTTCAAGAGAGTTCTTGGAGAACCCCTTTGGCCGTGTATATATATAAAAAGTGATGACAAAAGTAAAATAATTTGTCATCTTATTTTTAATATTAAAGAAGCTTCAAGAAAGAGGGCATGTGCCCCTCACATGCTTGTAGGAACTATATATATATACAAGTAAGTGGGAACAATCTAGACATTTTTCATCTTCTTCATAACTTAGAAAAATAGAAGAAAAAAAAAAAAGAACCATACTCGGCCATGGCTGGCCGAATTGGAGACCCTTTGGATTGATCAAAAATAATAATTTTCTTCTAGTATTTCAACCAATTGGAAGGTCCTTATTAACATGGAGGAGTTGTTGGAACAATCAAACCATTCATTTGTGCAAGTTTCAAGCCTACCCGAATGAAGGAGATAAGTGAAGAAGGTATGAATTCAATCTCCTTTCCCATGTTTTATGGATGATTTGTGAGTGTTGTAGCATGTAAAAACGGATGAAGTTCATGAACTATATGTATGTGGGTGGTGGCCGAATGGGATGGTATGATGGTAGGATGTCATGAATTGATTTTACTTAGAATTTTAATTGTTGTTGTAATAGATTCTATGATGAGAAATGAGGATTTAATGGTTAGAAATGAAGTTGTGATTGTTTGTGGATTATGGAAGAAGTTAGTGTGACATTAGTATGATTTCTTATATTTGTAGGAATAATATTGCTAATGTGTAGGTTGTAAATATAATTCATGAACTTGGAAGTGAGACATTTGTTTGGAAGATTGTAAGTTGGGTTGTGGTGATTGAATTTGAAAGAAGAAAATAAGTTGTTATTGTTCTTGTTGAATTTGGAAGGTGTCGGGTGGAGTAGTATGTTGATTGAGTCGTTTTGAATGTTATGTGAATTGAATTGAATATAAATGAAATGTCGTTAAATTGTATGACAAAGGTTGTTAATGTTAGAATGCGTCTTGAATTGGTTGTTGATGTTGTTGGTATGATTGATGGTATTGTTGTTGATAGTTTGGTCGAGTTGAATTCTCAGATTGTTGATTGATGATTTGGGCCGAGTTAGGTTCTCGGGGATGGTGTATTTACAGGGGAGATGCTACCGAAATTTCGGCAGATCATAAGTGAATTTATTTGAAAGACTAAGACAAGTGTGTATGGTAATGAATCTAATGATTGCGTCAATCTCCTTGAATGTAGAATAGCGGTAGCGAACTTGGGAAATTAAGCGTAGATAATAGGACGCGGAACAGGTATGTTAAGGCTCGTCCCTTTCTTTCAAGGCATGATCCCGATGTTACGATTCCATAATTGCTTCCATATCTTACTTGTTTTTCAAAAGTTAGATGGTTATGATTTCAAGGCATGATTCTTTTCCGATAACCCGTTATTGTTTTCCAAAAATGTTTGTATTTTTCCAAAAACAAAGGTCTGGTATTGTAAGCTTTTATGACAAAAATGATGGATATGTTTTACAACGATTTTGATGATGTCGAGGGTGAGAATATTTCTATGATAACTATGATAAGGATGATTTCATGTTCGGAAGGTATTTGATATGATTATTGCTTTGATTTTCCAAAAATGACTTCTGAAATGTTCGTAAAAGGTTCTGTACTTCAAACGCTCATAGCTTTCTTATACTAAATCGGATTGACCTGAAACTTGTTTCTGAGCCTTCAGGTGTCGGTTTATGTATGTTGTTATTCGTTGCTCGTCTCATCTTATAATAATTGTTCCTTCAAGGTGAGACAAAGCGACCATGGTTATTCCATAATGTAATCGGAGGTTACCGACCTTACGACACTCCGATGGATACATGACTTTCTTTGGGCTCTCATGCATGCTGTTATATGATATATGTATATGACACATGGACATGACATATGTATATGTATATGGGGAATATGGGGAAAATGGACATATGTTGCGCTATAGACGCATTGCCACCTGGTCAGTTGGCGTAATATCATCCCGGACGCGGGATATATGTGGGGGAGCCGACGTATTCGGCGCTATGTGGGGGAGCCGACGTTGTTCGGCGCTATGACATGTTCTATTTTCTATATATATTTAAAAGAAATGTTTTCAAAGAGAAGACAAGTATGCATGGCATCCGCCCTAAGAGGCACTCATATGTACATGTTACTCTTTTACCTCATGATATGTTCTATATTTCCATTCTGTTATTATTCATATTTATATCCCTTACTATGTTACTATTCATGCGTTACATACTCAGTACATTGATCGTACTGACCCCTTTTCTTTGGGGGCTGCGTTTCATGCCGCGCAGGTACACCCAGATGAGTTGAAGCTAGTATAGAAGAGGTTCTAGCGGAGTTGGTAGACTCCACTTGTTCCTGGAGTGCTGCCGAGTCGGAGTATATGTGCTATGATGTTTTGCTCGAAGTTAGAGACTTCGTAGACATAGTTGTGGGTATTGGTTGTCAGTTCAGTAAGCGGCTCCGTCAGCCGATGTGTCATTCGTGTTATGATATAAGTTTCATATGATTACAGAATTTTGTTTGATTTGAAAGTAACGAAAAAGAATATTTCTGAAAATTTTACTATGCATTTCATCTTTATTTGATTTAAAAAGTCCAAAGGATTATGTATGTATTAAAAGTCAGTGGGTTCGCTCGGCTCTAAGTAAGGGTCGGGTGCCCATCACACCCTAGTAAGGTCGGGGTGTGACACACACTAACTCCTTCCATAATCCACAAACAATCACAACTTCATTTCAAGCCATTAAATCCTCATTTTACATCATAGAATCCACAACGACAACAATCAAAATACTAAATAAAATCAATTCATTTGTTCTACACCACACAACTATATTCGGCCACAACATCAACAAACACATGTACCATGAATTCCATCCATTTCTTCATACAACAACATACATAATCATCTCTAACACATGTAAAAGAAGATTGAACCTTACCTTTCTTCACTTGTCTTCTCACTTGGCTAGGGTTTATAAATCACCCAAATGAATACTTGGCTTGCTCCAAAAAATCCTTCATATTAATGAGGACCTTCCATTTGGTGGAAATACTAGAAGAAAACAATTTTTCTTGAACAATTTCTATGGACCATTTTTTTTGAACCATGGCCGAATGGCCTTATTTTTCTTTCTCCAAGTTTTCTTCTTGGAGTTTTTCATGAATAATTGTCTTGCTTTAGGGGAAATTGTCCATATATATTTAGCCTAACCAAATAGCATGTGGACACATGCCCCTTCTTTATTTTTCTTGAAGTTTCTTAAAAATAGTCAAAGAAGACTAATTGTCTTCTTAAGCAAGCTTTGGTCCATATATCTTTATAATTTGCCCCATTAAATAACAATTGTGGACAGATGCTTATATGTCACACGGCCAACATGGCCCCTTCAAGAACCCTCTTGAATATTTTGTGAAATTCCAATTTTGCCCCTAGCCTTCTGCAATATTACCATGAGCCATTTTGTGAATTTCCCTTTTTACCCTTAACCTTTCTCAATATTTTCATACTAATAATGTTCATAAACAAAAATTCATAACCAACTTGTACATTAAAATAATTTTGGATGATGGTCATTCCCTTAACTTACCACGACTACCTTGAAATATCCGAACGTACAAAATACGGGATATAACAAGTTGCAACTACAAAATTGTGTATTGAGGTGTTGTGTCTTAAGTCCAAGGTGGAGGAGTGAAGATATAGCATTATTATCGAGATAAAGGTATGAATAGTCTACTATTAACGTTAATCTTAGTTTATTTACGAAGAAGGAGCTGTAAAATTGTTATAAAATCGTTCTGTGATGGAAATAAGGGACAAACACCATATGGGCTGTTCTATGGAATACTTTGATATGGGAAATGATGTTATTGATGCTGGTATTGTTATTGTTGTTGTTAGTTGTTGAATTGAGAATTCGGGCTGGGCATATAAACCGGGGAGATGCTGCCCGATTTTCGGCAGAATATAAAATAATTTTATTTGAAACTTGGAACAAGTGTGCGATGAAGAGGCTAACGTTAGTGTAAATCCTCTTAAATGTAAACTTGCGAGCTTGGACAAATAAGTGTAGCTAATAAGAGGTGAAACAGGTTTGTTAAGGCTCGTACCTTTCTTTCAAAGGCATGATTCCTATGTTATGATTCCATAAATGCTTCCATAATAGCCTTGTTTTCAAAAGCTCGAAGTTCATGACTCTTAAAGCCTCTTATGATGTTAAATGGAATATGTTCTATGATTATTGCGATGATGATGATGATTCTCTTCTTTTGGAACTCCGAATGCTATGATTTGAGAGCATTATGAGACTATTGAGCCATTCCATGAATCCCTTAATCGTACTTATTGTTGATGGTCTCACCTCATGTTACTCGTTCCTTCGAGGTGAGATATAGTGATGATAACGATCCTATTTCAAGTGCTACCTAAGTTCATGATTCTCGACATTCCTGTGACATCGTCGATTTCATCTTACGATGGTTGATCCTTCAAGGAATGATATAGTGACAATGGTAATGCTAATGATGATGTTGATTTCATCTATGTATTTTTGTGTGTATGTATGTATGTATGCATTGCATCCCACTGATCAGCTGGGGATAACACCGAGTCCTGAAAGGGCCGGGTACAGATAACATCGAGTCCCGAAAGGGCCAGGTACGGATAACACCGAGACCCAAAAGGGCCAGGTACGGATAACACCGAGTCCCGAAAGGGCTGGGTACGGATGACACCGAGTCCCGAAAGGGCCGTGTACGGATGACACCGAGTCCCGAAAGGGCCGGGTACGAATATGACAGATGTATGTATAGTAAGTGTATGTGAATGCATATGTATGTATGTTGTGTATGGATGTATATGACATGTTTTTCTTGTAGATGAGTAATTTACATGACAGAGATCTTAAGAAGAGTACGAGGTATAATTACTTACTTTATCTTATGTTATCTTCACTCTGATATCATACTACTATTCATGCCTTACATACTTAGTACATTGTTCATACTGACGTCCCTTCTTGTGGATGCTGCGTTCATACCCGCTGATGTAGATAGACGAGACAAGGATCTTCCATAGTAGGCTGCCTTCAGGTACCAGTTCTGATTGATGAGCTCCATCTTTGCAGACAGTTCCTGTGTACATCTTAGTCATAGTGTGATGATAGTAATGTTGGCATCATGGGTCCAATGTACATATACATATGCATGATATTATGTTCGCATTTAGCCTCTCGATCCTATTGTTTCCATTTGAGACACGAAGGATGTAAGTTATAAGTTGGTTCGCTCGGTTTCCATAAGGTGTCGGGTGCCAATCACGCCTTACCAAGGGTGGGGTGTGATAAATTGACATCAGAGCAGTTCTGTCCTAGGGTGGTCTGCAAGCCGTGTCTAGCAGAGTCCTGTTTATGGGTGTGAATCCAGCCACATTTATAAGCAGGAGGCTGCAGGGCATTTAGGAATCATTGGCCTTTCTTTCTATCTTAGATCGTACAATAGAGCCAGATTCTGGGAAAGATCGTTTCTGATCCTCTTTCCAGTAGGTAAGTGCAAAATGCCGAGAGATGATGAAGGCCAGACAAGTAGATAGTGGGTAGACGATAACAAAGAGCACACTTCACCTTATAGTCCACCAGATCAGACTACAGATCGATCGGCTACATGTATATGAGCCTTTATTGGAATTTTCTATGTATGTGTAATTGTTGTAGACTAGCACGTAACAGCGGCGACCAAGGTGTTTTCGCCACCAATGGGAATCTGGAAATATAAGATGAAAGGTAGTCATACATATAGGTGAAAGATGAATATTGAGGATTGAAAGGGCCAAAATAGTAATCGTGTAGTTGGAACAGTAAGAGACCCTTTCTAATTCGGAGGGAGATGTGTTATGAGAAAGTTTTGGAATCTGTCAAGACTTCAACTTGCTCCATATTATGTGATGAAGGTCATGCGGTGAGGTGGATGTGATCATACCAGCATTAACGCATCGGATTTCATCAGAGTTTCAAGGTTAAGCGTGCTGGAGTGAGAGAAATATTAGGATGGGTGACCCCCTAAGATGTGTATTAAAAGTCCTATAAATTCAGAAATAAGAGACAAATGAGAAGATAGAGTAGCCTAAGGGAAATTAGAGTATGCGGAGTGGGCGGAAACCTTAAGAGGTCGCGTAGGACGAGGCGGACTAGACCGGTGAAGAGAAAGAAGGTGCATCGCAACTCTAGAACTAGGATGGGTTTAAGTAGCGTTTGGAAATACTTTGTAAGCGAGGCGTTAGAATACATATATATGAATGCGTATGATATCCCATATGCGGCTATATCAGCGGGTATGTGTATCCCAGCAATCGACGTTGCGGTATATTGAAGGCATTGATCGAACAGGTAATAAAGTGCAAGTGACGGAAGAACGTTACCAGATAAGTTGATGTTACTTTCACTACAGGTTAGGCTTGGAAAGTTCTAATGCAACGACATCTGGAAAGGAGAGAAAGTGAATATATGGAAGGTAAGGGGATAAAAATGTCAAAAGTAAGAAATACGAGTGAGTGGAGCCTCCAAGAGAGACGATGGGCAAAGCACGAGACTATTTGGTAAAAATTCGAAGTTAGGCATGTGAAAGGGATAAAGTGTGGTAGTATGGAACAAAAGAGGAATGTGTGGGGGTTTGAGAACCGAATTCGATAAGTGGGGCTAAAAGGATAGTGAGCACGACAAGGAATGTGAAGTAAGAGAAAGAATGATTAGGCCTTGCAACGATGCTAAGAGATTTCCAACTCTCGAAAGATATATTTATAAAGGAATAAATGTGTAGCCATATTGATATGGTTGCCTTGGACATGGAGAAGCTTTCCTAAAAGATGAATTAAGAATAGAACGGAGAGGAGAAGGGTGCTCGGGAAGGAAGGAACCTAAGGAAGGTTAAGGATGAAAATAGGGAAGTTATACTTCCTTCCTTCCTTCCCGAGCACCCTTCTCCTCTTGTTATTTAGCAGCAAAGTAACTGGAAATCCTTAACTGTGACAGTAAGAAGGATACTTTAACGAGTAGACGGTAGGAAACCGATCAATCACCAAGATAAGAACGAGGATGATGGGGTAACCCATGTGATGGGAAAATTAATGATATGAGGCAAGAACTTCCATAAAGATCGAGAGGTTCGATTATAAAGGAAATAGAATGAAATGTAAGGAACGTGCATGGAAGAGAAGAAAACCTGGCAGTGGCGTTAGAAACACGGATGAAGACCCGATGAACGAGAATGGAGAGAGTGGAAACTGTAAGAATTTTGTACTCAGAGCAAAAGTAATAGGACTCTAAAAAGTTGGATGCACAGCTGCAACACAAACGCGTAGTTAAGAAGAGTTACGAGTAAGTGCGCTAAACGTGTGGAAGGACTAGTAGTGGATGGAAGGGTATGGAAATATTGACAAAATGATGATATAGACATAAATGGAAGAAGAACTCAGGGTAAGAAGTTTTAGAGATGTCATAAGCAAAGTCGGCAAGAGAGACGAGGAGTAAGGTATAACCAAAAACTTCATAAAGGACGCGGTGAATCTCGATGCCCCCATTAACTTGCGTATCTGAAAAACCGCTAGTCATAAAAGACAGAGGTGTGAAAAGACGAAAAAGATTGCATCGGAATTGGATACCCTTATGAGTATTCAAATTGAACACAAGAGTGTAACTAGCAAAAAGGATAAATAAGGCAGACCATACGATGACAGAACCCCGACCTTGAGAAGGTCGCAAGGGTGGCAAATAATGGCCGAAAATGATGGATATTCGAAAGCTATTGGTGTATTAGGACCTCCTCAATAAGGGGGGAAGAGCATATATTGGACATGAAAGGAATTATGACGTTCTCAAGCTCTAGAAGGAGAAATTTATTAGCTCGGGGCCAGAGTTCGAAACATATCAGCATATCAGTAAGGTATCAGAAAGAAGCAGAAACGAATTGACAATAAGTGTACTATAAGGAAGACGTAGGAAGAAAGTATGGAAGACACCATAAGAGAATGCTTCACACTAATATGAACTACGATATTTCTAGACCATGATTTGAATCTCACGCATCAAGTAAAACTGTGTCATACCTAAGTATGTAGTGATATGCCTAAAAGGGTAGTAAAGAGAGCAAGAACGGGTTCTAAGTCAAATTCACAAGGATGACAGAGAGGATGATGGATCCAAGAATGATAACAAAAGGGGATTTTACACCGGAAGGGATAAGAATTTGTCACGACCAAACCGGAGGGCCGCGACGGGCACCCCTTAATGTACCTTTTTACATCTAGGTGAGCCACATATTTAATCATATATTCCTATTCGTCAATCATACTAGTCCCATTGGACAACAAAGCCTTTTTATCATCATTGGCATATATGCCATATCAATGTACATAAGCCGACCAGGCTACAAAATGATAAACAAAATATAGGCCGATAAGGCCAAACATATCTAACCATATACACATGTCTACGAGCCTCTAAGGAGAGTGTGTCATATCACAAAAGCGGGACAGGACCCTGCTATGCCCATAATTATGTACACAAAAGAATAAGTATCCAAAAGCTATAGCCCTGAATGAAATAGAGCCCCGCTATGTAGTCCCCGAGAATGTAGCTATGGGTCAAGTCTGTCTCCCTGTGCACCTGCGGGCATGACGTAGCGTCCATAAACAAAAGGACGTCAGTACGAAGAATGTACTGAGTAGGTAAAGCGTGATCAATATCAACATGGAAGCATAGTATACAACAAATGAAATAGTATAGGATGGGAGATAGTAATATCATCGTCATAAGTACTTACTTGCCTTTCATAGGAACTTTCCAATTCTAATGCGTATTTGTGTACATATATCCATATCCGTATCCGTACTCATTTACATTGCGTTCATCGCCGTGTTCATATACATAGTCTTATTCATATTCATGTCATATTCGTATTCATACTCATATCTATATCATATACATAATCATAGCATATACATAGCATTTGCATAGCATACCCGACCATGAAGGATCGGTGTTTCATACATACTTTGCCAACCAAGGCTCAAGGTTACACATACCTAGCCCTACCAAGGCTTTAGGGTTATATTTACCTGGCCCTACTAAGGCTTCAGGGTTATCCGTACCATCTGCAGAGGTATGTGCGCGTTACATAATCGTATACATACTCTACCCGGCCTTATAAGCTCAGGGTCCTATAATAGTCATACATAGATACATATACATAGTAGCTCATAAGCATCTTTATTATCAATATCACCATCATCATCGTCATCGTTATCGTCATCACTATTACCATTATAGTCGTCATCAATATCACCATCACTATTATCGTCATTCATTACATCGACCTTTATAGGCCTACTCGTCATATGAGGAACTTAGTATAATTGTAGCATATCGAGAATCATGAGCTTAATAGCTCGAAAGATAGAATCATTTGAAGGATATCATAGACGTATAGACGATTTAGACGATTGGCCAAAGAACCATGCCTTATGAAAGAAGGGTTAGCCTTACATACCTTTCCGTTCAACTATTTACCACTTGCACGTTCTCCTCCGAAGCTTACGTTTCTACCTTCATTAAAGTCATACTATCATTAGAAGTTGATAGCTAGCATACATGACTAAAACTAGAAAAAATCGGACAGCGTCTCATCTATTTATACGACATTCCTCCATAGCATATATCCACTCCCAAATGTTAATAATACATTCACAATATCATAACAATAGCCTTTATTCATCCACATTATCCACATTTCTTAATTCACTTTCAATCACCCATATCCATGGTCATAACACATGACTACGTTCATTCACATACATTGCCTATTGATACGCTCAAATTACACCTATTAATGGTATAACGCGGACGTTGTCAAATATAGTAACCCAACAAGGTTGGGGTCGAATCCCACAGGGAATATGGTGTGAAAAGTTTTACTAAAGTCGTAGGATGCTAAGTTCTAGGTTTAATGTCTTAATCCGATAATTTTGGTAAAAGTTGGTTTTTCTATCACTAATTGCTATCTATTGCTTTGGTGAAAATTTATGGTAAAAGAAACTAAGGTTGTGTCCCCGTTAGATAGGGTGTATGATCATGGGTATTGATCTTGATATACTTATAATGGATCATTATATGAATGCACTTAATCTCTGTGTGAATCTCTATTATTTCCCAATAAATAAAGATTATGTCTTTCTATGATTTTCCCAAATATAAGAAAGTAACCATGAAGAATGATTAATCATGCCAAGTAAATTCCTCTTATTCCTAAGTGAATTTATTAAACAAAGTTTAAAGCTTTGAGTTCTTGTTAGTTATTCTTACCAACCCTAATTATTTTCCCAAATAAATCAAGGTTTATGGATTTAATCAATGTTTGCAACCATTAATTATGAATGAAGAATGAAGAATAACTAAACCCTAATAATCCATTATATGTATATCAATCACAAACCCAATCACAAAACACCCCTCATTGGGTTCACAACCCTAGTAAGGGAATTTAGCTACTCATGACAAAGAACAAGAAATAAGAACTTGAAGAATTCATAATTGCTTACTTTGGAAGAAAAGATGAATTGATAATACTTGAATTGATGTTTGAATCTTCAAAAACTAGAGAGTATTTAATGTTCTAAGTCAAGAGACAAAAAAAAAATATATTAACTGATCTCTATTAAAAACCCTACAATGGCTATTTATAGGTTTAAAAAACACAAAAGTTACAGATTTGCACTTTGGTCCTGTCGTTACGAAATACGGTCCGTAAATTGAAATACGGACCGTAAATCAGTTTACGACCCAGTCATCCTTCAGTTGTGAGAAAATTCCATCTTTTGAAATACGGACCGTAAAGTGGTTTACGGCCCGTAAACTGCCTGGTCGTCTTTCAGCTTCCAAAACTCAGACTTTCTGCCAATTGCTCGAATGGTTAAATACGTGTTGGAATACGGACCGTAAACTGAGCTCGTAAATCACCATCTTCTCAACCTGCCTTTCTGGTTCTGTTATCCTTTAATACGACCATGGAATACGGCTCGTATTGTAGAATACGGACCATAAACTGAGTTTACGACCTGGCTCTGCACTTTCAACTGTTGTCATGCCAAATCTGTTCCGTCACCTGAAAAACACTAAAACCCACGTAAAATCACATGGACTTGCTTAAAAACAAGTAAAACTTATAGCAGAAAAGCATCGATTTGTGGCGTAAAATCACGCCACATCAACACCCCAACTTAAAGTCTTTGCTTGTCCTCAAGCAAGCCATACAAAACAACGACTCAATCTAACACCTAGATATCATAGAATAATAGTGTCTACATTGGTTTTGACTCTGAACCACCGGCATGCATGTTTTTCTTCAAAGGACCACCCCAATTTTCTAATTCAAAGCAATATACACAACTCAAGAACGTTATGACTAACAATGAAGCTTCAATACATGACATTACATTATCGAGCATATTATGATGCACACAAACGCTACTTTCGGCGGTCACTTTATTTTGCTCAATTCTCATCCTTATGCCCTCACATAGAACAAAGAATGTCCCATCACACATATATACAACAAGAATGGGACGAAGATGAAAGAGAAGAGAAAAACACTCACACTCACAAAGAATTCATATCTACACATGCAAATACCATAGGCTTGCCCTTATTTTCTATGTTCTCATCCTAGGCTCGTTCGGTTGTGATCACATTAGGACTTGTTTCGGCTTGTAATGTAGGCTTACGAACGGGTAGGATGCTTTTTGGGTATTAGTGACTCGCCCTCCTTGACACTACAACATCTCTTTACCTTGATTCGCCTCTTTTCTTTCCAACCCCTTTATTTTCTTTCACGTTTTCGACCTCGATGTGGTTTTATTCCTATCCAACTAGCAATTCTTTTTGTGTTTCAATTTTCTGATTTTTTTTTTGTTTTATATTATATGCGACTACCACATCGACTCTCTACTAGCAAACTCTACCACCCCCAACATTTGTTCTCAACATCTACTTAACATTTAATTCACCCCCAACTTAGGCGCTTTGCCTCGTCTATCTAGTAGCATCAAGGAGGAAACGGATGAGAAGATGGATAAATTTCACAACGGGTGAGGTTTCATTCGGGTGAAAACAAAGAAAAAGGTCAAAAAGGCTCAAAAAGGGAAACTAGTGATATTTTCAGCTTTTGGTGAGGCTTATTTAGGCAAAGCGACTTATTTACACAAAGAAAGCCTAAGATCATTTCACAACCAAACTAACTTTCGGATTTCAAACAAGACCAACCAGGCAAGTTCTAGATTATACATGCTTAAACAGAATTAAACAAACAACTCACACACACATCGACATAAGGACAATCATTTTTACACTTGTGACCTCCTAAGTAGTCATTCATCACACACAATACCCCAATAATCACAATGTCATATAAAAAATCAATCATGTCAAACAATAACTGTTCTAAGTATGCATTTTTCAAAATTCTGAGGGGTCCAAAATATTCAACAAACCATAACAGATGCCATCAATTACAAAGTAACACCAAATAAGTCAAAATTATTCTACTCAACCTAAGCAACACTCCAAACATACCAGTTTCAACAAAATAAACCCCCCTCAGGAAAAGAACTCTGGCAAAGAAAAGCCGAGGGGGTTCCTAAACACATATTTACACTACACCACTTTCAGATAGGCCCACCCCCAACTAAAGAATCAAGCACTGTCCTAGTGCTTCACTTATAAGAACGAGGGAAAAAGAAGTGGTACCTTGGTGCTGTGCGAAGCTCATGACTGGCCCGCTGCATCCGGCGGCTGACTCGTGGACTCTCCCGGTTGGCACTACGGCTCAACCAACGACTGAAGGATTGCCTGCTGCATATCCTTCTTCTCTCTCTTCTTCAATCTCTTGTCTAACTCCTCTAGGTCCTCAGATGGCTCACGGACGCTCTTTCCCGTATCACAACCAAAAGGTTTGGCATCCTCCGCCTCCTCCTCAGAATCCAGCAGATCCAGCACCTTAAACGTGGTAGGAAAAATGGCACGTGGTGCTGGCATTGGTGCGGCTACCATCCCTTGCACCTTGAGTGCTTCAAGCTCCTTTTTCAGCTTCTCCAACTCACTCCTCAACGAACTAGACTCCCCACCGGGTGTTGTCTGCTCTTGAGTCAACAATTTCACCTCAAAGCTGTCTAGTCTAGCCTGATACACTTCGTGCTTTTTCTTAAACTCCGCACGGATTTCTGTGGTCGCCTCAGTAACCAGTTGCTGCACTATTCTCACCACTTTCAGCTTAAATTGTTGCAATATTTTTTGTACTTGTCGTTCAGTCCTTACTGCTCTGACTCCAATATGGCTGTAGTTAGCATGGCTGAAACGCAGCAACTCCAGCTCTGGATTAGCAGGCTCAGCTGTCGCAGCGGCAGTGGCAGACCCCGAAAGAGGGCCCTCTATGGCCGGAGGTGGTGGTGGAGGTCTTGCCTCAGAAACACCCAGTGTGGCTGCAGCATCCTGTGTATCGACAGTATCTGGAACACCTGTCGTGGGAGCCTCAGGCCCAATAGTAGCAGCACTAATCTCGGACCCTACTGGATCAGTCCCATAAGCACGGCTCGGACTCAACTCTAGCTGAGTGTCATCGTCATCACCGGACTGATCTGCCTCTCAGTCCTTTTTGCTTTTCACCTTATTTTTCCTACAATCCCCTACATGAGCAGCTGTGATGGTACCGTCCCAATCTGGAAGCTGAAATATCCTTGCCCGTCGATATAATTCCGTGATAAGACACAGAAATACCATGTTCTGGTTGGGCTTATGTGCCCGCACATGCAGCTCCTCAGCTATTAGCTCCCCAATATCCATCGGGTACCTTGACATCAAAGAGGCAATAGTGACTGCCTGACTGGTGGAAAGGGTATTATCTGCCTGGGTTGGAGTGATCCGGTACCGCAGCAACGTCTACCAAAATTTAGCCTCTGTGGACAAACAACTTTTAGTAATCTTGATTTTCCCATCATTAGTCCATTTTTGCTCATGTGGCTCAGATGTGATAATTTCAGCAGTCCATTCCCTCACGGATTTCTTGTCCTTCCTGTCTCGTTTGTCTAGGAACAGGCTCAGATCTGTAGCAGCCACAAAATCATCACCAAACAGGACCCTGTTGATGGTTTTGGAGGAAATATCAACTAGTGAGTTCCGGACTGTCACATTCTCCAGCATGGGAATCTCATGCCAAGCACGACTCGGCTTCTTCATCGACATCAAGACGTCCCCATCTGATGCATAGAACTCCCGCACAATATGCGTAGCATACTCTCTCGGCTCATGAGTGAACACATCCACCTTGTACCCTTTGATGGTATCATCCAGCTGTGGATGAGCCGAGGTACCATCGAAAATCATTCGTCGTTCATCAAATATTTTTCGCGGCGGCTGTCCCCTAGTTTCTGTCCCGGCCATCCATTGGTCATACAATTTCTTTGACCCTTTTACCGAGAACCGCAGCTTTTCTTCCTCCAGCCGTTTGGTCCTTACGGCCAGTTTACGACCCTTAGGCAGCGTACCATCATCCAAATCATTACCATCACTAGGCCCTGCTGAGTCACTCTCCGGATCCGTTTGGGTGGCTGCCCCCCTGCTTGATGCTTCCGCATCAAAATCCCTCTCTTCAGACTGGGAGGCTTCTGACGCAGACTTGGACGGGGTCATAGGTGAGGGATGTGATGGCCTTGCCGTTGTGTCATGCGTGGGGGCCCCCCTGGCCTTTGGTGGCGGTATAGCCTCGGCGTACTCAGATCCTGATTGTTCCCCTTCCGAATTGGAAGGTTCATCTATCAACCTCAAATCCGAGCGCGCTTTCTTTCTTTTGCCCGTGCTTTGGGTCCCCGCTTTCTTTGCGTTCCTTTTCTGACCCATTCCTGCAAAAGACACAGCATATTAGTTACCATGGAACATCAAACTAAAGATAAGACAACTTGACTGAGCACAAGATATATGTTCTGTCTGTGGTCGTAAACTCAAAGGACGGACCATAAACTGATTTACGGTCCGTAAAGTACGACCGTAAACTGAGCATTTTCTTGGAGAACATTCTACCCCTTCATGACATGCTTAAATACGAACCGTAAACTGAAATACGGTCCGTAAAGTACGATCGTAAACTGCTCAGTTCGTTGGAAGACTATACTGTCCCATCGACATGCTTAAATACGGACCGTAAACTAAAATACGGTCCGTAAAGCATGATCGTGTTTCACATCACAGGCAGAGACATGTTCTGATTTCAGGATTTCATTTCACATCTCGGTTTCACATTATTTTGGGGATTAGTTTACTCAGACTTCACCTACTTTACTACCAATTTTTCGTAATTCCCGGAAGAGTCTGGCTATTGGTGGGCAGACCAACACTTCAAATATGGAATTTTAAAGTATGGAATGCCCTCTAACCCATTTGGGCTTTATTAACAATTACCCAAGAGAATTAAAAAACTTTAGCATTGTTATCCCCATACAAGATCATCAACCAAGGTATTAACACTTAATTTCACAATCCCAACCTAATCAATACTTACCACCAAGTTCAAACTCACAGATGTAAAAGAAGAATGGGGAGTGTCAATCATACCTTTCAATGATGAACCAACAGATCACTATGAGCACAGATTTTGAGAGCACAACTTCTATCACAAATGAATTTAAACCTACGGCAGAGAGATTTTGAATTTTTGGTGAGGATGGGTTTGTTGTTGGGTGTGAGTTGTGTATTTATGGTGTTTAGAAAGATGGAACATGATGGGTTATGGTGGGAATCGTGGGAATGAGGAGGAGTTAGGGAAGGATCACTTCAATGGAAGGAACATTAATGGAGGGAAGTTAATGGGGGTGACTGTTCTCTGCCCTTGATTTAAAACACAGGCCTTTATTATATTTCGATCGTGCCCCTTTTTTTTTTTTTTTTCTAAATACGGTCCGTAAAGTGATTTACGACCCGTATTTAGAGATGTTGATGTGGGCAGTACACTGTATTGTCTCATGGTAGTTTACGATCAGGTTTACGGACCGTATTGTGAAATACGGTCCGTCCTCCATGGTCGTAAACTGCTATGTGCATTGCAGTGCTTACTGTTTTGTGACATTGTTAAATACGCCCTGGTTTACGAGTCGTATTGTGAAATACGGTCCGTAAACTGCAGGCGTATTTTGCAATGTTACGAGACAGTTTCTTACGACTGAACTTACCTGCTTTTCAGCAATATTTTCTGTCATATTATTATAGCCCGTATTTCGTACGTCCGGAAAATTCAAGGTAATGGGGAGAAGTCAAGAACAAGACTACGTTTCAAAAATTATTTTAATATACGAGTTGTTGAAAATATTATTTATGAATATTGTTAGTATGTAAATATTGAGGAAGACCAAGGGCGAAAAAGGAAATTCGTAAAATGGCTTATGGAAATATTGCAGAAAGGATAAGGGCAAAATGGTAATTTTGCAAAGTCTCGAAAGTTCATGAAATTTCCATGATGGTTGAGTGGCATAAGTATATGCCCACATTGCTTTGGGGGCTAAAGTGTACAAAGAAAAACATTTGGTCTTCTTTGACCAAATAAAACAAAGCAAGAAAAAAAGAAAGAAAAATCAAGAAAAATGGAGAGCTTTCTAGAGAGGGGCATGTGCCCCTCACATGCTTGGAATATATATATATATATATATATATATATATGTGTGTGTGTGTGTGTGTGTGTGTGTGTGTGTGTGTGTTATCTTCCAATCCAAGACAAAACAAGAACAAGAACAAAAAAAAAAAAAAAAAAAAAAAAAAAAAGAAGGAGAGGTTTCGGCCACAACATGGAAAAATTGGCCATGAGAAATCTTGTTCTAAAAATTATTTTCTCATGGTATACCCACTAATTCAAGGGTCCTCTACGACGTGGTATATAATTATTTCGGGAGATAAGTCATCCGTTTCGTCGTTTCCGCATTCGAGGCAAGTTGAGAAGTTGAAGAAGAAAGGTGAGTTTTAATCTTGTTTTATGTGTTATGAAGGGTTTACATGTGTTGTAGTATGCTAAAATGGAAGAAATTCATGATAGAAAACAAGTTGGAGTTGAGGCCGTATGTATGAAGTGTTATGTATGGAAGAATGGATTAAAATTATATGATGTATTGGTTGTTGTTGTAATGTGTTGTAGTGTGTAGAAAAAAAATGGAAATTCATGAAATATTGCATGTTCAAGTTGAGCCGTGTGAAGTATTGTTTGGCCGTGTGTTGTGTGCAATGTGTTGGAATAATGAATTAAGTGTATGTAGCGTAATTATGTGGTGTTATAATGTATAGAAAATGGATGAAAAACATGGAATGTGTGTGTTATGGTGATGGCGAAAATGGGCTGATTTAGTGTAGGCATGGTGGACTAATGTTATGTAGTATTTTGGTTGTCGTCGTTGTGAGTTTCATGATGGAAAATGAAGTTTTAATAATCCGAGTTGAGATCATAATCGTATGGGCCGAATTGGAAGGAAATGTAGTCTTGATACGGTTTCTTGAATTTATGAAATGAAGTTGTAAATGAATGTATTGTGACATAATGTGTGAATTTGGAAGGAAAAAATGTGTTTGGTGTTGTTCTCGGGTTTGGGGGATGAATTCGGGTAAGTTGGAGTGTTGGTTGGGCTGTTTGAAATATTGTGTGAATTGTTTAAAGGGTTTTGAATACTGTTCTGAACGGTTTCGGATTAGTAATTAAATGTATAAACGTTGATGTTGGTTTGAATGTAAGTAGTTGAATTGAATATGAGGTTATGTTGTTGAATTGTGTAGGAGTCATCAATGTTAAAATACGTTCAATTGACTCCTAACGACTATTGTTATGGTTGTTGGTATTGTTGCTATTGTTGTTGTTGTTGATTTGGAGCCGAGCCATATTCTCGGGGTTGGTATATTTACAGGGGAGGTGCTGCCGAAATTCCGGCAGAATATAAGTGAATGTGTTTGAAAGGTTAAAACAAGTATATGATAATGGAACTAATGAAGGGATGAACTTTCTTGCATGTAGACAAACAAGTTGGATGCACAAGCGTAACTAGTTGGTCGCAGCACAGGTATGTAAGGCTTACCCTTCCTTTCTTTTGGCATGTCCTAGTTGTAATAGGCTATGATACGAGCCTCGAGGGAAACTCTATTCCTAGAAATCCGAGCTTGATTTGGACCCCTATTCATTCAGTGAAATTGAACTAAGAACCTTATGCTTTGATGGAAACATAGTTTGAACGTCCGTAACTTCTACAAATGAAACCGGATTGCCCTGAAACCTTCATGAATGACTCTATACGGCTAAATGTTCATAGTTTATATACGCCACCTCGACTTAATCCGAGGTGGGCCCATAATTCCCGAACCCCATTTGTATTGCTCTACTGGACTCATTTCCGCATAGTAATTAAGAGAAACTTGGGCTATTGTTCTGGATTTGTTATGAACTGTATGTACTCTCTGATATAAGTATCTGGAAATTCTAATATGAGTATTACTATATAGGCATTGGATACAAGTATTTTCGATATGGATATTTTGACAAAAGTATGTTGACGTAAGTACTCCGATACAAGAAATTTGACGTAAACATTTTGATAGAAGTATTTTGATATAAGTATTCCGACCTAAGCATTCTGACATAAGTATTTTAATATAAGCATTCTGATATGGGTAACCTGCTATGATTATTCTGATGGCATGTTCGATCATTCTATCGAGTCTCGATTTATGTGCATTTAGTTGCTCACTACTCTGCTCGTGCATGTGCTATGATCCCTTTCACCGGATCCCGGGCCGATATATATATATCGTGCGGATGGTTCGCCGAGTCCTCTGTTAAGGGCCGGGTTCCATATATGAATTCCGAAGTATGATGTCTCCGGTTCCAGGGTACTGTGTTATATGTCCGTCCCCGGTTACCGAGAATATATTATGAAGTATGATGTGTCCGGGCTCGGGGTGCCGTGTTATCTGTCCGTCCCCGGGTACCATGGTTATGTTATGATGTGTGACGGAGATCGGAGCAAATTTTCTGAAATATGATGTGTTGTGGCGCCAAGGGTAGGAGTGGCGACCACGTTCCTATGTTATCGTGCGCATCCCTTGGCATTGTTCACCGGTTCCTCGGCGTGTTATCTGTCCCCAAGGTTATCATGTATATGATAGGATGTAACCGGTCCCTCGGCGTGATATTTGTCCCCGAGGTTACCGTATGTATGATATGGTATTCGTCCCGGCGTGGTATATGTCCCCGGGGTTACCGCGTATGTGATATGATATCCGATTCCGATATGCATGACTTGTGTTGGAGAGTAAGCATTCTGACCTTCCGTATATTCTGTATCCCGTTTGCTATATGACATCATTTGAGTAATTTGTACTTTCTGTAATCCGTCTGGCATACGAGATGAGTAAGTATGATTCGTGTCTGGAAAAGAAAAAAATAATAATAATAATAATAATAATAAGTGTTTGGTATTCTGGATAGGCTATTTGTATGTTGTTCTATCTGTGTCAGTCATGGTTTCATTTTCTGTACTCATGCCTTACATACTCAGTACATATTCCGTACTGACCCCCTCTTCTTCGGGGGCTGCGTTTCATGCCGCGCAGGTACCCACAAGTGGATAGATGAGATTAGCTGAAGATGATCCAGTGGATTGGCGGGCTCCATTTCCTCCAGGAGTGCTGCCGAATCAGAGTATGTATGCTGTGATGTCTGATCAGTATTAGAGACTTTGCAGACAACGTCGTGGGTAATGATAGTCAGTCTGTAAGTGGCTCCATCAGCCGATATGTCATTTTGTGTTATGTAGTAAATTTCATATGATTACAGATTTGTTAAATTCTAGAAATAGTAAGCAGAAAATTTGGAAAGCTCAACATGTATTTTATTTGTAATTGACTTTCAGAATTCAAAAAACAAAAAAAAAAACATTAGGTGTGTAATCAGGGTCTGCGGGTTCGCTCGGCTCTGTATGTGGTATCGAGTGCCCATCACACCCTAATAAGGTTAGGGTGTGACAAAGTGGTATCAGAGCAGGTCTGTCCTAGGGGTTGTCTGCAAAGTCGTGTCCGGTAGAGTCCTGTTTATGGTGTGTAGCGCGCCACATCTATAAACAAGAGGCTACGGGGCATCTAGGGATTGTTGACCTTCTTTCTGTCTCAGATCGTGCCATAGAGCCAAGTCATAGGGGGTAAGATTCCTTATATGCAAAGTCTCACATACGATGGAGGAAGACGGGTAAGTACTGGTGTATTTGATCTGTTCCCAAGAATTGGCAGCCCCGAATGGCCGGAATGTGGTGTAGCTGTATGTTCTATAAGGTGTTATTGATATTTGCAGTGTACAGGAGGATGGTATAAGAAAAACAAGGTTAGATGGAGGATTCAGAAAGTTGACAATTAGTTTTGCTGCAGCTTACTATGTAAAAGCGGTGAGTAAGAAGTTCGAACGGACTGATATCGGGGCATCCGTAAAACAGTGACAACGAAGGTGTATCTGTTATCAGCAGGAGTCTGGGAACCCAGAATGAGAGATAGTTATGTAAGAAAGTGGAAGGTGAGCACCGAGGGTCGAAAGGGGTAAAATGGTAATTATGGAAGAAAAGACGTACCACGAGGGTGTCCCGGGATCTGTAAGACCTCGATTAGTCCCGAATCATGTAGTAAAGGTCATGCGAGAAAGTGGATCCGAAAATATCATCATTAAGGCATCGGATTCCACTAAAGATTCGAGGTTAAGCGTGCTCAGGTGGGAGCAATTTCAGGATGGGTGACCCCCCTGGGACGTAATTAGGAAAATTTTACAAAATTAAAATTTAAGGGAACAAATGGAAAACTAGGGTGACCTGAGTGAGACTATGGTGTATGGGGTGGTTGGAGACCATAAGAGGGCGCATAAAACGAGGTAGACTAGCTCGGTGAAGAGGCAAAAGAGTATGTCACAGCTCGGGAATCAAGATAGGCTTGAATAGCGTTCGGAGATATTTTGTGGGTTAGTTGGTAGTAGAAATATATAAGTATATGTGAATGTATGGGATATTCCATATATGATGACATCGATGGCGTGTGTACCCTAGCAACCGGAGCGATGGTTAGACATTGATCGCGTAAGGGTATCGAAGTTCGAAGGACGGCAAGAGTAAATGGTACAAGTGTGGCGAGGCAAGATGTTATTATGTTACCACAAGGCGAGGTTGGAAGTTCCAGTATAATGGTGTGTGAAGAAGGAGGGGAGTGAGTAGAGAGGAAACAAAGAGGTCGGAATATCGGAAGGAGGTTCGGGAACCAATATGGATAAGTGAGGATAAAGGAATGCTTAGGTCTGCAACAATGTTAAGATGCGAGATTCATAGGAGAACAAGTATGTAGTTATGATGATTTATAAGTAAGGATAAGGAGAGTAAGGATTCTATGCTGAGGATAAGAATGGCGGGATGCTGGAGAAATATGGATGTACAGTTATAGCACAAAAGCGTAATTAAGGAAGAATCACGGGTAGGTGGACCAAGCAAGTAAAAGGACGAGTTGTGGGCGGAAGAGTATGAAAAGGTGGACAAAACAATGATATAAGTAGGAAGTAAAAGGGGGGGAAAACTTGAGCTGAGAAGTTTCGATACGTTATGCATAGAGCTAGAAAGAGGTGACCTGAGAAAGACAAGGATAATATGTCGGCCCAGCAGATTAGAAAAACCCATTACACAGAATAAGGACCCATATGAGGACGAAAAGGCTCGACTATATGGAATGGGCATGGAGAGAACGGGCAACTATAAAAAGAAACCCCCTCCCGAAATGCCACGAGGCCCCATAAGGTCAGTTGAACATTCGAGGACGAATGTTCCAAAGGGGGGGAGGATGTTATAGCCCGTATTTCGTACGTCCGGAAAATTCAAGGTAATGGGGAGAAGTCAAGAACAAGACTACGTTTCAAAAATTATTTTAATATACGAGTTGTTGAAAATATTATTTATGAATATTGTTAGTATGGAAATATTGAGGAAGACCAAGGGCGAAAAAGGAAATTCGTAAAATGACTTTTGGAAATATTGCGAAAAGGATAAGGGCAAAATGGGAATTTTGCAAAGTCTCGAAAGTTCATGAAATTTCCATGATGGTTGAGTGGCATAAGTATATGCTCACATTGCTTTGGGGGCTAAAGTGTACTAAGAAAAACATTTGGTCTTCTTTGACCAAATAAAACAAAGCAAGAAAAAAAGAAAGAAAAATCAAGAAAAATGGAGAGCTTTCTAGAGAGGGGCATGTGCCCCTCACATGCTTGGAATATATATATATATATATATATATATATATATATATATATGTTATCTTCCAATCCAAGACAAAACAAGAACAAGAACAAAAAAAAAAAAAAAAAAAAAAAAAAAAAGGAGAGGTTTCGGCCACAACATGGAAAAATTGGCCATGAGAAATCTTGTTCTAAAAATTATTTTCTCATGGTATACCCACTAATTCAAGGGTCCTCTACGACGTGGTATAATTATTTCGGGAGATAAGTCATTCGTTTCGTCGTTTCCGCATTCGAGGCAAGTTGAGAAGTTGAAGAAGAAAGGTGAGTTTTAATCTTGTTTTATGTGTTATGAAGGGTTTACATGTGTTGTAGTATGCTAAAATGGAAGAAATTCATGATAGAAAACAAGTTGGAGTTGAGGCCGTATGTATGAAGTGTTATGTATGGAAGAATGGATTAAAATTATATGATGTATTGGTTGTTGTTGTAATGTGTTGTAGTGTGTAGAAAAAAAAAATGGAAATTCATGAAATATTGCATGTTCAAGTTGAGCCGTGTGAAGTATTGTTTGGCCGTGTGTTGTGTGCAATGTGTTGGAATAATGAATTAAGTGTATATAGCATAATTATGTGGTGTTGTAATGTATAGAAAATGGATGAAAATCATGGAATGTGTGTGTTATGGTGATGGCCGAAAAGGGGCTGATTTAATGTGATGTAGTATTTTGGTTGTCGTCGTTGTGAGTTTCATCATGGAAAATGAAGTTTTAATAATCCGAGTTGAGATCATAATCGTATGGGCCGAATTGGAAGGAAATGTAGTTTTGATATGGTTTCTTGAATTTATGAAACGAAGTTGTAAATGAATGTATTGTGACATAATGTGTGAATTTGGAAGGAAAAGATGTGTTTGGTGTTGTTCTCGGGTTTGGGGGATGAATTCGGGTAAGTTGGAGTGTTGGTTGGGCTGTTTGAAATATTGTGTGAATTGTTTAAAGGGTTTTGAATATTGTTCTGAACGGTTTCGGATTAGTAATTGAATGTATAAACGTTGATGTTGGTTTGAATGTAAGTAGTTGAATTGAATATGAGGTTATGTTGTTGAATTGTGTAGGAGTCATCAATGTTAAAATACGTTCAATTGACTCCTAACGACTATTGTTATGGTTGTTGGTATTGTTGCTAATGTTGTTGTTGTTGATTTGGAGCCGAGCCATATTCTCGGGGTTGGTATATTTACAGGGGAGGTCCTGCCGAAATTCCGGCAGAATATAAGTGAATGTGTTTGAAAGGTTAAAACAAGTATATGATAATGGAACTAATGAAGGGATGAACTTTCTTGCATGTAGACAAACAAGTTGGATGCACAAGCGTAACTAGTTGGTCGCAGCACAGGTATGTAAGGCTTACCCTTCCTTTCTTTTGGCATGTCCTAGTTGTAATAGGCTATGATACGAGCCTCGAGGGAAACTCTATTCCTAGAAATCCGAGCTTGATTTGGACCCCTATTCATTCAGTGAAATCGAACTAAGAACCTTATGCTTTGATGGAAACATAGTTTGAACGTCCGTAACTTCTACAAATGAAACCGGATTGCCCTGAAACCTTCATGAATGACTCTATAAGGCTAAATGTTCATAGTTTATATACGCCACTTCGACTTAATCCGAGGTGGGCCCATAATACCCGAACCCCATTTGTATTGCTCTATTGGACTCATTTCCGCATAGTAATTAAGAGAAACTTGGGCTATTGTTCTGGATTTGTTATGAACTGTATGTACTCTCTGATATAAGTATCTGGAAATTCTGATATGAGTATTCCTATATAGGCATTGGATACAAGTATTTTCGATATGGATATTTTGACAAAAGTATGTTGACGTAAGTACTCCAATACAAGAAATTTGACGTAAACATTTTGATAGAAGTATTTTGATATAAGTTTTCCGACCTAAGCATTCTGACATAAGTATCCTGATATGAGTACCCCGACATAAGTATTTTAATATAAGCATTCTGATATGGGTAACCTGCTATGATTATTCTGATGGCACGTTTGATCATTCTATCGAGTCTCGATTTATGTGCTATGATCCCTTTCACCGGATCCCGGGCCGATATATATATATCGTGCGTATGGTTCGCCGAGTCCTCTGTTAAGGGCCGGGTTCCATATATGAATTTCGAAGTATGATGTGTCCGGTTCCGGGGTACTGTGTTATATGTACGTCCCCGGTTACCGAATATATATTATGAAGTATGATGTGTCCGGGCTCGGGGTGCCGTGTTATCTGTCCGCCCCCGGGTACCATGGTTATGTTATGATGTTTGACGGAGATCGGAGCAAATTTTCTGAAATATGATGTGTTGTGGCGCCAAGGGTAGGAGTGGCGACCACGTTCCTACGTTATCGTGCGCATCCCTTGGCATTGTTCACCGGTTCCTCGACGTGTTATCTGTCCCCAAGGTTATCATGTATATGATAGGATGTAACCGGTCCCTCGGTGTGATATTTGTCCCCGAGGTTACCGTATGTATGATATGGTATTCGTCCCGGCGTGGTATATGTCCCCGGGGTTACCGCGTATGTGATATGATATTCGATTCCGATATGCATGACTTGTGTTGGAGAGTAAGCATTCTGACCTTCCGTATATTCTATATCCCGTTTGCTATATGACATCATTTGAGTAATTTGTACGTTCTGTAATCCGTCTGGCATACGAGATGAATTAGTATGATTCGTGTCTGGAAAAGAAAAAAATAATAATAATAATAATAATAAGTGTTTGGTATTCTGGATAGGCTATTTGTATGTTGTTCTATCTGTCTCAGTCATGGTTTCGTTTTCTGTACTCATGCCTTACATACTCAGTACATATTCCGTACTGACCCCCTCTTCTTCGGGGGCTGCGTTTCATGCCGCGCAGGTACCCACAACGATAGACGAGATTAGCTGAAAATGATCCAGTGGATTGGCGGGCTCCATTTCCTCCAGGAGTGCTGCCGAATCAGAGTATGTATGCTGTGATGTCTGATCAGTATTAGAGACTTTGCAGACAGCGTCGTGGGTAATGATAGTCAGTCTGTAAGCAGCATCAGCCGATATGTCATTTTGTGTTATGTAGTAAATTTCATATAATTACAGATTTGTTAAATTCTAGAAATAGTAAGCAGAAAATTTGGAAAGCTCAACATGTATTTTATTTGTAATTGACTTTCAGAATTCAAAAAATAAAAAACATTAGGTGTGTAATCAGGGTCTGCGGGTTCGCTCGGCTCTGTATGTAGGGTCGAGTGCCCATCACACCCTAATAAGGTTAGGGTGTGACAAAGTGGTATCAGAGCAGGTCTGTCCTAGGGGTTGTCTGCAAAGTCGTGTCCGGTAGAGTCCTGTTTATGGTGTGTAGCGCGCCACATCTATAAACAAGAGGCTACGGGGCATCTAGGGATTGTTGACCTTCTTTCTGTCTCAGATCGTGCCATAGAGCCAAGTCATAGGGGGTAAGATTCCTTATATGCAAAGTCTCACATACGATGGAGGAAGACGGGTAAGTACTGGTGTATTTGATCTGTTCCCAAGAATTGGCAGCCCCGAATGGACGGAATGTGGTGTAGCTGTATGTTCTATAAGGTGTTATTGATATTTGCAGTGTACAGGAGGATGGTATAAGAAAAACAAGGTTAGATGGAGGATTCAGAAAGTTGACAATTAGTTTTGCTGCAGCTTACTATGTAAAAGCGGTGAGTAAGAAGTTCGAACGGACTGATATCGGGGCATCCGTAAAACAGTGACAACGAAGGTGTATCTGTTATCAGCAGGAGTCTGGGAACCCAGAATGAGAGATAGTTATGTAAGAAAGTGGAAGGTGAGCACCGAGGGTCGAAAGGGGTAAAATGGTAATTATGGAAGAAAAGACGTACCACGAGGGTGTCCCGGGATCTGTAAGACCTCGATTAGTCCCGAATCATGTAGTAAAGGTCATGCGAGAAAGTGGATCCGAAAATATCAGCATTAAGGCATCAGATTCCACTAAAGATTCGAGGTTAAGCGTGCTCAGGTGGGAGCAATATCAGGATGGGTGACCCCCCTGGGCCGTAATTAGGAAAATTTTGCAAAATTAAAATTTAAGGGAACAAATGGAAAACTAGGGTAACCTGAGTGAGACTATGGTGTATGGGGTGGTTGGAGACCATAAGAAGGCGCATAAAACGAGGTAGACTAGCTCGGTGAAGAGGCAAAAGAGTATGTCACAGCTCGGGAATCAAGATAGGCTTGAATAGCGTTCGGAGATATTTTGTGGGTTAGTTGGTAGTAGAAATATATAAGTATATGTGAATGTATGGGATATTCCATATATGATGACATCGATGGCGTGTGTACCCTAGCAACCGGAGCGATGGTTAGACATTGATCGCGTAAGGGTATCGAAGTTCGAGGGACGGCAAGAGTAAATGGTTCAAGTGTGGCGAGGCAAGATGTTATTATGTTACCACAAGGCGAGGTTGGAAGTTCCAGTACAATGGTGTGTGAAGAAGGAGGGGAGTGAGTAGAGAGGAAACAGAGAGGTCGGAATATCGGAAGGAGTTTCGGGAACCAATATGGATAAGTGAGGATAAAGGAATGCTTAGGTCTGCAACAATGTTAAGATGAGAGATTCATAGGAGAACAAGTATGTAGTTATGATGATTTATAAGTAAGGATAAGGAGAGTAAGGATTCTATGCTGAGGACAAGAATGGCGGGACGCTGGAGAAATATGGATGTACAGTTATAGCACAAAAGGGCAATTAAGGAAGAATCACGGGTAGGTGGACCAAGCAAGTAAAAGGACGAGTTGTGGGCGGAAGAGTATGAAAAGGTGGACAAAACAATGATATAAGTAGGAAGTAAAAGGGGGGAGGGGGGGGGGGGGGAAACTTGAGCTGAGAAGTTTCGATACGTTATGCATAGAGCTAGAAAGAGGTGACTTGAGAAAGACAAGGATAATATGTCGGCCCAGCAGATTAGAAAAACCCATGACACAGAATAAGGACCCATATGTGGACGAAAAGGCTCGACTATATGGAATGGGCATGGAGAGAACGGGCAACTATAAAAATAAACCCCCTCCCGAAATGCCACGAGGCCCCATAAGGTCAGTTGAACATTCGAGGACGAATGTTCCAAAGGGGGGGAGGATGTTATATCCCGTATTTCGTACGTCCGGAAAATTCAAGGTAATGGGGAGAAGTCAAGAACAAGACTATGTTTCAAAAATTATTTTATTATACGAGTTGTTGAAAATATTATTTATGAATATTGTTAGTATGGAAATATTGAGGAAGACCAAGGGCGAAAAAGGAAATTCGTAAAATGGCTTATGGAAATATTGCGGAAAGGATAAGGGCAAAATGGGAATTTTGCAAAGTCTCGAAAGTTCATGAAATTTCCATGATGGTTGAGTGGCATAAGTATATGCCCACATTGCTTTGGGGGCTAAAGTGTACTAAGAAAAACATTTGGTCTTCTTTGACCAAATAAAACAAAGCAAGAAAAAAAGAAAGAAAAATCAAGAAAAATGGAGAGCTTTCTAGAGAGGGGCATGTGCCCCTCACATGCTTGGAATATATATATATATATATATATATATATATATATATATATATATATATATATATATATATATATATGTGTGTGTGTGTGTGTGTGTGTGTGTGTGTGTGTGTGTTATATTCCAATCCAAGACAAAACAAGAACAAGAAGAAAAAAAAAAAGAAAAAAAAAAGGAGTGGTTTCGGCCACAACATGGAAAAATTGGCCATGAGAAATCTTGTTGTAAAAATTATTTTCTCATGGTACCCACTAATTCAAGGGTCCTCTACGACGTGGTATAATTATTTCGGGAGATAAGTCATCCGTTTCGTCGTTTCCGCATTCGAGGCAAGTTGAGAAGTTGAAGAAGAAAGGTGAGTTTTAAACTTGTTTTATGTGTTATTAAGGGTTTACATGTGTTGTAGTATGCTAAAATGGAAGAAATTCATGATAGAAAACAAGTTGGAGTTGAGGCCGTATGTATGAAGTGTTATGTATGGAAGAATAGATTAAAATTATATGATGTATTGGTTGTTGTTGTAATGTGTTGTAGTGTGTAGAAAAAAAAATGGAAATTCATGAAATATTGCATGTTCAAGTTGAGCCGTGTGAAGTATTGTTTGGCTGTGTGTTGTGTGCAATGTGTTGGAATAATGAATTAAGTGTATGTAGCGTAATTATGTGGTGTTGTAATGTATAGAAAATGGATGAAAATCATGGAATGTGTGTGTTATGGTGATGGCCGAAAATGGGCTGATTTAGTGTAGGCATGGTGGACTAATGTGATGTAGTATTTTGGTTGTCGTCGTTGTGAGTTTCATGATGGAAAATGAAGTTTTAATAATCCAAGTTGAGATCATAATCGTATGGGCCGAATTGGAAGGAAATGTAGTCTTGATAAGGTTTCTTGAATTTATGAAATGAAGTTGTAAATGAATGTATTGTGACATAATGTGTGAATTTGGAAGGAAAAGATGTGTTTGGTGTTGTTCTCGGGTTTGGGGGATGAATTCGGGTAAGTTGGAGTGTTGGTTGGGCTGTTTGAAATATTGTGTGAATTGTTTAAAGGGTTTTGAATATTGTTCTGAACGGTTTCAGATTAGTAATTGAATGTATAAACGTTGATGTTGGTTTGAATGTAAGTAGTTGAATTGAATATGAGGTTATGTTGTTGAATTGTGTAGGAGTCATCAATGTTAAAATACGTTCAATTGACTCCTAACGACTATCGTTATGGTTGTTGGTATTGTTGCTATTGTTGTTGTTGTTGATTTGGAGCCGAGCCATATTCTCGGGGTTGGTATATTTACAGGGGAGGTGCTGCCGAAATTCCGGCAGAATATAAGTGAATGTGTTTGAAAGGTTAAAACAAGTATATGATAATGGAACTAATGAAGGGATGAACTTTCTTGCATGTAGACAAACAAGTTGGATGCACAAGCGTAACTAGTTGGTCGCAACACAGGTATGTAAGGCTTACCCTTCCTTTCTTTTGGCATGTCCTAGTTGTAATAGGCTATGATACGAGCCTCGAGGGAAACTCTATTCCTAGAAATCCGAGCTTGATTTGGACCCCTATTCATTCAGTGAAATTGAACTAAGAACCTTATGCTTTGATGGAAACATAGTTTGAACGTCTGTAACTTCTACAAATGAAACCGGATTGCCCTGAAACCTTCATGAATGACTCTATAAGGCTAAATGTTCATAGTTTATATACGCCACCTCGACTTAATCCGAGGTGGGCCCATAATTCCCGAACCCCATTTGTATTGCTCTATTGGACTCATTTCCGTATAGTAATTAAGAGAAACTTGGGCTATTGTTCTGGATTTGTTATGAGTTGTATGTACTCTCTGATATAAGTATCTGGAAATTCTGATATGAGTATTCCTATATAGGCATTGGATACAAGTATTTTCGATATGGATATTTTGACAAAAGTATGTTGACGTAAGTACTCCGATACAAGAAATTTGACGTAAACATTTTGATAGAAGTATTTTGATATAAGTATTCCGACCTAAGCATTCTGACATAAGTATCCTGATATGAGTACCCCGACATAAGTATTTTAATATAAGCATTCTGATATGGGTAACCTGCTATGATTATTCTGATGGCACGTTCGATCATTCTATCGAGTCTCGATTTATGTGCATTTAGTTGCTCACTACTCTGCTCGTGCATGTGCTATGATCCCTTTCACCGGATCCCGGGCCGATATATATATATCGTGCGGATGGTTCGCCGAGTCCTCTGTTAAGGGCCGGGTTCGATATATGAATTCCGAAGTATGATGTGTCCGGTTCCGGGGTACTGTGTTATATGTCCGTCCCCGGTTACCGAGAATATATTATGAAGTATGATGTGTTCGGGCTCGGGGTGCCGTGTTATCTGTCCGCCCCCGGTGTCACGACCCAACCCCGTAGGCCGTGACTAGTGCCCTATCTGGGCACTCAAACACATTCTAGTATATAGCAGAAGCCGACAAGGCTTTATTTCCAATTTAGATAATTTCTAGAAAAATTTCGGCAGAGTTTCCTTTGTTTTACGGACTATCCCATATACCCTGCACGCAGAAAATACCAACAAAGGCCACACAGGGCCAGCACAGTAACATCTAAATATATGCGGACCGGCCGCCGCGGCGAATGGGATCGCCCAAACACAACACATACACATATCTGTACAGAAAGACCCCAACCCACAAACATGTCCACAGACCTCTAAACAGACCGACAGAATCATATGACGGGACAGGGCCCCGCCGTACCCATGAACGAGGATATACATATATAGAAGTGACAGACTATACCAAAAGATGGCTCTGAATAAAAGAGCGCTCCAAAAATAGCAGAATGAGATCCTAAGCGGATGGATCAGCAAACTTGTCGTCGGTACCTGCGCGGCATGAAAACGCAGCCCCCGAGGAAAGGGGGTCAGTACGAAATATGTACTGAATATGTAAAGCCTGAGTTGCAGAAACAAAATCATAACTGGTATAGAACGTACAGAAAGTAAACAGAAAATACAAAGTATCAGATATATATTTTCAAAACATGCGGAGTGTGTACAGAAACATATGTCATATCAAATCCGGCCCCTGCCAAGGGACTCGGCAGACAGAACGTGGCCACCCTCCCGACGCTGGTGCCACAACAGAGAAGAATCAGAATAGGGGCATAACCCCGTAACATAATATGTCATATCAGATGGCCATAGTAAATCATATCAGAACAAACATACATGGCACAGCATACTCCACAAACCCATGTACGCGTATACCTGCCCCCTCACATCGAGGCACGGCGAACAATGCAGGGGATTACGCTTGACAACATATCTTGGCCCGGGCTCAGTGTGGGAAACATTGGGGCATCCACGAATGGAGTAGTGAGAGACTAATGCAATTAAAATATCATAAATGTTTCCATAGACTCGATGAGGCATATCAAAGACAAACCGATCCAATGAAGTCGGAAGGAATCATAGTAAATGAGTTTCGAGTATCAAAACAATTTATCAGACTTAATGGAATATTTAAAACAACGTTTGTTAGGTAATTAGAATGGTAGTCAAAACGTTTCTTTTAAGAACTATTCGAAAAGAAGACTTAAGTACATTAAGGGCAAAACCGGGAATAGTGGGCCCACCTCGGGACAAGCCAGGCGATGGGTCCAACTTACGCCCTTTAAGCTTATGGGATCACCTATAAAGGTTCTACGGACATTCTGTAGCTTTCCAAGGAGTTTAGAGAAGGTTTGCATAATTTCCAAGAAAACATACCAAAAGAGTTCAATCTTACTGAAAGAAAAAGTGATATTTTCACTTGCGGATTCCGAGGGGCAGAAAGTCTTTCGAGGCCCGAATTCGATCCTAATACACTTAGGCATGCCAAAAGAAGGATCGGGGTAGCTTTACATACCTTTGGAGCTTTTTAAGCCTATCCAAGCTCACTCTCCGTTTCGTCGAAAATCTGCAAATGGTCACATTTACCAATTGTAAGCTATAGATGCCACGATTTCAATTCAACTCATATTTGTCTACCGAAATTTCGGCAGCACTTCCCCTATACATATAGCACCCCCGAGAACTTAACTCGGCTCACAATCATCAACAACATCAACATCAACAACAAACATTAGAAACACAATATGGCAACACTAGTTCTACTTGCCGACATAATGCCATTATCTTCATTTCAACTTCAATTTCCAAACCAATTTCAATGATTTCACATTCATCATCAAACTAGATCATCACAACATAGGTTAGAAGCGTTTCATATCATTTCCTTAAATTATACACACGATATACATAATATACGAACTTTCCGCCGAAGTCATAACTCATTCAAAACTTCTAATCTTTGGCATACATATTCATGACATGTTTTCATCTTCCAAATTCATCAATAATCATCATGACTTGCAACCTAACAACTTCATTTTCGCAATGTCGTAAGATCGCACTAAAACGACATAAGCTTCTACTTTCCATTTCAATACAAACTTATACCATTTTATCTTCATTTACGTTGCAAGCATCACAATAACACAACTAACACATTAAACAAAATTAATTCATTGGCATCCTTCCAACACCATACCATACAGCCAAACCCCTATATTTCAACTTCAACTAAATTCATTCAACTTCCAATTCTAATATGCGTTTCATCATAACCATAACTAGAATATAACATAAAATTCACTCATACATGTACACCACACATATACCTCACGGCTACAACCCCATATCCCAAACCCACTTTGCAAACTTTCATTTTTCCATACAATCAACACATTTCTACATACTACAACACAAACATGACTTCATAACACAATCATAAGGGATAAATTCTTACCTTTTTCTATAGTCTTCTTCACTTGAACTTGTGATCACTTTGATGAAATAAGTGCTTCTCTCTCCAACCCAACTACACCAAGTTGTAGAGAATACCCAATTTAGTAGGAAAACCACAAAAGAATAATTTTTGGAGCAATATTCTTGGGAGTGATTTTTCTCCAAGCAACACGAAACCCTTCTATCTTCTTGCTCTTATTTTTTTTTCTTTGGTTTTTCTTGCTCTCTAATGGATATACTATGAAGACTTGGTCTTATAATAATTAATAGTCACATGGTCAAGCACATGACCATGTAAATGGACTTGGGCCAAGGCCAAGGTGGCCGGCCATGGTCCATGGTTTGGGCCTCAATTCATTAAATTTTTTTGAGCCCAATTTGTTACGAATTTTATTTTGTAATTCCCGGAACTAATTTCCGAAACTCCAATTTTACCCTTAGCCTCATCCCACACTTCCACAAAATATTCGTTCATAAACAACTCATGTGTTACATAAAATCAATTATGACTTTATTTCATACAAGTCAAGATTATTTCCAATTTTCCAAAGGTGTGAAGACACGGGATATAACACCCGGGTACCATGGTTATGTTATGATGTGTGACGGAGATCGGAGCAAATTTTCTGAAATATGATGTGTTGTGGCGCCAAGGGTAGGAGTGGCGACCACGTTCCTATGTTATCGTGCGCATCCCTTGGCATTGTTCACCGGTTCCTCGGCGTGTTATCTGTCCCCAAGGTTATCATGTATATGATAGGATGTAACCGGTCCCTCGGCGTGATATTTGTCCCCGAGGTTACCGTATGTATGATATGGTATTCATCCCGGCGTGGTATATGTCCCCGGGGTTACCGCATATGTGATATGATATCCGATTCCGATATGCATGACTTGTGTTGGAGAGTAAGCATTCTGACCTTCCGTATATTCTATATCCCGTTTTCTATATGACATCATTTGAGTAATTTGTACGTTCTGTAATCCGTCTGGCATACGAGATGAGTAAGTATGATTCGTGTCTGGAAAAGAAAAAAAAATAATAATAATAAGTGTTTGGTATTCTGGATAGGCTATTTGTATGTTGTTCTATCTGTCTCAGTCATGGTTTCATTTTCTGTACTCATGCCTTACATACTCAGTACATATTCCGTACTGACCCCCTCTTCTTCGGGGGCTGCGTTTCATGCCGCGCAGGTACCCACAAGTGGATAGACGAGATTAGCTGAAGATGATCCAGTGGATTGGCGGGCTCCATTTCCTCCAGGAGTGCTGCCGAATCAGAGTATGTATGTTGTGATGTCTGATCAGTATTAGAGACTTTGCAGACAGCGTCGTGGGTAATGATAGTCAGTCTGTAAGCGGCTCCATCAACCGATATGTCATTTTGTGTTATGTAGTAAATTTCATATAATTACAGATTTGTTAAATTCTGTAAATAGTAAGCAGAAAATTTTGAAAGCTCAACATGTATTTTATTTGTAATTGACTTTCAGAATTCAAAAAAAAAAACATTAGGTGTGTAATCAGGGTCTGCGGGTTCGCTCGGCTCTGTATGTGGGGTCGAGTGCCCATCACACCCTAATAAGGTTAGGGTGTGACACATATATTCCTGCACCAAAACAACCATTACCCTATATGTAAAAAAAACAAAAAATAAAAATAAACATTACACTTGGGTTGCGTCCCAAGAAGCGCTTGATTTAATGTCGCGGCCCGACGGTGGTGACCATTCACTCCTTATCTTGGTACACCAGATCATTATTCCTTCCGAGGTGTTTTAACCTGTAGCGATCAACAATCCTATCCTCCGAAACCATTCCGTGATAGTGCTTCAACCTCTGCCCATTCACTTTAAATGTCCGAGTTCCATCTCCGGACTTTAACTCAATTGCTCCATGGGGTGAAACACCTACCACCTCAAACAGACCAGACCACCTTGATTTAAGCTTACCAGGCAGCAACTTCAACTGAGAGTTAAATAGCAACATAGAGTCACCCTTGTAGAACTTTCGCTTCAGGATCTTCTTGTCATGGTATTGCTTCATCCTTTCTTTATAAAGTGCTGCACTCTCATATCCCTGGTACCGAAATTCATCCATCTCATTTAGTTGAAACAACCTAAGCTTGGTTGCTTCCTCCTAATCCATATTCAGTTTCTTCAGTGCCTAGATAGCCTTGTGCTCAAGTTCAACCGGCAAGTGACAAGCTTTTCCGAATACAAGCTTGAAGGGTGAAGTTCCAATCGGAGTCTTGAAAGCAGTCCGGTATGCCCATAGAGCATCATCGAGCTTGCGGACCCAATCAGTTCTATTTGCATTCACTGTTTTTTCTAGAATACTCTTGATCTCCCTATTTGACACTTCAACCTGTCCACTTGTCTGAGGGTGATAGGGCGTTGCCACCCTATGTTTTACACCATATTTCTCCATCAGTCCCGCGAAAGCTCTATTGCAAAAGTGGGATCCAACATAGCTGATTATAGCCCTCGGAGTACCAAAACGAGTAAATATGTTCTTCTTGAGGAACCCCATAACACTCTTGGCCTCATTATTAGGTAAAGCCACCGCTTCTACCCATTTTGACACATAGTCCACAACAACCAAGATATATTTCATGCCACCCGAACTCACAAAGGGTCCCATAAAGTCAATCCCCTAGACATCGAACACTTCCACCTCCATAACAAAATTCATAGGCATCTCTTGCCTTCTGCCGATATTCCCTTGCCTCTGACATTGATCACAGGACCGCACCAATAGATTAGCATCATGAAAAATAGTCGGCCAGTAATAGCCGCACTCAAGTACCTTAACCGCTGTCCGGTTTCCACTATGATGACCCCCAACAGGAGAGTCATGGCACGCCTTTAGAATCGCCATCACTTTACTTTCCGGAACACAACGCCGAATGATGTTGTCAGCGCATGTTCGGAACAAATAAGGCTCGTCCCAATAGTACTGCCGAGCATCTCGTAAGAATTTCTTCTTTTGGTAGGCATTGATATCTTCTGGAACTATGTCTGTTACAAAATAATTGGCAATGTCAGCATACCACGGTACCACTTCATTTGACACAGCCAACACCCTCACATCCGGAAAGGCATCATCTATATCAAGCTCATCAGAAGGTCTCCCAGCCTCTTCAAGCCGAGAGAGATGGTCAGCAACCTGGTTTTCAGTACCCTTGCGGTCCTTTACCTCAAAATCAAACTCTTGCAGCAATAGTACCCATCTGATTAGTCGTGGCTTTGCTTCCTTCTTTGCCATGATGTATCTCAAGGCTGCATGATAAGTGTAAACCACTACTTTGGACCCCAACAAGTAGGCCCGAAATTTCTCAAAAGCAAACACAATGGCAAGCAACTCTTGCTCCGTCACTGTGTAATTCATCTGTGCAGCATTCAGTGTTCTGTTGGCATAATAGATCGGGTGCATAATTTTATTGTGTCTCTGCCCAAGCACAACACCTATTGCAAAACCACTAGCATCACACATCAGTTCAAATGGTTGGGACCAGTCAGGAGCAACAATAATAGGGGTCGTGGTGAGACGCTCTTTTAACTCCTCAAATGCCTTCTGGCACTTATCATCAAACACAAATTTAGCCTCTTTTTCAAGAAGCTTGCACAATGGATTGGCAATCTTGTAGAAATCTTTGATGAAGCGCCTATAGAAACCAGCATGTCCCAAGAAACTTCGGACACCTTTGACTGAGATAGGTGGTGGAAGTTTTGCAATCACATCAATTTTTGCTTGATCGACCTCGATTCCCTTTTCAGAGATTTTGTGACCGAGGACGATTCCTTCCTTCACCATAAAATGGCACTTCTCCCAATTTAGCACCAGATTGGTCTCCTCACACCTTTTTAGTACTCGCCCCAGATGGCCAAGAAAATCTTCAAATGAATCACCCACCATAGAAAAGTCATCCATGAACACTTCCAAGAAATCCTCTACCATGTCAGAGAAGATTGACATCATGCACCTCTGAAAAGTGGCTGGTGCATTACACAAACCAAAAGGCATCTGGCTGAATGCAAATGTCCCATAAAGACAAGTAAAAGTGGTCTTCTCCTGATCCTCCAAAGCAATGTTGATCTGATTGTAACCCGAATAACCATTACGGAAGCAATAGTAGGAACGCCCTGCTAGCCTATCAAGCATCTAATCAATGAAAAGCATAGGAAAATGGTCTTTGCAAGTGGTTGTGTTGAGCTTGCTATAATCCATGCAAACTCTCCATCCGGTGACAGTTCTGGTCGGGATCATGTCACGACCCAGCCCCGTGGGCCGCGACTGGCACCCTACCTGGGTGCCCAGACCAAATCGCATATTCATTTCCGAATCCAAACTTATTTCAGAATTTTCAAGAAGTTATATCAAACATAATTTATATCGAAAATATGTCTTAAGCGGTCATATCAAATCAAACTCAAACAAAGCGGCGGAATAGACATCGCCGGTCAAAATACAAATATATACAAAAGGGCCATTTGGGGCCATCATATCAAACAGACCGCTTTAAGACCCGAAAGCAAAATCAGACAATAGACACATAGGACCCTCGCCCCACATATATGACTACAGGCCTCTACAAACTCAAACAAAAACATATGGCGAGACAGGGCCAGGCCGTACCCAAATAGTCAGATATACCAAATATATACAAAGCAAAAGAGTCTGTACCAAAAGTGGACTCCGGATCGGATAAGAGTACTCCGGAATAGCAAGAAGTGAAGCCTACTGCGGAGGATCACCGATATCTGCACCTGCGGGCATAAAACGCAGCCCCCGAAGAAAGGGGGTCAGTACGAAATATGTACTGAGTATGTAAAGCACGCAGTACAGAATTATAGATCAAAACCGAAAGCAAATCAAATGTCAAAGTGGGGTACAGACTGGTATGTCAAAATCTGTATCGAAATAATATACATGTATTTTATGCAAACAAAATCATGCAAACGCTTAAGAACGTGGTCGCCACTCCGACACTGGCGCCACACACAGCATAACACCAGAAGGTTTCAAATCTCCGTACATCCCCGAACATAATCATAATCATCGGTGAGCGTATCGCATCACAAGCCATATCACAGCATAACTCCAAACGGAACCCGGCCCTATGGCGAAGCCTCGGGAACCGTAACACAGCATACGGCCGAATTGTCATAAGGCGCACGAATCAAAACCGGCCCGGGAACCGGTGAACGAAGTCATAATAAGGCACGAGCGGAGTCGTGAGCAAACAAATGCAAATCGTATTTCAAAATAGTGTTTCAAAACAAAGTAAACTCATAAATCATATCCTATTACAAAATAGTCGAATACTTAGTCGACATAAGGTTTCATTTTGCAAAACGATTCCAAAATGGTCCATATAGTTCAAAACCTGGATTAGTGCATCGAATAGTCCAAACATACCCCGTGGAAGGATGTTCCAAAGATCAGAAGTGGTACGTTCAACTCTATTCTCAAAGATGGCCCGAAGGGCAAATCGGGCATTTTGGGGTAACGGACCCACCCCGAGTCGAAGTGAGGTGGCGAACATATTCTTTTTCGAGCAGTAATATGCCAAGGGTCATACATAATCATTTCTAGGTTACCCGACCACATTTCGATAGGTTTCGGACGAATAATGGCATTCTAGCCAAAAGGGAGCCTTTAGGCTTCAATCGAATTGAATGAATAGTAACTTTCCTGTGGATCGGGTTTCGAGGAGCAGAAATGCTCCGGGAGGTCTCATATTCAACTAACACACTAAGATATGCCAAATAAAGAATTGGGAAGCTTTACATACCTCACAGACGTCGTAAGCCCTTCCAAAAGTCCCGCCCCGTTTCGTCAAAAATCTGCAAACGGTCAAAGTTACCAATTGAGATTCTTAGGCTCAAAAATGCCTTTAACTCCATATTTGCCTACCGAAATTTCGGCAGCACTTCCCCTATAAATCTAACATCCCCGAGACTTAGCTCGGCTCAAAATACAACAACAACAACAACAGCCCACACATCAACAAACAACACAAACAACAATCAAGCCATTCTAGCTTCAAAATTCCACTTTGTTATCTAAATTGGCAACTTCCATTCAAACTTTCAAAACTCCAATTCTACATCTACATAATTGTATTCATTTCCACATTCAAACTTATACAATCACAACCTAACTACAATTCAAGCCATACCCGAAATTACACCAAGATCCATTATGTTCCATAATTCTTCAAAACAATCAAAAGTGCACGACGAACATTCTAACTCACGTCGTTTCATTCCGAATTCATTAACATCATTATAAGTTCATATCTAAAGTATCTAGCACCCTAAATATACAATGATATACATAATGATACCAAGGGTATACGCTTTCCGATAATATCCAAAAATCATTTTTCAACGCCAATTTCATTCACCAATTAATCATTTACGACATAAGGGTCACAACAACACATTATACCAACTTAAACAAGATCAATTCAAACCATTTCTTTCCTTCCATAACTCACGGCCAAACACACTACACACACACACCCACGACTTTCTATTTACGTTAAAATTACGGGATCTCCATCTACTTCCAATGCTTAACACATTCACATTAATTCTATAACATAAAAGGGCAAAATTCTTACCTTTCCTTGAAAACCCGACTTGTCGAAAACGTCGTCCTCATGCCAAACTATTTATACCACGTCGGAGAGCGTCTTGAGTACTTCACAAATATGTAGAAACCAAGATTTTTGAATCACTACACAAGCTTGGAATTTTTCTCTTCTTTTCCTTTTTCACTTCGGCCGAACCCCTTTTTTTGGTGAGTTCTTGATTTTTTTTCTAATTTTGTGATAAGTCAAGAGTAATCCATGTATATATCTACTTTAGGGGTCATGTGCATAGCACATGCCCCTTTAAAAATGGGCTTGGGCCACTACTATGGCCGCCCCCCCCCCCCCCCCCCCCCCGCCTTCATTTGTTTGGGCTTCATTTGAGTTGTAATTTCTTTGGCCCAATTCTTGAAATGCCCCGTTTTGTAATTCCCGAAACTAATTTACGAAGTTCCAAGTTTACCCTTGGCCTTTCCCGAGGTCTTAGCATTTAAAGATTTCACAACCAACATAGTCATATTCACAAAAATTAAATCATTTCCTTTTTAACACACAAATCGTAATTATTTCTCGATTTCCAATTATACGAAAACACGGGACATAACATTCTCCCCCCTTAAGAACATTCGTCCCCGAATGTTAGATTAATCTTATAAGGTCTTATGATCAAGGCAGGAGTGTCCCTTTTTAATAATGACATACATAATTTATTTTATCAATCAACACAACAAACTGAAAAAGGAAATTAGATTACCTGTGGATGTCGGAAACAAGTGGGGATATTTCTTCTTCATCTCGTCCTCCGCCTCCCAAGTCATCTCCTCCCGATTATTGTTGCGCCACAGGACTTTGACGGAGGGCACTTCTTTAGTGCGTAGTCTCCGCACCTGTCGATCCAGAATAGATACAGGCTGCTCGTCATAAGATAACTGCTCCGTCACCTGAATGTCGTCAACTGGGAATATCCTGGCAGGATCACCAATGCATTTCCGCAACATAGACACATGAAACACCGGGTGTACGGCCTCCAAGTCGGATGGTAAGTCTAGCTCATAGGCGACCTCGCCTATCTTTCGCACGATCTGATACGGTCCAATGTACCGGGGGCTCAACTTACCCTTTCTACCGAATCTCATGACACCCTTCATGGGCGACACCTTCAGGAATACCCAGTCGCCAATCCGGAACTCTAACGGTCGACGTCGTCTATCTGCATAAGCTTTCTGTCGACTCTGAGCAGCCGATAATCGTTCTCGAATAAGCTTTACCTTATCTACAGCCTCCTGGATCACGTCTGGGCCAATCAACCTAGTCTCGCCCACGTCAAACCAGCCAATAGGAGACCGGCATCTCCTGCCATAAAGGGCCTCGTACGGAGCCATCTGGATGCTGGAGTGATAACTGTTATTATAGGCAAACTCAATAAGCGGCAAATGATCATCCCAGCTGCCCCTGAAATCAATAACGCAGGCCCGCAACATATCTTCGAGCGTCTGAATAGTGCGCTCGGCCTGCCCGTCGGACTGGGGGTGAAAAGCTGTACTGAGACTCACCTGAGTCCCTAATCCCTCCTGAAATGACCTCCAGAAATTTGCTGTAAACTGGGTACCTCGGTCAGTAATAATAGATATAGGGACTCCGTGAAGTCTGACTATCTCTCTGATATACAATCTGGCATAGTCTTCAGCCGAATAAGTAGTCCGAACCGGAAGGAAATGGGCTGATTTCGTCAGCCTGTCAACAACAACCCAGATAGAGTCGTACCTGCGTGGAGTGCGCGGTAATCCAACAACAAAATCCATATTAATCATCTCCTATTTCCAGGCTGGAATTTCCATCTCCTGTAATAATCCACCGGGCCTCTGATGCTCGATCTTAACTTGCTGGCAGTTCGGGCACTGACTAACAAACTCAGCAATATCTTTCTTCATGCCGTCCCACCAATACAAACACCTGAGGTCCCGATACATTTTTGTGGAACCAGGATGAACAGAATACCGTGCATTATGGGCCTCGCCCATGATCTGCCGCCGTAAGCCCGCAACGTCCGGTACACAGAATCTGCCGTCATATAATAATACTCCGTCAGGCGAGATCTCAAACTGAGTCTTTGATTTACTAAGGGCCACATCTCTGTACTGAATCAAAAGAGGATCCTCAAACTGGCGCTGCTTTACCTCCTGAATAATAGATGACTCAGCAACTGGACGGACAGAAATCCCAGAATCTCCAGAATCCACCAAACGGACTCCGAGGCTGGCCAGCTGATGAATATCACGAACCAAATCTCTCTTATCAGATGGAACATCAGCCAGACTGCCCACGGACTTGCGGCTAAGCGCGTCAGCTACCACATTGGCTTTCCCCGGATGGTACAGAATATCAACGTCGTAGTCCTTTAGTAACTCAAGCCATCGCCGCTGCCGCAAATTTAGTTCCTTCTGCCTAAAAATATACTGAAGACTCTTATGGTCCGTATAGATATCAACATGGACCCCATATAAATAATGCCGCCAAATCTTCAAAGCATGAATCACCGCGGCCAACTCAAGATCATGAGTGGGATAGTTCTTCTCGTGCGGTCTGAGCTGTCGGGAAGCATAGGCTATAACTCGACCGTGCTGCATCAATACACATCCTATCCCAATACCAGAGGCGTCACAATAGACAACATACCCGTCAGATCCCTCTGGAAGAGCCAAAACTGGTGCTGTAATCAATCTCTCCTTCAGCATCTGAAAGCTGCGCTCGCAAGCATCCGACCACTGGAATTTTGCTGCTTTCTGGGTAAGCTTCGTCAGTGGTGCTGCAATAGAAGAGAAATCCTCCACGAACCTGCGGTAATACCCAGCCAATCCAAGAAAACTACGCACCTCTGTCGGTGTAGTAGGCCTGGGCCAATTCTGCACAGCCTCAATCTTCTGCGTGTCAACCCGAATACCATCTGCGCCGACAATATGGCCCAAAAATGCCACAGAAGTCAACCAGAACTCACACTTAGAGAATTTAGCATATAACTTCTGCTGACGGAGGATGCCAAGTACCGTCCTCAAATGATCTGAATGCTCCTCGACTGATCGCGAGTAAATCAGGATATCATCAATAAACACAATAACAAACATATCCAGGAAAGGCCGAAATACCCGGTTCATCAGATCCATAAATACTGCTGGAGCATTAGTCAGCCCGAAAGACATAACTCTGAACTCATAATGCCCGTACCGAGTCCTGAAAGCAGTCTTCGGGATATCTGACTCCCGTACTCGCACCTGATGATAACCAGAACGCAGATCTATCTTTGAAAAGTGTCTAGCACCCTGCAGCTGGTCAAACAAGTCATCAATCCGGGGGAGGGGATATTTATTCTTAACAGTCACCTTATTCAGCTGCCGGTAGTCAATACACATCCGCAACGACCCATCCTTCTTTCTGACAAACAATACCGGCGCTCCCCAGGGTGATGTGCTGGGCCTGATAAAACCCTTATCCAGCAAATCTTTCAGCTGCTCCTTCAACTCCTTCAACTCAGCTGGTGCCATCCTGTACGGAGGAATAGATATAGGCTGTGTATCCGGCATCAACTCAATAGAAAAATCAATCTCCCGCTCAGGCGGAAGGCCAGGAAGCTCGTCAGGAAAAACATCTGGAAACTCGCTGACGACCGGAACAGACTGAAGGGTAGGTACCTCCGCGGCAGTATCGTGCACACGAACCAAATGATAGATATAACCCTTCTGGATCATCTTCTTAGCCTTGAGGTATGAAATAAACTTACCCCTCGGCGATGCTGTAGATCTGAACCACTCTATGACTGGTTCTCCTGGAAACTGAAAACGGACTACCTTTTTCTGGCAGTCGACATTAGCATAACAGGAAGACAACCAGTCCATGCCCATAATGACGTCAAACTCCAGCATGTCTAACTCTATCAAGTCAGCCTTAGTGCTACGATCATAAATGGTCACAGAACAATCCTTATAAATCTGTCTTGCTACAATAAAATCCCCAATTGGCGTAGCTACCTCAAACGGTTCTATAGGCTCAGACACTATCCCAATCTTACTAGCAACGAGCGGGGAAATATACGATAAAGTAGAACCAGGGTCAATCAATGCATATACAGATCTGGAGAAAACCAGCAATGTACCTGTGACGACGTTTGGCGAAGCCTCCTGATCCTGGCGGCTGGCCAAAGCATATATGCGGTTCGAGGGACCGCTAGAACCTGAAGTGCCACCGCGGCCTCGACCGCGTCCTGCCGGTGCTGAAATACCTCGCCCTCCAAGGCGTGCAACTGATGGAGCAGAAGAAGAACCGGCGGCTGACCCTGTCTGCTGAGCAGCACTACCAGAACCGCTAGCCAATGGACAATCTCTCATAAAGTGGCCCTGACCGCCACAAGAAAAACAAGCTCCCGTCGCTCGGTAACACTCCCCGGGATGTGACTTCCCACAATGAGGACAACGGGGCCTGGGTGGTCTGGCCTGGCTGGGACCCCTGGGTACCTGTGAACCTGCCACTCTGGAGCTCTGACCGGCCCCAGACGGTCCTGTACTATCGAATCTCCGGCTACCTGACTGAGTACCCCGGCCGGAGGGAGGAAAATATCTGTCAGACTGCTGCTGCTGCTGAGGCTGTCCGCCTCGAGAATCCCCTGAATAACCCACGGATCTAGCCCTCTTGGGCGGCCTCCTGTCTCGATCTCTGCCAGCAGGATCAGATCTGCGACGGTCCTCCATACCCATCGCATAGGCCTGAAGCCGGGAAATGTCCATGTCTGCCTGCAATGACACTGCCATACAACTATCAATCAAATACCGGTCCAATCCCATAACATATCTGTGCATCCGATCGGACATATCTGCTACCACGGCCGGTGCATATCGGGCCAGAGAATCAAACTCAAGGTTATACTCGCGAACACTCCGACCCCTCTGCTGCAGACGTAAGAATCGATCAGCCCGTGCCCGCCGTAACTCTGGGGGCAAAAGGTGGCGGGTGAATGCTGTCACAAACTGATCCCAAGTGGCTGGAGGGGCACCCTCTCCTCTAGACAGCTCCCAAGTCTCGTACCAGTGGGTAGCCACATCTCGAAGCCGGTGCGAAGCCAGCTCAACTGACTCGGTCTCTGAAGCCCTGACCAAGTCCAGTGAGCGTCGCATCCCCCGAATAAAGTCGTGGGGGTCCTCGTCGGGCTTAGACCCGAAGAACTCTGGAGGGCCACATAGCAGAAACTCCCGAACTCTCAGGCTGTCCCGCCTGTCATCATCATCGTCGTCCCTCCGCCCGCGCCTGCGAGCCTGTCCTGCTACCAGTGTAGTCAACAGCTGTACAGCCTCCCTCAGGGTCCTATCCTCCGCCCCTGGCTGAGGAGCTGGAGTCTCAGGTGCGGGTACACGGACCTCTGGAGCTGCTGAAGGTCCTGCTCCAGGCTGTACTAGTGGGGGTGTAGCAGACCCCTCAGAATGAGGTACATCCTCAGGTAAATCATAGACACGAGCCCGGGTCGCTCGCTGTGCCTGGCTAGTCTCTCCAATCCTCGCCTTGCCCTTCTGGGCCGCCGTTGCCTTCTTCGGAGGCATCACTGCAAACATAAAGGCGAGTCAGATCATAATCATCCTAATAGCACAGCTCTATCGCACGATCTAAGATTTCAAAGAAAGTGACATCCTAAATGCCCTGTAGCTTCCCGTTTATAGATGTGGTGCACAACACATCGATAAACAAGACTCTACGAGACACGGCCTGTAGACATTCCGAGGACAAACCGCTCTGATACCACTTTTGTCACGACACAGCCCCGTGGGCCGCGACTGGCACCCTACCTGGGTGCCCAGACCAAATCGCATATTCATTTCCGAATCCAAACTTATTTCAGAATTTTCAAGAAGTTATATCAAACATAATTTATATCGAAAATATGTCTTAAGCGGTCATATCAAATCAAACTCAAACAAAGCGGCGGAATAGACATCGCCGGTCAAAATACAAATATATACAAAAGGGCCATTTGGGGCCATCATATCAAACAGACCGCTTTAAGACCCGAAAGCAAAATCAGACAATAGACACATAGGACCCTCGCCCCACATATATGACTACAGGCCTCTACAAACTCAAACAAAAACATATGGCGAGACAGGGCCCCGCCGTACCCAAATAGTCAAATATACCAAATATATACAAAGCAAAAGAGTCTGTACCAAAAGTGGACTCCGGATCGGATAAGAGTACTCCGGAATAGCAAGAAGTGAAGCCTACTGCGGAGGATCACCGATATCTGCACCTGCGGGCATAAAACGCAGCCCCCGAAGAAAGGGGGTCAGTACGAAATATGTACTGAGTATGTAAAGCACGCAGTACAGAATTATAGATCAAAACCGAAAGCAAATCAAATGTCAAAGTGGGGTACAGACTGGTATGTCAAAATCTGTATCGAAATAATATACATGTATTTTATGCAAACAAAATCATGCAAACGCTTAAGAACGTGGTCGCCACTCCGACGCTGGCGCCACACACAACATAACACCAGAAGGTTTCAAATCTCCGTACATCCCCGAACATAATCATAATCATCGGTGAGCGTATCGCATCACAAGCCATATCACAGCATAACTCCAAACGGAACCCGGCCCTATGGCGAAGCCTCGGGAACCGTAACACAGCATACGGCCGAATTGTCATAAGGCGCACGAATCAAAACCGGCCCGGGAACCGGTGAACGAAGTCATAATAAGGCACGAGCGGAGTCGTGAGCAAACAAATGCAAATCGTATTTCAAAATAGTGTTTCAAAACAAAGTAAACTCATAAATCATATCCTATTACAAAATAGTCGAATACTTAGTCGACATAAGGTTTCATTTTGCAAAACGATTCCAAAATGGTCCATATAGTTCAAAACCTGGATTAGTGCATCGAATAGTCCAAACATACCCCGTGGAAGGATGTTCCAAAGATCAGAAGTGGTACGTTCAACTCTATTCTCAAAGATGGCCCGAAGGGCAAATCGGGCATTTTGGGGTAACGGACCCACCCCGAGTCGAAGTGAGGTGGCGAACATATTCTTTTTCGAGCAGTAATATGCCAAGGGTCATACATAATCATTTCTAGGTTACCCGACCACATTTCGATAGGTTTCGGACGAATAATGGCATTCTAGCCAAAAGGGAGCCTTTAGGCTTCAATCGAATTGAATGAATAGTAACTTTCCTGTGGATCGGGTTTCGAGGAGCAGAAATGCTCCGGGAGGTCTCATATTCAACTAACACACTAAGATATGCCAAATAAAGAATTGGGAAGCTTTACATACCTCACAGACGTCGTAAGCCCTTCCAAAAGTCCCGCCCCGTTTCGTCAAAAATCTGCAAATGGTCAAAGTTACCAATTGAGATTCTTAGGCTCAAAAATGCCTTTAACTCCATATTTGCCTACCGAAATTTCGGCAGCACTTCCCCTATAAATCTAACATCCCCGAGACTTAGCTCGGCTCAAAATACAACAACAACAACAGCCCACACATCAACAAACAACACAAACAACAATCAAGCCATTCTAGCTTCAAAATTCCACTTTGTTATCTAAATTGGCAACTTCCATTCAAACTTTCAAAACTCCAATTCTACATCTACATAATTGTATTCATTTCCACATTCAAACTTATACAATCACAACCTAACTACAATTCAAGCCATACCCGAAATTACACCAAGATCCATTATGTTCCATAATTCTTCAAAACAATCAAAAGTGCACGACGAACATTCTAACTCACGTCGTTTCATTCCGAATTCATTAACATCATTATAAGTTCATATCTAAAGTATCTAGCACCCTAAATATACAATGATATACATAATGATACCAAGGGTATACGCTTTCCGATAATATCCAAAAATCATTTTTCAACGCCAATTTCATTCACCAATTAATCATTTACGACATAAGGGTCACAACAACACATTATACCAACTTAAACAAGATCAATTCAAACCATTTCTTTCCTTCCATAACTCACGGCCAAACACACTACACACACACACCCACGACTTTCTATTTACGTTAAAATTACGAGATCTCCATCTACTTCCAATGCTTAACACATTCACATTAATTCTATAACATAAAAGGGCAAAATTCTTACCTTTCCTTGAAAACCCGACTTGTCGAAAACGTCGTCCTCGTGCCAAACTATTTATACCACGTCGGAGAGCGTCTTGAGTACTTCACAAATATGTAGAAACCAAGATTTTTGAATCACTACACAAGCTTGGAATTTTTCTCTTCTTTTCCTTTTTCACTTCGGCCGAACCCCTTTTTTTGGTGAGTTCTTGATTTTTTTTCTAATTTTGTGATAAGTCAAGAGTAATCCATGTATATATCTACTTTAGGGGTCATGTGCATAGCACATGCCCCTTTAAAAATGGGCTTGGGCCACTACTATGGCCGCCCCCCCCCCCCCCCCCCCCCCCCTTCATTTGTTTGGGCTTCATTTGAGTTGTAATTTCTTTGGCCCAATTCTTGAAATGCCCCGTTTTGTAATTCCCGAAACTAATTTACGAAGTTCCAAGTTTACCCTTGGCCTTTCCCGAGGTCTTAGCATTTAAAGATTTCACAACCAACATAGTCATATTCACAAAAATTAAATCATTTCCTTTTTAACACACAAATCGTAATTATTTCTCGATTTCCAATTATACGAAAACACGGGACATAACAGATCAACTCATTCCTTGCATTCGGCACAACAGTGATGCCGCCCTTCTTAGGAACATATTGGACTGGGCTCACTCATTTACTATCACAATTGGGTAAACCACGCCTGCATCTAGCCATTTGATGATCTCTTTTTTGATGACCTCTTGCATATTCTCGTTTAGTCGCCTCTGATGCTCTACACTTGGTTTGCTACCCTCCTCCAACTGAATTTTGTGCTCACAGATCCCAGATGGAATACCTCGAATGTCTGCTATGGTCAAACTAATAGCACGCCTATACTCCCTCAATACCTCCAAAAGCTGCAAAATCTGCTCCTCAGTCAATAGGGCTGAAACAATCATCAGTAATGTATTGTCTGGACCAAGGAACTCATATTTCAGATATGATGGGAGCTGCTTAAGCTCCAACTTAGGTGGCTCAATGATCGAAGGCTTTGCTGGAGGAGTTGTTCCATTTTCCAGATCAAGATTCAGCTTCTTTGGGTGGTATGTATATGAACCCAACCCAACAAGTGAATTAACTGTCTCCACATAGCCTTCCATGTCTTCAGCATCGAAGTTCATAAGAATACCAGCTAAAGCCTCACCCAAACTCTCTTCTTCCATCTTGAAATCCACTTCTTAATCAACAACATTGAATGAATCAATTACCGAAATACTCTCGTAAGCACTTGGTAACTTCATCCCTTTGCTAGCCTGAAAAGTCACTTCTTCATTGTTGACTCGGAACTTGATTTCATTTTTCTCCGAATCCATCAGAGCCCTCCCTGTAGCAAGGAAAGGTCTCCCCAGAATGATAGGAATGCCCTGATCAACAGCATAGTCAAGAATCACAAAATCAGCGAGCAACATAAAATCACCAACCCGCACAATTACATCATCAACCACCCCAACAGGTCTTTTGATAGACCTATCAGCCATCTGCAATCTCATTGTAGTCGGCCTTGGCATCCCCAAACCTGATTGTTTATATATAGCAAGGGGCATAAAATTTATACTCGCCCCATTATCACACAAAGCACGAGCAAAATCATGGTGCGCAATAGAACAATGAATGGTGAACGCCCCAGGATATCCCTTTTTCTACACAGTTGTAGTTGAAATGATGGAACTCACAGTGTGAGTAAAACTGACGGTTTCATGCTGCACCATTTTCTTCTTAGTCAGCAGATCCTTCAAATATTTTGCAAAATCGAGCATCTCCTTGACTGCTTGCAAGAAGGGAAAATTCAGAGATAACAGCTTCAGCTACTCATAAAACTTCTCGAACTTAGCATCTTCCTTCTTCTTTACCAACCTCTGAGGAAAAGGAGGTTTATATTTGAAAGGCTGCGTCAAAGGGTGGAGAGCCCCTTTTACAGCCTGCTTGCTTGTGTTTTCAGCTTCCTTCACCATCTCTGGAATATCAGGAACCTCCTTGTTAGTAGGATTCTCATCAGCAATAATGGGTGCTTCAGACTGCACCTCATCCTCTTCATCCATCTGCTCAAGATCAATCACCTTCTCAGCAGCCCCCTGGAGTGTTTTACCACTCCTAGTAGTAATGGCAAACACACGATCTACGCCGCCTCCCCCATTTTTGGGATTTGGAATAGTGTTACTCGGAAGTCCTCCCTTTTTAGGAGGGTGATGCTCTCTAGAAATATCCCTCATCTGTGACTCAAGCTTCTGAATAGCTGCTGTATGGGAACCCACTGTTTCTGTCAGCCCAGATAAAGTCCTTTCAAACTTAGTTTGATTTGCCAGAATCTTCTCAAGCATTGCTTCAACTTTCGAACTACCTTGCTCTGTTGACTGCCCTTTCGGTGGTATATAAGGATTGGAACTCTTGTTCCCAAAATTGTTGTTGTTGTTATAGCTCCCTTGGTTCGCACCACCATAATTATTGTTTTAGTTCCCAGAGTTGTTGTAAGCACCTTGACCTTGCTGAGGTCTCCATTGATTCTGATTCTGATAGCCACCTTGGTAATTCTGTCTTTGATAACCCCTTTGAGAGTTATTAACATAATTAGCATCTTCAACCTGTATAGGTGGCCCATCAAGGAACGGACCATCTTGATCATGGTACATCCCTTTTGGCAAAACTGTATCGTCCTCACAAACATTTACCTTCTTGATTTGAGATTCATCAAACTTCTTCGTCAGCAAGGAAATGTTTGTTGCAAGTTCTGCCAATGTTTGCTGGGTGTCTTGATTCTCCTTCACTATATTCTGGACCATAGCACTACCATACGGTACCACATCAGCATTGTTTGAGTGCCACGCCTGATTATGAGTCGTCAGCTTGTTAAGTCTGGTGGTCACCCGTCGAAAGGTCTTGTTCATAAAACAACCATCAGCTGCATTATTATCCACTGATTGTGTCACTGGATCTAACCCTCGGTAGAACTTCTCCATTAATATATGTTCCGGAAAACCATGATTCGGGCTCTTCTGCAAATACTCCTTGAATCTCTCCCAGGCTTCATATAGTTGTTCCCCTGGTCGCTGCTTGAATTCATATATCTTGTCACAAATCTCAGCCTTCTTGCTAGGGGGGTACCACTTTGTGAGAAAAGCAACTACCATCTCTTCCCATAAAGTAATCGAATTTCGGGGCAGCATCTCGAACCATGTTCTTGCCTCTCCAGCTAAGGAATATTTGAATAACCTCAACCGAATAACATCTTGTGGAACATTGTTCTGGATATGATTAGCACACACATCCACAAAATTCTACAAATGACGTTGAGGGTCATTCTCGGCAGAGTTCCGAAAGTATCCCTCAAGTTTCAACAGCTGGTATAGAGATGAGTCAATTTTCACAGTAGCAGCTCCAACTCATGCTTGAACAATAGTAGATGCATAGTCCTCCTCTATAACAAGTTCAACAAAAATATTCTCATCATCAAATTCGTTCGCCTGATTGTTCAATCGATTCCTCTGGTTACCAGCACGTTGATTTTGCTGATTTTGATTCATGTTCACCTGGTTTACACAGAGTAGCAAACAAGGTGTGATGGAATAAGCAAAAGACTTTAATCAAAGCAAACACTATTTAGTAATTTCAAAACCGTATTCCCCGGCAACGTCGCCAAAATTTGATACGCTCAAATTACACCTATTAATGGTATAACGCGAGCATTATCAAATATAGTAACCCAACAAGGTTGGGGTCGAATCCCACAGGGAATATGGTGTGAAAAGTCTTACTAAAGTCGTAGGATGCTAAGTTCTAGGTCTAATGTCTTAATCCGATGATTTTGGTAAAAGTTGGTTTTTCTATCACTAATTGCTATCTATTGCTTTGGTGGAAATTTATGGTAAAAGAAACTAAGGTTGTGTCCTCGTTAGATAGGGTGTATGATCATGGGTATTGATCTTGATATACTTATAATGGATCATTATATGAATGCGCTTAATCTCTGTGTGAATCTCTACTATTTCCCAATAAATAAAGATTATGTCTTTCTATGATTTTCCCAAATATAAGAAAGTAACCATGAAGAATGATTAATCATGCCAAGTAAATTCCTCTTATTCCTAAGTGAATTTATTAAACAAAGTTTAAAGCTTTGAGTTCTTGTTAGTTATTCTTACCAACCCTAATTATTTTCCCAAATAAATCAAGGTTTATGGCTTTAATCAATGTTTGCAACCATTAATTATGAATGAAGAATGAAGAATAACTAAACCCTAATAATCCATTACGTGTATATCAATCACAAACCCAATCACAAAACACCCCTCATTGGGTTCACAACCCTAGTAAGGGAATTTAGCAACTCATGACAAAGAACAAGAAATAAGAACTTGAAGAATTCATAATTGCTTACTTTGGAAGAAAAGATTAATTGATAATACTTGTATTGATGTTTGAATCTTCAAAAACTAGAGAGTATTTAATGTTCTATGTCAAGAGACAAAAAAATATATTAACTGATCTCTATTAAAAACCCTACAATGGCTATTTATAGGTTTTGAAAACACAAAAGTTACAGATTTGCACTTTGGTCCCGTCGTTATGAAATACGGTCCGTAAATTGAAATACGGACCGTAAATCAGTTTACGACCTAGTCGTCCTTCAGTTGTGAAAAAATTCCATCTTTTGAAATACGGACCGTAAAGTGGTTTGCCGTACACTGCCTGGTCGTCTTTCAGCTTCCAAAACTCAGACTTTCTGCCAATTGCTCGAATGGTTAAATACGTGTTGGAATACGGACCGTAAACTGAAATACGGTCCGTAAACTAAGCTCGTAAATCACCATCTTCTCAACCTGCCTTTCTGGTTCTATTATCCTTTAATACGACCATAGAATACGACCCGTATTGTAGAATACGGACCGTAAACTGAGTTTACGACCTGGCTCTGCACTTTCAACTGTTGTCATGTCAAATTTGTTCCGTCACCTGAAAAACACTAAAAACCACGTAAAATCACATGGACTTGCTAAAAAATAAGTAAAACTTATAGCAGAAAAGCATCGATTTGTGGCGTAAAATCACGCCACATCACCTATCCCATGTTCTCAACGTCATTTACATCATATTTATATCACAATACATTAAGGAGCATGACTCAATTCAAGCTATTACTCAAAATGGCACTATTCCACATTCATGACCCATTTTTCTATACCCTTATACAGCCCAAGTATTTCAACTCTCAAATACCTTAAACAACATAGAAATACCATAAATCTTACCTTAGATGTTGTAGGAACAAGCCTTGGTTGGTAATACTCCACTTGAGCAAAAACCCTAGTTCATCTCCAATGAGATTTCTTGACTTGAATGATCTTTAATGGGTTTGCTTACACTCGGTGCACTTAATTTATGTTGTTGATCACTAATAACCCTTGAATTTGTGTGAAATAAATGTAGAGAGATGTTTTAGAGAGAAGGGGTGAAATGTGGAAATGAAATAATGAACTTGGTCCCCTTTTTAATAACCCAAATCTGATCTGTCGGGACTATTATACGGTCCATTATACGGGCCGTATAAATTTATACGGTTCGTATAAGGGACCGTGAAATGGACCTTTTGTTCACCCTTCTCTGTGACCATTATACGGTCCGTATAACTGACCGTATAATCCCACCAGTGAGTGATCCTCACTGTGATGGTTCTGCGGTCCATTATACGATCCGTATAATGAGCCGTATAACCCATCAGTCCACTGAACTTGTTCTCGCCACTTCGTTTGATCTCCAATCCTTATGGGATCTTCATAACACTTGTTCAACACTTCGTTAACAATCTAAGGGAAGTTATAATTCTCCCCCACAACATCATTAAGTCGTCATCAACTTATTACTCATAATTCTCGTCCGATACCTATCGTATGCATTGCCTTCTCTTGACAACTTTCTCGTCTAACATCGGATGTCTTTGAAATCTTACTTAGGGTCATCAAATGTCATTATTTACTTATTGAAATACCATACACTTCGTGCTCTTCGTTAGCCCATTCGCTGTGCATCAACGGGAAATTTTTCGAGGTGTAACATTCTTCCCCCCTTAAGAACATTCGTCCTCGAATGTTAAGCACTCGGGGATTCTACGAAAACTTTGCCATAGTTTCCCCTATAATATGGCACTACCATCCTGTCACAACGACCCACAATAACAATGCCTCACAGGGCCACAACATAATAACAATGGAATTTGGCCACACACGACCCAAATGCATAAAAAGGAAAACATACATACCTTACGATCTTGATGTCTCATCTTGGCCCTCTTCCGGGGGATAAAATAAGTGTGGGTACTTGGATCTCATGATTTCTTCCGCTTCCCATGCACTCTTCTCGATTATTATTTCTCCACAAAACTTTAATTGAGGTCACTTCTTTGTTTCTAAGCCTCCGTACTTGCATATCTAATATAGCAATGTGTATTTCTTCATAAATTAACCTTTCTGTCACTTCAACATCATTTACTGGGACGATCCTTGTGGGATCTCCAACACATTTACGAAGCATCGAGACATGGAAGACTGGATGAACTGACTCCAAATCCAGAGGTAGATCTAATTCGTAAGCCACTTTTCCTACCTTGCGCACAATTTCATAAGGTCCAATGTACCGGGGATTAAGCTTCCCCTTTTTGCCAAATCTCATAACGCCCTTCATTGGCGACACTTTAAAGAATACCCAATCTTTGACTTGGAACTCTAAGTCCCTTCGACGACTATCCGCATAGGACTTTTGAAGACTTTGGGCTGCTAACAACCGATCTTGTATGAGCTTAACTTTCTCTATGGCTTGCTGGACCAAGTCTGGCCCTATCAAATTAGCCTCTCCTGTTTCAAACCACCCAATTGGGGATCTACACTTTCGCCCATATAGAGCTTCATACGGTGCCATTTGAATGCTAGAATGATAACTATTGTTGTACGCAAATTCAATAAGTGGTAAGTGATCATCCCAGTTTCCTCCAAAATCTATCATACATGCCCACAACATATCTTCAAGAGTCTGAATGGTATGCTCAGCTTGCCTATCAGTCTGCGGGCGAAATGCCGTGCTAAGGCTTACCTGAGTCCCCAAACCCTCTTGGAAGGACTTCCAGAAATTAGCCATAAACTGGGTTCCTATGTCTGAGATAATAGACACTGGAACACCATGAAGCCGCACTATCTCTTTAACATAAAGCTTTGCATAGTCTTCTGCCACATACGTCGTTCTGACTGGTAAGAAATGAGCTGACTTTGTGAGTCAATCCACAATCACCCATATAGAATCATACTTGCGTCGAGAACGGGGTAAGCCTGTAATGAAGTCCATGTTAATCACTTCCCATTTCCAAGTTGGGATTTCTATAGCTTGCAACAATCCACCCAGCTTTTGGTGCTCGATTTTTACTTGTTGACAGTTGGGATATTGAGCTACGAATTCCGCTATATCTTTCTTCATCCCATTCAACCAATATATAGATTTAAGATCATGATACATTTTCGTCGCTCCGGGGTGAACGGAATAACGGGAACAATGAGCTTCTCTCAATATCTGGTAGCGTAGACCTGCCACATCGAGAACACATAATCTGCCTTGGCATCGAAGAACTCTGTCTTCTGAAATATCAAATGATGACTCCTCTTTCTGAGGGAGTGTATCTCTGCAATGTCGTAGCATGGAATCTTCGTATTGTCGCTCTTTCACTTCCGCTACTAGCGACGAGACTGTTGAATTCTGAATAGTAGTCCCCTTGATACCTGAGTCCACTACTTGAACCCCTAGGCTAGCTAATTGCTGGAGCTCACGAACCATTTCTCTCTTCTCTTGCCGTACATCACATAAACTCCCCATCGATCTATGGCTACGAGCATCAGCCACAATATTCGCTTTTCCGTGGTGATACAAGATATCAACATCATAATCCTTTAGCAATTCCAACCATCGTTATTGCCGCAAATTCAACTCTTTCTTCTTGAAGATATACTGAAGACTCTTATGATCTGTATAAATATCCACATGGACACCATATAAATAATGTCTCCATATCTTTAATGCATGAACCACTGCGGCCAATTCTAGATCATGGGTTGGGTAATTCTGCTCATGTTTCTGCAATTTTTTCAAAGATCCGGAGCCAAGCCTGCGCATTGCCTTGAAGCATACGCAATAACCGTACCATGTTGCATCAATACACAGCCTAGCCCAATGCCTGAAGCATTGCAATAAACAACATATCCTTCCAATCCCTCTAGAAGCATCAAGACTGGGGCAGAAGTCAATCAATCCTTTAACTCTTGGAAACTACGCTCACAAGCATCCGTCCACTGAAACTTTGCTAATTTCTGGGTCAACTTTGTGAGTGGTGCAGAAATAGAGGAAAAACCTCCAACAAATCTCCTGTAATAACCTGCTAAGCCCAGAAAGTTATGAACCTCCGTAGGAGTTGTGGGCCTTGGCCAAGTCTTCATGGCCTCGATCTTTTGACTATCCACTCGAATACCATCGGCTGCAATAATATGTCCCAGAATGTCACTGAGTTCAGCCAAAACTCACACTTAGAAAATTGGGCAAACAACTCTCGAGTCTGAAGAACTCTGAGGACAACGCGCAAATGATCCGCATGTTCTGCCTCGGATCTAGAATATACCAAGATGTCATCGATGAATACAATCACAAACAGATCTAGGAAGGTCCTGAACACATTGTTCATCAAATCCATAAATACTGCCGGTGCATTAGTCAGCCCAAATGACATCACTCGGAACTTGAAATGACCATATCTTGTTCTGAAAGCTATCTTAGGGATATCTTTCTCCCTAACCCTCACATGGTGAAACCCGGACCTCATATTGATCTTTGAAAACCATTTGGGACCTTGTAATTGATCAAACAAGTCATCAATCCTCGGAAGAGGATATTTATTCTTAATCGTCACCTTATTCAATTGCTGATAATCGATGCACATTCTCAAGGAGCCATCTTTCTTTTGGACAAACAATACGGGTGCTCCCCACGGGGATGAACTAGGCCTGATAAAGCCTTTCTCAAGCAGGTCTTTCAATTGCTCCTTCAACTCTTTCAATTATGCGGGCGCTTCTATAAGGAGGGATAGATATAGGCTTAGTGTCTGGCAGCACATCAATGGCAAAATCAATCTCCCGTTTGGGAGGGAGGCCTGGAAGCTCTTCCGGGAACACATTCGGAAATTCCTTCACCACGGGAACTGACTGAAGAATTGGCGATTTAGCTTCTACATCTTGAACCCGAACTAGATGATAAATGCAACCTTTTGTCATCATTTTCCTTGCTTTTAGATAGAAAATAAACCTACCTCTTGGTGACACAGTATTCCCTTTCCATTCTAAAACTGGTTCTCCCGGAAATTGGAAGCGAACCATTTTCATTCTACAATCAATATTGGCATAGCAAGAAGCCAACCAATCCATGCCCATAATGAAATCAAAGTCTACCATCTTTAGCTCATGCAAGTCAACTATAGTACGGCGGTCACAAATCACAACTATACAATTTCTATATACACTACAAGAAAAATGACCTTTAAGGAAGGGAAATCTGGTCCCTAAAAGTCCAAATCTGGTCCCAAAAGGAGCAATTACGATGGGAAAAAGCTGGTCGCCACCCGTCGTAATAGCCTCCGCCGCTAAAGGTCAATCGCGACGGGTTCAATAATCTGGTCGTTAAAAGTCTTTTGAGACGGTAATATATCTGGTCGTTAAAAACTTTTAGACACTAAAACCTTTTTAGCGACCAAGTGTTACTGGTCCTAGATTATCTTTAGAGACGGGCATTACTGGTGCTTATTTGCAATAATTGTACTAATTTTCACGACCATATTTCTGGTCTCTTATTGACGACAAGTCGTCCCGAAAGCTCGATGTCACAAAAAAATTATTTTATCAATAAATATCGGATTCCTACTAAAACATCTAGATACAAAAGCGTTATATATATAAAGAGGAAGATAGAGTTATTAATTACAATAAAATTGTTAACATCCCATGATGTTAGTTTCAATATTTGCTCGACACCTTAACAAAAAACATCGCTTAACACTCGAGATAGACTAAGATAGCGAGTGCATAACATTCCTAGCTAAATAATGGGTTTCTGCATCTTCTAAACTTCCATCTTGACTTGTCAAATTCAATCTTCAAAACCTGTAAGTACAAAATTTTGGAAAGACTTGAATAACTATTAGTAAGATAAGATATATAAATTCTACACTAGTAGTAGTTATACCGCTTATTCAGGTAATGATCCAAATTTGGCAATTGCGACTTAATAGGTCTTGAAACAGTAATCACAACTAATATTCTTTAGAATGTTCATACCTAGCAACCATTGAACCAACTCCATCTCTTTGGAACAATTCCTTTAGTAAAACTCCACCAATAGTGCCATCCAGCAGGTGCACTCTTTGAACACCTCCCTGATGGAAATGGGAATATATAATTTGAATGAGTTTCGACAAGAAAAAGATATCACGCTAATAAGTGAGGGGACAATATTCTAGAGAATGAAAATTTCCACGTTTAAAGCAACTGAGATGGAAGACCACTGGGAGAGTGGATATTTAAGATGAACTGCACAATGTTAAACACTAATGTAAAATATAAAGAATTGTCTATTCATGAAATGCACATATCTCTACTGCAAAGGCTTATCATAAGAAATTTTTAAAAAAAAGTACAAGAGAATCTGTAATCTTCCTTAGTATCTTCTAGATTCATCAGTAACAGGTTATAATGAGGAGGACAAAGCATGGTAAAAGAATAATTCAAACGACTACTACCTACTGAAAACATAAGTGTTTTTGGGAACTTACTCGGCAAACAAAAACAGCAGCAGCTAATTCTGAGAGATAACCATTTGACCGACTTAGTTTCTCTTGTCCTCCAATTGCAAAACCTTGTTCACTAGACCAAAGCCCATTACCATTGTCAAAACCAATGCCATTCTGAAATGTAGGATTGTATATTCGGCTATAACCATTGCCATTTTGGGAAGGGAGCGATCCGTTGGAACCATTGTAACCTAAACGATTGAAGTCCTCCTGACTAACTGCTTTTACATAATTAGCAGCAGTCTCACTTTGCTCAGCTCATTTGCGGACCAGCATATCAGCATCTTATAGAGTTACGAAACGAATCAGACGGCTAGACTCATCAAGAATTAGGCAGTCTATAATACAAATTAGTTTTTCGGCTCCTAGAGCCAACGCAAAAGCTGTCGCAACTTCGTATGTGCTTCAATTCCGAATAGAGCATTTCATCAGTCTTAACAACTCGCACCAAAATAAAAAAGGGAAGAGAAACTGCAGTTGCATGAACAACAGAACAAGCGACTGCGTTTAAATTCTAAACTGAAAACTACTTAGTCTGATCAATCAGAAATTGCTTTCTACATATTCAGTATAAACCTACGCCATCTCCTAATGGCATAACGAATCATCAGATCTCTCTGCAAGATATAACTGAATGATGCATGACTTTGAAGTAACATCAAACTGACCACTGACCAGATGAGTTAATCTGGCTTCAGACAAGCGTTGTGTAGTAAGTTTTTTTCCTCTTATCAAGTGTATTTTTGTAGTATGTTGAAGTCATCAACTAAGTTAACCTTCAACGAAATGAACACTATCAGTTCCACCCTTCGAATAGATGAAAGTTTATCTGTCCTATTCATATTCATAGATAGGAAAAGACTACTAAATTGCATAGAAGGAATAAAGCATAGAGGATAGGGTTAAAAGTGTACTTTCCTTGTGAACTTTCTCGATTTCTTTAATACTATCTAAATGCACATTGATCATCATAGATCTTAATATCGAACTTTAAGCTTTGCAACTTGCAAGTGAATGAGTTTCACAAAATCCCTTGAGTACTTGTCAAACAGTTAAGCAGTAAGAAAGTGATTTTACATAAGTTCGATTGAAAGAGATGGTGGAAGCATATGATTAAGCTTTAGTAGCTAGCTGCCTGAACTGCATTTATCATTCGCTGGTAACAAATTAGATAAAACATGATGCAACACCAGTTTATGCAAAACAACAACAAAAATACCTATTAAAAGTCATATAGCATACTGATGACAATACACAAAAGCAGCAGCACAAGGAGCAGGAGGTTGACATATCTTTTGCATATCAAGATCCCAATAGAACTGCAGGGCTGGAGTTGCACAAGGATAATGCAACTCCAAAGGCAAGTTCTCACTGTAAAAAGCAATCCAATACTAAGAAACATGATGGCACTCCTACAGGTGGTAAAATACATGGTACTAGTCAGTTGGTTCAGCTTAGTGCTATTCACAAATTCAGGCTTCAGGTGGAAATTTGCAAGCAGTAGCAACAACAGGAGGTATTCTTAAGGCAATTACTCAGAAACAACAACAATAAGGTATTCTTGCAAAGCCTCAAAAAAATTTACCAGTGGCAATACCATCTATTATATGTTCCCAACTAAAAAAAATTCCATCGATTATAGGTGTTAATACTTTTAAACTTCTACTAAAGTCTCTTGTAAATCAAGAAGTATTCCAAATCAAGTGAGACTTTGAACTCTTTATGGTTCCAAACCAGGCATTACAAAAACTAAACTGGAAACACATATATAGGCAACAAGATTTAACAACAATAAGACTTTTTCTATTTGGTAGAAAATTATTTTTTATCTACCTTCAATAAAGCTTTTTCCAACATCATAGCAGCAATTCCACTTTCATTAATAGTAATTCCTTAGATTTAGAGCTAGAGCTAAGGGTGTTCACGGTTCTGTTTGCTATCTTTATAACCGAAGTTTAAATAGTAAAATTACTATTATGTTTATCTGAAGCAAACAGCAAATGTTATAGACTTTGAACCAAAATTGGCACAAATATATAGGAACTGTGAAAAGGATAACAGTAGCACCAACTATATATAAAAGAATAAACGAACTTTGAACTTAAAGATGCAGCAGACGCGAACCATAAAAGAAGGCTATCAGTCTTCCTCAAAATTCTTCAATAAAAGCATTTATTTTGCACTGTAAAGCTGTAACTGACTTAATTAAAACTCTTCAGTACTCCTGTATGCACTTCTTAATTTTGCACACAAGAATTTAAGGCATCACCACTTATATTAAAGATTAGATTTCAAATACAGCCCAACCATGACCAGGTATCACAAATAAGCTGAAAGAGATCTGATATGCTAGAGAAACAAGGTAAAAAACAGAAATGACAAACACACATGTCAAACAGATCACGGAGCAATAGCAATCTTTTAGAGCATGTACGGAGCTAGAAACAAGCATCATTAGTGGTGAAGTCAAGCAACTGCTAGAATTAGTGTAAGATAGAAATTGACTATACGCAAATCAACAAACTAAATTAAAAAGTCGGGTATATTATTACTAACTTGGTTAGCAGACAAAAACAGTGGTCATTCAGTTGAACCAGGCGATGTCGTAGGCGGGGTATATGATTGTTGAGCGGCAAAGAATTCTTTTATTTTCTTAATTTCTTTCATCTCATCTTCTAAGGCTATACATTATTGGGTGAAATAGACTAGTAAATCACTAGACATACCTGAAAACTTTCTGAAGTAAAATTTTCTTTTACTAACCACTCCCATTCTTTCTTATCTACTCCCTTTGGCATATTCTTAAGAGCCTGTTGGATTGGATTATTTTTCACATATTGTGCATGCAAGTATCCTCTCCATTTGTTCCATTTCCTCTCTGCAACTAAGTTAACTATAGATAAAGACAAGTTCCATCATTTGGTTAGGATAAGGGATCACAAAAGTTAAACTGGAAACACATAAAAAGGCAACAAGAGTTAACAACAATAAGGTTTTTTTCCATCTGTTTTAAATTGCTCTTTTATGTATTGATAGGAATTTCTAAAAACATCTAATAAGGAAACCATACATAATACCATTAAGACTTAAAATACAACAGGAAATACCATTTGTGAATTAGTAGTAGAGGTAGTACACAAATTTTACTCACTATATACATTGAAGAAGAGGTACCTAACGAAAGAGGGGAGGGTAAAATTCTTCAAAGAAGCCTCCCACTGAACAATGTTCAATAAAAGAATCACCCAACGTAATTTAAATTATCAACTTCAATAGGTAAAAAAATAATAATTAAAAAGTCAGGCATATTGTTACTAACCTGGTCAGCAGACAAAAACAATGGTCATTCAGTTGAAACGGGTGATGTCGTAGGGGGGGACTTGTGATTGTTGAGCAGCGAATCAAAACATGGGTTTAGATGGTGCTCTTGATCCAACTTATATGGTGCTTTGTAACGTAACAGTTTTACCAAGGAAGGAGCGGATATAACAAGTGTCAAGAAAATTTGCAGCATATTAACTGATCAACCTGGTTAAAATAATATTGAAGCAGTTCAAAAAGAACTTTGATATCCATCTCAAAGAGATAAAAGACGTAGCAAAAGAGCCAAAAGTAACTCCTCGTCCTCGTTCCTTTCCTATAGCACCTCTAGCACCTGGCGCGACGAATGCATATTTGGTAGTAGTCTTCACAGTCGACCCCACCTTATCCTCAGTCTTTAATGGTTTCATATTGAACCTGCAAAGAGCCAAAAGTAAATAACAATAAGAGAAAATACATGCGTGACAGTGTAGTAATAAAAGAAATCATGCCATTAGAATGTAAATGGCCTTAGTCGAAACCTTTTCAGATGTAAAATAAAATTTTCAAAAGGAGTAACAGCACTAGTCCCTGCTTGGCTTGCAAAATCTCAACACTGAAGACGTAAAACTAATATGCCATTCATGAAATAATTAGCTTTTTCAAACTGTGCACTCTGTATGAAGTATGATTTTTCAGAAACACAATACAGTACAAACTTGAATACACTTCTGAAAATCAAATTATCAATTAGGAATCCCAAAAAAATACGAGGTCAGTTTTTTTTAGAACTGGCAGATAGCTTTTATTGTAGTATTATAGGATAAATTTAAAACTCCATAGATGAAAAGTGCAATTTTAGTATCTCTGCAACAGTGATAATTCCATACCAGTTAACCAAATTGGAGCAATATGAACATAAATTATTTGCACAACACCAACTAATGTACAATTTCTATCGAGCAGCTAAATCATACTCTAATTGGCAAAGAGGGTTATTTGATTTCTTATCAGTTGAATAGGATATGGTCTGGTGCTTAGATTGAAACACTAGGGCTTGAGTAATTGGTAAGTTTTAACAAGTGTGAGGAAAATAGGGAAGAACATCAAGAGGGTAGATATTGCAGAGGTCAAATTACAGTAGAAACACACCAAAAACAAAATCTCTCCTTTTTTCTTTCACAAAAAAACTATGATATACCTTATCCTTTCCTCTTTATTTTATTTTGATAAGTAAACATGTTTATACAGAAAGCAATATTTGGGATGCAAATCATATAGGAAAGATGTATGTAGAAAACCCATGTATTATCAAAGAAGACGACAACTCTATACCCAACAGAAGAAAGCCCCTTTCATTTGCTAATCCTTTCCACTGATTATACAAGTAAAGAAAAAAAGATCAGATTGTGAAACCTTTTACCAAATTAATATTAGAGAAGAAGAATAACAAGAGTAACTCAAATCAAGTGAAGCAATAAAGCGAATTAAGTACAACACAAAAAAGAAACAGAACAACTCGAAATAGGAGGCATACCTGAGATTCGAAAATAAGGGAGATTGAAAACTAGAGCAGACCTACAATCTGTGTTTTCCCAAAACACAGATTTACTCGACGGGTAGTGCTACGGAGGAGTACACCGATGGTGGGATGTGTAGAACTAGAAACTAGGGCAGAGCTTTAAGGCCTGTGTTTTGAGAGTTTATCTTAATTTTTAGAACATTTATTTCAATATACTACTTTAGTTTTGGCACCTTGTTTTTTTGAGTGAAAACTAAAGTTTTCATTTTAGTACAATTGTTTTGGCGCTTGATCTTTGAGAAAACAATAGTTTTTTAATATATTGGTATTATATTTGGGGCACTCAATCCCGTTCAAGACCCCTCAATTACAATTTGGGACCAGTTACTAATTTTTTTTGGGACCAGATTTAGTACCTTCGCAATAAAATACAACATTAAGTACTAGAATATAATCTCGTCCCAATAAGTATACTTTCAGAGATGGGATTATTAACTCGTCCCTAAATGTTGGTCTTAGATAAGCCTTTTTCTTGTAGTGATACTCGGCTAGCTATTACCGATTCACCAACGGGTGTAGACACCTCAAAAGGTTTGATCGATTCCGGTTCGACTCTAAATCGACCCGCAATATACGGAGTAACATATGACAATGTGGAGCCCGGATCAATCAAAGCATATACATCATGAGAAAATACCGATAATATACCTGTGACCACGTCAGGAGAAGACTCAAGATCTTGGCGTCCAGCCAAAGCATAAATACAGTGCTGAGGACCGCTAGAACTGGGAGCTCTCCCTCTGCCTCTACCATGGCCGACTAGCGCATGTGAACCTGGCCCCATAGGGCGTACAGATGCTGAAGATCTGGCTACCGACCCTGGAGGCTGGGTCCTACCTCTACCATGAACTGAGGGGCAATCACGTATAATATGGCCTGGTCAACCACATGAATAACAAACATCTGAACCCGATCGGCATTAACCCCAATGCAACTTCCCACACTGGGAACATCGTGGTACGGTTGGCCTTGCCTGACCCGAATCACCTCTGAACTGAGACCCCGAAAAACTCTGACTCGGCCCGGAACGAGTAGATCTATCGAATCTCTGGCCTGAAAACCGTGGAGGTGCACTGGTCATAGAATAGCCTGAATGCCTAGAAAACTGCTGCCTGTGTCCACCTCTAAACTCGCTCATCGAACCCGAAGATCTGGCCCTCTTGCTATATCCCCTATCATGCTCGCGTTCACTTCTTTGCTGCTGTAGGCTTTCCTCCAAGTTCTGAGCATAGGCCTGAATGCGTGCAATATCCATGTTGTCCTGAAGGGACGCAGTCAAGCACCTATCCATAAAATGTGGCCCTAGGCCTTTCACAAATCAGTGCACTCGGTCACCCATATCCGCTACCATGGCCGAAGCATACCTAGCCAAAGAATTGAAGCAGAGACAATACTCTAAAGCACTCATGCTACCCTGCCTCAAATTCAAGAACTTATCGGCTCTAGCTCGCTAAACTTCTGGAGGCATATAATGTTAGAGGAAGGCATCAACAAACTCTTGCCTTACCGGGAGAGGTGCATTGGCTCCCCTTGAAGCCATCCAAACCGTGTACCAGTGGATTGAGACATCTCTCAATCTATATGACGCTAACTCCACAGATTCGGTGTCCGAAGCATGTATCAATCGAAGTGTCCTCGACATTCCATCAATAAAATTCTGAAGGTCCTCATCTGGCTTTGATCCAAACAATTTCGGAGGGTTCAAGGTAATGAAGTCATGGGCCTTTGCACTAACAACCCTGTCACCCTGGCATGTACTTTGCCGCTGAGTTTGGGCAGCAACCAACTGAGTAAGCAACTGTATGGCCTCTTTTACATCTTGGCCTGAAGCATCCGGTGGAGAAGCTGGAGGTGCTGGAGCTGGGGCTGAGGCCCCTCACGCTCCTCTAATATAGGTACTGAATGGGAGGACTGAGATTGAGCCGCACTCTGGGACTCACTATCCTCTACTACCGGTGGCGGTGCTCTTTCAGCCCGCTTTTCTGCCACTATCTTGCCCTTTTGGGCTTCCGTAGCCTTTCTCTTTACAAGCATTTCTGAAATACACAACACACGGTTAAGGAACAAGAAGTTCTTATATCATAACTCTATCGCACAATTATTATGAACAAAGAAGGTCATTTATTCCTAAAATGCCCGCAGCTTATTATTTATAAGTGTGGCGCGCAACACACCCATAACCAAGACTCTACTAGACACGGCTCGTAGACACACCCTAGGACTGAACTGCTCTGATACCACTTTTGTCACGACCCAACCGGAGGGCCGCGACGGGCACCCGGTGCTAGCCCACCCGGGCACCCCTTAACGTACCTTTTTATATCTAGGTGAGCCACATATTTAATCGTACGTTCCTATTCATCAATCATACTAGTCCCATTGGACAACAAAGCCTTTTTATCATCATCGGCATCTATGCTATATCAATGTACATAAGCCGACCAGGCTACAAAATGATATACAAAATATAGGCCAACAAGGCCAAACATATCTAACCATATACACATGTCTACGAGCCTCTAAGGAGAGTGTGTCATATCACATAAGCGGGACAAGACTCCGCTATGCCCATTATTATGTACACAAAAGAATAAGTACCCAAAAGCTATAGCTCCGAATGAAATGGAGCTCCGCTATGTAGTCCCTGAGAATGTAGCTATTGATCAAGTCTGTCTCCCTGTGCACCTGCGGGCATGAGCAGCGTTCACAAACAAAAGGACGTTAGTACGAAGAATGTACTGAGTATGTAAGGCATGATCAATATCAACATAGAAGCATATTGTACAACATATGAAATATTATAGGATGGGAGATAGTAATATCATCGTCATAAGCACTTACTTTCCTTTCATAGGACCTTTCTAATTCTAATGCGTATTTGTGTACATACATCCATATCCGTATCCGTACTCATTTACATTGCGTTCATCGCCGTGTTCATATACATAGTCTTATTCATATTCATGTCATATTCGTATTCATACTCATATCTATATTATATACATAGCATTTGTATAGCATACCCGAACATGAAGGATCGGTGTTTCATACATACTTTTCCAACCAAGGCTCGAGGTTACACATACCTAGCCCTACCAAGGCTTTAGGGTTACATCTACCTGGCCCTACCAAGGCTTCAGGGTTATCTGTACTATCTGCAGAGGTATGCACGCGTTACATAATCGTATACATACTCTACCCGGCCTTATAAGCTCGGGGTCGTATAATAGTCATACATAGATACATATACATAGTAGCTCATAAGCATCTTTATTATCAATATCACCATCATCATCGTCATCGTTATCGTCATCACTATTACCATTATAATCATCATCAATATCACCATCACTATTATCGTCATTCATTACATCTACCTTTATAGGCCTACTCGTCATATGAGGAACTTAGTATAATCGTAGCATATCGAGAATCTTGAGCTTAATAGCTCAAAAGATAGAATCATTTGAAGGATATCATAGACGTATAGATGATTTAGACGATTGGCCAAGCAACCATGCCTTATGAAAGAAGGGTTAGCCTTACATACCTTTCCGTTCAACTATTTACCACTTGCACGTTCTCCTCCGAAGCTTACGTTTCTACCTTCATTAAAGTCATACTATCATTAAAAGTCGATAGCTAGCATACATGACTAAAACTAGAAAAAATCGGACAGTGTCTCATCTATTTATACGACATTCCTCCATAGCATATATCCATTCCCAAACGTTAATAATACATTCACAATATCATAACAATAGCCTTTATTCATCCACATTATCCACATTTCTCAATTCACTTTCAATCACCCATATCCATGGTCATAACACACGACTACGTTCATTCACATACATTGCCTATCCCATGTTCTCAACGTCATTTACATCATATTTAAATCACAATACATTAAGGAGCATGACTCAATTCAAGCAATTACTCAAAATGGCACTATTCCACATTTATGACCCATTTTTCTATACCCCATATCCATGGTCATAACACACGACTACGTTCATTCACATACATTGCCTATCCCATGTTCTCAACATCATTTACATCATATTTATATCACAATACATTAAGGAGCATGACTCAATTCAAGCAATTACTCAAAATTGCACTATTTCACATTCATGACCCATTTTTCTACAACCCAAGTATTTCAACTCTCAATTACCTTAAACAACATAGAAATACCATAAATCTTACCTTAGATGTTGTAGGAACAAGCCTTGGTTGGTAATACTCCACATGAGCAAAAACCCTAGTTCATCTCCAATGAGATTTCTTGACATGAATGATCTTTAATGGGTTTGTTTACACTTGATGCACTTAATTTATATTGTTGATCACTAATAACCCTTGAATTTGTGTGAAAGAAATATAGAGAGATGTTTTAGAGAGAAGGGGTGAAATGTGGAAATGAAATAATGAACTTGGTCCCCTTTTTAATAACCCAAATCTGATCTTTCGGGACCATTATACGGTCCATTATACGGGCCGTATAAATTTATACGGTCCGTATAAGGGACCGTGAAACCTTTTGTTCACCCTTCTCTGTGACCATTATATGGTCCATTATACGGTCCGTATAACTGATCGTATAATCCCACCAGTGAGTGATCCTCATTGTGATGGTTCTGCGGTCCATTATACGGTCCATATAATGAGCCGTATAACCTATCAGTCCACTGAACTTGTTCTCGCCACTTCGTTTGATCTCCAATCCTTATGGGATCTTCTTAACTCTTGTTCAACACTTCGTTAACTGTCACACCCTCATCTTGATAGGGCATGATGGGCACCCGACTCTCTTCAGAGTTGAGCGAACCCTTAAACATTCGCTTTACCAACCTGTTATTTCAAAAACTTTTTAAAAACATGAAACCTTTCCAAATAGAGGTCATTATCTTTATACAGATTATGAAAACTTTCAATCAAATAAGTACTTTAACCCAATTGAAATTGTCTAAAATACATGCTCTTTTAACATACACAAACGGTTCAGCTGACATTACTCTGTTGACATCTCGACAAACGTACCACAGGACGCTGTCTACAAAGTCTCTAATATAGACGAAATACCATAGCGTAAGTACTCTGACTCGGCGACACTCCGGAAAGAAATGGAGCTCACCAATTCAACTGGAACATCTTCTGGAAATATCCTCTACTCATCTGTATGCACCTGCGCGGCATGAAACGCAGCCCCCGAAGAAAGGGGGTCAGTACGGAATATGTACTGAATATGTAAAGCATTACTGAATCATAAACAAGGAGAAGCATAACAGTAAAAAAGTTTAGAAGCAACCCGGGAGTACATGGAACAACATTTTGAACCATGCCATATAGTACTTTGCACAGTCTCTAGCATACACAATATAAACATAGCATACACAAATTCTAGAACCCACAGTATAAATATAATATCACAATAGTCCCTTCGGACGGCCGCATCCGGCTCAATAATAATGATGGCCCCTTCGGGCAGCCGCTTCCGGCATAATAATGATGATGGCCCCTTCGGGCAGCCGCTTCCGGCATAATAATAAGGATGGCCCCTTCGGGCATGCAACTTCCGGCATAATAATAATGATGGCCCCTTCGGGCATGCCGCTTCCGGCATAATAATAATGATGGCCCCTTCGGGCATGCCGGTTCCGACATAATACTACCCTGGCCCATTCGGGCATGCCGGTCCCGACATAATAATAATGATCCTGGCCCCTTCGGGCATGCTGGTCCCGACATAATAATAATGATCCTGGCCCCTTCGGGCATAATAATAATAATGATGGCATGAAATGTAAACATAAGTCGTAAATGCAACGAAATAGTAAAACCTTGCACCCCGTTCGGAGTGGTTTTGAAAAATTAATTAGTAAAATCTCGCACCCCCTTCGGAGTGGTTTTGGAAATCAAACTTTATATTTTGCTTTAGTATAAAACTAGTTTTCTCGAAATCATTAGTAAAATCATAAACATGTTTCAAGTCAATCCGAGTTAACATAAGAAAGTTATGGACATTATTCAAATCTAACTTTATTTTTCCTTTAGTAAAAAAACAAATTTTCTTGAAATCATTAGTAAACCATATGCACAACTCAATTGGCATAACGTAAACCGAGGCCATATGTTATACAGCACGCTCAGACATAAGCTGAGGCTATAGCGCACTCAGTGATCAGCTGAGGCTATAGCGCACTCAGTGATCAGCTGAGGCCATAGCCCACTCAGACTTAAGCCGAGGCCATACTTTATATAGCACGCTCAGTCGCGTCATGAAATCATCTAGAAAAAAAACTATTATGGGCGTCATGTATGCAATCAAACCCTTTTCATT